>NC_056725.1:423306564-423906564 GCF_019279795.1 Protopterus annectens
GAATTCCAATTAGTTAAATATATTTGGGAGAAATATGTTTCAGCAAATTTAGATAGACTCATTTGGGGATATTTTATTTATTTATTTTATTTTACATTAGTTAACCAGGTAGTGTCCGGCTGGGCAAGTAGCCCGTTTTCAGCAGAGACCTGGGGAGACACACTCCATAACAATAGTACAAAAATATTACAAACATTTTTTCAAAGATTTACAAAGAATATACAAAAAATTTAACAGCTGCCTACAATCACAATTTACAAAAAGAGAACGTAAACAGAAAACATTACATTTCGTAAGCCTTACTACAGACAGTAATACTAAACACATTAGATACATAACTAAAATAAACCATTGTAGTATTTTAATTTGGTAGAAGTAAGACACGGAGAAGACAGCAGAAAAGAAACATTTGATTGATGGTATGAGAAACTAGCCAAGAGTATAGCCATTGTTGAGTAAAGTATTCTTTAGGAGCTGTTTGAAGCTGTGTTTTTTAGGATATTCTCAAGTATTAGGTTCCAGTGTTTGGCTACTTTATAGGAGAAGAGAGAGTCACCAAAGTAAATATCGGACTTTGTTACCTTGAGTATAAGTTTATCGGATGATCTAACGATCCGGGGGTTGGTATTTAGTTGCACTACGTTGGAGAGTGCAGGGCAGTTTTCAGGTTTGTGGATAAAGGAGTGGGCAGTGGTAAGCTGATTGAGTGATAATAGATTGGGAAATTCAAGCCAGTGTACTTTCCGAAGAGCAAGGCAATGATGGGTCCTGTTGAGTATATTAGCAGCAAATGTTGCTATTTTATTATAGCAGGAATCAAGTACATGTAAATCTGACTTGTGCAGATTAGTTAAAATTTGAGAACAGTAGAGGAGAGTATATAGGAGGTGGGATCTGGCTGTGGCTAGTCTGGCGTTTTGAGTAAGGTAAATTTTGGCCCTATACAGTGCACCAAGTTTGATGTGAACGTTTTTAACTGTGAGCAACATGCGTTTATCAAATGTTAGGTTGTTGTCTATTGTGACACCAAGTAGTTTGCTTGGTTAGTGCTATTAGTGGAGTAGATGGAGAGAGGTGGCGGGTTTGCTTTGGATTATCTGTTGGATAAGATTATTACCTTTGTTTTGTTTAGGTTTAGGATGAGTTGAAGTTCATTTAGGTAATTTTCAATATCTAGAAATGATTTTTGCAGTTTATTCTGGAGTTCTTGGGGTGTGGGAGCAGAGCAAATAAGAGTAGTATCATTGGCATATTGAATGATAGAAGCAGATTTAGTGGCAGTGCTTAGACTATTTCTGAATATAATAAAAAGGAGAGGGCCAAGGCTGGAACCCTAACAGAGACTGGGAGGAGTGTGGAAAGTTTATTATCCCATTTAGTTGCCTGTTGTCGATTGGTAAGGTAGCTAAAGTACCAGTTGAGAGCTGTACAGTTGAGGATGAATGAGGCTAGAGTGTCAAGTAGTAGTTGGTGGGATACTGTATCAAAAGCTTTGGACATATATTGGATAGCATTGGTTTCGTAATATAGTTGCAAAATATTCATAAAAGGGCTCTAGAAGGCCCAAATTTTCTGCTAACAAGTCATTCTCTTTTAATATAATTGTTACTATATTCCCATCCGTATAAGTTGCACCTCATAAATTTACAAAATGATTTTTGCAGTCAGTAAAATCTTGTAGCAGTTTTATTGTACTTCAGGAGCTTCCCTAAATAACTTCTTAAGAATTAGTTTACATAAGATTTTGCATTTGTTCTTGTTTTACTAAAATCTCTTAACAGGTCTCACAGAGTTTGTCCTTCATTTTTTCGGCTTCTTTGAAGTGCTGTGCTTCTGTTAGGATGCCTTATCTCTGACATTTGTTTCATCTCTTTTTGTGTATAATATACAGTGTATATTAAATTTCCCTACAAAGGACACACATTCATGTTACAGCACTGCCCTCCCTTCATATATTCTAGATTTATGCGTGTTAGGTCTATGTTCAGTCTCTTCTCAACAGACTGAAATCCTTCAATCAGATGTTCACAGGAACATACCTTTTAACTGTCCAGACTATCACAGAATGTCCAGATTTTTGCCTGATATTTTTTGGTCTGTTCCTCATAAAATTTATGAGGTTTTTGGCAAATCACTGAGGACTGATGTCACTAAATAATGATATGCAGTTGAGTTTCAGACTTCATATCCTTCAGAAAAATGCATGCTTACACAAATCCTATTTGTCTACCAACTTTCTAAGTTTATAAGAGCAATATTTAAAATCTATCCCTATTTTGGGCCATTTGTACCCCAATTATTTAAGGCTTTGTCCAGATTTTATTATGCTAAGAGGTTGAGAAGTATGCATTGGTGGTCTCAGATTTCTCCAAAGTAATATTCAATATTATATGCATACAATCCCCAAAAGTCTTCTTTTATACATAAAGTCTGTTTCTTTCTATATTAGTAAAACAAACTTCCCTGTGAAAAGGTCTACAGATTTTGCAAATGAGCAGCTATTTCAAATGATCTAAGAGATTTTAGACAAGAATGTGATATAATAATATGATGTCCTCATCCTAAAGAAAATTTATCAGGATATCTAATTCTCAGAGGTGGTCGGTGGTCTGTTTACTGTTACTACAAAGTGTTCTGCGCTATCGATTTCTATCTCTACAATTAAACAGTTTGGTTTAAATCGTCAAATATTATTTTAATATTGCTCTTAAGAAATCCTGCCATGAGTTTCCATTCCAACTCATTTTCCATCAACCAAATCTCAGTCAGAGACTTGATGTTTAAATTATGAATATTAAGGATGTACTTCTGTTCATCTTTTCTCTTCATGTAACAGCATACAAATAGACTCTCTTTCATATGGTTCCCTTGCTTTCCCAAAAATATTTTCCTTCCCCAAAGAGTGTGTAGTTATAATATTATATTTAATTATATATTTGTTAGCCGGGTAAGGCATAATTACCTCTTTTCAGGTGCAATCCAGAAGCAATGTCTCATTAAGTAATGTGCTCAGAGAGACACTGAGGAGATCAAACCTAGTTCTATGTGTTGAATCTTGTCAGTAGTTTACAGCATTAGTCCTCTGCTCTAAACTACACCTGTACTAAATTTATTGCCAGAATACTTGTCCCCATAAGCAAGATGAATACTACCTCTTTTATAAAGATGGGACTTATTAAGAAAACCATTCCTGCTGTCTGTGAAACTGACACCATTCAAGCATGTCATTATTTTCAAGTACGGCTAAAGAGGAAGAAAATAAATGAAAACAGCACTGACCTCCAGAGGACTCTGATAAGCAATGGGGATCAGATAAAGCAACGCATCTCTGATCGTGACCCTAAATAATCATCCAGAAAGACAACCATAGAACCATGAAGTTTTGCCAAATCCTAGGTCAATCCCTGCAGATGTATAGATGGTCTGTTCAGAATCATTATCCACTGTGTAAAGTGCTGCATTTTAATGTACACAGTAATGTCTATTAGTGCCTCTGTCCATATCAGTGCAAATACTGTCAATTCATAGCCAGAAATGCCCCCATGAATGACCACATGCTGACTGCTGAAGAGAAAACTACTCTGTGTGTGTCTACAGCCATACAGCCATCTAACAATAGACATCTTCATGATTTTTACCCAACAACATAGTACTCAAACAGTTCAATAATGAGTAAGGAAATAAATATTTCCTGTCTTGAGTACAGGAACAATCAATGCTTATTTTAGAGTAAAAGTGATAATATGTTGTCCAAGGCAGACATTTATAATACACACTAAAGACCTAAAGATCTACCCTGCATGATCTTCAGGAAAAAAGGATGGGGTCTGTTTGCTCTAGGACAACCAATCTCACAGAGAAACAGGGGTGGCTGATAAACCATTTGATGTTAACCCAGCTAAAACAGAAGACAGGCTCTAACACATTCTGGTCACAAGATGAGGTTTCCCTTAAGAAGGGATGCCGGAAAAGTGACTAGAGAAATAACTCATCCATTAAAAAGAATCACTCTAGAATAAATCTATCAGCTCCTTGTTAGATTCATATGTTACCATCTGTGTCATCAAGCTGAGAGTCTGAAGCTTTATATTCTGTACATGAGCTGTCCTAGAGCCTGGAAAGCAGCCGCTTCTATTGGCATTTGCTTATGTCTGCAAGTTGTTTCATTTTTTGGCTATGCCCAAATGAGTGAGCAGAACTGAAAAAAAAATTATATATATATATATATATATATATATATATATATATATATATATATATATGGGTCTACTACGGTTGATTGAAAATTAAATTACTAGGAACACTTCACTGAAAGCTCACGTCACTGAAAACACACGACTGAAACTCATTTCATTGAAAGTTATAAATGGCCTTTTCCCCACTGTAGTGCGACCCTGGAGTTAGTATATAAAGTAAGGGGGTGAAGTCCCCCACATATCTTGGTTATATATTCTTTTTTGGAAACAGTTATTTATTGCACTTGTAAGTATCACTGTGTATAGTTTAAAATGTTTATAATATAGCCCCCCACACCCCCTTACTTTATATACTAACTCAAGGGTTTCACTACAGTGGGGAAAAGGCCATTTATAACTTTCAACGAAATATGTTTCAAAGAAATGAGTTTTCAGTGAAGTGGTTCTAGTAATTTAATTTTCAGTCAAGTAAGTTTTCAATCAACCGTAGTAGGCCCATATATATATATATGTATATATATATATATATATATATATATATATATATATATATAGGCCATATATATATATATATATATATATATATATATATATATATATATATATATATATATATATATATATATATATATATATATATATATATATATATATATATATATATATATATATATATATATATATATATATATATATATATATATATATATAAGTAGGCCCATATATATATATATATATATATATATATATATATATATAAACTCCCCTAATTAAAGTGTACAAAACAGTGGTGCCAACCAGTACTACTGCATGGTACAGAAAGCTAGGCAGCAAATGCAGAGTAGTTAAAAAAAAACTAGAGGTGATGGAAATGAACTGCAGGGGATGGGTGGTAGGATGCACACTGTGAGACAGATGAAGAAATGAGGACACCAGAGCAGAAGCCAAAGCAGCTCCAGTTGCAGAGAAGTTCAAAGAGAACAGATTATAGTGTTTCGGGCACATGTGCAGAAAAGCAGAGAATATTCTGGTCAAGATGATTTGGGACAGACAGGAAGAAGGCAAGAGGAAATGAGGGTGTCCAACAAAGAGGAGGATGAAATGTGTGAGAGATGACCTGTAACAGTCAAGCATGACTGTAAAAATAAAGCATGAGTGTGTCACTGAATCAAAAGAGATGGTGACATTTAACATGACACACCAATCCCCATACAGAAAATGGGGTTGATAAAGAAGAATAAGATGGAGATGCACTAAAACAGCCCAAAAACTCACTTTTGCATCTGAAGCCAAGGACAATTACAAATCCTTCTTTAAGGTATTTTAGAAGCTAAGAAACAAAGCGCAACAATGTGCAGAATGTATAATAAATGGCAAAACCTATTCAGACCCAGTGCACATTGCAGACTTACTAACAAGTACATTTAGTGTAACTTTCACTCCAGAGGTGACTATCCAAAGCCCTAAGATCTCAATATTTCTCATCCTCCCCCCATCATCACTAAAGAACATCGTACTGAAAGTGGTGTCTAAGGCTAACAATACTTGCACCATGGGACAAGACAAAACACTAGGCTGTTTGTTAAACAGTACTAAACATGCCCTGATGGAACATCTAAATACTACTAAACATGCCCTGGTGGAACATGTACATAGTACTAAACATGCCCTGGTAGAACATCTACGTAACACTAAATATGCCCTGCTGGAACATCTCCTGAAGCTATTTAACCTTAGCTTAGCTTCAGACTTGGTTCCCAGAAGTATGGCATGCAAAGCTGGTGATGCCACTCCATAAAGGTTACTGACCCAGTAAACTATAGGGCCCTCAGGCTGTGGAGTCTAATGTTTAATGCCATGAAACACATTATAACATACTTGATTAACACTGACATTAAAAATCACATCTGGCTAGATCCACAGCAATTTAGTTTTGTAAGAGGAAGAGCCTGTCTAATGAACCTGGAAAACTTCTTCAAAAAGGTAACACAAACTGTTGACAGTGCTCACGCTGTACAAACAGCTACCTAGATTTGACCGAGGCATTTGATTCCACCCTCCATGCTAGCATAATTATTAAACTAAATGTATAATAACTAGACCTCTACATGGTAAAATGGATAACAAATTGGTTAAAAAACAGAACTCACATGGTGTAAATAGCAGGAGCAGAGTCAGACACCATGAAGGTGACCAGTGGTGTGCTGCAGAGCTCAGTCCTGGGAATGCTTTTGCTCTGTATTTACTTCTCTAATCTGCAGATTAAAAACCAAGACCTATGGCTAACCTAGTCTGCAGTTGACTGCAAACTACGTGTCATTGTCAAATAACCCTCTGACACAGATGTCGCCAAGCAGGATCTTACACTTATGACTGCCTGGTGTATTGAAAATGGACTTAAATGAATGTCTAAAAAAATGCAACATTGTCACATTTAGCAGATGGCAATACACAGAATCAAAATGAACATATAGCTACGTACCTAGGAATCTGTCCTACTTTGATCATCATGTAGCAACTGCTGTCAGGAAATCCTTCTACTTGGCAAAGCTGATCACCAAGGGAATATCATCCAGATGTAAATATATTACCCTCCCCTTTCATTCCACACCGAGCAAACAAATTGTACAATACAACATCCCATTTGAGATATACCTCAGCAGACATATTAAACAGTTGGAAAGACCCCAAAAGATGCTAACAAAAAGATCACAGGCTTAAAATCCCTGAGCTACTAGAAAAGTCAAATAGCACTATCCCTATTTTCTGTGTCTTATAGGCACCTCAGAGATGACATGTGCCTTACCTTCTGAGCAATCAGTGACACAGTGGTCCAGGATCTCTTGTACATTCACAAATCACACAGTCTCACTAAAAGAAGAACAAGGGATATAAACCTGATTCAAGAGATTAACTAAACAAGGTGGTTAGATTTGTTACTCAACATTACCCTCACATCTGGAATAAGTGCCCAGTGAGGATAAAGCAGTGTGATACGCTATCTGCCTTTAAACTGGACCTGAATGATTGGATAGGTATTCGTAAAATCACCCTGGACTTGACTGGCCCAGCCCTGCTTGAAAGGGGAAGTACAGTCTAGGGTGGGAAATGGCCAAGGGCGCCCGCAGGCAGGTGCAAGGGGGTGCACTTGCACCCCCCTGGATTTTCTTAAGCTATCGCACGATAATTTGACAGAACAACTTTTCAGCTTTTTTTTTTCTGTATTTCTTAATACATTGCACGATGATATGACAGAACAGCTTTTCATCTTCTTTTTTTTTTTTCCTGTAAAGCCTGCATAGTTCGTAAAGGAGACGTTATTGGAGGTGGTTGTCACATGATGCATAATTGACAAGCCTGAATCTCTCAACCGTTAGTTGTATTTGCATGACTGTGGAAGATTCACATATCCTGATTTGACATGTACAGTGAAGGAAAGTATTGTCATGTGGGAGGCTGGTGATCTGTGCACTTAGTGTTGAAGGAATTGGAAGGGAACTGAACTAAAGGTAAGTGAGAGGTGTCTGTCGCTGGTTAATCAAAAACTGGGTCAGAAGGAAGAACCAAGAAAGATGCTCCTAGTGTGTGTACACTACTCCTGACGTAATTTTTTTTTTTTGTACACTCTGAATCATGGCTTCCAGCTTGGCAGAGGCGCACTTGAGATAGAGCATGGAACATCGACGAGTCAAGTGTGTGTATCGAGTGTATCACGTATGTATTTGAAATTGTGTGTCCAGTATTTTCCCCTGGTGTGACTCGCTCACTGTCCAGGTATTTTTTTTTTCTTTAAACTGACTGAATCGTGGCTTCCAACGTATTGTCTCGTCAAGTAGTCATTTGTGTTTTGTGTCCAGAGAGAGTATTTTTCCCCTGGTGTCCAGTGCCCCTGCCCTCCCCATTCCCAGTCCTATGCCACACTGGTTGCCTCACTTGCCTGTGCAGACAGAATCCAGTAACAGCTTCTCTGACTCCATCGTCACGTCCATGATGTGATGCCTGATAGTGGGGTCTGCGGCCTGCCCAAGAACGATGAAAGAAGCTACTCTTTCTCCTGACTCTGTCCTGCGTGTGTCCTGTCCTGACCTGAGGTAAAAAAATTTTTTTTTTGCACTTCGAGTCGAGAGTGTATTCATGTCCAGTATTTTTCCCTGGTGTCCAGTCCAGTGTGCCCTGCCCTCCCCATTCCCAATCTCATCCCATGCCTTGCCTGCACAGTGTCTGAATCATGGCTTCCAGGCCAGCTTGGCGTCAACATGTGAAAGCGGCGCACTTGAGATGGTCCGACGGAGAGCGTGTGTGTGTCTAGTATTTTCCCATTCCCATGGTGTCCAGTCAGTGCCCTCTCCTGCCCCCCCCCACCATTGACATTGCTTTAACTGCAGACAGAAACCTTCAGCTACTAGGCAACCCGCCTAGGGCACCGTACATCATCCCATTCCCGATCACATAAAGGGTGCAATTTTAGTTATTTATTAAATGATTTTTTTTTTATCCAGTCTGGGTTTGTACAGTGCTGGAATGTTGTCTAGTGACAAGGAGATTTAGAGAGGATTCATAGCAGCCTTGTTATTATAAGTCATCTTGATTTCTCTGGAAGACTATTAAGTACATTTAATGACATTTGTTTTTACACTAATGCATAACTGAATGAGATCAACCTAGCTTATGCAAATATATAATTATTGCTGCAAGATTTGTTATTACAAGAGATTATTGAGTATAAATTGTTTAGTTTTTTTTTTTTTTTAACTCAATTAAAACAAAGACTGCAGACTGGGTAAACTTCTTGCTTCAAACAAATTTAATGTAAGTGCTTTCGTTCATAAAAATGCAATGAACTTCTTCGGAACGAACAAAAGTGCTTACATTAAATTTGTTTGAAGCAAGAAGTTTACCCAGTCTGACGTCTTTTAGTTTTTTTTAGTATGAATTATTCCAGTATTTATGCAAAAGAGACCTTTTCAAACTCATACTGACATTATTCCAGTTGCCATCTTGCACACCACAAATGTGGTTTAGCTAAAGGTCTGGTGATTAGACTATCTGGGTTAATCACAGATGATTAAACAGTTTTAGAAGAGATAGACAAACTTAAAGTTATGTTAACCAGTACTAGTTCTAAGTTATTGACTAACGCAGCAGCTTTTTGTTATTACTGATAGAGATGGATTATATAAACCTACTTTACATGATCCAGAAGTGGTCAACAAATAAAAGAACAGAGGATTTCTGTTTGTTTGATGCTTTTAGAACCACATTTTCCAAAGATACTAATAGCATTAGAGATAAACCTCAAAAACAACTGGAATAAAGTGTTTTCTGGTTCCATCAATATGTTTACTGGTATGGAACCAAAAGTCATTTTTAGAAAACTTTTTAACATGAAACAATTGCTTGAGTGATATAAATATTTTTGGTAATGTTTAGGTAAAATGTCAAAATGTGGCAGGTGTAAGTAAGCAATGTAGATTTATTTTGGATACTGTGAAGTTCACTGTAAAAAAAAAATGATAATAGAGTTATGACTTGTCCTGGTAGATATGATTGTAGCACTAAATCAGTGGTTTATTTAACACAGTGCTGTTCATGTGAAGCATTTTACACTGAGAAGACTGAGTGAGCATTCAGTTCTGAATTTATGAACAGTGCACGGGCATAAAGAATAAAGTAGATAGGAAGGAATTATTTAAACATTCATTAGTTTGTACTAACTTTAAGAAATTTGTATTGTTAGTTATTGAAAAAATCAAAAAGGTTGAAAGAGGAGGGCTCTGGAAAGAAAGGTTGGAGAAAATGGAATTAATTTGACCATTGAAATTGTGTGCTGATAAATCATCTGGGTTGAACAATTATTTGTCTTCAGTTCTATTTTAAAACTGAAATAATGAAACCGACGTATGATATTTATGATATGTGAAACATACAGTTTATGAGTTTATGATAATAGTTATTTATGGTATGTAAAAATTAATTTTATTATATAAAATTCTGTTTGTAATTTTTAAAATGAGTTGATCATTGTTTTGAATTCACTGAGTATGTTTGGGGGCTGTATTCACCCAGTATTGGCTTTGTTCAGGTAGTGTTTGGGACTGTATTCCCCCCCATTATTAGCTTCATCCAGGTTTTGTGCTAGGGTTGAGAGTTATTGTAAGAACTGAATTCACTGAATATGTTTGGGGGCTGTATTCACCCAGTATTGGCTTTGTTCAGGTATTTATTGGCTTCATCCAGGTTTTTTGCTAATGTTGAGAGCTATGGTAAGAACTGATTTCACTGAATATGTTTGGGGGCTATATTCTCTCATTACTGGCTTTGTCCGGGTGTTATTTGCTAAGCGGTTGAGAGTTATGATGAGAACTAAATTCACTGAATGTTTGGTGGTTGTAGTCACCCATTATTGGCTTTTTTCAGGTCTTTTGTGCCAAGAGGTTGACAGCTGTGCTATGGTGAGAACTGAATTCACTAAATGGTAAAGTTTCAGTCTTCCTCTTTCACAAAACAGCTGATTTGGCATAGTGGTATGTTGCTTTGACTGTTTTGCACGGGGTCCCCTGGGTTCAAGATGTGGCAGTGAAATGTATGGTGGTAACGCAGCATTTTATTCTAGCAACTTTCAAACATTATACAAGCAATGTTTAAAATGTGTCCCTGGTTTTTGGCCTTTGTCCCCCAATAAATTTCGGCTTTTTCCAGATTTCTTGCGCTGCAAAGTTCAGAGATACAGCTGAGTGTCGAGTAGATTTTACAAGGAGCTGAGAGCTGCAGGGGAGCAAAAGTTTAGTGCTGCTTATGTTTAGTCTGCTTGCATTGTTAATAGCACAACAGATAGTGTACTTGCTTTAGCTGCTGAAGGCTGTGGGTTCTACTCCCACAGTAGGTAAATGCATTGTGGATGCTGCAGTCCTTTTGGCAAAGATGCCTAGTAACTATGAACCTGTTAACAGTTTGCTATCCATTCTCTATTGCGTAATTACTAGCTTTTCATTTTTTTATTGCATGCAACAAAGGCAATTTATTCTTCAAGGGTAACAGGCAGTTTATTTGTAGATTAAACAATGACATATAAAGTGTTTGCTAGCAGCAACCTCTTTATTAGTTACAAATTTCTTCAATGTGGATTTTACTACAGAGATTGTGTATATTTTTTACTGATACTGGTGGACTTGAGTAGACTTTTTATGATGGAAATGTTCTGAATTGGGCAGTTTTGTCATTGGTGGATGCTTTTTGTTTCATTGTTTACTGGAAAAATTTTCAAAACAATAAATTTTAAAAATCCCTTTAACAACTGTACTGTATTGTACAAGGAATATAATGTAATACAGTCAGGAAGGTGTATCAAACAGCATGTGTATGTTATGTTCGAGGGGCCTATGATTTTGAAGACAGCCCAGAGGTAATATTTGCCATCGGTAAAATGTATTTTCTCTGAAAGTGGGTTTTAGTGCTGTTTCAATGCATGAGTTTCAAGGGCAGAGAAGTTTTAATGTTAGTCTATTTTCATTGTGAGACTGAATTGCTTTAACAGATATGTATTAGGGTTTGTGCTGTAAAATGCAAAGTAAAACTTTCAAATAAAATCCTAAATCATCGCAGAACTAAAGCATTATGCACATTAGTGTTTATGGTAAATGGGGCAAAATAACCAAGGAATGGGACATTGGAATGGCTGCAGGGGGGTCTCCATTTGACCATGATTTTGTGAGGGGAGATAGCAAACTCAGACAGCCCCGGTTTATACCTCTCAGTTGTCCATATCTTTGCAGAATGAATAGATATTTGCTGCTTATTTTTGGTTTGTTCCTCATAAAAGTTGTGGTTTTCTAGCAAATCATTTAGGAATGAAGCCATTAAATGACAAACATTGAGTTTCAGATGTCATAACCTTCAGAAAAATACATGCTAATGCAAGACTGTCTTTAAGTTTATACAAGAGCAATTTTTAGTAGTGTTTGTATGTTCCCCAATATATTTGGCCTTGTTCAGATTTCCTGCATTAAGAGGTTGAGAGGTACGTGCAAATCACTTTGTAGATTAGGAATATCCAAACATCTCAATTGTCCCCAATTCTGGCTCAAAATGTTGCTCTTCCCTAATAATCCCTCCTCCAAAATTGCAATTTTGGAAGAAAATGTGGAGGGTTTACAATTATAACTGTAATGATCAGTTATAGATTACCTTTATTTCAGAAATGCATGTGGATGCTCTTATTTTGTTAGCTGCTTCAAGTTAACTGTTAATATTAAAAGGTGTCCCTTTTTGACAGGTATTTTGCATCACATTTTGGTCTGTTTTTCATAAAATTGTGGTTTTCTGGCAAATTAGTGGCAAGTCATTAAAGATTGAAGTTAGAAAATAATGGCAGACATTTGAGTTTCAGATTTTATACCCTTCAGAAAATTTGTACTAATGCAAGATCTACCTGTTTTATTTAAGTTAATAACAGCAATATTTAAAAATTGGCCTTATTTTTGGGCCTGTGTCCCACTTCTATGTATGGCTTTGTCCAGATTTCTTGCTCTGAAGTTGAGAGGTAGGAGTGTCAGAGCCATCACTGTCAGCCAGAGACATTTCAAATTATGACATACTTATTGCACCCCAGCCCCCATTGTAGTGGCTCGGAATGTGTCCAAGGAAGGCAAGGAGCAGTTATGCAGTGTCCTTGATTTTGCAAAATGTTCTGGTTTTCTATCAGATTTTTATACTGTTGATTTATGCTTCTTATTATTCAGGAACTGCATGTTGTCACAGTGCCCTGTTCTGTTTAAGTAGCCATGGTTTAATGAACATCAGGTAAGCGTGTCGGAGATTGTAAGATGCAAGTAAGCTTTAGTAAGCTTGTCAGACATTGTAAGATGCAAGTAAGCTTTAGTAAGCATATTGTTAAAGAATTACCAGCATTGAAAGCCTTTTCGTTGTTGCCATGCAGAGAATATTTACATAGCTAGATAATGTATAAGCCTTGGGTATTGAAATGCATATGACAGTATTTGTAATAAAAGGACAGGATTACAGTATTTTCAGAAGCTCATTACATTTTATTGCAGACCAGTGTCTTATAGCAGTGACTGTGTGTTAGTACACTTGTAGTTGGGTGGCTTTAATGGTATATGGTAAATAAGCATTGCTACCTTACTTAAAAGCCAAGCCCTGCAACAACTAGCTCCACACTGAAGTCAAAACACAATAGCTCTGGTGGGTAAATGTACTCTGTAGTAATCAAAAAAAGGCAAATGTTTGAAATAACTACAGCTTATGTGCAAACGCAATAGGTAGTGATGAAACAATGCTCTGCTAAAAATGCTTTAATGCTCCACATTGCTGAGCTGCAATCACTAGCTACCAGGATTTCACCCACTTCAGATCAAGCACGGTGCCGTTCAGTGCAACCTTCCCAGAACTAATTCAAGTCTGACCAGAATTATTTGGTGTGTGTATAAGAGGGAGGTAGCATACCCCTCAGCTGTCCAGATTTTTGCCCCATATTCCTCTTAAAAGGATTGAAGTTGCTAAATAATGAGACATTTCAGTTTTAGATGTCATGTCATTTAGAAAAATGCATACTAACACAAATCCTGTTACTCTTGCAATTTTCTAAGTTTCTGAGAGCCATATTTATAATCTGTCCCTATTTATTTTAGGCTTTGTCAAGATTTCTTGCACTAAGGGTGAGGCCTTGAGGGGTGTGGTATGTTTGTAAGAGAGAGAAAGTGAAATGCCCAAGTTAGAGTTAGCAGGTGGAATTTATTTTCAAGTGAATTTTTAAGGAACTGTGAGTTTTAAGGGAAATGGAAGTTCACTGCTGCTCATGCCAAGTCTATTTACAATGTGCAGCTGTTTTGTTTAGCAAATGGTATCTCTATTGTGGTATAAAGTTTTAAAGCTATGTTAGTAGCACCACAAGTAGAATACTTGCATCTTAATGTAAAGGCTTGAGGTTCTATTCCTACAGCATATACATTTGTATGCTGCAGTCCTCAGGATGTCCTCCTTTGGATGAGATGCCTAATAACTATGAACTTGTTTCAGCTTGTCATCCATTTTCTATTGCAATATACCATCTTACCATTTTTTTAATTTAACATAGGCAATTTATTCTTTGACGGCAGCAGGCACTGAATTTGTAGATGAAACACTGAAATATACAGTTTTCTAGCAACGACATCTTCATTAGTTTCAGATATCTTTAATGTGGAATTATTCAGATTACTTTTACTTCGGCAGCGACACTCAAACAAGTGTTGCTGTATAATACAAGGGATATAATTCAATTATATATTATAATTAATACAATCAGGTAAATCAAATAACTTTTGCATGGCCCTAACGGTTTGCAAGGAGCCTATTCCTTGAAAACAGTTCAAAGGTAAATAACCTGCCACTGGCCAGATGCATTTTTTTGAATGTGGGTTTCAATGCTGTTTCATTGAATGTGAGTTTCAAAAGTAGAGAAGCTTTAATGCCAAGTCTGTTTTCATTGTAAGACTATTGCTTTGTTTAGGTTTAGTAAATGTCTCAGTGTTTGGGCTATAATGTCTGAAATTAAAGTTGTAAATTAAATCCAACTGCCTGTAATCATTGTAGAACTAAAGCATAAAACAGTATGCACACAGATTTGAACAGTGTCTACAGTAAATGGGGAGAAATAGCCAAGTAATGGGACACTGGAAGTGCTGTGTGGGCGGGGCTTGGGGTGGGTGGACTTGGGCGGGGCTGTGTTGGCAGGGGGCGGGGTGAGCTATGTGGGTGGGGCTCTGGGTTTGCACCCCCCTGCAAAAAATCCTGCGGGCTCCCTTGGAAATGGCCAGGCATAATGGTCGCAAGACTCGGTAACCTTGAACTTCGAATGATTCCTATGAACAGTTGAGGTGTTTTGGTGACCAAATTTATTTTCATAATTCTGTGGACTGGCAAACCAAGGGTGGCAGTCCCTATTTTCAAAACTAGATGGGAGGGTGCATTCTAATTACAAAGTGATCAAAGTGATCATACTACTCAGCTTTTCTGGGAAAGTTTACATTAAGGTATTGGAAAGGAGACTTCATGCAATAGTCAAGCTTCTAATTCAGGAGTAGCCATACAGTTTCCTGGCCTTGGAATGACAGATCAGCTCTTATTCCTTACAGAGTAAATGGAGGGGCATGGGAGGGGCATGGGAGTTTGTCAGCACTTCTGTATGGTTTATTTCAACATCCGAAATGCATATGACTGCATACCCCAGGGTGTTTTGTGGGAGGTGCTACAACAGTTGGGCTCCCAGACTCATGTTGCACACCATTCACTGTTTGTATCAAAAGACTGAAAGGTCTGAGGGCATTCTCAAGGTTACAAAGAGCATATTCACGGTAGGCATAGAACACTGCCAAGGGAATGCCTTGTCTGTCCACCTGTTTGTGATTTGGATGGACAGGAAATCAAGGTGCAGCTAAGGTCTGTAGATGAGCCAGTCTGGGGACATGAGGGCTTTATCTTTGCTGTTTACAGGAGATGTTGTCCTCTTAGGTTCAAATAACTGCAATCTCCAGGATGCACTATAGCCGTAAAGTACAGAGTGTAAGGCAAAAGGGATGAAAATCAGCACATCTGAATTAGGGGTCATGCGTCCCTTGTGGTCTTTATAATAAAATAAAATCAGAAGATATGTGGAGACTGACCAGCAAATAGGTGCACCAGTGACAGTAGTACTGTAGGCATTGTACTGGTCAGTGGTAACAAAGGGAGAGCTGAGTAACAAGACGAGGCTCTCACTATACTGTCAGTCTATGTCCCCATCTTCACCTAAGGTCATGAGATTTGGGTAGGGGCCAGATGGATCAGATCACACATACAAGGAGCAGAAATATAGTTCTTTTACAATATACCTAGACTCACACATTTAAGCATCAGAAATATAGTTCTTTCCTAGGGTAGCTGGACTCAGTCTCCAAAAGAATGAAGGGTGTCAGCACTGAGAGGGTCTCAGAGTACAGTCACTGATCCTTTACTTCAGGAGGAGTGAGTTGAGTGCTTTGGATACCTAGTGAGGATCCCCTAACAGCAACCCCTATGGGAGATGTACCAAGCATGGCACACTGAAACGATGCAAAGGGCAGTCTCAGAACATTCTGAAGGGATTATATATCTCAGCTTGCCTGTGATGGCATAAAGTCAAACAGGAAAAGAGTGAGAGAGAGACTGTTGCTAGGAAAGGGGAAATCTGAACTACCCTGCTAAGTCTGCTACCACCATAACTTTCACCAAGCATGTTATCACCCAACAACAGCAGATACATTTGAGGAACTAGTGTCTCTGTCTGAGAAAGATGGTTTATTCAGGGAAGTTATCATCTTAGTGACTACCTGATCCATAACGATTAAAACAGATAATTTCTTGCTGATCCTTAATAAGGAAAGGCTCAGTGTGACGTGTGACAAAGCCTAAAACAGTGTGTTCTAAACAGGGTAAAACATTACAGAACTACTAACAGAAATACACATATATTATCACTTATGCAAGTAAATGTGCTTGGCCTGAAATTAAACAATGGATAAGCTATGCTCTAAATTAAACTAGTAGCATCCAAGCCACTGTACTACTATCACTAAGTACAAGAAAAATACTGCTCTCCAAAAGTGTCTCCTTCAGGAAATTCAGTACATTGTGCACTAGGAGGAGATGAGCAGCACACGTCCCATATCAGGTGTGATGGTAGTCACCTCTGCCCCAAAGGCACACACTTCTTGAATAAGAAATTTAGTGTTCCATTGCAGTCTTTTTGACCACTACCACAAATATGGCAAACCTAAGATAATTTATCATAGTAATCTCAAGCAAGAGGTAAAAGTGGTAGTTTTAAATGTCCAGAGTCCATACAGCACAAATGTTGAGTTTGGAAGCATTATTATCTTTAAAGGACATTACATTGTGTAATACTGTGGAATCATGGTTTGAGGATAACAGTAGACCTCACATAAACTGGTGCAACCACCATCTTTGTATTAGAAGCCACAACACGCTAGGATCTATAAATATTAAATATTTCATTTAGAGTGCACAGCAGTAAACTATATAACTGAAACGCTGCATCTGACAGTTAACAT
This sequence comes from Protopterus annectens, assembly GCF_019279795.1. Lineage (NCBI taxonomy): Eukaryota > Metazoa > Chordata > Ceratodontiformes > Protopteridae > Protopterus > Protopterus annectens. The sequence goes on from NC_056725.1 coordinate 423,323,846, forward strand.
TAATTGCAGATATATGTCATTTACGTTTTGGTGCATGAAGGGATTTAACTATCCATATATGGAAAGAGAGCAGCATCACTCGCATAACATGTACACACAGACTTTCTTGGACTTTATTAACGGTAACAGTTTGGTACAAACCAATAAAATTCCATACAAAGGCTGTGTTGTTTTTGACCCAGCTGTAACTATTCTGTGAAATTAATGATGCATAAATATCCTTATCCATTTTATATTAACTCAGATCAGAACACTTTTATATTCAAAATCAATGTTAAAATGACCACATCTAAAAATAACCCACAATTCTGGAACTCTGCAAAAAGGGAATACCCAGTTTTAAATAGTGGGCTGTCAAAGATCATATCCATCCATCCATCCATCCATCCATGACCCCTTTTTCCTATTTTTGCACATGAGGTCACATCAACAGTAACAATTATCTAGAGCCATTGCTCATACAGCCAGAAATGGAAACTATTATTTCAAGACCAAGGAGCAAAAGAAAGTACAAGCATAGTCTACAATATATACTATTAGAACCATGTCAGTGTTGTGAAAACATACAGCAAATGCCATTTCATAAGAAAGTAAATATATAGCATGCAACTTGACAAAAAAAAAAAAAAAAGAAAATCACACACACAATTTTATGTGTTTGGAGAAGAACATCTTATTTTGGGATAGACATTTTCCTTATTGTAGCAGCTACCCCAGCAAACTGATTTATGAAAAACTACAAAAGAAATCATCAGCAACTGGAGTTACTTTTGATCAACAGATATGCCTCCCTCTATTACTGTATCATTGCATATATTCATTAATGACAATATTTACTATTTATTTTATTAGTTAGTTTTATTGACCAGATTAGTCCCACCAGACATAGTCTATTTTCAAGGTAAATCCAAGGTGATATTCATATTGCCTAGGAGAAATTAACCATGAAACTGTGAAAGGTCTCTTCTCTGTTTTATACCTTCTGTAAGATCTTTTATATACAACCCAGTCAGGCAGATGTCTCATCTGAAGGACTGCACCACAGGAATGCAGCACCCCCTTTATGCTGTACTACAGTGCATAGAAAATTAATTGAAGCACCTGGAGTGGGTATAGAACCCACAGTCTTCTGATTTTCCAGTGTCAAAGGCATATATGCTGTATGTTGGGCCACTGACAAAAATGAAGCCCATATAATAACATTAGGAAATGAGAAACTTACATAAAAAGAAAAGAATCCAACAAAAATATCTATAAGAGAACTAATCACAATTAAAGACTCTGACTAATACGCACAGAACGCCTTGTGTATACTATTTGTGCCTTTAATCACTAACATAACTTTAGAGGCTTAAAAAACAAAGGTGACAACAGTACATTTATGAAGATAAAATGACAGTTTAGAGCTGTTAATTAATATGTCTGACATCTTCAGGAAAGAGGGAAAAAGTGTGACCTTTGTGTTCATCCTCCTTAATTCTACCAGACATGTCCAGCCAGAGCGGTTATGATTCTGTGATGTAGCTTTTGGATATCTGGATCCCTTTAATACAGTTGTAAGTCCACTGATTAGTGCAGCAAGGAGAAATTATATGTTAATGGTCCTAGAGGCTGCCGAAAGAAGAAGAAGAATGGTCCTAGAGGCTGCCGAAAGAAGAAGAAGAATGGTCCTAGAGGCTGCCGAAAAAAGAAGAAGAATGGTCCTAGAGGCTAAAGTACGGATCAGATAAAAGGCTGCGATTTTAAATTGCATGGAATTTCATCCAGGAGTAATACAGTAAGACAATTATGGCCATCCTCTTTAATGTAGTCATGCATGTTCAAGGATCTTTTAGGATCTCATGATCCCAGGACATCCTCTTCAGATGACTCAGTCCCTGCATTCTTGTGTAGGTCCAGCAAAGAGCTAAGGAAAGATAATAGTAAATACATATTCCTAAAGGCTGAAGTATGTATATGTGCCACAGAAGCAATGCCACTGGGTATTCTTAAAAGCAAATAAAGACATTACACTGGTATACCATATATTTCTGGAAAATACTGGCAAGTGCATGACTTTAAAACAAAGCTTGCCTTGGGGGAAAAAACTGTAAGACCTGAGAATATAAAAGTGCACTGCTTTCTAATGCCCAGGGTACAGACTGAACTAGAAAGAGTACTGCAAGTAAGACTTCGGACTAAATCTGTTAGAAATGAATCACTGTCCTCACTGCCCTATGGTGAAGTAAAAAGCTGGAGAGACTTCTCCAAATTAAATTGAATAACATGAGCAGATCATTACCATACCCTCTCCAAGAATATGTAGCTTTTTTCCTGCTTTAGCATGTGGACAATGTTCTATAGCAGGATAAATGTGTGACATAAATTTGAAGAAGTGAAGAATATCCCAAAAGCAAAATCTATCAATGAATATGAGCAAATTTTTTTATTGCTATAATCATATTGTATTTGGAATTTCTTCAGCATCTATTATTTTGAACAGTTATTACAAGCCATTCCGGGGCTTACTGATTTATGTACATCAAGATAATGATTATAAACATGGAACAAAAGTATCCTGAAAATGTGAACTGTCTATTGAAATGATTGACCAAATATGGACTTTGAACAAATCTAAAAAAAAATGTAAATTTTTAAGTGGCAATATTATGCTCTGTGTTCATGAGACTAAAAAAAAAACAACAGCTTGCACAAAACAAAAGAAAAAGTGCTGTAATTGCCATTAAGTTTCATGGACTCACTGAAACCCAAACATACAGAAGCACTCCATCATACTGATTAAAAAAATCCAAAGCAAAAATATATAAATAAATAAAAACCTTCCACGAAGTAAAGAAAAAAGATAAATTCAGAGCAGGTGTTGATTTCTTTTGCTCCTAAACTGCTAGCATATGACGCATCTCACTGTGGTATGAGGTGGTGCATTCTTCTATCACGTGCATGCTGTTAATTCATTTTGTAACTCGGCAAATGCAATGGCTGTTGCATAACATTTTAAGGCTTACTCTAATGTGCAATGGCCACAAATAAACATAAGCAAATGAAGTCATAATGAGATGAGAAATGATGAAAAAACAATATATGCTAATGAAGCATTCTCTTGCCTATTTGTGATTCATAGTTAAATTTTCTTACTTTCCCACACCATCCACATATATAAAAAGGAGTCTTCCCTATTCTACCTACTTTGCAATCTGTGAAGACACTAGAGCCTTGCTATTTCCTCGTCTAAGCTACTTGTCTTGGCTGAGACAAAACCACTTGTGCCCAGCAACACTTGCTGGCTAAGAAGGCAGAGATATAAGCAGAGAGTAACATCCTATAACTTTCACAACCAGGAGATACTTGATATATTATAAGGATCCTAGTAAGCATGTATGACCCACATAGGGATATTAGAGGAATGTGTGGACCTCATATCTCTGTGGATACTAAGGTATATATAGTCCTCACTATACTTGCCATGTGGACGTTCCAGAGACAGAGTGGGGACACTTTGGTCATCTCACAGGCTTCTGCCTGGAGGATACTGCAACAGTTCCCAGATGTACTCTTGGCACATGTGGATTAGTACACCTATTTCCCAATGTCACCTCAGCACAGAGCCAGAATTATGAGTCTCTTTTATTGGGTAGCACATTTTCCTGTGGTATTAATTGCAATTACGCCCATGCTGCAATTAGGCCCCTTCTTGTCCACAGACTGAGCAGTACCACAATAGGAAGGGTTACCATTCCATCCATTGCCAGGTAGTGTGATGTATGGGGGTGCATCACCAACATCTCTGTCCAGCATCCTGGCAGTGCACAATTCCCATATCTGACACACTAGCTCACTTTACCAACTATTCCTGCATGGTAGGATAGCCAGGGGTAATCTTGTTGTTGAGTGGAAAACAATTTTTTTCTTTTTTTTCTATTTAAGTACTTCTTCATGGTAAAATGTATTGATGAATACTAAACCACTTTTTCTTTGTTTTGTTTCCCCCATCCATTTTCATGTGTGTGTGTGTGTTTCAGGTGATGCTGAATAGTCACTGGAGCCATGACTCATGACACCAGTGAGAAATCTAAGTGGACCTGATGAAGACAACTTTAATGTAGCTCTGTACCAGATCTGTATTGTCAGCAAGATGGTCTTTGCTCTGCTGAAAAGATATTTTAGATGCCTGAATGAGTCTGAGGGTGCCCTTAGTATGACCCAGCTACTGCATGCAGGATACGTATTGCACGTTGCATTCTGCACTACATGATCATGTACCAGTCTGGTTGTAAAGTGACAGATGCTGTCACTCCATCTCCCTCTTCTGACTGATGGTGACCAGCCAGCAGAAGTAATAAGGACTCCCATGTGGCAGGCTCTTGCATGACATAAGGATGTATATGTAAAGAGGCGGCATCTACTCCACAACTCTGGACAATGACACTCAGGTTATTTCCTCTCTTGTAAAATGCACATAGAGTATAATTAATAAATACAGTGACACCTGTGGGCTATGCTGTGTGCTGCATGGTCTACTGTCACTGTTCATCTGACATTCCTTCTCATCTCCAAATAATTATTTTTCTGTTGCAGAACAGGTAATCATATTATTGTCTGTAAAAGTCATGCCTGAATGCTCATTGACTGCTGTTTAGTGATGTCATAAGGCATGATATACCTGCTAGTCTCAATTTAATAATTTTGCACAATAGATTCTAGTTAGGTGGTGTAATATAACTATGCAAATAGAAAAAAGTGTTAATTCAGTATTTAAATGAGTTCATACCTTGCAACTGAATGAAAACGTATCAAATTATTTTTTTTGTATTTTGTGTAATGTTTTCTCAGTTTGACCTACGTTGTCTGTTAATTTACTACCCATCAGATTATTGTATTTTGTCATGCACAATAATTTAGACAAAACATTTAATCATTTCTGTAGTGGTGAGGGTGAAGGATCAGCAGTGTCTGTTTTCATGACAGGATATACATTTCATTTTAATTTGAAAATGTTTTATTAGTGTTTCCCTCAGAACATGTGTATTAGTACTTTTACATCTTAGTTAACTCCCAGCTGTAACAATGCCAATGCATACACTATTAATGGTATTAATCACTGCAATCTTATGTTATGACATGCAGTTTTCTTTCCACAGTACCATTAGGTTTTAAGCAGTACCATAGGATCATAGGAAGTCACTAGGCTATTGGCCCTGAGTCCCTTACAAGGTAGCCAAGAATTAGCCCATGTTCCAACAAGTCAGCAGCCGATGCCCCTGTCCAGCAAGGACACAGGTGGAATCTATTACAGGAATGAGATACATACAGTTACAAAATTTTGCAAGTCCCCCTTCTCTTATTTTTTTTAATAATTTATCCTCTTTCGAGTTAAACATTGACATGTATTTTGCTAAGGCCAAATCGTACATAACATGAATCACAATACCCCCCTGAAAATACTAATACTGCTGTTAAAGTGCATGAGGCATATATACATGACATTCAGGTGCAATACTCCAAAAAGGTAGCTAAGGCAATGCACAGTAGCAGTTGTAAGTAGTATGTATATATAATAGGGGCATTAGGGCAGGTACTATTATTACTGGCAAGTTTGATTTGACCAAAAATGCTATGTCACCAAAATGTTTTTTTTTTAAAGAATAAATTTACATTTTATTTATATGCTGGATAAAAGTCAGTATAATATATATATATATTATACTGACTTTTATCCAGCATATAAATAAAAAAAAAAAAAAAACATTTTGGTGACATAGCATTTTTGGTCAAATCAAACTTGCCAGTAATAATAGTACCGGCCCTAATGCCCCTATTGTTTAATGGGTTTGGTTAGGGTGATGTCACAACCCAGAGGCAGTGGTTCTAAACATGTGAGCCACAGCCCTGCCCATACTTTCTTCATTCTGGTTCTAGAACTTGGAATTATGACAGCACCTGTAAAGGCAAGAGGCTGCGCTCCTAGCTGGTCAGCTATGGAGACCGAGATTATAGTCTACTTTCTTAGTGAGTCATACCTGGATAAGATCCAGGTGTGTGTGTAAGTGGGGAGGGTGATTGTAAAAAGATTGATATCTGGAAGGAGTTGAATGAGCATCTGTCAGCCCTGACAGGGATCACTCTGTCTAACTCAATGGCGTCACATGTATGATGACCTATAGCAGTGTAGGCCTGACCAGCTGGCCAACTGGGTTGATCAGGTTGTGGTGAGAAGGCCAGAGTTCTATACTAAGTATAACTTTTTTCATTTTTTGATTATATTAAAGATAAAAATAAACTATAAAAATGTTGCACAATTGAAGCAATGAAGGCAGTATTAATGGCACAAAATGTGCACTACGCACTGAACCACTTGCGGGACATTGTCATTACTGGACAGCAAGTGGCTATCAGGATAGAGGTTAAGGGGTCAGTTATAGGTCTAGGCTGTCTGGCTGAAAACTAGTCATATGCAACAGCTGATTGCAATAAGGAAAGCTACCCATGTCTCCCCATAAAAGGGTCTGTATTCTCTTCAGCTTATACGTACATATTATAATCAAGACTAAGGTGACATTATCTTGGGAGAAAGGCAAACCCAGTCTTTAAAGGTTTCATGGTCACCCAGCTGTGCTAGTCAGACATCTGGTTCTCATCTGATTCCTAGATCAAAGTGTTTCGGACCAACCTTGGGCTGTCTGTGGAGGAAAATGACCACCATTTGCTCATTATTCTGGCTTTGCAGGACGAATGTGATTTGTGTGAAATAACTTGGAATACGTTAATGCGTGGCTCCTGTTTATACAGAACAAAGATGAAACACATGACATGGCCATCATTTCACTGCAATCATGTATCTTAAATGTACACAGAAGTGTTTATAACTGCTTGGTGGGAGGCATTTTCTGTCTGTGGATGAAAGTTTAAACACTTACTAATCCAGCTTTGCAAGGTGTGTGTGTGTGTGTGTGTGTGTGTGTGTGTGTGTGTGTGTGTGTGTGTGTGTGTGTGTGTGTGTGTGTGTGTGTGTGTTTAAAAATAATATCACTGTTTTTATCTGTGTACACAGACAATATTAGTGGACATATAAATCTAGCAGTAAACATTAAACACAGAGAACAGTTATTATGTCATTATCTTTCAAAAAAAGTATAAAATGCATCATAGAATAGCCAGGCCTTCAGAGCTTCTGGGGGTCAGGGGGTCCCCACTCCCCAGGCTATTGAAGTGGATTTTAACACAGGCCTCAAAACAGTACACATAAGGTCACTACTGCAGTGGCAGTGTACTATTCAAGACCAGTAAGTTGGACTATATTGCTAAGATCACTGTAGTTTATTCCACCTACCTCTTAATCAGACATTAGATGTGTATACAGGTGGCTATGTTTAGGGGTAGGGGGAAGGATGCATGCTGTTTATATACAAGGATTTTAATAGCTACATAGAGGCAGTTGTACCCACCAGGAAGAAGTATAGAACCAAGTCAAAAGAAAAACAAGCCACCTGGTGGAATCACAACATCAGTAGACTATATAACAGAAGGAAGAAAATCATGGCAAAGATTAGGAGCTGAAGCACTCAGCAGGATAAAAGCACTCTCATCAAACTAAACAAACAACACAGAAGACAAATAAAGTCTGCCAAAATCAAATTTGAGGTAAGTTTGGCCTCCCAGGCCAAGGACAAACATAAGGCATTCTTTAGCTATGCCTGCAACCTCAAAGGCAATATACAACTGTTTGAAGAGCTCATTGTTAATAGAGCAACCTGTATCAAGCCAGAAGATATAACAAACCTACCAGCTGACAAATTCAGCCCTAACTTTACCTCTCTGTCCCCCTCAACCTCCCCTGAGGAAATACCATTAAATATAACTCTCACATTATCACTAGGGAACATGTTCTCAATACTCTCACTAAGGCTAAGAACACTGCACCAATGGGCCCAGACAATATCCCAGGATGCCTTCTAAACAGCATGAAACATGACCTATCAGGCCCTCTGGAATTGCTATTCAGCTGTAGCCTCCAAACAGGCTTCATGCCTCATGAATGGAGAACAGTAACTGTCATTCCTCTGCACAAAAGTGGGTCATCTACAGACCTGTAAGTCTCGCTAGTCTCATATGCAAAGCTATGAAAAGAATTATCATGGAAATGATCAATAATGACATAGAAAACCTTCAGAGACTGGAACCAACCCCCAGTTTGATTTTGTCAAGGGAAGGTCATGCCTACTCAACTTGGTGGACTTCTTTGAGAAGGTCGCCAAAGCAATGGATGAGGGCAAAATGGTTCAAACTGCCTAGCTTGACCTGGCCATGGCATTTAATACAATACCCCACTCAGGCATTGTTGACAAACTGAAGAGGTTAGGTATAAACCCTTACATCACCCAGTGGATAGTCAGCTGGCTCACAGACAGTACCCAGGAAGTTAGATTTAGGGAGTCCATCTCTAAAAAGAGGCCAGTCACATGTGGAATCCCCTCAGTGATCACTCCTGGGGGTACTATTTTTTGGCATTTACTTCTGTGAAGTCAAGGCCAATATCAAGGGCCTTTGGCTGACTAAATTTGTAGATGATTGCAAATTAGGAGCAGTCATAGAATCCCCCACTGACACAAATGTTCTCTAGGAACGGCTGACACAGACAAATAACTGGTGTCCAAGCCGTGGACTAAAACTAAATGCCAAGAAATGCATAACAGTATCCTTCAAGAAGTCATTCACCCCGGTAACTATCATATTGACACCACACACCTCTAAGAGTTGACTCAGTAGTCAGGGACTTGTGGATACACATAGACAGTAATCTAGCCTTTGAGCATCATGTGTCTACAGTAGTGAGGAAATCATTCTATGCTGTTTAGCTTATACAAAAGCTATGGCATCTAAGTCCTAGGAGGTCATTGTTGCACTGTATTCAGTATTCATCAGATGCACCATTGAGTACAATGCCCCCTTTGGTATGTACAGAACCTGGCATATCCAACAACTGGAATGTCTACAAAGGTTCCTCACTAAAAGAATACAGGGAGTAAGTAACATGTCCTGACCTGTGCAGAGTGCCTCAAGGCCCTGTATTCTGTGTCTTACAGGCTGTTGAGGGAGATCTATGCCTGGCATAGAAGGCATTGTCAGACCCCACTCTGATGGACCTCCTGCATATCCATAAAACAAACAGCACCAGAATTACCCATTCAAAAGACAATATCTTTGCCTGTGATATAAATAGGATTTGCTGGAGTAGGCTCTGCATCTATGTGAAGCAGAGTTCCTCCAAAACCTTCAAAACCCAATTCAAGTGTAACTTGGACAACTGGATGGGGAACAGGAAATTCATCCCTGGTTTGGTACCTATGTCCCTAATGGACACAGGCAGCCTGTAAATGGTTCATCTTGCAAGCCCCTGCTTATAAATGTTTCACCTCCTAAGTCCTGCTTACACTTATCAAGGGTACCAGAACTTGTCAGAGATTTGGGATGCATGGCTAGGCTTAAAAAGGCCCTTGTGGTTGTAAGCCTAGTAAACACCTATGTGCCTATGAACCTATATATGTGTGAGAGCAGGTTGAAATATGGTACTGTATTATATTTGTTGTTTCACATTCATCACAGTATGACATCAGAGTGGTTCACAGAAGGTGGCTGACATATGGGGGAAGGAGAGAGGAGACATGTTCTATATATGTTTAAAGCTGCCACTTAAATATGTCAGTGGCCATATGTGTCTTGATTTTCATCCCAGTGTAATACTAGAGGGCTATAGAGAAGTGAATATTTTACAGGGTGATAGGGAGACATGCACTATTCCTGAATATGATTTATGTATCCTCACAAGCATTTTTCTTCTCAGTTTATTATGAACTGCTATTTTATCAAATATAACTTGTTTTTTCATTGAAAGAAAAAAAAATAAGACTGAATTTCTTCCTTATGCATATTTTTGTTTAGGCCATTACTGGATCAAAAGGGTGGGAGAAAAAATGTAAAATGCACTTCAGAGCATCTTTATCCTCATGGCTTCCTAGTGCCCCACAAGCCCACAGCTTAATTCAGCTATTCATTTCACAGTTCTTACAGTATCTTCTTCACCATTTAGGGTGTGCTGAAAGGATGCAGGTAAAGGTTACATTGAAAGACAAAGTGTGGACTGAAGGGAAGCATGGGACATGCATGGGGGCGGGAGCAATGTACAGTTAGGGATGCACCATAGAACATCTCACCTAGGGCACCATTTTACCTAAGGCCAGTCCTCTGTGTATGTATGTATGTATATGTATATGTATATATATATATATATATATATATATATATATATATATGTATGTGTGTGTGTGTGTGTGTGTGTGTGTGTGTGTATTGGTCTTCATATACTCACTAGTCAGCTACTGTGCCCATATTGTACCCAGACAGGAAAAGGAATCTGGAGCCATAATTGAGCATAACACAACTATTCAAAGACAAGACATGAAGCTTTTGGTGTGGGATTCAAAGAACTTCTGCCACATCTGTTCATTATCAGTCTATGCTAGTGGTCGGATTTGCCAGTTTATCTCTACAAAGGAGTCCAGCTGTTACTTTAACATTGTGCTATATACTATATTCTAGGCAAGGCATGAATATGATAGGGTGTACAAGAAATGAGACTTCTAATATAACTGAACAAAACAGAAGTTAAAGCATGCAAGATACTTCATTTTCAAAACAAAGTGGACTACTACTTCTAACTTCTTAAAACGAGATTTATCAGAATGGTTGGATAATTCATATATCACAACTCTTTTCTTAGCTTTTTAATGAGTAGTTCATAATGGCATCACCTGTCCAATAGGTCTTTTTAAAGAAGCTAGATAAAAGCATTCACACTGTTTTGCGAATTAGTAACTTGCATGCTTTTTACTTCAATTTTATTTCCGATTTGTTATTTATATGACGTTTTGTCCAATTGTTCTTGTGCAGGGATTTGATTTTATTTTAGCCTTCTAATACAATATAAGAAAATATCTAGACTTTATCATGAAACTGTGATTACTACATTTGATTTTAGCCAAAAGGCCAAGAAAAAAAAACATGATAAATCCTCTGGGATATTACATATTCAGTTTAAAGCTTTCAGTCACTAGTAGTACCAAGCACATAAAGAGAACTCTACATGAGTCAGTGATGGGAAATGTACATAAGAAATAGACTACCTACCACACAAGACATTGGTAGAAAGTGTGAAGGTGACTATGACTTCTTAATGTGTAGTAACAACTAGTGCAGTGTTTAGACTGAGACCATACAGAAACAATCAAGATAAACCTACTTCCCTGTAGTCATATACAATAAGCAGACGGAAGGAATGTCAGAAAATCATTACTGAATTCCAGCTCATGTAGATTGTGCCTGTGTCTTCACCAGTTTATCACAAGTGATGATCTATTGCCTCATCTTAATGGATTTCATGCATATGCATATTTTACTGTTGCTCTGTTTTATTGCTTTTTATATTTTATAAAGAGCTTTGCTCATGGACTTGAATAAAGTCTTAGTGATTGAATGACACTTAAATAGATTGACCCAGCCCAAATTTCTGAGGAATACTCAAATTTGGCTAGATATGTTTTTTGTGACTTAGCAATGGCTTTGGAAGCAGTGGGATTTACAAGCACTGTCTTTGCTTGAGTTGGTTTATTTCTATATCTTATGGCAATGGGCCAGTTGTACGAGAAGAAACAGAAAGTTATAAAGCCTATTATCACAGCATTGTACAACTATGATATACATGTGGAAGTATATGAAAGCACTAGCGCAGTAAATGCTAGTACAAGAAATGCCACAAAATAACATTCAATCTACCATCTATCTTTTTTTTTCTGCAAAGGATCTGCTACCTAAAGCTCCTATATGCATTTCTTGGGGAAGCAAGGAATTTAACCATCCACAAATACATGCATACAATGTGTCTCAAGGGTGTGCCACCTTGAAGGAAGTTTATTTACATAATTTCATCTACTGATCCTACCAGTGGAGGCATATAAAATGCTGACATTTCCATTTACATAAATGAAAGAGTCAGCAGAAAAAAATTGTACCAAGACAATTCATCCGTGTTGAAATGAGAAAATTAACACCACTAACAAAACAGCTGAATATTCGCTGACACAGACAACAATACAGCTCATGAAATGGAAATGCCATCTTAATGATGTTATATCACATACAGCAATACAACTGCATCTGTTAAGGTTCAGTGTCCACAGTGATGGGCTAAACAAAATGTTTGCATTAAGTGTCTGTGTATCCATAAGAGGCAGTCGTCGGCTGAAATGATGACAAAGTGAGAGTTTAAGACTACAGAATTACGCAAAACTGGCTTGATGAAGTGATATATGTTTGGATTGGCTCGATGTATTCTCAACTAAAGGTTGTATGAGAAGAAAAGGGCTGTGACAGTGTGATGTCAGTCGCTTAGAAACATTAACATCCAGAGCCACTACGAAATAAAGAGCATCTAAAAAGTCCTGCTCTGTTAATATGTAAATAATCATCATGCTTTTAGTGTTTTTACATGTTTGATACCTGTGTATGCATACTTCTAAAATCACCAGTACAAAGACATCACTTTAAATATTAACAAACTGTAATACGTTGACCCTACTCTCTGAAAATTTCTCTCGCTGTGTGTGTGTGTGTGTGTGTGTGTGTGTGTGTGTGTGTGTGTGTGTATATATATATATATATATATATATATATATATATATATATATATATATATATATATAGTTTTCTTTGTTATTTCCATTGCAATTCCTGGGATGTGGCAGAAATTAATATATCTAGGATTAGTGTACTACACCACAGAGAGAGAAGTCTTTTGGCTTTTCCCTGTTAGGGGTTGCCACAGCGGAACTCCAGTCTGCTATTGATTGGCAGTGGATTTTTACAGTGCCGAGTTTCCAGCCCGATGCCCAACCTTCAAAGAAGGCACACCCATTCACGCACGCACCTACCTGCATGTCTTTAAACATCACTGGACCATAGGGAGGACATGCAGACTCCACACAGAAGGCGCTGTAGCCGAGAATTGAACTGGAGAACCTCTTGCTGTGAGGCAACAATGCTAACCGCTGCACCACTGCAGCCCTAAACAAACCAAATAGATAAAAGTGCATCAACAGCATTTGTTCAAGACCTATAACATTAACATAATTAGTAATGTTTTATACTGCAACTCTTAAAACCACTGAACACAACTACATCCATTCAGTAGTCGTCTCATGTGTGTTATCTAATTTAAATGTGCAAGGTTGCAAAGTACCATATGATGTTATCATATAAGCAATTTAAAACATTGCTTGTAAGCATCAGTAACTGAAAACATATTATTACAGCTGAAAATCCAGGTTTTAATTTAACAAGGGAGTAATGTGTTATAAAATTCAATTAGATCAATTTCTCTTTAGGATAGGCTCAGTAAGGGCCATAGTGTCACATTCACACTCATACGCTGTACTCATCTGCGGTACAGCAAATTTAAAAGCAGATTTGAATGTAGTTGTGTGAGTTTACCTCATTTCCTGAATGTGAAAATGTACAGGACTTAATGCAGACAACTATTATGTAAAAGGAGTAGCAGTTGGTGAATCAGGTGCTATAGATGCAGAGATATAACATAAAAAAATGAAAGTTTGCAAGAGGAAGAAAAGGTATAACAGTGTGACAATGCATCATAATAACAGGAAACTGGAAATTTGCTCTAAGATGTGCAGACCTCCAAAATTATAGAGATAATTTAAGAAAGCAGGGTTATGTTTTATGAAGAGTTATATCTATAATGGGAGTATATATCGATGCAAATTATAAATAAAACAAATGAGAAATATGACTTTCTTTCATACACATAGTGGAGTTAGGCAGAGCAGGCTTTAAGGTAGAGTGCATTTTATTCATTAATACGTACTACTGCAGGTCTGATGAGATAAAAGCACACAGCATAACATTACAGTCATTCCTCACAGAGAAAGAATGGGCATGACTTTAGCTCCAAAGCATGTATAAATAAAGAAACAAAATGGTGGTCTATCTGCGCTCCTCCATCATGTTGCTGGAACAGCAATCCATAAACTTGAGGTACACAAAGCAGTTATCTCTTCTTGATTTCATGGTGTGTTACAGCTCCATGCTGTAAACCTTTTAACAAAGGAGCAAAACTAGACTTTTCAAGGATATGTACTCCAGTCTTGTTAAGCCCTGACAATCACTGTTACCATTAATCCCTTGAGTATACAAACCTCTCTAATCAATCCAGTGGAAAAAGCAACACTGACAGCAGTCAAACACAACAGGTGTTTAATGATTGCACTGTGTTCTTTTTCTGCAAAACTTGTCAACAGCCCTTAAAAGCACCGGAGACAAATGAAACTGATTTCAAATGGCAGAATTAGCTGAAGCAAAAGGTTATGTTTTGCATTTCACACAGTGTTGCAGGAGGAAAAACCCTGATCCTGTTCTCATTCATATACCCATAATGCCATCTGCTTTTGCATTTGTATGCTGGGGGAAAAAACTATATGAGTCAGGTAGAGTAAAATAAGCTATTTATAATATTATAATAAGTTTAGTAATGATAGCATTTGGTAAACTGGATAGTATAACAAATTACATTTTTTTTTTCTGGAGCTTTCAATGCATTAGGTTATTAATGTCAATTTATCCAACCAAACAGCTGAAAAAAGACTGACATTAACAGTATGGTTTTCAGTATGTATCACTGCAATATAGATTTAATGTGGACTAGACCAGGAGAGAGATTTAGACCAGTATAAGCTGGGAATCTGTCACTGGGCATTTACCATGTCAGAGGTGCACTATTTTGGATATCATGTTTGGAAATGTTTTGTATTTCAGGTTTCCGATATACCAATCCAGTACACCAGTGTGAATGGTCATTTTGTGTGTGTGTGTGGGGGGGGGGGGTCTCTCTCATCTCACACACTTCCAAAGAAAACCATAATTAAGGATTCCATCTTGTTCCTTCTAGCATGAAACTATTTTCAACAAACATCAGACTCACAATACAGCCAAAGATATGTGCTTAAGAAACAATAACTGAACATGCTACATCATAACAGATGCAAAAATATGAAATTGTCATTTTCTATTCACTTTATTAATTTTCTGTCTTGGTCTATTAAGAAGAGTTCTAATTGTAGTAAAGAAAATAATTTCCTTCTGTTGTTATAACTATCTAATGTCTGTCACCGTCTGGCAAAGGAAATAGCTATCCTGTTTGTATCTGACAGCCAAAGCATCTGACATTTTACTGGTAAAAGACAGGACCAATAAGGCTGCATATATTCTTTATAGATTTTAACAGGACTGTATACATGATATAACACATATTCTAGATATTAGACTGTTTACCTGTGCATTGCTGCCAGATGGCAGAACTGAGAACTCTGGCCTGTGCACACTTTAATTAATTGTTATAGGACCATCTAAATTCTGATATTCTGCATATACATTACTTTTGTCCTTATCACATCCACCTTCAAACATCTTTGCATTCTGAGCCTATTGGCTGAATCCTGACTAGACAGTATTGACTTCCCTCAAAAACTGGTTGCTTGCCTTATAACTGCAAGGTGCATTCAAATCTTAGCTGTGTCTTTTTTCTAAAGTAGTTTACCTGGTGGTCTGCTGAAGTATACCTGTAACTGGTTACTTGATATCCCTTTCCTTTTTTATCTTACACTCTGCTACTGATTCTGCAGTAACTGCAACACGTATCTAATGTAAAGTGCTGTAGAAAGTAAAATAAATTACAATATTTAGAGAGATATGACCACTTTACTTCATTTTCTCCACAGTACTGATACCCTCTCCACCAACCTGAACTTTTACAATCAGAACTTTTAAAGTGTGTGTGTGTGTGTGTGTGTGTGTGTGTGTGTGTGTGTGTGTGTGTGTGTGTGTGTGTGTGTAAAGCTAGTTTGAGATTTCCTATCTCTGATGCTACTTCTGTTGATATGTATATGAATTCACAAACTTAAAAAGATTCTGATGGAAAAAGAACTAGAAGTCTTATGGTCTGTTATGTCTGCATGATTGTTGCTGCCAGCCCCTCTGTTGCTACCTTATCCTTTTCTCACCATTGTCTTGCTATGTTGCAAGCATCTTTGAAGCCCTATGATAACTCTGACTACATTATTTCTACAGACAATACATTCCAATGCCCATGGTCTTCATGAAGGAATTGACAGTCTCCTCTCCCCACACTACTGCAGACGTGTTAAAACTGTCACTGCACTGAGAGACCCTTGCAGAATCAATTCCTCTTGGACTACAAAAGAAAACCCTGAACAAAGGCCTGCAATTTAGTAACTTTTCTGGCTGTAGCTGGATAACTTCTAAGTATAGTGTAAAACAAGGTCTGAGCCAAACATAAATGACGGTGAGTAGAGACAGAAAATAAGCAGTCCTTTTACAGAAGGTAAAGAAGATAACAGTGACTCACACAAATCCCATTATATGTTAGTGGCATGGGAATTCACAGTTACTTCCTTATGTCTGGCATAAGTCATACAAAGCATTATGGGAAAGAGAAAATGTTGAGGGAGAACAAGATCACATTGATATATTCAAGCCACATTGGTAGCCATGTTGTGGAAAACAGGCTAAAATTACAAATAAAGCACTTAGAGTGATTTTCAAGGTGTTAAAATAGGTCAGGAGACAAATATAGAATGAAAAAACAGATTTTTTTTATTTATAGGGCAGAGTTTTCCTTTAATAACATTTAAGAAACTACAAGAACTTCAAAAACAAATAATGTGTACAATATGATATTGAGCATAATAGGAAACCTTTTTATAGATACAAAAGATGTGGAAGGAGTAAAGATACACAAACTGATAAACTGTGTGCAGATTCTAAAATTTATTCTCAGACACACCAGATTATAGATATATTTACAAAATCTTATGCAAAACAGTTTGGCTCCACAAAAGGGGTGGTAAGTTGTACTAGTGACATCCAGGTAACCTCAGATACTGGAATCAAATTAGATTATATTGAAAAAGAACTGAGCAAACTGAATCCAAACAAAGCGCAGGGAGGAGACGGAATAAGCAACAATGACCTGAGAACACTTAAGCAAGAACTTACACTGCTATTACATCTATTATTTGCTAGGTCATATAAATATGGGGAGATTCCTCAAGATTGGAGACATGCACTTATTAAAACTGTCTTTAATGGAAAGGGGAGTAGGACAAACCCAGAATCATATAAACCCTTAAGTCTACTTTCATGTTGTGGAAAAATAATGGAGAAGGTAATACTGGATAAGTTATTGTCAGAACTGGATAGGCTGGGACTTGAAACCATATATCAGCATGCATATGTTGAAAATAGATCCATTACCACCTGTAACATGATGTTCTATAACAATATAATAACAGCTATGAATGGAAAATTGTGCTGTGATGTAATTTATATAGATTTAACTTCAGCATTTGACAGGGTCATGCACAAAACACTGATCAATAAATTAGTACAACTAGGTATTGATGTACTGTTGATAAGATGGATAGCTGCATGGCTTACAAATAGGACATGGCAAGTATCACACACCAACTGGACAGGTGAAATCTTTGGTTACAGTCAAGGTGTCCCACAGGGCTCTGTATTAGACCCTTACTTGTTTCGATTGTATCTTTCAGACCTTACATTTTCATCTGAGGTGTTCTACAGTCTATATGCTGACGACCTGAAATTGGGTAAACTGATTACAAGTGTTACAGATAAGGCATGTCTGCAAAATAATTTGACTAAACTGACCATTTGGGCACAGGAGAATAATATGTTGATAAATACATCAAAAACTAAGCATATGAGATTTGGGAGACATAAACTGAAAGGTGAATATTTAATACAGCACACAGTGATTGAAACTGTAGACTCATTTAAGGACCTGGGTATATGGGTAGATTCAGCTATGAGTTTTTCTAATCATATTAACCAATTGGCTAATGATAGTTATAGAACTACAGGTTGTATAAAAAGATTTATAAAGTCTAGGAAATCAAACATAATGAAGTCATTGTTTGTTAGTTACATTAGACCCAAACTTGAGTATGGAATAACAATGTAGAAACCTTATAGGAAAACAAGCATGTATAAAATGGAAAGTGTATAGCGGAAATATACTAAGGGCATCCATGGATGTGAAAATCTAAGTTATTATGAAAGACTAAAATATCTGAACTTGTACAGTGTCTCTTACAGATATTTAAGAGGAGATCTTATTCATGTATATAGGGCATTTAGGGACAACTACCTCTGGGAATGTTTGGGGTTATCAAAAAGTACTAAAGAATCTTCAGATAACCTATGTAGAAGATTCTATAGGAATGAGAAGTGTACTAATTGGTTCTCTGACAGAGTAGCTGATGCTTGGAACAGACTACCAAATTACATTAAAGCAAGTACTAGTTTAGATATTTTTAAGAACAGCCTGGACATTTACTATGGGAACAAGTGTTTTGGCATATTGGCAAGCTAGAAGGGCTTTTAATGCCCGTGCTTGAAACATTTGCATGCATGTATATGTGTCTATATATATATATATATATATATATATATATATATATATATATATAATAAATAAATAAATATATATAAAATAAGTATTTATTTGACAGATAAATGTTTATAAAAATGCACCACAACAATTAGGGACTACTGTATTAGAAAATGAGTTGTTAAAAAGCAAGTGTAGCAGAATATGTCAAAGTTTAACTGCCTTTTGTTTTAGAACTGGTAATAGCGACCCATGTTCATTCAGACCATGTAAATGCATGGCATCCAGTTTCAGTTGCCATAATAATTCCTTATAATCTGTCTTGTCCTTCCAGGAATTCTCTCTGGGGTTAAGCTGAATTTTTTTCTAAAATAACAAAGTGGAATTGTTTAAAATCTTCACATTTTACAGAATGTTTAAACAGAGTGTTGTTGGCGTTGCCCTTAATAATTTCATAATTATGCTTTAAATATGCTTTTTGAATACTCTTTTTGGATTTTCAAACATAAAATACTGGACATACTGAGCAGACAGCCAAATAAAACAATGCCCTTCATATTACAATTCTCTTTATCTGAAAATACAGTACTATTTGCTGTATTTTTAAGGGTGTGGGAATCAGCCTCACAAATAAATTTACACTGATTGCAGGCACCACATTTTCTAGCACCCCCTACCAATAGCCCCTGAGTTAGAAACTTTTGCAGCTCCTAATATTTTTTATGTTCTTCATCCTTTTATATATAAATACTGGTTCTTGCCCTACAATTGGTTTTAACCTTTTGTCACTTGTAAGAATATTCCAGTTCTTCCTTTATAATGTCCTTAGTAACAGCAGACCCAGAATTAAACTCCAACATTAGGGCCCAATTAAAAGATTGGAGTATTGTTAGACTTATCATTATCCAATACAGTAGGACATTTATAGCCATTTACCTCTGCAGGAAATCTAGACACTAAATGCTCATGGTAGGTTTTGTCACTCAATCCTAAACCTAGAAGCGGAATATATCTGGTACCCTAGCTTGCCATGATCTCATCACTAATACCCTTTACAAGCTTAACAGGGTATTCCCATCAAAGAACATGAGCTCAGGCTTTATCCTTTCTATATCAAATATATCTTCTTTAGAAATCATCCTAGTGAGCATGACAAATTGAACCTTCACTAGGCTTTTTTTTTCTGAAATAAAGGGTGGTGGTTATGGATATGCAAGCATTCATTTGAGAACATTGGCTTTCTGTAAATGTTTGATGAAAAAATACCCTGCTTTTTAGTAATCATAGTATCCAAATAATGGATCGTTTATCATATAGCGGGCACGTAAATTTCAGAAAAGACTTGGTGGAACTGATATAGGTGATAAAAATGTCAACAACTTCTTGGCTTCCTTTGCACAGAATAGAAATGTTATCCAAGAATCAAATGTACAACTTAACATTATTAAACATTCAACAATTAAAAAGGAATTTATCTTCCCATGCAAACATGACCATATTGGCAAATATGGGGGTACAAACCGCCCCCATGGCTACAACTCTGACCTGCTTTAAGATCTCACCTTCAAAATAAATGTAGTTATTTGATAAAATAATTTCCATACTATCCATTATTAAACTAATTTCACTGGATGATAAGAAATTAAGCAGGATGAGTGAATCATGAAATAACTCTAAACCTAAATCCCGAGGTATGCAGGAAAACAAATCCACTATGTCAATTGTCTAAAACAAAAGATCTTCCTCCCATAATTCAGGCTTTAATTCACCTAAGAATTCCCATGAATCCTTAAATATATGTCTCCATCGCTTGTACAGGCTTAACTAACCTGTCCATTAATACTGCAAACAGGTATGTGTTAGACCCATGCATCGCCACTATTGGTCTGAAGGGTATTTAACCAAATTCTTATGGACCTTTGGGATTCCAAAGATAGTGAGAATAATTGGGATAGAATTATTGAGGAAATTTAAATTATCCAAATTAATTTGTCCTTGCATTAATAGGTCTTCTAAGAACTGGTCAATCTTTTCATATTCTATTAATACCTCATTTCTGGATACTACTTCATAAGTCTCACTATCATGGAGAATGTTGGACATTTCTCCTATATAGTCTAAATAA
Organism: Protopterus annectens; assembly: GCF_019279795.1. Classification (NCBI taxonomy): domain Eukaryota; kingdom Metazoa; phylum Chordata; order Ceratodontiformes; family Protopteridae; genus Protopterus; species Protopterus annectens. The sequence continues at coordinate 423,344,524 of NC_056725.1, forward strand.
TCATACAGAACCACCCCTGCACCTTTATCGGGCTTCATAGTTCAAACAGAATGGTTGTTCCTGAGTTCATCTAACAAAATTGGTTCCCTACTGGAGAGATTATTACTTCTTCCCTCATCCTTGCTTATAAAGATCAATTTCACAGGCATCAGAGAATGCATGAATCCTGAAATTCATGAATGGCAAACTAAACTTTTCTTTTTAAATAAGCCCTTATCACAATGAACAACATTAGATGTGTTGCAAAATTGTACTGCAAAGTTCAATTTCCTAACATATACTTTGAATTAAATCAAGGAATCAATGATATCAAACCTAGCAGTATGGACAAAAGTGAAATCTCTTTCAAATAATGAAAAATAATCCTAAGTAATTTGCAGACCACTATAATTAAATATTTTGAAACTATTACATCTTACAATCACACCATTGTCCTCAAGTATAATAAGAGGTCTGGAAGTATCTAATACTTGACTGTCCTCTCATCTTCCTCTTCCCCTTCGCTGTTTTTGTTTTTTATTTTGAGGCCTCCTGTAGGACTGTCTCCATATTGTTCATAAAATTCACTTGGGATTGACCATGACTCGAAGCCTCTTGGAACACCTCAAGGGGGAAAAGTCTAAAGGGTCTCCAAAATTAACTACCCAGTTACTGATAGGATCTCCTTTAAAGGAAGGGAGTTGGGGTATATATCAGCTGAAAGATCACCATATTCATTATGCCTCTCACCTGTCTCATTAACTAGTTTCCGATTGTCAGATACATTAAATAGTGAAAAAAGAATTGCCATATTCATATACTTTACTATCCCTAATCAACTTCTTATTCTTCCTAATTTTTACTCTCACAAAAGGAATCAATCTTAACAAATATTAAATCATAATCTGACTAATACATGGTAAACAACAAATCATTCGTAAGACATGCATTCAAGTTTCTAACCTCATTCCACAAGTATTTAATCTGTTCCTTGCTGTTGTTAATCAATTCCAAAAGTTCAAGTACCTGCCTGTTAAATAAATTAATAAGATCAGAATAAAAGTTTGAGTTCTTACAGTTCCATTAGAAAACCTGTGACATCTTAGTTTTAAGGTACTATATGGTTTAAAATTTTAACTGTGCTTCTAAAAGTTTGATTTGAACTTAATTGGTTAATTAAACTTGTCAGGTGGTGATAGGTTATATAAGGTTCAAGTTTTCAACACCACTTGTTCTGATGAGGTCCTAACTTTGCTGTTGTGTTGGATGAAAAGCTGTATATATTTCATTTTATGCTTTAACGTTCTGTGTGGATTGCATTGCTTTGTGAACAGCTTTGTGAAATTATTTGCAGTTCAGCTGCTCAGTGGCTCCTATCTTTACCTGGTGTTCTTTGTTTGATTAAACCAAATATTTATGATGTAGAAATTCTTCTACCTAGCTATAGTATAATAAGATGCTATAGGATACAAAAGAAAGCAGGTAGAGTAGCCTTACTCTTGGCCAATACTTATAGTGTAGTCCCCTTCTCAGATACTATCCCAAAATTCAGCACACTCAAAATAAATTCTCTTTCACCTTCCTAAAACTTAACACAGAAATCTTAAGCATCACAGTACAGTCTATCTATCTATCCAGCTATCTATTTACTTATTTATTTTTATTTTACATTTATTTACAGGAAAAGTCTGTCTGGATGGACTATATATCCCACAGGACAAAACATTCCCATCCTTGAAGAAACATTATCTTGGATGTCTCACCTTATTAACAATGAAACTATCATTTTAGGTGATGTTAATATTGACTGGCAAAACTTATCATTTGACTTTCCATCTACCAGTATGGACCTACTTGGGTTCCTACAACTTATTAACTCCCTCACCAGATTTAATAAAACTAACAACCAAAGTTCCACACTAGATTGGATTTTGGAGGTCAACCCAGACAACTATTCTACAGCTTGTACACTTCCAGACAGTTTGACTAATAACTTATCAGTGTATGTCCATAGAACTACTCTGCAAATAATTAATGAATATAAATATAAAACTACCCACAACCTGACAAAATTCAGCCAACAAACTTTCATTGGCACACTAAAAGCAATTGACTGGTCAGTTAAAAAAAAAACCACTATCCCTAGATAATGCAGTATTCCACTTCAATACAATATCCCTAAATACCCTGAATGTTCTAGACCCACAGCATATCAAAAGAATAAAAAACAACCATGCCCCCTGGCTCTCTATAAAAATCAAAAATCTTATGAAAGAGATAAAGCATGGTATGAATGCCAAAGGACTAAATCCAACATAAATTTACAGTGCTTTAGGCAACTCTGTAACCAGGTTAAAAAACAGGTAGTCAGGAATAAAAAAGAATTTTATATGCACCTACAAACTAACAACAAATATCAACCCAAAAAGGTTTGGTCTGCCATTGACTCACTAGTCAACGCAGGAACAAAGCAAGACCCAAATCCCTTCTCAATTCCCCCCTTAAAAGAGCAAGAAAATTTAACTCATATCTTATCGACTCCATACCCACCTTAAATATGCATACCATTCAAACATCCCTCTCCCCCATCCAATACTACCACAGCTTCACTGCTAAGTCTCCCAACTGTTTTCTCCACGATTCCTTCATGCCAGTCTTCCCTCCTAGTAATCCCAATTATTCATGCTGTTTTACACTATAGCCCATATGCACTACCTTTATAAAAATCTTTTACTTAAACTCAAACCCTCCTCTACCTCCACAGCTTATCCCTTCCCCCAAATATCTAAAACTTGCTACTGATCCATAACCTGCTCCATTAGTATCTTTATCAAGAGGTCCATCTTTGAATCCTACATATGTAACTTATGGAAAAAATCCCATGTAACTCCACTGCATAAAAAATATACTTCCACAGAATTCTCAAATTTCTGTCCCATTGCCATTCTGTTCCCACTCTCTAAACTTCTAGAAAGATGTGTACATAAACAGCTCCTAAACTTTATCCTTGAAAATAGCGTACTAACCAGCATTTGACATTGCTGTTGGCCAGGACACAGCATTACAACTGCCCTAGCATCCTTCCTGGACACTGCAAACAAAGATAGAGACTCAAGTAAACTTATCTCCTTTGTATTTGTGGACACTTCTAAGATTTTTGGCATGGTATCACAAAACAAACCATCAATTTTCGGCTCTTGGATTATCATCTAATTCTCTCCACTGGTTCATCAGCTACCTGTTAAAACAGGCACCAAGCCATAAAATGGCATGGTTCCATTTCTCTTTACGTATCCATCAACACTGGTGTACCTCAAGGATTCATCATTGGTCCTCTTCTCTTTAATGGCTTCATAAATAATCTACAGACCTCTTCCCAGTAAAGTACTGTAATCTGATATGTAGATGATTTCACAATCATCTGTACTAAAGATAGTCTAACAAACCTTCAGCAAATCATCTAAGCAGCATTTTCTTCTATTGAAACCTGGCTTACTAATGCCCAACTATTACTAAATCCAAAAAAAGACCAAGCTCCTTCTCTTTACTCATAAATCTCTCCATGACAACCACATGCTCAAAATGTACTCCCTAAACAATACAAAAACAGAAGTAGTTCCCCACAACAAACTTTTCAGGGTTATGAAAGATAATAATCTCAAATCTGACCTACATATATAAACTGACATAATATTAACACACAATAAACTTGCCATGCTCTGCAGGAATAAACACTTCCTAAAGATATTCACAAAAACTACTCTGGCCATGACCTACCTGCGACCCTCACTCCTATACAGGGCTCCTGTTTTAACTAACCTGCAAGTTTCACCAAAAAACAAAGTTCCAGACTTGTATAATAAAATTGCTACGTTTGCTACTAGAAGAACAAACTGCTACTGCCATCACTGCACATACTTTCATTCACTTAATTAGCTCGAACATCCACACCACGTCTCCCACCTACAACTCATAACTGCCCACATCATCATCATCATCTACAAACCAGCTTCAACCTCCTCCCTGAGCTCAATACTATTCATATACTTGCCTAAAAGATCTCTGCATTCAGAAGATAAATTTCTCCTTTTTCATTATAAACCCACCAAATCTCCAAGCTGTAATCTCTACTCCATGGCTAAAACCTGGAACTCATTACTTCTATCCTTTAGAAATAATCCTAACATCCCTACATTCAAACAATCCCTAAAGGAATTCTAATCCAAATCCTGGATCTGTTCATGCTCTATCCTATATATATATGCATGCAGAATATCAGCCTAGGATAGAGCATGAACAGATCCAGGATTTATATATATGAAATGGCAGTATTTAGTAGGGAGCTTGGAAAAAGTTATATATTAAGGAGCAGGTGAGAGGTAGTCAAGATAAAAGCTTGCATGCAGAATATCAGCCTAGGATAGAGCATGAACAGATCCAGGATATATATATATATATATATCCTGGATCTGTTCATGTTACTCCTCCAAACCGTTCTGACTAACCTATACCCCCTCCAAGCCTCTTACATCTTACATCCCCTGTGCATCTAATCTTTCTGTTACCTTTGCTATCATCTTTCTCTCCTATGCTACTACTCAGCTCCCCGCTCATGTACTCCTTTTTCACCTATGAAATTTCAGCTCTCTACTCAATTATTTATTAATCCTCATTATCGATATTCTTACCTGAATATATCATGTATATTCAGACAACCAGTTTCTCTCACAATTTATATAAAACCCAAGTGAATTTCAATACAGTATATTAAGTGTGCTTCTTTATGCATGTTGTAATACTTTTAAGACTTTCTTTGCATCTGTATGAATCCGTTTCTATTTTCACAAATCAATATAGTATGTAAGTTGAGCCAGTATGTAACCTGAGCTTTTTTGAAACTATATTGTATATAACAGGAGCTTTCCTCCCCTGGCCTTCACTGAAAATGGGCACATTTGGCCCATTCGGACATTCCCAGTAAACAAATGCCAATAAATACATTTCTGGTACCATTTGATTTGTCGATATGCAGTAAATCCATAAGTAGTTGGTCAAAGGATACCTTGTATGCCAGACACGAGTCACCTCTTAGCAGTCTGTGCAATATCGAGTATAGTGACAGGGCTTTGAGATGGTCCATGTAGGACATGTTGTTTAGGCCTTGTATACTTTTAGTAAGGTATCTCTGCAGACGTTCTAGTTGTTACATGTGTCTTGACAGATGCATGTCAAAGGGGGTATAATATTCAATGACTGGCCTAATGAGGGCTGGGTAAAGGGGGACAATGACATCCCTAGAACTAGACACAATCCATTTGTTTATAAGCTGTGCAATATAGAAAAAATGTCTTTCAACAATGGACACATGGTTGGCTAAAAGTTAACACTGACCACATAAGTCCCCAAACTCTGAACAAATGTGTCAACTCTTAGGGGCGTATTGTTAATGTGGTAGTTGCAATAGATATTTGACTTTCCAAAGGATACAATAATGCATTTTTTGGCATTTAGATTCAGTCCATGATTTTGGTACCGGTTATTTATTTGGAACAACCCATCCTGCAGGATGGTTTAGTCATTTGGGGATTCAATGACTACTCCTATGTTGCAATCATCTGCAAATTTAGTCAACCAGAGCCCTTTGGTATTGGTTTTTGCTTCAGAAAAGTAAACTGCTGACAATACCCCCTTGCAGAGAACAGTCTAAACAGTGCACTGGCCCCACTCCACATCACTATAAGGTTTATCAGAACCTTTTTAAGGCCATCTGAAAGTCACTCTCCATCAATAACTAGGCCTTTGCAATGATGTGAGCAGGCACCCATGAGCATTCCCACCCATGAGACTGATTTCTTGCCTTCCCTATTCATTTTTTCACATCTAAATGAGACTAATGTGGTTTACCACTTTTGTGAGTCTGTCATAAAAACTCAGAATCTGAATATATGCCATAGGACCTATTGTTGGAAGTCTAACAGCATTTTAAAAGGTAAACAGAAATATAAGTATACCAAATTCAATGTAAAATAGGGTGATGCTGGATAACCTTTTTCTTCTTCTTTCGGCTGCTCTCGTTAGGGGTCACCACAGCGGATCATCGGTTTCCATTTCTTCCTGTCCTCTGCATCCTGCTCTATCACACCAACCACCTGCATGTCCTCTCTCACCACATCCATAAACCTTATCTTAGGCCTTCCTCTTTTCCGGTTACCTGGCAGCTTCATCCTTAGCATCTTTTTCCCAATATACTCTGTATCCCTCCTCAGCACATGTCCAAACCAATGTAATCTTGCCTCTCTGGTTTTGTCTCTAAACCTTCCAACCTGGGCTGACCCTCTAATATACTTATTCCTAATCCTGTCCACCCTCGTCACACCCAGTGCAAATCTTAACATCTTTAATTCTGCCACATTCAGCTCTGACTCCTGCCTTTTTGTCAATGCCACTGTCTCCAACCCATATAACATAGCTGGTCTCACTACCCTCTTGTAGACCTTCCCATTCACTCTTACTGGTACTCGTCTGTCACAAATCACTCCTGACACTCTTCTCCACCCACTCCATCCTGCCTGTACTCTCTTCTTCACCTCTCTTCTACACTCACCATTACTCTGAACTGTTGATCCCAAGTATTTAAACTCATCCACTTTCACCACCTCTACTCCCTGCATCCTCACAATTCCTCTATCCTCCCTCTCATTCACACACATATATTCTGTCTTAGTCCTGTTGACCTTCATTCCTCTTCTCTCTAGAGCATATCTCCACCTCTCCAGGGTCTCCTCCACCTGTTCCTTACTCTCACTACAGATCACAATGTCATCTGCAAACATCATCGTCCACGGGGACTCCTGTCTGATCTCATCTGACAACCTGTCCATCACCATTGCAAATAAGAAAGGGCTTAGAACTGATCCTTGATGTAATCCCACCTCCACCTTAAAAGCATCCATCACTCCCACCGCAGACCTCACCGCTGTCACACTACCCTCATACATATCCTGTACCACTCTTACATACTTCTCTGACACTCCCGACTTCCTCATACAATACCACAACTCCTCTCTAGACACCCTGTCATATCTTTTCTCTAAGTCCACAAAGACATAATGCAACTCCTTCTGACCTTCTCTGTACTTCTCCACCAACAGTCTCAGAGCAAACATTGCATCTGTAGTGCTCTTTCCTGGCAAGAAACCATACTGCTGATCACTAATCATCACCTCCCTTCTCAACCTAGCTTCCACTACTCTTTCCCGTAACTTCATGCTGTGACTGATCAATTTAATCCCTCTGTAGTTACTACAGTTCTTCACATCACCCGTATTCTTAAATATCAGTACCAAAACACTTTTTCTCCATTCCTCAGGCATCCTCTCACTTTCCAAGATTTCATTAAACAAGCTAGTTAAAAACTCCACTGCCATTTCACCTAAACACCTCCATGCTTCCACAGGTATGTCATCTGGACCAACATCCTTTCCATTCTTCATCCTCTTCATAGCTATCCTTACTTCCTCCTTGCTACAACCTAAAACTAAGAAAAATGTTTTCACCTTGAGACTCTGCTCATATAACAACATACAAAATACCACATGATTTATAACAGCCTCTGCTAAGCCTTGCAACATACTTTGATTCTGAATTAGGTGCAGAAAAAGATGGGTAGAAATAAAATCACCTATTTACCAGAAGGACCAATAATGTATTTGCTAATAAGACCACAAACTATATTATTTATGTGCGTCTTCTATACTGGCTTTGAATAACTACATTTGATAACCACTTTTTACCAAAAACATACATGACTGTCCTCATGTTGTTACTTGTAGTCCTTATTTTAATTTCAGCATTTCATTTCATTTGCACAATTTTATACAAACAAAAAATGTTAATTGTTGATCTATTGAACTATATCAATGTACAATTGTTACTTAGCTTCTTTTTAATGCAACTTTAACTTTATGCATGTATCCCAACATATGTGAATCATTTTGCTATAACTGCTATTATATCAATATTGTTTAAAATTGTACTTGTTTTAAAATGTATTACTGGAGCTTTTCTCCTCGGGTCTCCACTGAAAATGGGCCACAAGCCCAGGTGGACAAACCCGGTTAACAAATGTCAATACATAAATAAATAAAATTTAGATTGTCTATCAGAAACTACAAGTAGGAAGTAACAAGCAACTCACCCTCAGCCATTGGGCTTAACTTGTCCCATTATGTATTACTCTTGACTTGCATCCTTATTGTCTGATTTTTTTTTTAAGATGGCCTACAAGGCCTAACTAAAAGAACTGTCGCAGAAACTCCATTAAGACTATAATCCCGCCTTCACGAAACAGTCTGGAAAGATGTAAATAAACAAAGGAATGAGTGAACAGACAAATTAAGCATAGTAAAGTACGCTTGCACGCCACTTTTATGCATGCACTGTGTGCCTGACTGCCTGTGTAATTTCCCAGATTTCACCCTTGGTGTTTATGAAGTCAAGTGTACCTCATCTATGAATAAAACTCTCACTAACTAAATTTCCATTAAATTATTCAGCATGTCATTAAGATAAACAGGCACAGTGAACATACATTACTGTTGCCTTAGGCATGGTTATACCTGTGCTAAATACGCCATTACAGAGCTCTACATATCACTTCTCATTGCTAGTTTCAAACTCAGAAGTCACTTCCGGTCATCTTATGGCCATTAGTGAAAATTGGGAATGTAGCTCTCAAACTCATTAGTAGTTTACATTTTGATGGGCTACAAGGAGGTATACTGATGTTGCAGAACAAACCTGAGACTGAAATGAGGGATTAAGAAAACAAGAAAGGTGTGTGCAGGCGGACCCACTAAGTAGTTTTGATAAGCATCAGCATGAGAGTACTATCTGTAATTAACACTAAGCTAAATGCATTTCATGGGAATCTGCGCATATTAATCATGTGCTCTGAAGTGTGAGCAATCCTTATATGTTCATTTTAGTCCCTAGCATAACTATTATTCTTTATAGTAACTCTCTCTCTCATTAAAACAATTGTTTCCAGGCTACTGTTTCTTTTCTCATTTTACTGATTTAAATTAGTCACTATTTTTGGTGTGGGCTGGAACTATCTAATTAAATAAACTTGTGTGTTCTGCATCAGTTGGTAGGGTGTTTTAAATAATTCCCTTTCCTATGTTACTGTTTACTGACCTTTCTTTCACTTGATATGTTGTAAATGAAGCCATTGGGGGTGGGGGGCATTAGTAATAAAGAAACCTCATCTCTAAGTGAAAGAGATCTCAGTTAAAGACTAGAGATATCAGCTTATTCTTAGTTTCCCTGAAAATGCACTTAAATGTGAGAAGCCATTACTGTGCTTGTCACTGCGTTTGCATGCTTAATGTCTTATTGTCTACAGTCTTCATTGATCTCTTTATTTTGTATTTATTATTTGTTCTGTATAGCAGTTTTCTGGGATTCTCTACTGCCATTATACAGTCAGTGTCATGCTCAGGAAAATTTAAGTGGAAACCGAATTTCTTAGCTTTAAATTACATCATTTTGACTTCAGTTTATGAGTTTATGTGCCACTGATGATTTTTAAATGGCTTCACTTACTGTATACAGACTAAAAAAACTTCAATAAAAGAAAATAGGAAAAAGGAAAATACTGACATGACCATAAAATCAAGGGGGACGACACACCTTTATTTACTAGGAAAACAGAAACCTGAAGGTATAAAATAACATAAAATTAGAATACCTTCATAGACAAGGGATATGAACTCTTTGTTTTGATAGATTATGTTACTACATGCTTTACATATAATAGAAAATGTATTAAGTGGACAGAATATTATGGTATGTTTGCAATACATTTCTCTAATTGGTTAATTTATACTGCACTGATCAGAGGTAGTAAAACTGGGATACCCATTAGAATAAAACAAAACTCTTAACACACACTTATAGTCATTAAAAGTGTGCATACAGTTTAGTACAAAACTCAGTCATTGGAAAATAAAGGCTCATTCCATAAGTAGCTTAGTGGTAAACAGTACAACATGTAGGTCAAACATATAGCAATACATTTAAAGCTGTAATATTACATAAAAGCTGACCAGCTTTTATCTAACCCGGAAATATGTAGCCATTAATGCAACTTCACTGTTTGATGCCATATTTAGAAATACAGTAGCATATGTGTGTATGTATGTATGAGGGTGAACATGTGCAACTTCTTGTAACTTGACCATTGATACATGTAAAAACATACAGGTTTTGTAAATCTGACTCAGATGTATTGCTCAGTTAAATTTACTGAATTTCTTTTTCTCTATGTGGAGCTTTTCTCCCCGGGCCTCACCTGCAATCGGGCTAACACCCAGTCAGACTTTCCTGGTAATCAAATGTAAAATAAAATAAATAAATAAAATATGGTCTGTACCAGTTTGGTTGGCTTAATGGTTAAGGTGTTTACCTTATAGACACAAGGTGCAGCTTTTGATCCCCATGGGCTAGGCTTAAAATGGCCCACAAAGGCAGCTAGCCTAGTACTAACCTATGAACACTGTGTGTTTTCCCTACTGCTGGACTGAAAAATTCTAACTTTGGTGTTTTTTTCAACCACTGTGACCAGTAACATGGATATGTGACAGTGTCTGTAAAATACACATGTTCTTCTGAATAAGCTACATCCAAAGGTCTACAGTGCTGATATAAGAAAAAGCCTAGCCAGTCTGGTGGCATACATCCAGGGATTTAAATTTCACTTGTGATATAAATAAGACATGTATGAATCTCAGAGGATCCCCATACTCTGGAACAGGCACCACCATCCATGTGAAGTAGAGTCTACCCCTAACCATATTTAAGTGTAACCTTGACTAATAAATGAGAAATTGGAAATTCATCCTGGGTCTGGCACCCATATCTCTGATAGGCAAATGCAGGCAGTAATGCCCAACCTAACACAACACAGAGACACAGAGACACAGAGACACAGACACACACACACAGACACACAGACACAGACACACAGACACACACACACAGACACACACACACACACACACACACACACACACACACACACACACACACACACACACTATCACTATAAACTTCTTAACATGCTCATAATTGGGTTGGATTGCACTGCTAGGCTTATAAAAGTCCTGGTGGTTGTTAGCCTAGTATATACTATGGCCCAAGCAACCAAAGATTGAAGAGTGATCTGGGTGACTGACAGAGGGACAGGAAGGATGGGAGTGTTTATCCTCAGGAGAGAAATCATGGTGGTGCTGGACGATTGCTCATTAAGCCTTGATGGTGGCCAGAACTTGGAACAATAACCAGGGTGGGTAAGCAGGATGGTCACAGAGGTGAGGTTACCACACCATGTAGCAGTAGCATTTTGTTTACTTGGCATGAATAGGTACATGCAAACTCATATTTGTATATCTGTCTATCTATTTGGAATCCCTTTTTTAAATTAAAGTCCCTTGCAGGGGTTGCAACATTCCTATCAAGTGTAATGCAGTTTGCTTTTGATAGGGAACAGCTTTTCTGGTTTCACCTCATATAGCTCTGATTTGTCTTATTTCATTGGCTCACAAATCTATCCAATGAGAGACTGAAGTTGTAAGCCATCTGTCAAAAAAATCCAACCAGTCCTAGCATTGTGGTACATTGCAAAACAGTTATATACTAAAGCATTTTAGTTATTCTACAGACCATGGAGAGACACAGAGAGACCGACCATGAAGACAGACAGAGAGAGAGAGACAGACAGACCATGGCGAGAGAGAGACAGACCATGGGGAGAGAGAAAGATCTATTCTTAAATTCTAGTTTTGTTTTTTAACAGGATTGCTGCAGCTTCTATTTCGCTAACTGACCTGAAGACTTTTGAAGATTTACAACTATTTCTATAAAAACTGTTTATTTCTGTAAACTCTTTAACGTATAGCAGAAAACATTTTTGACACGTTACAAGTGACATGCCACACATTGGCCTTCCTTGCCATTAGTGCTGGTTACGTATGGAATGCATTATTTTGAGTACAAGTCTGTCTTATCTGGAAAATTTTATAATATGCTGAAAAAACAGACTCATAAGCATTCATAGGAAGGGTCAATTCCATGTCAGAAAGGCTCTCAGAAATTGAGAAGCTGCAACATTTGCAGGAGAATCAGTTCACAATAAATGTGTCTTCAGAATAACTAACATAACATCAAAACATAGAGATGCAGTGTTTTGCAGACTTTAAGCAGAAAAGGAATATGTCATTTTACATAAAAGTGATAGCCCATTTTTATATGTTATGACATAAAATGACATTAAAAGGATTCTGTTATTAGAATTCAAGATAAAGATATTTTGCTGTCTTTGAGGGTGAGAGCATAATCTAAGGGTGTTTTACAGATGATTTAGCCTGTAACCTGTCTAGAATTCTGCATGATAACTGAAATCATTTTCAAGACATTGTCAACTATCAAAAACAAGCAAATACAGTCAGTAGTTTCAGGAGAGTCCTTTTGAAAATGCACAGCATTGAAGGGGTTAATGACGTCTGAGACTGATGATAAAGGAGTCAGTAGCAGGTTCATAAGAGTAACCTCACATTGTTTCCTTACTATTAGCACACCTGGCATTCAGATCAGACAAATTCTGCATTGCCCTCCACTCTGTACTGTTTGTATGGAGTAATGATTTCATCACAATGAGGCTTTAGAAAGCATAAGTAAAGGCCGGTTAACTACCTTTTTGCAAGAACTGCTTGAAATACAATCTGAAACACACACACACACAAATATACCTCTCAAGTTCTTAGCACTGGAGTCAGAGACACAAAGCCTGAAACTCATTTTTTAGCGGTTGCAATTCTCAATAATTCGCCAGAAAATCACCAATTTTATGAGGGCTATACCAAAAATATGAGACAAAACTCTAGATATTCTGGAAAATACTGGAAAGCTGACAGGTATGCAAACACAGCATCAAAAGCCTCAGCTTCTGGAGACTCAGTGGCCCCAAGACCTCTGATGTAATCTATTTCCTCCAGCAAATATATTAGCAGATCAGATCTGCTAGTTCGTTTCCACTTCCTCTTTTAACCCATGGATGGCTGAGGCTGTTTCAACCCCAAAGGTTAATACTGGAGGCAAAAGTTAGAAACAATGTGAGTAGTGGCAAGCAGCTGATTCTTAGCTTGAGGTATGGCAGGGCCAAATATACAAAGCTGGGTCCTTAAATACTGATAGAACATATGTTTGTTTGATCATATGAACTGCAGATGTTTATCTTGAATGTACTTTTCAGTGAATGCCCATTGTTCTGCATAGCCATTTTGTTGAAAGAGGTAAGTGAACTTTTATTAGGGTGTGTGTGTGTGTGTGTGTGTGTGTGTGTGTGTGTGTGTGTGTGTGTGTGTGTGTGTGTGTGTGTGTGTGTGTGTGTGTGTGTGTGTGCTGTTTTTTTTTTTTTTTGCTCGAGTTTGCAAGTTGCATTCTGGTCCACTTTGTCAAAGCAATGTAAAACTGATAAAACATAGCTCCATACATGACAAAGAAAACTGGCAAAGAGAATCATGTATGTCAATCATTTAAAAATACAATATGCAAAAAGAACAGTTTATTATTTTAAAGTAGAAAGTATGCACCCTACAAAGCTCTCCATACATAGAAATGGTACAGGCAAGTAATATTTCATTTAAGTAGCCCTTCAGTTGTAATTAAGCAGAGCAAAATCCAAACAAGGATAGGGGTGGTCAGTATATTATAGAACTCAAAAGAACATCTAGTTACCGTAAAAGATATCACAGACCTAACCAGCTAGTAGAATTTAAGCGTGGCTGTGATGTTCACAACAAAAGGCCACACTGGAAGAGATGGTTGGCTACATTCAAGTAAAGTATGTCCTTGAACGTATGCACTGATGAGAGGTTGAAGGGTCTTTCAGATTCTTGGAAGCTGAAAATTGTCCTGAGGCTAAAACCAAACAAAGCATTTGAGACTCCATTTTGCATCCAGGGAGGTATTATTTATTTATTTAATTATTTTTCTTTGTTGACCAGGAAAGTTCAACTAGGCATAGCCATTTTCAGTGGAGGCCTGGGAAGAAAAACTCCATCACAGTACATTTGCTTTAAAAACTGAACTTCAGAAAGTTCTCAGAAAAACAACAGTTACATTTCTCATGAAACAAACAATTACAAGGCAGATATATATAGTAAAGTATTTACATCAACAATTATAAGTCTATACAGTTGTTCCGGCTCTAAAATCTTGCAGAAGTAAATGGATTGATACTGCAGGAGGGAAACATGATTGTAAATTTAAACTAATGCACTTATTTTACCAATTAATTTTTTTTTCCACCCATCCTTTCCATAGCTCAACTAATCAGGGACAATTCTCAACAGAATCAGAACCAAATCCAAAAATATTCAGGGGCAATCAACGACACTTTTAAAATATTATAGCTATTAACTTGAGAAAATGACAGAATAACAGAATGTGAATTAGTATATATGTATATGTTGTGAAGTAAAAAGTGTATAAATCTTATTATTGTCATCATTTAAGTGTAATTCATCACCTTTTGTCCAACATTCATCAGTTTTATGGGCGTAAGAGGGACAGAGCTAAAATTTGAGTCAAAATCAGGGACAGTTGAGAGCTATGATCCTTTCTCTGTTGTGCTTTTAAATATGAAGGATTTTGACCTGCCCATCCCTACTGCATATCTGGCCTAGGAAGCTCCTCCCAGTCACATCTCCTGTATATTTGGCCTTTGAAGCACCACCCTGTCTCATCTCCTCTGCTCATTTTACTCAGCACTGACAGATTAACCTGGTAACAACCTCCCATTGGACTGTTAAAGCTTGAATTAGGCTCCATTTCATACATTTTCTGTCTGTTATTACATATTTAAGCTGTACTTATAGTCACCTTCATTTTGATATATTTATTTTTGCATTTTATGCAACCTGTCTCATTTTGTATCAAAAGTAACTTCTTCTGAGACCACAGTCTTGTAACTTTGCTTGAATTGTGGAAGAATTGGAAATTGCTGCAAAGTTTGAACATCATTTACACATCTGTCTCCAATAAATAGAATTACTTCTGAAAGTTTATTGTATTTGAAGTCAGTCTGGGACCTTAGTCTTGTAGCTTCATTTGCAGATGTGGAAGAAATATGAACTACTGCAAGATCTGAGCCTCATTTTGTCATTTATTACTGCATTTTTCCATATACAGTGTTACTGTTAAATCTCTGCATGATCTGGTGCCTCAGACAGTTTGGATTGCAATAATGGCAGCGTAATTTTTGCTGCAAGATTTCTGTTTCTTTGTTTCTACAGATGTTTCCATTCCAGGTTGCTTATATTCTGCTTATCATTTGAGTGCTTTGTTGCATTCCAGCGCCTTTCTGTTACATTTCCTACTTCTGATATATATGCTTCTGTTTTTCCTCATTCCTGTGTCGGCTATATGGCTAAAGCCCTCCCAGCCCCCCATTAATATGCTAGGCACTGTTATCCCTGCCACTCCCTACTGTTTGTACACTAATTACAGTTTTACCTACCCCCACTGTAAAAGCTAAAATTTTTGATATTCAAACTGACCTGGGGTCATTGACCTGTAGCTCAAAGTCAAAGGACGCTCTTTATAGTGGGTTGTCTGTGCAAGACCTTTTTTTCAGTATAAGAGGTCTGCAAAATCTATACAGCCTTACAAAACCGGGTCTAATGCTCAAATAACCCTGCCAAGCACAAATAAGACCCACCTTTATCTGAGTATACTCCTGACCAGATAGCTGGTCATTTCCCCATGCCTTAGTAGTAAATCCATCCAAACAGTATGCTAAATAAACCAAGCAGTTATAGTCCCCCTTGCTCCCCCAAGTCATTCCTGTTAAAACCATGGAACAGTACTTCCCCTCAACTTTTGTAGCCAGCATGAGTGAGATGGGCATATTGAGATAATGTAAAAATTGTCTCAGGTTGTCTGATAATCATCTGTTACTCAAACACAATGTGTGAGAGGGAGCTGGCAGATTTTAAAAATTTGCTACAGAGTACTCTGTAAGAAATATTGGGTGAACAAACGGCTGCAAGTAAGGAAATGATTGTTTTGAGCTGGAATACAGATCTGAATTGTCTAGACATAGTAAGGCCTTGTTGTTTAATTCTGTTGGCTGCCAAAAAGCAATTACTGGCTTGCTTTGGCAGCACATATACTAAAATTGGAATGATACAGAGAAGATTAGCATGGCCCTTGCGCAAGAATGACATGCAAATTTGTGAAGTGTTCCATATTTAAAATGGAAATCAAAGTGTACACCAATTGTATCTGAGGTATTGAATATTATAAAAGAACTGGAAGAGGGATCTTTAGAAAAAGGAGCAAATTACATAGAAATAAATGGAAATTGTGGGAACAATACGTGTAGAAAAATATCCAGGAGGAGTGAGGTTTAAGGAAAGGTGGGAATTCAGCAATTTTTTGTAATGTTGGATTGACGATAGTAGCAAATAAATATATGTGATGTAGATTATATTTTAATGGAAAATGTTAAAATGTTCTAATTTTTTTCTGTTAATATATGTTTGCCTATGTCTTAAGTGATAATTTAATAAAGGTGTTTAGAAAAACACAGTGTGAGCAATGTCCATATATACTGTCCTTTGTGGCAAAAAGCCCACACACAGTAGACTCAGCACCAAAATCATCAGCAGTACACCACACATCTCCAAGGGCATCACAATACACATAATCCATCATACGATGAGGTTCTAATGACTAACTTTCCTAAACCTCAAAGACTTCCAAAATGCAATACAGGCATAAAGCACACTCAGTAAGTTAAGGCTACATCTTCACACTGTACATGAAGTCATGGATGCTGAGCCCATAAGGCCGGCATCTACCCAGTCAAATATTCTAGTTATAGGTGTCTCCATTGTAAGACATACAGATGTTCCTCTTATCAGGCTAAGCAAGAAAAGAGTGATGGTCAGTTGCTTGTTTGGTGCCAGGATCCATCAAATCTCAAGTCCTTGAACAACAGGTACCAATATGAATCTGCCATAGTACACAAGTGTCAGTGCCTTGAGGTGTACTTCCCTGGACTACAAGAAGAGAGACATGATTTAGTGCTCTGATTTTGTGTCCCAGCCTAGCACTGAGCAGCATTTTACCTTCTCCAAGGATGATGTCACGGTATAGTAAAAAAATAATTGACCACCATTCAGCTTAGTTTTTGGTGTCATTCAAAGGGGTCCAACATTTGTTAGCTTAGGAGGATATGATCAAAAGACCCAATGCTTTTTCAATGATGGCCTGTATCTGTCCCTTCTAGGGTTTTGATTATTGGCAAATACTTTGTTCATCCCCCATAGTGTCTTTTTTAGGCAATGCCAGCCCGATAAACCTGAAAACATAAAGCAAGCAAAGGGAAATATGAAGGTGTTACTGATCAATTTGAGGAGCCTAAACAAGAAACTTCACTCCTTACAAGCTCTTCTCGTCCTGGAAGATGGAGACATCTGTGTAGTGACTGAGGCATGGTTTAAAATGGCAGAGAGCACTCTGACTCAGAAGGACTGTAATGTCCATACGTTAGCTAGCTAAAGAACTCCCTCTGTGACCCAACCAAGCCACAACACAGATCTACAGGAACTGCAATCAGTCAATATTAAACCCACTTCCACTTTCCTGAGTGATCTAAATGATCCACCTATAGACTGGGAAACCTACACCACTACTAGTATACAAGCGCAGAGATTTCTGGACTTTGTCAATGCAAATGCCCTGTGACAATTAGTTAAAGTGCCCATGGGGGGAACAACATCTTAGATCTTGTCCTTACTAATATGGGGGCATCTTGTACCATCCCTTGCATATTTTCATCACTTATTAGGTCTAAATATAAAGCCATCTCCTTTGAAATAAAATTGAAACAAGAGACCCCCTCCACTGATTGTACCTTTAGAAATTTCTCTAAGACAAACTACCTGCTCCAAAGTGATGCACTGGTAAGCTTCAAATCCCCACCAAATCAAGTTAACTCCACTGAATATGTGTGTATGCTCTGAGGCCAGCACTCTTTAGTGTATCTGTCTCAGACATGTCAGAGAGAAAAAAAACAAAACATACTTTCTGCTGGCATGAAGATGCAGCAGTGAACGATAGAGGCAGATTATAGTGAAGGATTTGGAAAGTGTGTGATCTTGAGCAGAAAGGTGGGGGTTGAGGGTCAGTGCAAACAAATGCCAAGTACTGTACTCAGGTCACCAGACACAACCCTGGTGTGAAGTGCATCTGGCAGGAGTGGAACTGTTGGCAAAGGAAAAGAATCCGGGGGTGATGATCACATCTGGTTTGCACCACTAGGAGCAGAGTGACAGGGCAGTGGTAAGGACAAACAGAATACTAGGATTTATAGTTAGGGTGACAGATTGCAGAGCAAGGAGGTAATACTTTCAATAGAGGTTCCTAGTCAGACTACTGTAGGCAGTTCTGGAGGCCATACAAGAAAATGTATATCAGACAGCTGAGAAGAATTTAGAGAGCTACAAAAAGAGTCAAAGAGTGAGGGGAAGGACCATGATAACAGGCTAGTAGAGCCAGAGCTTTTCTCACCTCAGACCAGAAGAGATGAAAGGATAGGTTACTGGTACACAAAGATCATGTAAGGAAGATGTGAAGGAATCAATTATTAATAATAAAGGACTCACCACCAGGGCAGTATTACAACCCATTTTCATAATGATGTCACTTAACAGCATCATTGTTTACAGATAAGAAGGGATGATTTATTTATGACTAAGTGTATAAGTGTATGTTTACAGGTAGGTTAAAGATGATGATAGCATGAACTGTGTTAATTATACAGGGTATATGTATGGGTGGGGAGAAGACAGATCCCATGTTTGTCAGTATGAAATTCAAAATATTGCTATCCCTAACTGGATTTTAAGCCATCAGTTCCAATGTTTTGATTATTATTATAGTCAGTTAATGTCTGGATATAATTATCTGACATTGTGTAATTTATGCGGTCTGTGTAGTCTAAATCTAAACAAGAATTTTATTGCTTTTGGATTTGGCTTTTATAACATGGAGTTTACTTGGGAAATCTTCACGATTTGAAGGGTACGTGGATGGTCTACAGTAGACTACAATCCTATAGTATTGCATTCCATACCACCGGCAATTATTCTGTGTACAATTTCTAGCCTTGGATTATTTTTCTGACTTCCAGCTTCTTTTACAAAATTCTTAGGCTGCACTCAGTATAAAATCAGGGTTATGACTTCATGAAAAATTAGTATAACCATTACGATGCTGACTGAGAGCTAAACATTTTTGTTGTTTATTTCTCCCTCAAGATATTTAGATTTGTTATAAGCATGCGTCACACCTGTATTTTCAGAAAACTAGCCAAGGGAAAGCTGTCCTGACTTGGAAATCCTACTAAGTCTGAAAGAGATAATTGTGGGTTACCATCCATGTACCTAAATATTCAGTCTCACTGAAAACCACAACCATTGGCAGGCTGTGAGAGAGGACTGAAAGCCCATACAAAGTGCCCGTGACTTAGTACTGTTGGCTAAATTATTAGAAATCCCTGAAAATTGATGCAAAACAATCGTAATGTTAGGATGTACATTTAACAAATCCAAAAGAATCATACAGAGAGAGCCTCTGCATACATGAATAATCAGAATGAACCTCACCTTACTCCTCATTTTTACATTTACTCAAAGTAGTGGCTAAAGGTCAAATCGAGCAGCATGAACAACAATGGGCAACCTTTGTTGTTATCCTCCAAAGGCCACCCTTGAAATATAGGAACCTATTATCATAATGTACTACAGCCCATATATTTAGACATTACTGCTGTTATAATATGTATACAAGTCTTGCAAGAACCTTGCAATAAATATTATGAACCAAACAAATGCCTTTTGGACATTGACTCTTAATACCAGAATCTAACACTTGTGACACAAAGGCCCACATATTATCTGTAATACATACCACACGATATACCAGAAATGGCTGCCTGGTCTAAATCTAGCTTGGACTGGATCAACCTACAAGCTAATTACCCATTCAACCTCTCGGCTCACAAGGACATGTAAAATCTAGAAGCAATATTTAGGGTAGGAAAAGAACTACAGGTAAACACAGACAGGAGCTTTACTGTGACTGAGAATCAGTGTTGTAAAAGCAACCTTCCAAGAGGGGAAGACAGGACTCAAGAGTCATTTTACCTGAATAGTCTTAACAATGCATTAATGACCTCCTGAGGGTGGTTTCTGGAATGCTCTACAAGCATGCAGTTAGATCTATAAGCTTTACTTACTTTTACCTTTTTAAAGTGATTCAAGTTCTGACATGACAAAAGGCAGTAGTCATCTCATCTGACAATAGTAAGTTCAGGTTACGAAAAATGACCTTCATTATGTCCACTAAGGGGTCAAATGAGCAACCTACAACCCCACCTAATGCCATATGAAAAATCTCTTGAAGATCAGAAATTAAGTACCTCATAAATCCTGCACAAAGCAGTACAAAAAATTCACTCACAACCAATCTGACTGCAACTTAATTCTCTTAACCAGAGCTTGAAGCCATTTCGTACACTAAAACAATACCCTCCCTGGAACATTTCAACAGCCATGGCAATCTTATAATCAGCTAGAATTCTGTTTTCAGCATTTTCTCAGACTAATGTAAAAAAAAAAATAAAATAAGCTCAGTGACAACCTCTGGCAGTTGGTAACAGTTACCATATAAATGTCTATTCAGACCAAATTCAGACTGCTCTTGTAGTTCAAACCAATGAATGATTTACAGAAACCTTGAACGTGATAAAAAACCTTTTATTCAGTAACAGAAAACAGGCAAGCACTTTCACCAAAGTGGCTTCTTCAGACCTCAATGATACAATCTGAATAAGTATACACACTCTTTATAAGTGAATAAATCTGCATAATAATGACATCTCAATTAATTGATGAACAGAATAATTAACTAATAAATGTATCTAAATTAAATTTAATGGCACATATATCACAAAAATCCTTATGTAAAAATGCATGAATAAAAAATGTACACTAATAAAAATGCTTATGTAATTATGTGCAAAAACGCATATATAAAACACACGAATAAAACACAAATAAATATATATATATATATATATATATATATATATTTATATATATATATCAGAAAAGCTGATAAATTTGAAAAATAATATAAAAATATATATATAACATAAATACCAAACAAAAACACACATATATATATATATATATATATATATATATATATACACACACACACACACACATATATATATGTAATGTTTGCTTGAGAGCAAGCCTCCTGTTTTTAAGGGCTGGTTTAATAGGGATCTTCTCATTTAAACCAGGATGTAAATGTGCTTGAAGTCTGATGATCCAATTTGTTTCATTCCTCTCTGTAAAGTTCCTAACATCTCCACCTCTCAAACTGGGTGTATTGATGTATATAACCATAAACTTAAACGAATGTGAATTATCAGTAGCTAAAATGTGTTTGGATAGTGCAATTTTTGTGCTTATATTTGTGATTCTAATATTTTTGTACATCCTAATACTTCACAAGTATATAATTTTAATACAACAGCTGATTCCAATACTAAACATGTTGTCTATCTTGCTGTGTGCTCTTCCTGTTTCGCCTTTTATGTTGGTAAAACCGATAGGAGACTTAGAGATAGGGTGAGAGAGCATTTGTACCAGACACGTATTACGTCTGGCACTAATGCACTATCCAAACACATTTTAGCTACTGATGACTCACATTCGTTTAAGTTTAGGGTTATATACATCAATACACCCAGTTTGAGAGGTGGAGATGTTAGGAACTTTACAGAGAGGAATGAAACTAATTGGATCATCAGACTTCAAGCACATTTACATCCTGGTGTAAATGAGAAGATCCCTATTTTTTATATATGCGTTTTTGCACATATTTACATAAGCATTTTTATTAGTGTACATTTTTTATTCATGCATTTTTACATAAGGATTTTTGTGATATATGTGCCTTTAAATTGAATTAAATCTAGATACATTTATTAGTTAATTATTCTGTTCATCAATCAATTGAGACTTCATTATTATGCAGATTTATTCACTTATAAATAGTGTGTATACTTATTCAGATTGTATCACTGAGGTCTGAAGAAGCCACTTTGGTGAAAGTGCTTGCCTGTTTCCTGTTACTGAATAAAAGGTGTTTTATCATGTTCAAGGTTTCTGTAAATCGTTCATTGGTTTGAACTACAAGAGCAGTCTGAATTTGGTCTGAATAGACATTTATATGGTATCTGTTACCAACTGCTTATTTTATTATTTTTTGACATTATTCATTTTATTGGTGCTCAGTGCCATTTATTTTCCAGTGGTGCTGGTTATCTACTTCTTTTTTCAGACTAGTTTTCATTGTTAGCATCTATTTTACATATTGAGGGCAAGAAGGGACTTTGTATAATAGTTGAATATTTTGTTTTATATCCACTCCATAACGGGAATGTCTATGACCACAAAGCACTCCCAAAAAAGCCTTCAAATTCATTCCATTTGTAAGATAGATCAGTGTGATGATTATCATGTGACTCATAGAAAAATAATATTTTTCATTAACCCAATCAGCAAAGTCTAAAATAAAAAGGAACTTGTTTACATTTAAGGATATAGTTTATCCGGGTGTTAAAAGCAAGAAGAGAGCCAGATTTTAGCTAGGAAGTCTTTCAGAGTGGTTTTGAAAGATGGGACAGAGGTTATTGACCTGATGGATACAGGAGTTTTTGGTCACGGGATTACAATGACCGACAAGTCGAATGTAAGCTTATCATCCACTATTACCCCTAATAATTTGCTATGAGAAGTGACTTTAATGGTTGTACTGTCAAGAGACAAGAATTTAAATTTTGTTTTTTCATGAGAGAGATTGGAGGGAAAAGGTAGTAGTTTGGTCCTTTTTGGGTTGAGCATGAGTTGTGAGTTATGAAGCCATGTTTCAGTGACTGTTAAAGCTTCCTGAGTAATTTTTTGGAGGTGTACCACATTGTCAGATGTACAAATGCAAGTGGAACCATGTGTACATTGTATTAGGGTGGCCTGTTGTGTGGCTGTATAGAGGGTGTTGGTGGAAAGAGAAGGGGACCAAAGACAGAGGTTTGTGGTACACCTGTGGTGACAGAGAGTTAAGGATATAGCATGAAGTGCCATTTTACTGACTGATACCCAATGGACAGGTAGCTTTTAAACCACAGAAGAGCAGGCTGAGAGAGACCTAGTGAGGACATTTGAAGTAGAAGTTTGCTGTGACAAACTGTATCAAAGGCTTTAGACAAGTGTATAAATAAGGAAGAGACTAGTTTGTCGTTATCTCTGGCTTTATTAACAGTATCTACATAAGTTAGAAGGGCAGTGCCAGTACTATGGGAAGACCAGAAGCCATGTTGTATAGGGCATAGGAGTTCCTCCTGCAGGAGATAGTCTAGCAGTTGTTTTTGAATACATTTTTCAAGTATTTTGGCGAGGGGAGAAAAGATTGCTATAGCTCTAAAGTAATTGATGCCTGATGAATTTCCTCCTTTGTGTAGAGGGATAATGTGTGACTTTCTCAGAAAGAGGGAATGTGGAATTACTGGACTGACCTATTTATAAGGATTGAGGCATGATAGGCAATACTACTGGCTGCTATTTTTAGGTACTCACTTGGAAGGTCATCAGTTAAAGAAGAGTATGGTTTAAGTTTGTTTAAGAGTAGTTTTATATAGGATGTGGGCATAGGTTTGAAGGTGAAAGTGGATGTGGTGATATGTGGCTGTTGGGCAGAGTTGAGATAAAATGTTGAGGAACCCTTGGGTAGAGATGCTATACTATCTATAAAATAAGAATTGATAGTTGAACTGTATTGCAGTTTCAAGTGGTGAGTTATGAGGAGAGGAGTTTGGGCTGAAATTTTGACTGGGATATAAGATTTCTTTAATGGATGTCAAAAATGTTTTAGGGTTGTGTTTAGTATTATTCTAAAAGTTATATAGTATATATATTTTTTTGATTTCTTTTGCTTGCTTTTTGTACAATTGCAAAGCATTCTAAAGTTTTCAAGATGTTGAGGTGTTTTACATTTTTGGCATTCTTTCCACACTTTTTTCTCTAGCCTGCATTTGCATTCTACTCTTTTTGGATAGCTAAATTGCATTACTTGTTTATAGTTTCTTCCTTCTAGGAGGTGGAAGGCTATTTAGGATATTTAGAAAAGTTTTATTGAATTCCTTTACAGCTTCGTCTAAGGAGAGGATTTTTAAGAAGTTCCAGTTAATTTATGACAGTGTTTAATTGATGATAGTGTGGTAATGAACATTTCTAGGTTAACTTGGAAATGTGTGTTGTTTTATAAATATGCTGTTTAACTGGATATGCGAGATGTCTGGTTGTATAGATTGGGAAATAATCATTGAGAGAGTCTGACATTGTACCTGTGGTGGAGTATGTACTAGGGTCTGATACTAGGATCCAGTCTAATAGGGAATTTGATGTCTTGCTATAATGTGTGGGGCTATTAATTAGTTGTATGAAACCATATAAGTTCATGCTAGATGTAAAGGAGTTAGAGTTTATGTCCAAACAAATGACATTCACATCACCTAGTAGTATTTGTTTTCTTGAGGAAATGTTATGGATATCCAATGTAGGCCATCAGCCAGTATAGCTGTAGTGTTACCAGGAGGGATGTAAAAGGCAGTAATACATGTTTATTTATAATTGTTTATTTTGAGGAAAGCAATAAGAAGCTCTGCTGATGGGAATTTTGGTCTTGGTTTGCTGTAAAGAGAAATGTGATAGGTGTTGGTAAACATTAAAGCAATTCTACCACCTTTCCTCTTTACACATTCATTACAGATGACATTATAGCCAAGAGGTATAACTTCAGAGTTATTTATGCTCTGTTTAAGCCAGTTTCAGTTACAGCTAGAATGTCAGGCTTGTGTTGAATAATCCAGGCATGAAGTTCAGTAGTTGTATTTCTTATGCTTCTAACATTTATTGCAGCAAAAATTACATCACCAGGGTTGGTGAATGACTGTTGTTGGGTTAGAGAAGAGTGTGGCAGAGAATTATCTTTGTGTTCACTGTGATAGGTGGTGCCAGGATTCGGGTGTATATTTCCTCCTAAAAGGATTTTAGTATATTGGGGAATTACGCATACCTGTTTTTTGGGCAGGATTCTTGCACTTAATTTTGTTTTGGTTTAACATGAAATGCAGTTAATTAGCCTATATTTGGAGAAGGTGAGTGGCAATATTAAATAGGTTTGGTGCAATGTGTGGAGAGAGTAAAGAGGAAGTATATGTAGGTGGTTGGGACAAAGTTGGAGAGAGGGTGAGAAATATTATTGAGTCATGGTTGAAAAATGGCACAGTAGGAGGAGGAGAAGAAATAGAGGATAAGCTGAAGGGTAGCTTAATTAAGTACATGAATCTGTAATTTATAGATGTCAGGTAGTGGGAAAGCAGCAATGAAAAAAGAAACAAGAAAATGAAGGGCAGTAGGAGATTCAGTGATGGTGGATTCTGAAAGCTGGTAAAGGATAAGTAAGGAGAGAAGTATTTTCTGTAAAAGAAGAGAGTTAGATTGTCCTGGTATCTTCTCCAGAATATAAGGAATAAGGGGGAATGAAAGGCTAGAGTATAATGATGTAGTCAAAGTAAGAAAAATGAGACTTTATTTGAAAAAAGTAAAACATACAATGTGGAATAGATAGGTACTGTTAGGGAAGATTGTGATTATGAATGCACATAGTGCAAACAGTACGGGAGGGAGAAAGATAGTTGAGAATGGGGCTAAAAATTAAATGGAGATAGGGAAGAAGGAAACAAGAAACAGAAGTGTATGTATAGAAGTAGTAAGGTCATTTGGGGAGGGTTTTTGAATAACTGTCACAAGTGTGTGGAAAGTATAATGTTAGAGTAAGAGGGGGTAGGTGGGATAGTGGGAACAAAGCACAGCCAAGCAGAGCAGGCTTCAGACCCTCAGGTCAAATTATAACTGAAAGCAATCAGATTATAGCCAGTACAAAGCAATAAACAAATAGGTACAGAGTAAAGCAGGTTTTCTATGATTTCCTGAGGCTAAATAACTGGCATATGCAGTATAGTCTACTGGTCAAGAAAAAGGGGACAGTGGCCAGCTTAGTAAGATGTCCTTAGAGTGATTATTTCACACAGACTTTCAATCACAGAGCAGGCATATATTCAACTGATTATATTCAATAGACAGCAAGGTTCTTCATGATATATGTGCTTAGATTATACCATGACAAAATTCACAGTAAACTTATAGGAATATGGACTCGTGGTAGAGACCGTGATCGTAGGCTACTATACAATGACAAAATTCACAATAAACCTGTAGGAGTAGAGCCTTGAGGCAGTATTCCTGAAGTATTGATGTCAGATGTCACCGCAGACTCTGCTCTATGACAGAAGATAGTGACTGAGTGTAAGAGGAGACAACACTAACTGCAGGCTCTCTGCTTGACATGTATGGGAAGTTTATTCCATAGCATGGGTAGTCTCTGGGTTATAAACCTGTCCCTCCAGCTTGTTCTGTTGATTGTGGTAATGAGGTTGAGGTCTCTGGAGCATTGTACTCAATGACTGGCCTAATCAGGGAAGAGTAGACGGAGACAATGACCTCTTTCTTTCTGGATGCAAAACCCTTATAGGTTCATAGGTAGGTACTAGACTATTGGCCCTAGGGCCTATATTAGCCTAGCCAAAAGTACCCTGGCTTTCGCCACCCAAGAAAACTATTTTCCCGTGCCCCTGTCGAGCAGAGCCACAGATGTGATCCCCAGGGTGAATTTCCTATTTCCCATCCAATCATCAAGATTGTACTTGAAGAGTGCTAATGAGGAGCTTTGTTTGATATAGATAGGTAGTTTGTTCCAGAGTATTGGAAGTCTCTGGGACAGGAATCTATCTCTCCAACATGTTCTGTTTATTGTGGTGACAAGGTTTAGGACCCTGAAGCATGTAGCTTGGAGGGATTGGGATTTCTTTAAGTGGAGCATGTCCAACAGCTCTGGGTTTGACATAGCTTTGTATGTTAGGCAGAGATCACCTCTGAGTAGGTGATATGCGATGGAGTAAAGCTGGAGTTTTTTGAGACTGTCTGCATAGGGCATCTGTTTGAGGCTGGTAATCCTCTTTGTGAGGTATTTCTGCAGCCTTTCCAGTTGTCGTAGATATCTTGCGAGGTACATACCAAAAGGGGCATTGTACTCTATAATGGGTCTGAGTGATGAGTAGAGGGGAACAATGACCTCTTTTTTCCTGCATGAGAAACCTTTTGTGTTGAGGTATGCCATGTAGAAGGATTTCCTAACTACAGTGGCGATGTGATTGTCAAAGGAGAGACTACTGTCCACCTGTGTCCCAAGGTCTCTTATCACACTTTCGGTGTTAAGTAGACTACCGCCTATGTGGTAGCTCATGGGTACAGAGTTTTTAGCAAAGGGGATGACAATGCACTTTTTGGCATTGAGCTTGTGGTCATGGCTTTGACACCAGGCATCTGTCTCAGTGAGGCCCTTTTGTAGGATGTCCACATCGTTAGGAGTTTTGATTATGGCTCCTAGTTTGCAGTCATCTGCAAACTTCATTAGCCAAAGACCTTCTGTGTTAGCCTGTACTTCAGAAAAGTAGATACCAAACAGGAGAGGACCCAGGACTGAACCCTGTGGTACTCCACTTGTCACTGGTCTGAAGTCGGATTTGGAGTCTGATACTTTCACAGTGTAGGTTCTGTCAGTGAGCCAATTGGCAACCCAGAGTTTGGAGATTACCACTGTCTTTGTTTATAAGTTCCATGATGATACGTTCCATGGCCTTGCAGACCAGGCTCGTTAGGCTAATGGGAAGGTAGTTCCCGGGGTCCATGATGGCTCCCCCTTTGTGGAGTGGGATAACCGTCATTGTGCACCATTCAGTGGGCACAAAGCCTGAGGTGAAACTATGACTGAACATGGTGCTTAGGTGAGGTGCCAGTTCATTCTGTAGTTCATGGGATGTGCCACGTAGAAGGACTTTCTGACCACAGTGGCAATGTGGTGGTCAAAAGAGAGGTTCCTGTCAACCTGTGTTCCCAGATCTCCTGTGATGCCTTCTGTGTTCAGTGGACTACCATCAATGTGGTAATTCATGGGAACTGTGTTTTTCCCAAAGGGGATGATGACACATTTTTTGGCATTGAGTTTAAGGCCATGGGTCTCACACTAGTCATTGGTCTCAGTAAGGCCTCTCTGTAGGATGTCAACATCACTTGGAGAGTTAATTATGGCTCCCAACTTGCAATCATCTGTGAACTTTGTCAGCCAGAGTCCCTTCATGTTGGCCTGGACTTCAGCAAAGTAGATGCCAAACAGGAGAGGACCCAGGACTGAACCCTATGGGACTCCACTTGTGACTGGTCAGAAGTCTGACTTTGAGTCAGCTTTCACACTGTGGGTTCTATCTGTGAGCCAGTTTGCAACCCATCTAGTGATATAGGGGTTGATGCCTAGCTTAGTGAGTTTTTCTATGATACCTGAGTGAGAAATGGTATCAAAGGCCTTGGCCAGATTGAGGTAGGCTGTATGAACCACCTTGCCTTCATCCATACTCTGGTGACTGACTCAAAGAAGTCAACCAGGTTGAGCAGGCATGATCTACCCTTCACAAAACCAAACTGTTTGGGATCCAGAGTTTGGAGATTCCCTATATCCTTGTTTATTAGGTCCATGATGATGCGCTCCATAGCTTTGTGAGGACTTCTACCCCAACCCATATAGGTGCTTCTCTGTGGTGGTTGACCTTTTCTCAGGTCCTCCTGTATCACAGTACAGGCACACAGGTACATTGTGCACCCATCCTTCACAAAAGCAGTACTCTCTTTTTACATGGTCACCCATGCTCGGCAATGCCATCTTTCTTACATGGCTAATGTCCTTCATACTCTAGTATCTTGTAGGATATGCAAATGAACTCTTTCACAGTTAAAGATCCCTCTATTTATCACAAAAATATCTGCTACTTAGTTTCTTGTTGGTGCACTGACAGGGAGCATAGCTGGTCCTCATGCACTATACCATTCTTATCTCCAGTCTGTTACCAGATTTTTTCCTCATAATGCATTTTGAAACAGATTATAAATATGGGATGAGAAGCTAAAGAAAAAACTATATTGTATTCAGATTAGAACAGCATGAAGTCTCTAGACCTCTAGGAATAAAATCAGTTAAGCTAAGAATACAGTAACTTTCATAAACAATTAGAACAATAACTAGCTTCAGTAATACAATACCATGGTTTAGTAAAACATAACATTTGAAAAACAAGAAAAAGTATGGTTTAGATGACAAGTTTCTGCTATTATTGAACAGAAAAGATTGAGCCATTCTGTCTGTCATTTGTCCCTGTCTAACATAGATGACAAGCAGGCAGGGTATTTCGTTTAGATGCTTTAATACACAGAAACAAATTAGGATGGATAGCAGCATCATAAAATATAAATGGCCTAGTTAACAGACAAACCTTACATACATACATGCTTACATCTCAACAGCATACTATATAATGGCAGTCAGACTTGCACATGCTCAGTTTTTATACACTTGTGCAAGCTCTTGGATAGCTTCTTAAAGATACATACACACATATTGATCTACATCTTCCACCTTAAAAAGATTGCCCTTAGTAAAAACGATATTAGAGTTAGACATGCATTAATTCTTCTTCTTCTTCTTTCGGCTTTTCCCGGTTAGGGGTCGCCACAGCGGACTACCTGTCCGCTCATGATTGGCAGTGGAGTTTTATGGTGTCGAGTTGCCAGCCCGGCACCCAACCTTCCACAGAAGGCACACACACACACTCACACCTAGGGCCAATTTTAGAGTGTCCAATCAAACCTACAGCATGTCTTTGGGATGTGGGAGGAAACCGGAGCACCCGGAGGAAGCCCATGCAGCCACAGGGAGGACATGCAGACTCCGCACAGAAGGCACCCCAGGTGAGGATCGAACCGGAGAACCTCTTGCTGTGAGGCGACAATGCTAACCACTGCACCACCGTGGCCGTCCCTTTAGACATGCATTAATATAGACATTAAAAACAAAACACAATGTTCATGTCCAAGTTGCCTTGTATCTGTTACATGGTCTGGAGATATGACCGGATCTCGTAACATAATCTGGACTGAATTTAGCAACAGGGACAGTCTTCGGTGAACAACTCATATCAGGAACTTCTGGATTCATCACAGGAACAAGAATATTCTCTGGAACGTCCTCTGGAATTGGAAAACCAGACAACTCACTCTGAGATAAACAGTCTTTCTCACAGGTTATGTGCTGTGATATAGGCTTGGACACTGGTCTTAGATATATCCAATTCTACCTAAACTATGCTCCTTGTGATTCTACAATGTATGATCTTGGCTCTGGGCAAATCCTCTTCACAGCTCCAATCCGGTCAAAACCTTTGGACGTTTGCATCCTTATCACTTCTCCTTCTCGTAATGGATTGAGCGGGTTGCTGGTCTTATTGTAGTAGGACTTCTGGGTTAAACATTTCTTCAACAGATTGGTTTTCACTGACCTGTTGTTCTTGACACATGGAACCAACAACTGACAACTGATTGGTAATGTGGTTCTGGTTTATCTCAACAGAAGTCTCTGGGCAGGTGAACCAAGAGGCTTATCAGGAGGAATATTTCTGAGATTCAAGAGATTCAGGAAAACAACCTAATTGTCTCATTTTGACTTCTCTAGTAACTATTTTGCACTTTGAACTGCATGTTCTGCCAAACAATTTGACTGCAGGTACTCAGAGCTACTCGTGACATGAGTAAAGTCGAATTCTTTGGCAAATCGTTTGAACTGTTGGCTTGTAAACTGCATGCCACTGTCAGAAATAACTCTGTACAGATTACCATGGACTGCAAAATGATGCTTCATCTTAGTAATGACAGCACTGGATGCTAGATTGGGAAGTAAGTCAATCTTGAACCAATTTGAGTAAGGTTCAACTAAACCCAAATAATGTTGACCATTCCACTCGAAGATATTATTTTTGACCAAGGTAGTTCAGGAATCTGGTTTAGCTGAAGTGGATCCTTCTGCTGATGTGGCTTAGTACTATTACATACGGAACAAGATAAAGTGTTCTCTCAATGTCTTGTGATGTAGAAGGCCAAAATATGAGCCCTCTTGCACTTCTTTTGGTAGTGTCGGTTCCTGGGTGACCACGATGCAAGACAGTAATGTAGTCTTGTTGCAAGGACTTTGGAACAATTACTTTTGGACCTTTCATAATGATACTTTTGTCAGACAAAATCTCATCTCTGTATGGAAAATAAGGTTGCACTTCTTGAGGTAAACTGCATTGCTTTGACGGCCGTCCCTTATTGATAAAGTGGTTGAGCCTTTGTAAAACTGGATCTGTGTCTGTGTGATCTCTCAGCTCATCAAGACATGTGGAAGAAAAATTTCTCACTTCCATGACTTCAAAATCAAGGTTCTCATTCTCATACTGTTCTGTAGTGTTTCTGGGCAATCTGGATAATGTATTAGCAAGATAAAGAAGTTTGCCTTTCTTGTAGACAAGAGTGAAATTATACTTTTGCAATCTCAACATCATATGTTGCATTTTGGCTGGAGCTGAATGCATAGGCTTTCTCAAGATAGTGACTAGAGGTTGGCAGTCTGTTTCGATCTGCATAGGTCTACCATAAACATAATTATGGAAATTCGAACATGCAAACACAAGTGCCATAAGCTCTTTCTCAATCTGGGCATACTGCATTTCAGTTTGGGTAAGAGTTCTAAATGCATAGGCAACAGGTTGACCTTCTTGTAGAATGACTGCACCAAGACCAAATTTCGAAGCATCATATGAAAGATTAACTAGCTTGTGAACATCATAATATCTGAGAGTTGGTTCATAGATTAGTACTAAGCTAACTGCCCTTATAAGCCATTTTAAGCCTAGCCAATTATCCCTTGCGAGACTCAAACTCTGCACCTTGTGTTTGTAAGGCAAACACCTTAACCATTAGGCCACCCTCCCTCCCTAGTGGACTAGCAATTCTCTGTTTTCTGTTTCAGGACATCAAATTGCTCTTTAGTGTTGCTCTAACCAAGACCAGGATACATCTTTACGTGTCAGCTCTCTGAGTGGTGTTGAAAGTTGACTCAATTCTGGAATGAACTTGCCTAGATAATTAATCATGCCAAGAAAACATTGCAGGACTTGAACATTGTCTGGAGCTGGCATCTTGAGAATGGCTGTTTGCTTTGAAAGGTCTGGTCGTAGGCCTGAACTAGTAAATAAATGACCAATATAAGTAATCTCCTGTAGCCTGAACTTGCATTTCTGTGGACTTAGCTTAAGATTCACTTGATGTGTCCTTTCCAGAACTTTTATAGGTTTATAGGTTGGTACTAGGCTATTGGCCCTAGGGCCTGTACAAGCCTAGCCATAACAATTCCCTGGCTATTTCTTCCCACAGTATTTACTTCCCTGGACCCCTGTCTAGCAGGGTGACTGACGTGATCCCCGGGGTGAATTTCCTATTTCCTATCCAATCATCAAGGTTCCTTTTGAAGAGGGCCAAAGAGGTGCTCTGCTTGACATGTATGGGCAGTCTATTCCAGATTCTGGGGAGTCTCTGAGTCAGGAAACTATCCCTCCAGCAAGTTTTGTTCATTGTGATGACAAGGTTTAGTTCCCTGGAGCATGTGTCTCTGAGGGAATGGGATTTCTTTAAGTGTAGCATGTCCAACAGCTCTGGGATTGACATGGCCTTGTATGTTAAGCAGAGATCGCCTCTGAGTAGACGATATGCGACAGAGTATAGGGGGAGTTTTTTAGACGGTCAGCATAGGACATCTACTTTAGGCCTGTGATTCTTTTAGTGAGGCATTTCTGTGGCCTTTCCAGTTGTTGCAGATGTCTTGAGAGGTAGATACCAAACGGGCATTATATTCTATAATAGATCTAATGAGGGATGAGTACAGTGGGACAATGATCTCCTTTTTTCTGGATGAAAAGCCCTTAGTTATGAGGTGTGCCACATAGAACGATTTCCTAACTGTTGAGGTGATGTGGTTATCAAAGTGAGACCACTGTCCACCTGTGTCCCTAAGTCTCTTATCACACTTTTGGTGTTTAATGTACTGCCACCTATGTGGTAATTCACAATACATGTTTTTTTCCCAGAGGGGATAACTATACATTTCTTGGCATTGAGCTTGATCCCATGGCTCTGGCACCAACCATCTGTTTCTGTAAAGCCCTTTTGTAGAATATCCACATTGGGGATTCAATAATGGCTCTCAGTTTGCAGACATCTGCGAACTTTGTTAGCCAGAGTCCCTTAGTGTTGGCCTGTACTTCAGAGAATTAGATGCCAAACAAGAGCAGTCCCATGACTGAACCCTGAGGTACTCCACTTGTCACTTGTCTGGAGCTGGATTTGGAGTCGGCTACTTTTACAGTGTCAGTAAGTCAGTTGGCAACCCATCGAGTGGCATAGGGATTAATGCCCAGCTTAGTATGTTTTCTGAGGTTTCTGTCATGCTCAGCTTCACCATGACCTCCTACTAGTATGTTGCCTACTATAATAGCACATGGATACCCAGAAAAAAGTTCCGCCATTGCACATTGAAAGGCTTTACTTGCAGAATGTATCTCAAATGGCATTCTCAAAAATCTGTACCTGCCAAACGGATTACTGAACATAGTGAGCAATGAGGATTTCTTGCCAAGCTGAATTTGCCAAAATGAACTCTTTGCATCTAAGACAGAAAACACAGTGGCATTTGGCATCAGAGCTGCAACTTCTTTCATTGTAATCATTGGATGATGAGGTCCTTTTAGTGTGTTCTTCAAATCTTGTGGATCAGTACATATTCTGACATCATCTGAGCTTTTCTTATGAGCTACCACCATGGAAGATACCCATTCAGTAGGTTCATCTACTGGACAAATCACACCTTGTTACACCATTCTATCTAACTCGGCTTTGACTCTGTTCTGCATGGCTACTGGAACTTTCTGTATTGGCCTGATAACTTGAATGACATCTGGGTCTAACTTCAAGGAGTACACAACTGGAAGCTTCCCTACTTTATCTTCGAAAAGATCAGCATAGGTAGAAAAAATGCACTAGGTGAAATTAGAGTAGTGGTCCTTCAATTTGACTTCGTAGACTTCCTTATTAAATGAAAGAAGTCCCATTTTCAAACTGTCTCTGAGCCCTAATAATGACTGGACATGCCTCTTGACCACATAAAATAAGTCGTAGCTTCTTCCAGCAGAGTAACGTGAAAGCACTACTGAGCCTTCAGTTTGAATTTCTTCACCACCATAAGCAGCAAGCTTTGCACAACTTACCAACTCAAGGCTTTCACCATGACATACCCTAGCAAATGTTTCTGCTAACATAACATTGCACTTGGAACTTGTGTCAACTTTGAGCTCTGTGGGTTTGCCATTTATCCAAACATTACAAAATACTTCATTCTTTGCCCTTAAATCTACTGCATCAACTGTTTCATAAAGCACTGACACACCATCAACATAAGTAGTGGGGCTGCAGCGCTCTTTAATCGATCAATTCTTTTCTTGGAATGTTCCCTTTTAATAAAATAATGTGGGCCTTTTGATTTACAAAACCTCTTGAAATTATTCCACTTATTGCATTTGTGGCATCACTGACCAAAAGCTAAACATTTTTCCCTTTTAGAGTCATAACTTCCACCACAATTACGACTGTTGGCTATGAAACTAGACTGTGGCCCATGGTTTGAGTTTGCTGACTCACTCTTATGCTTCACTGAGACTCTGAAAACTCTGGAATGTGCTGGAATGTTCTGGGGTTTACCACTGGGTGTTGCAAGGGCTACAACTGCTGCCATGTGCTTGGGCTTGTTTCTTTTAACCATGTGCTGCATACTATCAACATGAGCTTTATCACTATGCCTTCTAGGGCTATTCTCGTTTGTAAGCATATTTGTGTGCTTTTCTGTGAGCTCATACATCTGACAAATCCCAATGGCTTTATTCAAAGTTAAATCACTGTCACAAAGCAAAATCTTTCTCATGGCATCATCTTTAATACAACACACAAGTCTGTCCTTTATCAACTCATCCCTTAAAATCAACAAATCTGCATGTTTTAACCTTATTTCTAAAGTCAGTTATATATGCTGTGAAAGTTTCACCAGGCTTTTGATCCCTTGTGTAAAATAATTGCCTTTCCATTGTAACATTTGTCTGGGGGTTAGACATTTCTGTAAATCTACATTTTAAGCTCTTAGAGTCCTCCCTTGACTCAGCCAGTACAACAATATGATGGTTTTCCCCCCTCTCCTGTATAGATAGCAGGTGCATACACAAATGAACGCTCCCTTTCTATGGCTTCTGACCCATCTAAATTAAGCAGAATAAATGCCTTTGTATGGTCATCTTTATCAGAAAAGGCAGCCTGTATGAAAATGTCATACTCTTGCTCAAACACTCTCCAGTTCTCTGCAATATTATGATCAAACATAAGTGCACTGGGTTTTTGAAATCCGTCTGCCATGCCCACAAAATATGCACAAACACACTGAAAACATGGCCCTTGTAATTAGGTACAAACTGTTCTGTGAGCTTGTAATAACATTCAAATGCAAAATAAACTCTTCAAAATACTGTACTTTGTAAAATATACACTGTAATGGCTGTATTTTGTGAAATACTTTACTGTAATACTGCACATACAAGCAAACACTTCATATACTCCTGATAACTCGGATATCTTTAATACGAAAATACGTGTTTAGTGAAAATGTAGTAATTTCCTCTTATTTTATTTGTTTTATGCAAGTCGGCCTTTATTTCAAACATTTTCCATAGTAGTTTGAATATGTTTATCAATATCGGACATATTAGTTTATTCGAATATCATTTAGAGTGTTGTGTATGCCTCTTTTCATGTTTTGCAAATAAGAAATAGTTTTGAGCAAGTTTTAATCTGAAATTCATTTCTGACCTGTTTTGTGAATTATGCATGCATTAGGGATGATTCACTCCTGCATATTCCTCCAGTGTCAACCGGGTGCCTCTCAAACTTAAGTGGAAATAACTACACCTCTTTCTGGCAACAAATCGTCTTGGCCATTCTTCTAACATCATGTCCCTTTAGACATGCCACTTCTGACACCATGTCACTCTTTCCTCTCTAACATAGATGACAAGCAGGCAGGGTATTTAGTGTAGATGCTTTAATACATAGAAACACATCAAGATGGATAGCAGCATCATAAAATATAAACAAGCTGGTAGACAGACAGATATATACATACATGCTTACATCTCAACAGCTTCTACAAAATGTCAGACTTGCAGGTGCTCAGTATTTATACACTTGTGCAAGCCCTTGGATAGCTTCTTAAACATACATGCACACATATTGATCTACACTGTCCGTGTAGAGTTTTAGATAATATTGACAATAGTAAGGCACAGCAAATGTTCATGTTGGAATTTGTAAGCCAGCTGCTGTGGAGGGGTGAGGGCCATACCAGGAAAACTGCTGATGTATGCCTGGATGATTGCCTCAAGCCATTGTTCCTAGTCCATGGGGAAATTACTGAGTCTACCTATTTTAGAAGGGTGAGGATTGGCAGGCAATTGGGAAAAAAATGATAAAAGAAAAAGAGTTTCAGTACCATGTTGATTGACAATAAAAAGGTTGAGCTGACAAAAAAATCGTTAAGGAAATAAATTCAGTTTTAGTCTTCTTTTTTTTTTAAAGAGGAAATAAGTTGTGCCTAAGGCTTAAGGGTCAAGGCTGACAAAGTAATTATTTCCAATCAACTGAGAAAACAAATGCTTGAGAGGATACCTGAATTACATTTGGGAATAGTGAAATGTAATATTTTTAGTCAGGCATGTCAAGCCAGAGGAAATAATTAGTGTACAGCAGTGCCATTTGCAATGCATACTTCCTCACCACTACAGAGGGAGATGACAACACATGCAGTACAAGACTGCCTTTTGATCAGAGTAGGCAGTGATTTGTTACAATTTAAAGAAAGCATGAATCTTACATTACTGTAAGGAAGTATAGATCTGTTTTTATTCATATCACTACAAATGATCTCATCCACAAGGACTCTCTGACTGTCAGTAGAGAACTTACAGCTCTCTTAGATAGTATAGTTTATACTGGTGTTAGGACATACTTTTCGAAAATCAAATGTAGAAAGGAGTCAGGTCACAGTGAATGAAAATATTTTTGGGGTAAATACCTTCATGAAACAAATGTCCTGTTTCAAAAATGGGAATTTGTAGAGCATCCAAGCCTAATTTGGGGCACAAATGTGTTCAGACAGGATGTCGTGCATTTGTCAAGATCAGGGAGGAGAATTTTTGCAGCAAATATTTTGCAATATTTGACAAACACAAGGCAGGAGTGACAGCTAAGAGAATGCAAAGGTATTCCAAAAACTGATATATATAGATCGATGTGGTTTTATGGACTGGAGGCAAAAGATTGACAACATTACTAGAACAAAGATGATCCAGACGGCAGCAATAAGAAAATACCACTGTTGTTGGTAGGCCTTGAAGCAGAGAAAGTATCTGACAGAGTACGCTAGGAGTTTATGAGTAGGACAATAGAAACATTTGCATTGTCTGATACAATAACAGAGTTAAGTAGGAGGATATATATACAGGACCAGAGGCAAGAATTAAGGTAGAAGGGATCCTCTCTGGTATGCTGTGTTTGAATAGAGGAATCCATCAGGATTGTCCTTCTACCCCCCCCCCCCCCCCACACACACACACACACACTCTTTGTTATTTGCATTATATTTTGCAAAGAAAATAAGTTCCTCAGAAATTCAGGGATTTTTTTTATGTTTCCTTTTGTTGACTTGGTTAGTCCTACTAGACTGGAAGTGGGGTCTTAAGAAAAGGAAAGGAGTAAATTGTATAGAAATACATAGAACTTCTGGGAACAATAGAAGCCGAACAATATTCAGGAGGAGAAGTGAGGTTTAAGAGAAGGTAGTAACTGAGCAATTAATGTAATGTTGGATTGAATGACAGCTGTTATAAAGAAGAAAAAAAAAAAAAAATATATATATATATATATATATATATATCTATAAATATAAAAGGTATAATGCATAGAAAAATGTTAATATGATTTGCTTTTTCTATTGTTTGTATAACTATGCTTTAAATGCTAATTTAATAAAGGTGTTTAAAAAAAAAAGAAAACAGGGAGTGATGGAGTGATTCAGGGAAACCACTTTCAAAGGGAAGAAAGAGTTTGTCCTAAAGGAACCTAAACACTGTGAAAAAACACATATATGAAGAATGGTGATGTAGTATTCATTTAAGGAACTGCTTTACCAGCCATTGTTGGTTACAGTTCTGGGTTTGACAAAGTCACAATGGTATGTATATAGAGCTGATCCAAGCACCTCAGCTGCAGAATGGCATCACAACCTGGCAGTTTCTGATACCAACATGAGTCCTTCAATATTCTGTAGCTATTGACATCTTACAACCCAGTGTAATAACCATACCTTCAGGCCTCCAAGCCCAAAAAGTATAGCAGCATCTAAGACCAGGCTCTGCACTGCACATTCAATCGAGATCTATTTTAAAAACATGAGCATCAGAACCCTCTCCATGATTATAAATAAATGATGCTGCAACATGTGTAACTCTTCTTGGATAAGTGACTTTTTCTGACCTAGGATCATAAAGAGCTTCTCCAAAAGGGGTCATCATCAAGGGTTGTATTCTTGGAAGCTCCAGGTGAGGGCAGTCACCATGCATTCTTGGAAGCTCCCAAGTGAAGGCAGTCGCTAAGGAGTATATGTACTGGGCAACCAACAGATTGTCAAACATGTACAGGAAAAACAGGAGATTGTCCTCCTTCAAGGCTTCAGCCACTATGGGCAGCATCTTGGTGATGATGTCAGTTTACCAGATGGTGTGCTGAGTCATCTAAGGGATGGAAATCGCTAACATAGAGAATGTTGAGGAGAAGAAGAAGTATTCCATGCTGCAGTATTAATGTAAGAAAGAACTCTGCTTTCTTTTTTCCTGGGCTCAGAGTCTACCTTTCATGAGATGATTATGAAGCTTGGGCACACTGCCAAGTGTGCGTAAAAGGGTAAAATGTAGTGAGTTACTGTAATAAAGAAATTAGGAGAAAAAGCCTGGCAGGGTTAGTCTCATTTATTCTTTTGTGAGGAAGAACAAACCTTAAACCTTGTGATACTTAACAGAATGGCTGTCTCAAGATACCACTGAATTGCCAAAGAGTTGCCAGTACCAGTATAACCATTTAAAAGGGAAAGTGCTCATTGGATTATAGCTTGAACAATGTTGGAATAATGTAACATCAGGTAACTTTTTTGGTTAAGGTATTATAGTTCATCAGAACCCTTTCATTTACATTCTTTATATACAGCAACTTCTTTAGCCTTATAACATACAAGAAAAACTAATCTGATGGTAAAATATACTCATAAATGTCTGCGCTATTAATGTTTGCTTGTTAGTCTATAATGCAGGTACAGTGGACTATTTGCAAAGAAAAATATTAGATGTACAGCTGTGATACACTGAGAGAAAAATCAAACATGCTGGTACATTTTTTTTCAAATAACTGGCTTCCACAAGAAGATTAACTTATAATTTGGGAACATTGCTTTATAAAATGGGAAAAACCTTACTTCAGGGACCTGGCAGAAAATAACTGGACTTCTGGATTCAGGTTATGGGAGTGGAAGCCTGCCACACATATACTTAAATGACTGATTAATACTGTACCCTGTGTTAATGCTCTTAGTAATAAGTTAACTCTCAAAATAACTTCAGTGGCTAGAGTGCATTTATATAATTAAATGAACTTTGCTGCTCTCGTTATTTTCAGAAAACTGGGAAGCAATAATAAAAGCAAAATCTAAAGGTGAAGCTAATAAAAAATTAGCCAAGATTCATATCACTCATTAGACCCATTATAGAGTACAACACCCCTTTTGGTATGTACCTCACAAGACATCTACAACAACTGGAAAAGTCACAGAAATACCTCACAAAGAGGATTACTGGCCTCAAACAGATGCCCTACGCAGACCGTCTCAAAAAACTCCAGCTTTACTCTGTCGGATATCGCCTACTCAGAGGCGATCTTAACATACAAAACTATGACAACCAGAGCTGTTGGACATGCTCCACTTAAAGAAATCCCAATCCCTCCGAGCTACATGCTCTAGGGACCTAAACCTTGTCACCACAATAAACAGAACATGCTGGAAGGATAGATTCCTGTCCCAGAGACTTCCCATACTCTGGAACAGACTACCTATCTATATCAAACACAGCTCCTCATTAGCACTCTTCAAGAAAAATCTTGATGATTAGATGGGAAATAGGAAATTCACCCCGGGGATCACTTATGTGGCTGTGCTTGACAGGGGCACAGAAAAATAGTTTTCTTGGGTGGCGAAAGCCAGGGTACCTTTTTGGCTAGGCTTATATAGGCCCTAGGGCCAATAGCCTAGTACCTACCTATGAACCTATGGAGAACAAGAATTAAATGCACAATAATGACTGAAAACAATCAATGGGCCTAATCTTGTTTTGTGTAGCTAAATGTAATAAAACAAATAAAAACATTGACAAATATAAATATTTACAGGACACTGTTTAATATAGAATACTTACCGCTAAGGAACTTAATTAGATTTTCTATTATCTCCCAGCCATATGTAATGAAGGAAGATGGATTTTAGTGAGCTGCGGCTAGAATTATAGCTGATGTAAACTGTCTTTTTCTTCTGACTTAAAAGATAAGGAAATAAGTTCTCTGAAGAATACAGAACTGACCAAAAAAACTGTAGTAAAACAAAACTAACATAACTA
This sequence comes from Protopterus annectens, assembly GCF_019279795.1. Taxonomy (NCBI): domain Eukaryota; kingdom Metazoa; phylum Chordata; order Ceratodontiformes; family Protopteridae; genus Protopterus; species Protopterus annectens. Next base: position 423,385,553 of record NC_056725.1, read on the forward strand.
AGTCTTCCATTCTTCAAACTAATCATTTCAGGCTGGGCTAGATTAGAGCTGAAAGGGCTCAAACTTTGTCTCACTGCAAGGCTCAAAAGGCATCTCTCTGTCTTGTCAAACTGCAAAAATAATAATTGTAAATGTAATTAAGACAGCATTGCAGAACTGCTTGGCAGCAGCATACTTCTGATTCAAAAAATCAAATTAAATTAAAGAAAAAAATGACTACTTCCCTTCTATTAAGGTAAAGATTCAAATCTTTTAAGAAGCCAGTAAGAGGAAAAACTAATGAGAGTAAGGTACTGAGAAGCACTTAGACAATCAAAACTCAGTGAAGGGAGGATGTGAAGGAAGATCTGCTTATTTTATTTTTTCTGGGAAATGTGCCCATGACTCAACCCTGGGCCCACAAGATTCAGGCAGCCTAGGTACTCCCTCTCAGTTCTTTTCATTGAGTAACTCAAGTGAAACTGTCTTGTCTTCATTTCTATCTTCCTGCTTACTCATCACAATGACAAATATAGATAAGATTACTGAAGAACTTACAGCCTTTCACATTATGGTATCTGATATCATAGGCTTGTATGCAAATAACCAGATGATGCTTGAGCAACTCATTCAGAGCAACAAGAAGAATGAAGATCATTCGACAGCACTGGAGTTTACCAAGAAGAAATGGATCTAAAAAATAAATCTCTTCAAGAGGAAAATAAAGCACTTAAAGAATCACAAATAAAGATCACGGATTCTACACTCTAGTATTTTGGGCACCCAAAGCAATCAGACAAAAGATCTGTTATGTCTCCTGTTGGCTTAGTGCTGGAACTGAGCTTTTCAGACCAACAAGAGAAGGTGTCGATTATGAGGGTCGCCAATACAGGACATTGAACACATCAACAACCAAATCAATATGGCAGTCCTCATTATTATTATTGTATGGAGAAAATGTAGATTAGAAATGTATTAACAAGCCAAAGACTATGGTGGAACTATAACAAATTCATGTTTATTGTCATTTGCCACACGATATTCCTTGTGCAAAAACACAGTTGACAGACATTAGACACAAGTTGTGCTTAATCTAAATTAAATCACTTATCCACCCATCTGTTTTGGCAGTTACTCATAACATACTCAGACTCAGTTAATAAAAATCAAAAGCTGAGACTGAACCTTTAACACTAAGTATCTTAGAATAAAACTGAATGAAAGTAAAATAGGACCACCATTGCTAAAGAAATGTTTAATAAATAAATATAGATATATATATATATATATATATATATATATATATATATATATATATATATATATCTAGGACTATTGAATGAAAGTTCACTAGTCCGAATCCACAATCACCGAACACACTTTAACGAAAGTGCTTTCACCGAAAAAGTGCTTTCGTTAAAGTGTGTTTAAAAACAAAACAATAAAACATTACTTTTACGTTTTTGCAGGGAGGGCAAGCCCCCCTGCACCCTCCCACACCCCCCTACTTAAATATTCTCACTCCGAGGTCGCACTTCCCTTATCCCCACTGTAGTGCGTTCTCCGCAACAGGCATACTTACGTGAAAGTGCCTTTCGGTGAAAATTTATATATAAGAATAAATTGAATTTATATAGGTTATCATGTCATCCCAGGGTATCGAATGGGAATGCGAATGATAATTCTACCACTGGCACTTTACCATGCAACCACTGTAATTTCTGTGGATATCTAGAAAGTGGTGCTTGCTTCATACACCCTTCCACATCTCAGTGTTTCAGGTTTCAAGTACATGCTGATTGCAATACGCAACATGTTACTTACTTAGCCAGATGTACAGCCTGTCCAACATTTTACATAGGTAAAACAGACAGGCGGCTACGTGAGAGGATTAGGGAACATCTTTACCATATTCGTATGCAATCGACCTGTAATGCCCTTTCTAAACATGTTATAGAAACCGATAACCAACATAGCTTTAGGTTTCAGGTTATACAAGTCAATACTTCCAGTATTAGAGGTGGGGATGTACGGAACTACATGGAGAGGATGGAACTAAAATGGATCATCAGATTTAGAGCAGATCGATGGCCTGGATTAAATGACAAGATTCCCCTCAAACCTATTCTTAAAAATAGGAGACTTACTGTTAGGTAATTTTGTATGTTTTGTTATTTACAAAATATATTTTACATATGTATTGCATATACAGCCTATTTGGTACTCATTCTTTATTATTTTATAATGTTTTGACTATTTTTACTAGATTATATATATAATCAAATTTCATATGTTTTTATAATGAAATATATTTTTAAATTTAGAATAGGAAGTGATGTCATGTATTAATTAGTATATATATTGACCTCAGTTTTAATGATAATGTTTAAAGGTCTGAGGAAGCCCAGAAGGGTGAAAGCACTTGCTTATTTGTTACCAATAAATTTTATGGTTCATGAAATTCCTGTCTGGATTTATAACATATGGAGTTTTCTGTTTGGGACAGCTTTCTGGACTGTTGTTTTCCTATGCTGATACATTTCACCAGCCTTGGCTTGCTCCTATACTTTTTATTTTATATTGTTCAAGTTTAGATTTATGTGATGCCTGAAAGTTAGTAAAGATGGGAGCACCATAAAGAAGTGTGGGGAGGAGATAAGTAGTGGCAAGTGTAGGTTTAGTTCCATTGGTGAGAAAGCTTTTGGCTCTGTAAATCATCTCTAGTTTTTGATGAGTTTTTCTTATGTAGTTTTGCACATGCAGGTCAAATTTAAGATTATCATCCACTATCATCCCTAATAATTTGCTATGAGAAGTAACTTCAATGCCTGTATTATCAAGAGAGAGGACTTTAAATTTTGTTTTTTTCATGGGAGAGTGATTTGGGGAAAAAAGTAGCAGTCCATTTTTTTTGGGTTGAGCATGAGGTGTGAGTTACAAGGCCATGTTTTAGTGGCTGCTAAACCTTCCTGAGTAATTTTTTGGAGATGTATCATATGTTGTCAGATGTGCAAATGAGTGTGGACTCACCTGTGTATTGCATTAGTGAGGCTAGTTGTGTGAATGTGTGGAGAGTGTTGGTGAGAATGCTAAAGAGGAGGGGACTGATGTCCCACTTACTAGGTTGAATAAGGAGAAGGTAAGAGTCAGCTGTCTATCAGGTGCCAGAATCTGACACACAACACATGCACTCAGGTCACTCCACAACAAGTACAAGTATGACTCTGTCACTGTCCACGTGGGTGTGAATGCCGAGATGCACCTCTCTGGACTACATGAGAAGAAACATGGAGGAGCTCTCAGATTATGTGGCCCAGGCAGGTATGACCCTAGCCCTGAGCAGCATCCTACCATCACCCAGAATGATACCCCAGTACAAGCAGAAAATGATTGACTTTAACAATTAGCTAAGTTTCTGGTGTCATTCTAAGGGGATCCAGTATCTGTCTGCTTGGGATGACATGATTGACAGACCTCGATGCTTTGCCAGAGATGGCCTGCATCTGTCACCCCTGGGTTTCCAGATACTGGCTAAGGCTCTTGCCACCCCTACAATGCCTTTTTTAGGTGATGTTCGGTCCAAAGACCAAATTACCACTGTAACAGCTATAAATAAATGCAATCTGAGAGTCATGCTGCTCAACGCTAGAAGTCTAAACCTCAAGATGCACTTGCTTGAAGCAGCAGAAAGCACCCCTGTGCTACCAGGCTATAACTCATTCCACACCTTTAGGCCCCAGAACATGGACCGAAGCTCCAAAGGCAGTGGGGTCTCCATACTCATAAAGGATATACACACCTCCAGACTAGTAGCCCAGCATAATGCATCTGAGATACTTCAGGTACAACTAACATTGGGTAAGATGGCGATTCAGGTTGTAGCCTGCTATAGGTCCCCAACCATGTCCCAAGACTCTCACTCCACGTTCCTAAGCACCCTGGAAACTATTAGGGTCTCACCCAACACTCTCATACTAGGTGACTTCAACTACCCCTCCATCAACTGGGAAAACTACCCAGGCACCAATACACTGGCCCAATGCTTCCTGGAACTCATCAATTCCAATGCCCTGGAGCAGCTCATTCTTACCCCCACTAGAGGAAGCAACATCCTTGACCTGGTTATTACTAACATGGGCAGCTGTTGCTCTACACCAATAGTCAATTCCTTTCTGGCCCCAGTGGCCTAATGGATAAGGCATTGGCCTCTTGAGCCAGGGATTGTGGGTTCGAGTCCCATCTGGGGTGATATAATCTTGATACAAGTAAGGGGGAGGAGGCTGGCATAATGGTTAAGGTGTTCACCTTATAGACACAAGGTGCAGGGTTCGATCCTCACATGGGGTAATTGGCTAGGCTTAAAATGGCCATCAGGGGCAGTTAGCCTAGTACTAATCTATGAACCTATGGTTAGATCCAACCACAAACTAATCACCATGAAAATCCACATCTCACCCACACCCCCTGCAAAGGTAACCACCATGAAAAACTTTTCCAAAGCTGACTTTGGGCTACTAAAAACAAAGGTGGCTAACTTCATAGCACCCATGTCAATGGAAAATAGGTGCATGACTGCCAAATCATACACCAATGCACTGTATAAACACGTACATAAATGCATGAAACTAGCCATATCCAACAGAACCAAGACACTCTCCTCCAAAAAAAGGAAGCCAATCTGGTGGTCCCCTGCCATTAATAAACTCTACAACAGAAGGAAGAAACTGTTGCAGAAAAAGGTGAAGTCCCAAGACAGTAAAAACTCCCTTATTAGCCTCAACAAAAAGTTGAGATCCCTCATCAAAACCTCTAAAGCCAGCTATGAAGGTAGAATTGCGGTAGACACTAAAAACAACCACAAAACCTTCTATAGTTATATTAAGAATCTCCACTGCAATACCCAGGCTTGCTCTGAGTTATTGCACAATGGTACCTCCTGTACTGAGCCAACAGATATTGCCAACATTCTGGCCGACAGATTCAGTGCCAACTTTACCCCTGTCTCCCCCCTTAAAGGACCAATCACAATACTAGAAGAATGCCAGGCACCCAGCATTACTGCAGCACAGGTTAAAGCTGCATTGTCCAATGCCAAGAATACAGCTTCCATAGGACCCGACAATATCCCTGGATGTGTTCTACAGGAACTACGAAGTGAACTGGCACCACATCTGTGTGCCCTGTTCAATCACAGCCTCACCTCAGGCTTTGTCCCTACTGAATGGTGCACTGCTACAGCCATCCCTCTCCATAAAGGGGGAGCAACTACAGACCCTGGGAATTATTGCCCCATTAGCCTGAAGAGTCTGATATGTAAGGCTATGGAGTGCATCATCATGGACCTAATTAACAAGGATATAGGGAATCTCCAAATTTTTGATCCCATGCAATTTGGTTTTGTGAAAGATAGATCATGCCTTCTCAACCTGAGTGACTTCTTTGAGTCAGTCACCAGAGCTGTGGATGAGGGCAAGGTAGTTCATACAGCCTACCTCGATCTGGACAAGGCCTTTGATACCATTCCCCACTCATGAATTATTGATAAGTTCACCAAACTGGGCATCAACCCCTATATTACTTGATGGGTTGCAAACTGGCTCACAGACAGAACCCACAGTGTGAAAGTAGCAGACTCCAAGTCAGACTGCCGACCAGTCACAAGTGGAGTCCCACAAGGATCGGTCTTGGGTCCTCTCTTGTTTGGCATCTACTTCTCAGAAGTCCAGACCAACACGGAGGGACTCTGGCTGATCAAGTTCACAAATGACTGCAAGCTGGGAGCCATTATTAACTCCCCAAGTGATGTAGACATCCTACAGAAAGGCCTCACTGAGACCAATGACTGGTGCCAAAACCATGGCCTTAAGCTTAATGCCAAAAAATCTGTTGTCACCTCCTTTGGGAAAAACTCAGTTCCCACTAATTACCACATCGATAAGAGCCCACTGTACAGTGAAGGTGTTATAAGAGATCTGCAGACACAGGGTGACAGCAACCTCTCCTTGGACCACCACATTGCCACTGTGGTCAGAAAGTCCTTCTATGTGGCACATCTCATTACCAAGGGTTTTGCATCCAGGAAGAAAGAGGTCATCATCTCTCTCTGCTCTTCCCTCATTAGGCCAGTCATCGAGAATAATGCCCCATTTGGCATGTACCTCATTAGACACATGGAACAGCTGGAAAGGCAACAAAAGTACCCCACGAAGAGGATCCTAGGCCTTAAACACATGTCCTACATGGACAGACTCAAAAAATTCCAGCTATTCTCTGTCTCATATCATCTACTAAGAGGCAATCTCTGCTTGACTTATAAAGCCATGTCTGACCCAGCTCTGTTAGAAATGCTACATCAAAAGAAATCCCAATCCCTCCGCACCACATGTTCCAGAGATCTCAACCTCATTACCACAATCAACAGAACATGTTTGAGGGACAGGTTCATAACCCAGAGACTGGCCATGTTCTGGAATAGACTTCCCATACATGTCAAGCAGAGCACCTCACTGGCCCTCTTCAAGAGAAATCTTGATGAGTGGATGGGAAAAAGAAAGTTCATCCCGGGGATCACTCCGGTGGCTCTTCTTTTTTTTTTTCTTCAAATAAGATTTTTATTGTTTTTTGCAAAAATCAAAACAATTGTAGAGTAAGAAAAGATTGTACATGACTTTGAATATGCTTGTCAACTTACAATAGCTTCCTTGATTGTATAAAATACCAGTATCATTTGAAGTACAGGAGAAAACAAAAAAAGATAACCAGACTGAACTATATACAATATTTACAAGTGTGCTACCATTGTATCTTGGAATAGGGAAGAACCTTAAGGAAAAAGATTGAACCTCCAAATAGAAGAACAGAAAGAAAGAAAAAAAGAGAAAAAAAAAACAGTTTTCCACAATCTTTTGAACATTCAGTTTGATTAACCATCTAAAATATGGTCAAGTAGAATTTTCAAGAATTTCTGGTAATATGCTCTCTTCCTAAGACCTTTTATAATAAGTTTTTGTGGTGATATGTGATTAAATGCCATATCTCTAAATCTCTTCCAACAGAGTTTAGTATGATCTAGCCAGTTTTTAGTAATGTATAACTTAACAAGTGAGCAAAGTGTAAATAATTCATGTTGCTTTAATTTATGTAATTTGAGATTGGAGATGTGTAATATAGCTAGCTCCCAACACATTGAAGATTTCTGATAACCCATTTTTTCTAGGCGCGTTTTAAGAGAGCACCATCATTTCTAAGTGTGATTGCAAAACCATAACACATGTATGAGGTCAGCATGTGGATAAGAACAGCATGGGCAGGCTGGGGAGACTTTAGGATCAAATCTATTTAGAACAGTTGGTGTATAATAGGTGTTATTATTAATCATTAATTGTGTATATATAAGATTTTTAAAGTGAATAAATTCTATGGTGCTTTTAATTGCCTTTAGTTTTTGTTCCTGTGTGAATATGGTACCATGTTTATCCCAGTGTTTGGAGAATAGACACACTGAGTTATGTTTCATAGAGGTGATAAGATTACAGGTTTTTGAGAGTGTTTTCTCATTACTCAAGAGTATAGACATGATATTTTTTTTTGGGGGGGGGGCAAGATGGGCTCAGAATAGCAGCAAATCTCTTCACTCTGTCAGTTTAGATTTTGTATGACAGGATTTTTTCAGTAAATCTTATCGGAGGAACTTACAGTCTTCAGTAATAAATTCCTCTCATCTAGTTTTATAGCTACATATAAAAATTCTGAAGAAATTTTGATTTTTTCCTGTCAATAATACCTTGGACACTTTATCTATCTTCACTGACAACAGAATGGCTACATCAAAAGCACTTCATCAAGAATCTTCTCTAAAAAAGGATCTACATTCTTTACTCACTACTGTACAAGAACTATCTGCCAAACTAGATAAAATGGATTTAAAGATTGACATCTTTAAAAAAGACTGCACTAAACAAATGGAAAATATACACAAAGATCTGCAGTTTCAAAAATCTCAAATTACAGGTACTGAATTAGCACTAAATGACATTGATAGTAGAGTACATAAAGATGAGAATAATATAGACTTTTTAATAAAGCAAAATACATACTTACAATCCAAAGTGGATGATTTAGAAAACTGGTCTCGAAGGAATAACATTAGAATATTTGGCTTACCAGAAAACATAGAAGGGCCTGCCTGCCCCTGTGGGAGTGGTTACTGACTTGAAACTGTAGTTTTATTGGCCATTTTGGGTCAATTCCAAACTCCTTCATCTTCCTCTCTTAAAACCTGGTTGCCTCGTGGTTTTGGCGTCTTTTCAGGCTTGTTGGCTGTTGATGAAGCACCCACCAAGAGGAGAAAATGCTGAGAGAAGAAAGGAGCCACTTTTGAGATTTTAAGTATTTTTCCTCTGTTTATTTGCTAAGTTTTTCTGCATAGCCGCCTATTTTGAGCATTTTCTGGCTTGTTAAACTTGATTTCTGCATTAGTAACTGTATTTAGAGCACAACCTAGAGCTGTTTACTGAATTTCCTGTTTGCACTTATTTTTAAAATCGTTTTTTTTTTTTCAAAACTTGCATTTTATCTGTCTTTGGCCTAGCACTCTTGTGTGGGGTCATTTACTGCACTGTTATAACTTGTTGATACTTGTGAACCTCTGCTATCTCTGAAAAAAAAAAACAAAAAATCTTGCTTTTTTCCCACTTTTCTGAGATTTAAAAAAGTGCAGTTACAGGCTTGCTGTTCTTGAACTGTTTGTAAGTTTCTTGGAGGCCATTTTTTGCTTGGGCTAAAGGGAAGTCTCTCTGTTGATCAGTGGCAGTGAAAAACATTGAGCAGCCTGCCTGCCCCTGTGGGAGTGGTTACTGACTTGAAACTGTAGTTTTATTGGCCATTTTGGGTCAATTCCAAACTCCTTCATCTTCCTCTCTTAAAACCCTCTTTTGCGCGGTTTTGCGCGTTTTTGTGCATAGCGCAACAGCAGGCAGCGCCGCCTAATTGGGTTTAAACTATTCCTGGCTCCACAAAGTCTGCTCTTCACTTTTTCCCTTAGAACTGCTCTATCTCTCAATTTAAACACCATATTCTCATTCTAAGGCCCTTCACTGGTCCAATTAAGTAATCCTCTCTATGATTACCCTGTCCTCTATTGGTCCGTCTTAAATTCAGTTTCCCTATATTACTCTAGCATGTCCAAAGGTCAGTCAATGGTTTCCTCTCCAGTCCAGCTGGTGAATCTGGGAATTTTGAGGCAATGTTACAACTGTCTCATGTACACGGACAACCCTCTCTTCCTCCAAACAGGTTCAAATATATGTGAGAGATGCAACTATTTAGCCAAACTGGAGGCTGAGCTCTCTCATCTCAAAACTGGTGTAACCAGTCAGGAGGAGAAAGTAACCTCACACAACACAATTCCAGTATCACATAGTCCCACCACATTAGCGAACCAAACACATAAATACACAAAAACATACTCGGAGGCTCTAAATAAAAATCTACCTAAGCAACAGAGACCTCCAAAGCAGACATCCAAGCAAACGCTACCTCAAAACAAAACACGCAGAATACATAGCCCACAAAGTCAGTGTGCCAAGCAGCCACAGCCCTTAAGGCTGAATAACACACCTGATACTCTTGTAATAGGTGACTCTATTGTTAGACACACTGACGTCCCGCTCACCAGGCTGAATAAAGAGAAGATCACGGTGAGCTGCCTGTCGGGTGCTAGGATCCGCCACATAACGCAAGCACTCAGGTCACTCCAAAGCAAATACAAATATGACTCAGTCATTGTACATGCTGGTGTGAATGACCTGAGACATACCTCCCTGGACTACATGAAAAGAGACATAGAGGAGCTCTCTGATCATGTAGCCCAGGCTGGTATGACCCTGATCTTGAGCAGCATCTTACCCTCACCTAGAATGATGCCACAGTACAAAGACAAAATGATCGATTTTAACAATTGGCTAAAATTTTGGTGTCATTCAAAGGGGATCCAGTGTCTGTCAGCCTGGGATGACATGCTCGGCAAGCCACGTTGCTTCACTAGGGACGGCTTGCACCTGTCACCACTGGGCTTTCGGATATTGGCAAAGGCTCTTGCCACCCCCATAGTGCCTTTTTTAGGCAAGGCTCAAAAGTCAAACCCACCCCCATAGACAGCACAAGGAACAAGAAACTAAGGGTAATGCTGCTGGTTCAAGGCTCCAGAGAGCACCCCAGCACTACCAGGCTATACCTCATATCATGCTTTTCGGCCCCAAAACCCGGACCGAACCACAAAAGGAGGGGGAGTTTCCATATTTATCAAGGATATCCACACCTCCAGGTTAGTGGCATTGCACAAAGTATCGGAGACCATCCATGTGCAACTAACAGTGGGCAAGACTGTTTTTCAGTTTATAGCATCCTACAGACCACCCTTCTCAAAGTCAGGAATCCCACTCGGCTTTCCTGAAAACATTGGAGAACATGAAGATCTCCCCAAACACCATTATATTGGGCGACTTCAACTACCCAAACATTGACTGGGAGCACTACTCAAGCCCCAGCACCTTAGCCCAAAGGTTCCTGGAAATTATAAACTCAAATGCTATGGAACAACTGGTCACCACTCCCACAAGAGGGGACAACATAATAGACCTGATCATTACCAACATGGGGACTCTATGCTCCACACCAGAAGTATATCCCTCATCGGTAAGATCAGACCATAAATTAATTTCACTGAATGTCCACATCCCGACCCCACCCCCAGCCCAGAAAACCACAGTGAAAAACTTCTCAAAAGCGAACTTCTCACTTCTCAAAACCAAAGTGGAATCCTTCAAGGCCCCAGGGCCAGTGGAAACTATGGCCCAAACTGCAGAATCCTATATAAACGCATTCTACGGACATCTCCAGGAATGCATGGATCATGCTATCCCAAACAAAACCAAGACCCAATCATCCAAAGGCAGGCGTCCAGTCTGGTGGACCCCTGCCATAAATAAACTGTACAACAGAAGGAGAAAGCTACTACATGATAGAGCAAAATCCCTAATAGGGAAGGCATCTCTGATCAGTACTAGCAAAAAATTACGATCCCTCATAAAATCCTCCAAGGCCAGCTTTGAGAGAAAAATTGCACAGGACACCAAAGACAATCATAAGGCTTTTTTCAGTTATGTAAGGAACCTGGGATGCAACTCCCAGACTTGTTCGGAGTTGATTCTAAACGACAAAAAATACACTGAACCCACAGACATCGCCAATATCCTGGCAGACAGGTTAAGTGCAAACTTCTCCACCCCTCCCCCCCCCAAAAGAGCAAGTATCTATCCCGGCAGAGGGCTGCCTCCCAAACATCTCTGATGCTCAGGTGAAGGCTGCCCTCTCCAAAGCAAAAAACACTGCTTCCATGGGACCAGATGGCGTCCCAGGTTGCGTCCTACATGAACTCCAAGAGGAACTAATCCCTCAAATAAAACAGCTATACAGTCTCAGCCTCACTACAGGATATGTGCCCACAGAATGGCATACAGCAACAGTGGTCCCACTCCACAAAGGTGGAGCCTCTACGGACCCTGGAAACTATCGCCCCATAAGCCTGACTAGCTTAGTCTGGAAGGCTATGGAGAGGATCATCATGGAGCTCATAAACAAAGACATTGGGGACCTACAGACACTAGATCCTACCCAGTTCGGCTTTGTCAAGGGCAGATCCTGCCTTTTGAATCTGGTTGACTTCTTCGAAACAGTCACCAAAGCCATAGATGAAGGGAAGGTAGTCTGCACAGCCTATCTGGACCTTGCAAAGGCATTTGACACAATACCCCACTTGGGCATCATAGATAAGCTATCCAGCTTAAATATAAACCCCTATGTCACAAGATGGGTCGCAAACTGGCTCAAAGACAGAAACCACAGAGTGAGAGTTGCTGGAGCCATGTCAGACTCGAAACCGGTCACAAGTGGCATCCCACAGGGTTCTGTCCTGGGACCACTCTTGTTCTGTATATACTTTTCCGAGGTACAGGCAAACGTGGGAGGACTATGGCTCACCAAGTTCGCAGATGACTGCAAACTGGGCGCCATAATCGACTCTCCAGCTGACACAAACATCCTTCAAAAAGGTCTCACAGAGACAGATAACTGGTGCCAGCGCCATGGTTTAAAGCTAAATGCCAAAAAATGTATAGTCATACCCTTTGGCAAAAGCAATGTGCCCACAAATTACCACATAGGTGGAAACCCATTAAGTACAGAGAAAGTTATTAGGGACCTGGGGACCCAAGTTGATAGCAATCTCTCCTTTGAAAACCACATTACCAAAGTGGTTAGAAAGACCTTCTACATAGCCCACCTCATCACGAAGGGTTTCACATCTAGATCAAGAGAGGTAATCGTGCCTTTATTCATCCCTCATCAGGCCCATCATAGAATACAATGCCCCTTTTGGGATGTACCTTACCCGACACCTGCAGCAATTAGAAAGACCCCAAAAGTATCTCACCAAGAGGATCAAGGGTCTCAAACAGATGCCATATGCTGCTCGGTTAAAAAAACTCCAGCTCTACTCAGTTGCATACCGCCTACTTCAAGGCGATCTATGCCTGACATACAAAGCTATGTCAAATCCAGAATTAATGGACATGCTCCACCTCAGTAAATCTAAATCCCTTAGAGCCACATGCTCAAGGGACTTGAACCTCAGCACAGAAATAAATAGAACTTGCTGGAGGAACAGGTTCATAACCCAGAGGCTCCCTTTGCTCTGGAATAGAATTCCAGTTCATGTGAGGCAGAGCACCTCACTGAATCTCTTCAAGAAGAATCTCGATAGGTGGATGGGAGGATCGTAGGTTTGTCCCAGGGATTACTCCCGTGTCACTATTAGACAGAGGCACAGTAAACTAAACCTTAAAAGGGCACAGTATACTCAAATCAAGGGGTGGCGTAAGCCATACAGAATCGGGCTAGGTTTATAATTGCCCCAGGGCAGATAGCCTAGTATGAACCTATGAAACAATCTGTCAAAATTCCTGACAACCTGGATCCAAGATGTACTAGACTTACCAGAAGCCTTGTCATATGGTATCGAAAGGATGCACAGATCTTTTGCTTCATCTAAAACAAGAAAGAATAACTCTTCTAAATCTGTAATTGTAAAATTCTTATCTTCATATGACAAAGAACTAGTGCTAAAAATAGCCTGGGCAAAAGCTCCCATTAAATTAAATGACAATACCATTCATTTTGATAATGATTATTCTTCAACAGTAATAGCAAAAAGAAAACTTTTCCTACCCTTAATCAAAGAACTCAAAAAGGCACAAATAAAAACTCATCTATTATTCCCAGCCAGATTAAACATTTTTCTACAGGATGGTATCAAAACTTTTGATGATTTAGACACAGCCCCTAATTTTGTTAACTCTAACAAAATAATTGAAAAGCTAGATGATATGGAATGGGCAAGTGCAAGTCTTAAAAGGTTAGCTGAAAATGACAATTGGAAGTCAGTCGAAAAAAAAAAAAAGAAGCTAAAGAAATAAAGAAATGCACCATTAATATGAGACTTTAAATCTAAACATAAAGACTTTAAAGTAAATTCACGGTTGCAACTACATGTAAGTGTAACATTCTCTCCCCCCCCCTTTTTTTTTTTTAATATTCAATATGTATGTGCGTTCCTGTGCTACATCTTGATAACATAAATATGGCAAGTTTGGCTATGTACTTTGAATGTGTTTAAAAAATTTTAATAAGAAGACAATTGAAAATGTTCTTCTGGTTTAAATGAAAGACAAGGGGAAATGAAAAGCTGTTCGTATGATCTTGTGAGAAATAGAGGGATCTGATTGTGGATGTTAGTGTAATACGAACAGTGTTAAGCTCTCAGGGCTAGGATGTATGTAAAAAGTAAACAGAATCTAATGCATTACTAATATCTATGCAAGATTAATGGGACAGTTCTGTTTAATAATTATTACTTTAGCGATTGCACATACAAATGCAAAAGTCATTAGAATGATACATCTCCATTCTAACATATTATTCTTAGCCCCTGAGAGTCTCGTGCACTTTTCAGCTTTTTTTCACATACCAGTTTCGTCAGTTGTTCCACGCGGACCCAAGAGACTAAAAAAAGAAGAATTCAAGCATTACTGTTCCCGCTTTTACTCAGGACAGCTTTGAAATCCAGCTTGAGAGGCTCCATTCATTATAGAAAGAAGAGACACCCTGATGACATCATTCTTGACTGTGCGACACAATTTTTGTGAACTTTAACCTTATGGGAAAGTCACACTGACTTTTTAGAATGTTGAACCGTGGTTTTCACCGCAAATAGGTATATAAACACAAATAAACAGTTTAAACCCTCCCATACATATAAACACATACATAAAACACATAAATACACAATAATCTCCACTTTGTAATCCCCTACCTGCATTTGTACCTATAGTTAATATAAAAATCACATTACATCAGATAATTTTATATGCAGTACTAAAGCATATTTAATAACAAATACATACTATGAAACATTAATTGATTGTAAATGTACTTCATATAAACTTCACTTTTACAAAATTACTAAATGTTATATAAGAAAAGAAATGCCAGCATATACATAAGACAACCCTATCTGAAATACTATGATTGTTAAACAGTTTATGCATTGTTTTAATTATGTTTCCTGTCTGATGTAATTGCTTCACAATAATTAAACTCCAAGCACAGATACAGTAATTGGATATATTATTTTAAATGTAATAGTAATTTAATGAATAGTTTAAAGGGAAGAGGGGGATAAGGGGAAGAATGAATATATATATATATATATATATATATATATATATATTTTTTTTTTCCCTTTCTCTTTTTTACAGACAATAACACTATTTGACAGTAGCTGAGATATTGTCGCTATTTGTTAGGAGGATAATTTGAGTGGTATATGCTACTCAAATTAGGAGTCTACAACTCCAGGAAGGGTACTGGTAGATTTGTTATGTTGATGTTCTGTTACAATGATATGTTACTTTTTTTTATGACGTTCACAATAGCAACATATTTTGAGACTCTTCAATTTGTCTATGATTTGATAAGTATGTTTTCTAGCATTAGTGCTTACCAGAATGGATTACAAATATTTTACCTTGTATATAACTTATAACACATAATATAAATGTTTATTTTAAAGGGTATTTCAATAAATATTAATGGTCTAAATAATCCTTGCAAGAGAGGAAGCTTGCTCAAATATCTTAAAATTCATAAATCACATCTTGTCTTTTTACAAGAAACACATTTAATATCCACAGATACTGATAAGTTAAATACCAGATATTATTCAATTTTAACAAGCTCAGAACATACTGAAAATAAAAGAGGAGTAGCTATTTTATGGAATAAAACACTTCCCATGCCTAAAATACTAGAAGTATACAAATATAACAAAGGTATGTTTTGTTCAGTCACAATAGAACTAAACAAAAAATATATACTTTAATAAATATATATTGGATTCCAGGTATTGGTTCAAACACTGTTAAAATGCATTTAAATAAAATAGTTAGTCTCGCTAAAGGTAATTTAATAATAGCAGGTGATTTTAATTGTATATTAAATGATGAAGATACTAACTCCTCAGTAAAAAGAAAAATTTCAACTTCAGCTAAATTACTATTGAACTTTATGCAATCATTTATATTAAAATATATAAATAGCTTTGCAGATTTAGACTCACTTCCATACACTCATTACTCCCACAGACATAAAACAAACTCCAGAATAGACAGAATTCTAATATTAAAAGAATTAACAGATGATTTAATTAAAGTAAAGGTTATTTCATGTCCCTTATCCGATCACAACTCAATAACTTTTGAATTACTAATCAAAACAAATCACACTGTTATAATTAACAGAATACCGGCATACATAACTAATTTGAAAGAATTTAAAGAATTTTTACTTTTAGAGATACAAGACTTTATCACATTAAATAATACTAATAATATATCAGAAGTTTATATTTGGGATGCCTTAAAAGCCTTCCTATATGGGAGAATTCTCTCGTGGTATAATAATAAAAGAAAATCCTGGGACAAAGAATTATTAGATCTACAATGTAAATTAGATAAGCTAAAACTTAACTTAGTAATACTGATAGAAAAAACAAAGAGAAAGAAATAAGTAAACTAAATACAAAATACCTTGAGATCTTAAACCATAAAACAAAAATCAGAACAGAGAAATTTAAATTTATATCCTTCTCAACGAACCCTAGATCTTTAAATATCTTAGCAAATAAAACAAAAAGACTTAAAAAACTCAACCATATTAAGGAGATCTATTCCCCAAAAAAGAAGAAACTTGTATCTAATATACACAATATTTTACTGGAATTCAAAGAATTTTTTCATAAGATAAATCAGAATTCCCAGATAACGGATTCAAAAGATTTGATTAAGACATTTATAACAAAGTATACTAAATATAGATTATCAAGAGATCAAACTAATAATATAGATAAACCTATTTCTTTACAAGATATACAAAATCAGATAAAACTTAAATTACACAAAGCCACCGGGAATGATGGCATTATCCCAGAAATATATAAATTATTACCTAAATCTGCTTTAAATATTCTGTATAAAGTATTTAATATTTTCCAAAGCAACACCTTCACACCCCCTTCTTGGAAATATACCTTTATCTCACCAATAATCAAATCAGAGATCCTACTAAGTGTTCTTCACACAGACCAATCTCTTTATTAAATACAGATTATAAAATGTTTATGCCCATATACGCTGAGAGATTAAAATTTTTTTTGCCATCATTACTAAATGATGATCAAACAGGTTTTATTGTAAATAGAACTACTTATGACAATATAAGAAGAACAATTACTTTGATAGATTCAGCAAAAACCTCTAGTAAAACTTTAACTTTAATAGGTTTAGATATAAATTGTGCCTTTGATTCAGTTAATTGGGACTATTTATTTATTTTGCTAGACGAATTGAATTTCTCAGATAAGTTTATAAATCTTATAACAAACTTATATAAAGGGAGTTAGGCATATATCAAAATTGGCACTGTCATATCAGAAAACATTCCTATTACAAGAGGGATTAAACAGGGATGTCCTTTATCCCCCCTTTTATTTACATTGATTATGGAACCATGGGCCAATTTAGTAAGAGATGATGAAAACATTGAAGGTTATAAGTTAAATTCAGATACTTCATCTAAAATTCAATTATTTGCTGATGATATTCTGGTAACAGTAGGAGAAAACTACAGATCTACTCCTGCCATATTTAAAAATATTAATAAATTTCAGAAAATATCAGGTTTAAGTTTTAATAACAATAAAACTCAGATCATCCCAATTAATCTAAAATAAAACACAATTCAACAAAAGTATAAAATACTTATACCTCAAAATAATCAGATAATATATTTAGGAATAGTGATTACCAATAACATAAAATATATCATTCAATTAAACTTTAATAATTGCTTAAGCAAAATTGAAGATTCTATAAAAAAATGGAATAATTTACTCTTTTCCATGGATGAAAGGCTTTCTATTATAAAAATGACTATTCTTCCTAAAATGCTTTATATTATTTAATCACTTTCATTAATTCCCCCCTAAAACGATAATTAAAAAATTTAATTCTTTGTTATTGAAATTTCTATGGTATCCTAATAAATCCAGAATAGCTTTGCAGTATCATATAAATGACTGGACAAATGGTGGTATAAGATTTCCTAACTTGGAATTATATACATTATCCTCGATTATTAACATAGTCTCCTTTCTAATCAATAATACATATTCTTCTAAATGGAAACAATATTTAATCTCGTTAGCATGGGACTCTTCTAATAAACTAAACATTCAAAAAACACTAATGTTAAATAATCCTATTTTGTGGATATTAAAAGATATATTTACAGTACAATCATATAAGTTAAATAAATCAAATTATTTGCTACTCATCCTAAAAACATTTAGGAACTTTATTTTCAAATTCACTAATTATAAAACATGGATTTTCCTTCTTTTCCCAATTGCTTTTACTCAAGGTATATTAACCACGATAGATAATACAAAAATGCTATTATTCAAAGAGGAACATCTTATTTATTGGTCTCAATTAATAGACAAAGATAGGATAAAGTCGCTTGAGGAACTAAAATTTGAATATGACATAGACTCTAACTCATGGCTATGCATACAGGAATGTAGACAATATATTATAAATAATTTGGAATCAATTCCCTTACATTTAGCATATCCATTACCTAAAATAATTTTATTTTTGACTACACTTATTCAAAATATAAACACTGACAAAAACAAATTAGCACACATAAACAAAATACTTAGAAATGATACAAATGTTCACATTGATAAATATTGGGAATAGTTCAATATAATTAATAACTATGCTCCTAAAGATCAAGACAAACAAAATATATTAGAATCAGCCTACTACACTACATCTTCCCTAAAGTGGAAGTTATACACCTGGAAATATATGCATAGATCCTTTATAACACCACACATTCTAAATAAATTCAATAAGAACATCAATGATTGTTGGAGATGCAAAGAAATATCAAAAGCTGATTGGTTTCATATGTTCTATGACTGCATACTTCTAAAAAAATACTGGGAAGATATAAATAGTTTTCTTCAGTGTTTATTTACAGATAATTTCTTGATTTCTAAATCTTTAATTATATTTAACACTCCAATACATCAAAGTGTTAAAAGACCTAAATATACATTAATATGGACTATTTTAGCAGTAGCAAGAAAAATAATAACAATTAACTGGAAATCAGAAACTTCCCCTACGTTTCAAGAATTCAAAAATCTTCTTACTGAAGTTTGCAGTCTGGAACTTTTGACCATTAAGTCAAGAACTAATAGAGACATGTCTAGAATTAATATGTGGAAAAATTTATTAGACTTGCTAAAAAATTATTGATTGTATATGAACTAACCAATAATTTAGTTTGATATTTATGTGAACGTCATTTGTAAATAGTTATGTTGTTTGTTAGATATAGAATGATTGTGTTTTTTTTCTTTTTTGAATATTGTTAAAAAAATGAAACACTTTATGTAATTTATTTCTTTATTCAAATTTTAATAAAAATCTTTTTGAAAAATTAAAAAAAAGAGTATAGACATAATTTCAAGTTCCTCTTGCCAGTTCCTGGATTTTATTCTTAATATTTATCTCTGCCAAATCAACATATTAATTTCTTACAAAATATATGCCTAAAAGGTTGCCCATTTTGTTTGAAATGGAATAGTGATCAATTCTCACCTGCTTTGTCCTCTGCACAAACTGTTCATCTTGAAACTGTATAGCCTTTGTACTGCTACCAAAAAAAAATTGTGAACTGTTGTTTAAAGTAGTAAGTACAGGCATATACACCTCACACATCCACTTAAACAGCATGTTTATTAAACAACATACAACCTTTCCAAGTGTAATCTAGAAATGTTTATTGCTACCCTATCATCGATTAACTGAAACTTCCTAAAATCCTCCCTTTAGATGATGCTGTAAATTAACTCAGTACAACTTTCCTAAGTATCCTGAATAGCCTTGCACCTTCCAGAAGGAAGAGACTAAAAATAATACAATTTGTTTATCCAAAAAGAGTAGAATGCTGATACAGGGTAAAAAAAAAAAAAAAAACATGGAAAGAATGGCAAAAATATAAAACACCACAATATCTTGAAAACTTCAGAATGTTTTGCAGTCATACTAAAAAGCAAATTAATGAAAACAAAAACTTTATTAAAATAAATTTCAGAATAATAAACTTTTAGACTTGGTCTAGTAGAGTTTACTTCTAATTTAAGCCTTGTTTAATGGATGATTTTTATGCTGTGCCTATATACTTAAAGAACTTGCTCGTTTGAATGCTTTTCAAGTACAACTAGTTATGTCTCACTACTTTGACAAACACCTGCTGAGCTTTTTTCTCCCTGGAGGCCTGTTACTAGCTAGAGTGACCCTGTTGTCCAAGGTTGAAGCTGGGGCCTGTAATAAGAAGTTATGTACTCACCATAACGTTCCATCTGAGTAGGTAAACTTCATTTGTCAGCAACCTTTGGGAATCGGATCCGACCTCGGATCCAAGCCAGCAGTTTTCAACAGCTTTAGATCCAAGCTCCAAGTTCCTCCCCCTACCCATAATCCCCTGCCAACCCTGACTGACCTCAGATCAAGTTTGCCCAACAGCAGAAAACTGCTAGCAATGACTAATCCCAAGATAAATAGGTAAAACCCATGGACCTGAGTAAGAGAACATTTGCAAGTGAGGGGGCAGGAGGGAGGGACGGTTGCTGACAAATGAAGTTTACCTACTCAGATGGAACATTATGGTGAGTACATAACTTCTTAATCTGAAGTAGTTGACTTTATTTGTGCAGCAACCTTTGGGACAGAGTCCCCAGCTACCTGAATCTTGGGCGGTCTTTATGGAAGGATGTTCTGGAGCACTGCAGAGCCAAAGGATGCTCTCCCTCTGGAGATAATGTCCAATTTGTAGTGATTGATAAAAGTATGAGATGAAGCCCAAGTGGCTGCCGAGCAAATATCATCCAAAGAAACTCTAGCTTTGAAAGCTGCAGAGGTAGACATAGATCGAGTAGAGTGGGCATGGACTCCTTGAGGTGCGGGCCTGCCCGAACTGTCGTATGCTAAAAGGATGCATTGTGAAATCCATCTAGTGTGTGTGACTTTTGATACAGGTTTACCCAAGTTAAATTTGGCAAAGGAGACGAACAACTGGTCAGATTTCCTATGACCAGATGTCCTGTGGATGTAGAAGCGAAGTTGTCTATGCACATCCAATGAATGTAATTTGTATTCCCCTTTGTTATGATAGTTAGGAAAAAAGACCGGCAAGTTGATGGACTGGTTAATATTTGACTCAGAGGCAACCTTGGGAAGAAAGGAGGGATTGGTCCTGAGGTAAACTCTATCCTTGTGAAAGGTCAAGTAAGGAGGTTTTACACATAGGGCCTGTAGTTCAGAGACCCTTCGAGCCGAGGTGATAGCGACAAGAAAGGCTGTTTTCCATGATAAAAATTTAAGATCTATGGAGGCTGCAGGCTCAAAAGGGGGAGCTGTCAAGGCCTGAAGCACCAACGTTAAATCCCAAGGAGGGACCACCTCCTTCACTGGGGGTCTGAGCAAAAAGGTGCCCTTCAAAAAGGTCTTACACAATTTCATGGTGATCAAAGGGCCCAATTCATTTCCAATGTGATAATGAGAGATAGCCGCTAGTTGGACCTTGACTGTGGAGGAACTAGCTCCTTGATGAAACAGTCCTGACAGAAAGTCTAATACAGCGGGCAGAGGAGCTGTAAAAGGATCCAAATTTTTGCGTTCCGCCCAAATGGAGAAAAGTTTCCATTTGCTGCTATAGATCTTTCTAGTAGAAGGCTTGTGCACAGCTACTAGAATGATTTTAACTGGGGAAGAGATACCGGAAGTCCTAGCTATGAGTGGAACTGGAGCAGCCAAGCCGTGAGCTTGAGGTTGTCCAGGTTCGGGACTGGGAGATCTAGGGTGTGGGATATTAGATCCGGACGGGGATCCAGAATCCAAGGAGGATTCACGAGATGAGACCAAAGGTAAGGGAACCAGGTTTGATGAGGCCAAAATGGGGCAATGAGGATTATCCTGCTCCCCAACCGACTGGCTTTCTGAAGAAACTTCAGCATTAGAGGAAGAGGAGGGTAAGCATAAAGAAGACCAGGAGGCCAAGCATGCACCAGAGCATCTCTCGGGGGTTCCCCGGAGGGGGAAATGAGAGCGAAGTAGTCATAACATTTTGTGTTTGAGGGAGAGGCAAAGAGATCGCAACAGGGTTGACCCCATTTGGCGAAGATCTGATTCGCTATCTCGGGATTCAGAGACCACTCGTATGGTAACAGGATGGTGCGACTTAGTTTGTCCGCTAGGATGTTGGACTGTCCCGGAATGTGCGTTGCTATGAGAAAGCGGATGGTGGAGACAGTCCATTCCCACACTCTCATGGCCTCTCGACAGAGTGGGTAAGACCCGGTTCCCCCTTGTTTGTTGATGTACCAGACAACTGACATGTTGTCCGTCTGAATCGCAATCGTTCCTACGGGAAGAAGGTCCTGAAGTGCTTGCAACGCTAACAGCACTGCCCTCATCTCTAGGACGTTGATATGCAGTGAGGTCTCCATGAGGTCCCACGTGCCTTGGACTGTCCTGCCCGAACAATGCCCCCCCCCACCCTAAGCGGGAGGCATCCGTGGTCACTGTGGCTACAGGAGGGGTTGTAGAAAAGGGGCATCCTTGCTGAAGGTCTGGAGATTGGAGCCACCATAGGAGGGCCCTCTTGCAGGCCCTGCTGAGGGGGATGGGATGGCTCAAAGGGTAGTGAAGAAGGGACCACTGGACCTGGAGGGTCCATTGTAAGACCCTCATGTTCAAACGTGCCACTGGCAGTAGGTTGATCACTGCCGCCATCGAGCAGAGAGCCCTCAGGACCAATTCCGCCGGGGGAGCTGGAGATTGTAGGATGGCCTGCACATGTAGCCTCAGGGATAGTAGCCGGTCTGTGGTCAAGAAAGCTTGGAGCTTGTTTGTGTCCAATCTGACCCCTATGAAGTCTATAATCTGAGTTGGAGTAAGAGACGACTTCTCTATGTTGATAGTGATCCCCAGCCAGGGAGCTAGACGGAGAAAGTAGTTTCTGGCTGAACAGAGTAGATGCCTTGTTGGGGAGGTCAGGAGCCAGTCATCCAGGTACGGGAAGACCTCAATTCCTTGGAGCCTCAGATGGGCCTCTATCACTGCTAACACTTTGGTGAACACCCTGGGGGCCGTGGTGATACCAAAGGGGAGGACCCTGAATTGGTAATGACTGGCTCCTAGCCAGAAGCGGAGGAACCTCCTGGATCACCTGTCCATCAGAATGTGGTAGTACGCATCCTTGAGGTTTATAGAGCACATCCAATTGTTCCCCCGTAAGAGGGGGAGAATGGATTGAAGAGTGACCATGTGGAACTTCTCTTTGTTACTGACAGATTCAGGGAAGAAAGGTCGAGGATTGGTCTTAAGTCCCCTGTCTTTTTTGTCACCAAGAAGAACCTGGAGTAAAACCCGGACCCGCACTGGTTTGGGGGGATGTGTTGGATGGCTCTTTTTCCCAGCAAATGTTGGATTTCCATTGCTGCGGCCTCCCTATGATCGGGTGGGACATTGGGGAGGTATCTGGGGCTGCGTGGGTAACAAGAGAAGGGAATCTGATATCCTCTGGATATGATGCAAAGCACCAAGCGGTCTGACGTGATGGACTCCCAAGCTGCTGGGTGCTTCGACAAACGCCTCCCGACTGCCTCCAGAGTGGAGCAGTCGGGCAACCCCTCAGGGGTGTTGCGTGGGTTGGTCCGAGAAGGGTTCTCTGGATCCAAAGTTCCGCGGGCCCCCTCTGCCTCTAGGGTGGCGTCCACCCTGCCCTCCTCTGCCGCGGAAGGGCTGGGAGTCCGGAGCGGAACGGGACTGTTGCGACTTCCGGAACCACATCTTCATCTGTCCCTTTTGGTTCTTAGAAAAGGACCTCTGGGGAGCACAGAAGCGGACTCTGACGGCAGACAACGTCTTCCCGTCCTTTTCGCTCTGGACCAAGGTATCTCACATGGTTTTGCCAAAGAGGGCAGAACCATCAAAAGGGGCATTAGCGAATGACGCCTTGAAGGGCTCCGCAAAATCACAGTGTTGGAGCCAGGCCTGACATCTCATAATGAGGCCTGCTCCACCGGTTCTAGCGGCTCCTTCCGTGACATGAGACAGAAGCCGCATAGAGGTGTTAGATATGGATCGTAGAGCGACCATCCAGGTGGAGTGCAATTGTTTGTCCTCCGCCGACATGGACTCAGGGGGCGACGCAGCGTACTCTTTAATAAGGTCCTGCTGCAGTCGGAGCACGTGTGCCATGTAGTTCAGTGACCTCACCGAGAAGGTCGCTGAACTAAACACCCGCTTCCCTAGGCGGTCCATCGACCAAGACTCCTTGCTCGGGGGATGAACCGAGGGACACTCTTGAGCAAGTTCCCTCTTGGTGGCCGCCGCCACCAACATGGCATTTACCGGGGGACCCTTACTCCAGTGTGACTTGTCAGGGGGTGGGCTAAGGATCTTGTCCGGGCGCTTGGGGACTGGCTCCATAGTGTCCGGCTCCTTCCATGCCCTGGTAGTCATCAAATCTACCGGGGGGGTCGGCCGGAGGGGACACCCAAGAGGTAGACGGGCCTACTTCAAATGCCTCCAGGAACACGGATTCGTCTGAGGTAGGCTTTGGGGCAGACCACCCCCCCTTTATCCTAAGCATCTCCATGATGTCACCAAATGAGACATCTTCGGGGGGTGATCTTGGGGAGCCTTCACCTTCCTCCAAATCCGTGTCCTCAGTCAAGGACTCGGGGGAGTCCAGGTGCCTCCTCTTGCACCTTTGCTTGTGAGGGACCTCCTCGGGGGGGGCTGTCTGAGGAGGTCTCGCCAGCAATGTCTTGTTCCACTGGAACTACCTGGGACGTCAAAGCAGGCTGTCCCTGGGGCCGGGTGATGGAAGCCGGGCCCAACTGAGGAGGAGTGCAGGGTGGAGCCGTGGCAAGGGTCAGGGGCCTGGAATCCCTCGACAGAACCCTCTCCACCATGTCGAATGCTGAGGGAGAGCTGCTCTCTCTGGGATCTGAAAGCAGACTCTCCCTCAGATCCGACGGATAGATCGGGGCCGGCGTCAAAGCGATCGGATCCGACGGACCAACATGCTCCAACCCAGATGGAGCCGAAGGCATACCGATACTGCCAGATCCGAAGCTCAGCCCTCGGCTCCGAGAGCTCAGATCCAAAAAAAATGGACCCGGTCGGCGCCGAAGTACCCGAGACTATTGGCGCCGACACACCCCCAGCTCTAAGGCTGCCCAGCTCCGAAGACTCCGAACCCAGGAAACGGGTCGGAGAGGAGCTATCAGGGCAAAGAAGGGGGTCGAGCTCCCCCCCGGAGGGGGGGGAGGCAGGAGCACTCCCATCTGCAGTTGGGTCTGAAGGAATTTTCTCATCATCCGGTCCAAATCTGCATCTGTGAGACTTCTTGTGGATCTTGATGAGGCCACCGAGGCGGGGCAGGAGTTTCGCCTCGATGACCTCGATGGAGATCGGGTCTCCTCCTCTTCAGGACCCGGTGAAAAGCACGGGGACCGGATCCGAGAAGGAGGAGAACCAGAAGACCTAGAGGGAGAAGACCGCTTAGCCGGTTGGGCCAAAGTGGAGGCCTCGGTCCACCGCTTGTGGTGCTTCTCCGTCTTCCTTTCTTTCCTAGCCTCCCTCTCCTCCGAGCCTAAGGTGGGAGGTTGAGTCCCTGCCGGGGGGAGGGAGGCAGGAGTGGCAGCTGCTGCGGGAGCCACGGAAGTACCGGAAGTAGAAGCCGAATCCGGAGGCAGAAGACCCACCAGAATCAGCTTAGACCTCCGGTCCTTGGAAGTGCCCTGGGGTTGAACACTGCACAAATGGTACAACCAGAGGACAGGTGTTCAACCCCAAGGCACAATACACACCAGTGTGGCCATCTGCTGGGGACAGCTTATGGCCACACCTGGTGCACTTAGAGAACATTAACTTTGGGGCCTCAGACATACTGAGAAAGTAACCCACACACACAAGGCCCCAACACACACACACACAACACTGATGGAACCACGAGTAGGGGAAGGAAAACTAATAAGGTAAACTAAGAGAGTTTAGACTATACGGGGGTTAAACACACACTCACACCAAAAATTAAAGAAAAAGATTTTAAAAAGTTAAATTTTTTTCTCACGAAAAGACGAGAACACCAGGAGACTCAGGATCAAGCTGCTGAACGAAACCGCGGCAAACTAGATCTGAGGTCAGTCAGGGTTGGCAGGGGATTATGGGTAGGGGAGGAGCTTGGAGCTCGGATCTAAAGCTGTTGAAAACTGCCGGCTCGAATCCGAGGTTGGATCCTATTTCCAAAGGTTGCTGCACAAATGAAGTTAACTACTTCAGATTTTATGTTTTCTGAGAGAGCTTCTCTGGCTTTACAATTCTAATAATGACATTGTCTCTGAACCCTATCATATAGTAGTAGCCCATTATGTCTTTTTCCCCGTTTTGCACTTCTTGCCATGGTGAAAATTTCATTGGCACTGCCACTGTCATCAATAATTGAAGACAAACTGCTTTGAATGTATTTTTAAATGTTTTATTTCTATTACTAGTTTGCACTGATATGTTTAGTTACGTGTATTTTACTCTGACAAAGATTAACATACTTTTTGCAATGTTTGTTTTACGCAATTAATATTGATTTGATGTACCTGCTTGCAAGATTACTGTTTGATACTGAATAACATTCTGTGCTCTAGCTATATCTGCTGTTCTTTTACATGAACTCCTTCTCCTAACCGAACTAACTATCCTTGGCTTTCCCTCCCTCAAAACTACCTTCATCCATCACTTCACTTACTTCACTACCTGTTTTTTTTACTACATCCCTTATTGGCCTCAGTGCTTCTTTATCTGATTTTGCTTTATTGTTAATAACCCATAGGACCTGAGTTAATTTACAGCATCATGCAAAGGGAGGATTTTAGGAAGCTCCAGTTAATTGATGATAGGGTAGTAATGAACATTTCTAGATTACACTTGGAAAGGTTGTATGTTGTTTAATAAACATGCCGTTTAAGTGGATGTGTGAGATGTATATGCCCTGTACTTACTACTTTAAACAACAGTTCACAATTTTTTTTGGTAGCAGTACAAAGGCTATACAGTTTCAAGATGAACAGTTTGTGCAGAGGACAAAGCAGGTGAGAATTGATTACTATTCCATTTCAAACAAAATGGGTAACCTTTTAGGCATACATTTTGTAAGAAATTAATATGTTGATTTGGCAGAGACAAAAATTAAGAATAGAATCCAGGAACTGGCTAAGCAATTAGAGATTAAGAGATTATTGAAACAACTTACTCATGTTGTTGTTGTTCTGTCTTTCGGCTTTTCCCAGTTAGGGGTCGCCACAGCGGAACTCCGGTCCGCTAATGATTGGTAGTTGATTTTTACGTGCCGAGTTACCAGCCCTGATGCACAACCTTCAATGAAGGTACACCCATTCACGCATGTCTCCAAGCAGAAGACGCAAACTGAGAATCGAACCGGACATCGTCTTACTGTGAGGCGGCAACGCTACCGCAGCACCACCACCGCGGACCTGAAACACAACTTACTCATAATTATAATAAATATACAACCACGTGACTAGAGCTAAGGAAAGGATGCTTAGAGAACTCTATGCCAGTGATGAAAATGAACAGGCAACTTAATAGTGGACATCTATATTACACAATGGCTGTTGTTCACTCAATGCTCTTACCAGGAACTTCCCATGGACCACACGATTTTGATTACGAGCCTAATAAAAACAATTTTTAACAACTAGCAAAAAGCTATATAAAGCCACTAAATATGTAAACACACTTTCTACAGCTAAAGGCCAAACTATACGAAGCCAACAATAGAAAAAGGCTATTAAAGCCACTAGAAAACTACTTAACACAGCAACATGGGAGGGTGGCCTAATGGCTAAGGTGTCTGCCTTACAAACACAAGGTGCAGGGTTTGAGTCTCACAAGGGATAATTGGCTAAGCTTAAAATGGCTTGCAAGGGCAGTTAGCTTAGTACTAATCTATGAATCTAAGAAAACTAGGCCAAAACACATGAGGCCATTAATTTAAAGATTACTAACCACACACGGGAAGGGGAGCTTCAAGGAAGCTATAAAAGCTAACTACCTATCTAACTTATCTATGAAAGTTTAGAAAAAATATTACTTAAGCAACTGCTAAATATGAAATTATTTAAGTTGTTACTGGCCCGAGCATGCACTGGAACCTCCGATCAGATGCCACGGCAAACTAGATCAGCAAGTTAACTCAAGACAAAAAGAAAGAAACGGACCTGAGGGCCTTTTTCAGAAGCAGAAAATACTTATTTCTGTTTTGGGCTGACAGGATCGAACAAAGGAGAGGTAAACATGGCTGACACATTGATTGTCAGAATGCTCAGTATACTTTGGAGTTACCGTGAGTATACTTGGTGTCTATGATCTGTTTAAGAGTGGCTTTCTAGAAGAAATGCATACCACATAACATGCAGCTCCCACTAATTAAGCATTAGCATATTTAAAGTTTCTATTTGTTTTTTTCTATTTGTAAAACAATTATATTTATTTCATAGACAAAATGCATGTTTCAGTAATCATAACTTTAATTCTATAAGTACACATGGATTTTTTTCATAAGACACCTTTTTCATGTCAATGAATGCAACTGTTCAACCTTTAGTATTCTGACCAAACCCTGAAACTGTTTATATATAGGTATAGGTATCTGGCTTCTTCACAGATCTTGCAAAGAAAAAAATATTATGTTTCAAGAAACACAGAAAAAACAAGTTAATAAACAACTACAGTTGTTTATTAATTTTTTTTTCTCATTTCTTTGAGCCAAAATCTTTTTTCTTTGGGATATTTTATTTATTTTCTGACTCAATTTGCCTGCTAGAGCTAGCTACCCTTGTTTGTGGTTCTTTACAGATCATCCAAACCTGGAATATTTCACAGAACCACTTCCTATGGAATAGTGGTTTTTCTTTTGTGACTTCTTGCTGTACTACAGTTTTACTTGGAGACATGATATTATTCCTGTCTTTGCAACTCTTAAGTAACACATATTGCATTACTTCTATTTTCTTGTGACAGTACTGGCTGTGACGAGTTTTGTTTCTGTTCTTCCTTGATCATCAATGTATTTGTCTTATACAAAAGTATATGATTCTTCCTGCACAGATGTTCATCTTCCCCAGTACCTTAGTTCAGCTGCTTCATTAATTTCTTCACATTCCAGCTGTGGGTTTTCCCATGATTTTTTTTTTATTTATTTTTGCATTTGCACTTTACCTCCAGCTTGAATATCTATTATACCATGACCCCCCCCAAAACGTGCACGCTGATTGGCCAGCGTGCCCGTTGTAAATCGAGTTATACTAATGGAAAAAGGTCCGGTCGCCCGGACTTTTTTCCATTAGTATAACTCGTTTTTTTTAAAACACTGTCTCGCTATGTTAAATGGGTTTAACATAGAGAGACAGCTTTACCGTTGCTTATTTTAAAGCTGTCTCGCTGTGTTAAACCCATTTAACATAGCGAGACAGTGTTTTAAAAAAAAGCAACGGAGAAAGCAAGATCTCCGTTGCTTTTTTTAGTGTCTCGCTATGTTAAATGAGTTTAACATAGCGAGACAGTTTTAAAATAAGCAACGGACATCAGAACTGCCGCGGATGCTAGACATCTGCGGAAGGGCAGTAAACAGGCATTATACTATGCCATTATTTAAGAAAAGTAATAGTTTCTTTTCTTAAATAATGTCATATATAATACAATAACCACTTCTGGGTGTGGGTAATGCTAAATTTACCCACGGTTGGCTTTGTTTGGTCCCGAGGGCGAAACCACGCCAACCGTGGGTAAATTTAGCATTACCCACACCCAGGCGTGGGTTATTGCTATAGTATTGCAGAGTTTCTATCAAAAGAATATTTATGTTTCTAGTGATTTCTTGACAGCACTTCCTTCACTATGTTCTGTATCAGTAATGTAACAATTTTTCCCAAACTTCTGCCCATTAACTGAGTTTGTGAAGGATAGTGCCTCTGTAATGGACTATCCTTATATTGCAAAATTATGAGATGACAATCCAGATAGCTTTTGCTGTAGGTTCTTCACTTTTTGGACAGTTCTCACCACTTGCCCCTGTTCATCAAGACTGGAAAGATTTATAACATGCTTTAAGTCAGTCTCAAAACATATGAATTCCTGACTTTGGTCCTGCATACATTTGTCAAACCTAAAATCATCAAGTATCCAGTCTAAAAAAAATACAGACTTTAATGTACTAATCACAGCTGCACTTTCTGAATATGTCAGCTTGATTATTACAGGGAATGTGAAATAATCTACACATATGAGACACAAAGCTTATTTAAAATAGAACAAATCAATTCTCAATCTGCTCCACAGAAAAAGATGCTCCTCACCACATAGCTTACCATGGATCATATCCATTAACATCTTTTCTTCTGGGCTGTTACTACAATGGTATACCCTACAGATACAGTTTACTTCAGTGATCCAAAACGGACCTCAAAAAGAGTTCTCTCCCCTCTATCACTGGCTCTGTAACAACCATCTCACCACCAAAATTTCTAAAATGGCCTCCTTGATGGTGGAAGCCAGCAGCAACTATCCAAGAATAGATCTTTGCCCATGGTGACCCCTAACAACTTATTTGTTTTACAAGTTCAACAATATAAATGACAAACTTTAACATTACACTCAACTCTCTTTCAAAACATACGACACAGTCATAGTACACAACTTAAAGCTGCCTACTCAATGTCCAATCACTTTACTCCTAAGTCTAGATATGACCTAGCTATTCCTGTCCTTATTCCTTCATTAAAATATGCACTTTTTGTCACTACCCTTTATTCATCCCAAAACACTTAGCCATTAATAACAAATAGGTTCATCTAACTATCAATCCCGTCAGTGCTACACACTACAAAAGGCCAAATGGATACTAGCAGCCAGATCCACCAGACTTCTCTCCACCTTTTACTTTAATTTAATACATAGAAAATACTACCCCTCAATCAGAAACACAACTGGTATCAAATCCTCCCCCCCACTCATTCCCAGGATGGCAAAATACTCACTTTTCAAAGACCCCTCCACCCTCGCCCTCATAAAAGCTCTAGTAAAATTCATCCATGCTAACTAAAATCATCTTCCTCCCGAGAAAAGAAAAATCATTATCTGTAAAGAATTTTGAAGAAAAAAAAAACTTTGGCCGACCTCAAGGAAAATCATAGATACCATATCATACCATATCACTCTGTAATGACACTTTATGCTTACACCTGTTGTTGACTGTTTCCTCATTGAAAGTACCATGTCTGATGATATAACTTTGCAAATATATAAACTGTTACATACCTACTTATTCAACATATTGTGATTTGAAAAAAATGCATAAGGAGTCTAAGTATGTATACATGTATGTATGCATACACACACACACACACACATATATATATATATATATATATATATATATATATATATATATATGGGTTATATTAATTTCAAAACGCTGTTTAATTGAGCTTGGCATTGTCAAACACAATTCATCAAGTCCCAGTTAATCTCATGTCAGACTTGCCTCCATGAAAAACACATTTTAAAGCACTTCTGGGGTTTGGCAGGATGTGTTTGAATTAACTAAATTGTTCAAATAACAAACTTATATATATATATATATATATATATACATACATATATTATATATGGATTCCTATTACAAGAACGAAAGTTCACTACTTCAAACTTGTAATAGGAAGCCTCACTTCTGCAAAAGTTCACTTTAACGAAAGTGAACTTTTGCGTAAATGCACTTCACCGAAAACACCGCAGCACAGTGGAGGACATAAAAAACAAGCTATGTCCTCCACTATAGTGCAATAGTCACGGACCTTAGGGTTAGGGCATGGGTCAGGGTAAGGGGATAGTTAGTAAAGCTATCCCCTTACCCTAACCCATGCCCTAACCCTAAGGTTCGTGACTATCATACGATAGTGGAGGACATTGCTATGTCCTTCACTGCGCTGCAGTCACGGACCTTAGGATTAGGGCACGGTCATAGTAAGGGGATAGCCCTACGGGCTATCCCCTTACTATGACCCGTGCTCTAACCCTAAGGTCCGTGAGTACTGCATGGAAGTTCAGTACAACACCCGTTCGTTGTACTGAACTTCGAGTAAGTGCACTTTAGTGATAATTCGATCTAGTGTATGGAACCCATATATATATATATATATATATATATATATATATATACACTTTGCAACTGTTTGATTTCAAATAATGAATGTTTATAAGGTGTCCATTATTCAAGTGGGTTAAGGTGCCCCCATACTGTGTTATGTCTACTAAAACTCAGAAATTTTCTTTACTGTCCATTACTGCATATCCATTTACTTGTGTACCCTTCAGTGTTCAATATTTTTTTTTTCTGTGTATGTGCACTTTGAATATTTTCTAGTTTTACTCATTTTATGTATTACCATTGTATGTGTATCATGGCAAAAATGGTCTTAGGATCACCTGTCTATCCTGTTAACAAAACAGATAAATAAATATGAAAGCACAGTTCAAAACTACCACCATACAAGTCAACATTCCTAGACAATATATCATATCATC
Source organism: Protopterus annectens (assembly GCF_019279795.1). NCBI lineage: Eukaryota > Metazoa > Chordata > Ceratodontiformes > Protopteridae > Protopterus > Protopterus annectens. The sequence goes on from NC_056725.1 coordinate 423,417,952, forward strand.
TTGCCCTTTGTTTGCACTCCACTATTCCTGGATATGATTCATGTGTCCTCTTCAACCATTTGAATTCTTAGCTTTCTGGGAAGGTACAGTTATATGAGCACCTTCACAACTGCAGATATATGAGGAATATCACTGTTGCAGTATGATTTGTCACATATAAGATTATGCTACCAAGTGAATATTTAATATCTACCCTGACCATCCAAAGCTTTTGGATGTCTACACACTGGGTAGTCCTTTCATCATGGCAGACATCAATAAACAGAACTGAGATGCCTAGGTCATTGTCAGTTCCTTTTCGAAAACCCTTTCCATTATCTTTGTTTAGAAATTAGGTCACAAACAGTTGTAATGTAAAGACACATACAGAGGGCAATAGTGTATTTCCTGACACATAAGTGTTGAACTTTCTCCCTAAACAGGGTTCGCATACTCCCATTTAGTAAAATTCAAAAAGTAAAGATTTGTCAGTATGGGAAAGGGGAACCTACAACACAGCAGTGATCTTTCTCAAGCATCTAAAGACACAGCAACTTATGTTCATACAAATGTACTACATTCGTAATAAGCATCACTATTTCAAGCTGATTTATTGTATTTGGGAGTTCTAAAGTGGGTTCCTATTATTTAACTGAATGCTTAAATTTGCTAATGCTGTTTCGTCGACTGTGTTTACGTGAAATGGCAAAATGCCAAAAGCACAGAACAGTGATTTTTTTTTCCTAGGGAAAAAAAATCACTGGGCCATTCTTGGGACTATGCCATTTCCTCCACTGTGGTGCGATCTCGGACTTGGTAAATTTAAGTAGGGGGGGGGTGAAGCCTCCCACTTTATTTTGTGTTTTTTTTTTTTTTTTTTTTTTTTTTTTTTTTACGGATCAGTGACTTTTTTCTCTGGGAAAAAAAATCTCTTGTGTGTGTGTTCAACATTTTGGATTTTCGGAGTGTTTGGGTCGATTATATAGCGTTTGCAATTTCAAGTGTTCGCTAATATAATATAGACCCTTCTAAAGTAGTACCTAAACTGAAGAGAACATCAACATGGGGAGCACAAAGGTCCTGTAAGACTATTGTTGCAAAACATGCCCAGCTTCTAGAAAATATGTCCAGGTTGTAGAATGCAGAAAGGTGTGAATACAGGATCATGTGGCTATGTCACAGATACTTTCTGCATATACATTCCTGAAACAGGCTGCTGTAGTAGCATTTGTCTTGTTAAGGTGAGATCTGATTTATCCTTTCCACACCTTTCCACTGTGGAAGACAATACAGCCTTCTAGCTATTTGGATAAGGTTTGCTTAGAAATATGTTTATCTTGCTCACCAAGTTTGAGGAAGACAAAAAAAAAATAGTCCTTTGAAAGTAGAACTAGAACTCTCTAAGCACATCCAAAAGGTGAAGAGTGTTTCTCCCTTCTTCAAAGGGTTAGGAAAGAAAACTGTTAAGGGGACAACCACATCTTGTACTAACTTAGGTGTGAGAGAGGGACTGATCTTAAAGGTGAGCCTATCCTTGTAGAAGACAGTGCAAAGCAATTTATACAAAATGGCATGTGCTCTAAGACCCTTCTGGATGAGGTGATAGCTACCAAAAATAGGTATTTCCATAAAGAAACTTCGTAGGAGCAGTACAAATAGAGTCATGGTCACTTTTTTCTAATACAAAGTTCAGATATCATGAAAGATACATTGCAAATATCATTCTAGAGGTAAAATTGCACCACTACTGACACATATGTCCTTTTTCATTAAGATTAGACAGGTAAAGGAGGTCTTGCTAAACTGCATTTTTCCTAAGTTGAATCTATACAGTCACAGAAAATGATTCACTTTATCAGGTAAGATTTCCTAATAAATAATTCCATGGCCTCTTTCAGGAGCAATAGTATCTTTACAGGAATATATTTCCACTGAGAAGTTAAGGTTTTACATACTGGGCTGTAAAGTGCAGATGTTGCTTTGGAGTTGCATGCATCACAGATTCCTGATACTATGACACCAGAATGCAGAATTAGGGAGGATCCCAGGGTCTTTGTCGCTTACTTTCTTGCAAAGGGAGAACCTAGTATGACCCAGACAGACAGAATAAGCCTGGCTGTGTCCTGGATTGGTTCTAATGTAATTTGGGAATTAGGGGTGCAGGAGGCATGATGCGGGTCTGGGCTTCCTGGTATGCAGAAGGCATCTACTGTTAAAGTCATTCTGCATGGGAAGCTTGAGCAGAATTGGGGTGAGCTAGCAGTTCTGTGGCGAGGCAAATTGGACTATTGCTGTAATGTTCCAAGATCTTGCAAAGTCAAAGGAGATGTTTAGGTTCATTCATCATTTATGTGGGTTGACAGCTGACGCACTCAGCTGGTCTAGTAGAAAATTCTATGTTAGCAGGATCAGATGGCCCAGAGCATAATAATATGCTTGGCTGAAAGGTCAAAGATTGGTGGTGCAGCAGTAGTGTTGTCACCTCACAGCAACAGGTTCTCCGGTTCGATTCTCAGCTGAAGTGCCTTATGTGAGGAGTCTGCATGTCCTCCCTGCATTCATGTGGGTGTCCTCCAGGTGCTCCAGTTTCCTCCCACATTTCAAAGATATGCATTTAGATCATTTCTCCCTAGGCATCCGCTGAAAATTGGCTTCATTCCAAGTCGGACTTTCCCAGTAAACAAATGTTAAATAAATAAATGACTAGTCTGTGCAGTCAAATATCCCCAATTATTTATAGCCATCAAGTTGTCTGTAATCAAATGGAGGAATCATGTGTTTAATACTGCTCTGAATATCTACAAGCAAAGAGATAATGGCCAGCATGTCACTAAAGTTAATGTTTGTTTAGGCTTTTGTTGCAGGAGCTCTGCACATTTAGGGTAAGGGTTAAGAGGCATCATTCCCATTAAAACATGCAGGCACTGACAACATAAGTCTCATAAGTACCACTGGTGAGTCCTTGCATTCAGCATCTTGTGAGGGACCATAGACATCATACACAGCCCAAGGCTTTTAAAATGGCTCTTGTGATTATTGAGAGAGTTGCAGCCAGTGAGAAGAAACTGGATACCATTATCCTTGGTATTCTGGATAGTCCCCATGAAACATCTGATTTGTGCATGAGAAAAACTGGATTTCTAGATGAGGGAATCAGGCAGTCAAGTAAGTATGGGAAAATGTAATTTCTCTTCAGTCTTAGATGTATAAAGACTGGTGCTAAGCATGTGGCAACAGTTCTGGGAATGGTGTAAAGCCAAAAGGGCAAACAGGGGATCTGAAGCAGCTTTGCACAATGTATATATAGGGACATAGAAAATAAACATCCTTTAGGATCAAAGTGACAGAACCCCTGTAAGAAAAAAGGGGGAGGAAAGAGACTAGTGCGGGTGGATTTAGTTTTTTTGACCACCAGGAACTTGTTTCCTTTTAGTGGCCTCTACAGGTCATTGTTGCTTGGAACTAAGCAAAGCCTGAAGTAGAAACATTGTTCACTTTCTCAGTGTTACACTTTGTATGCACATCAACACTAAAATGTCTTTTACAATGAGTTCTACTAGGGGGATTCCTCATCTGAAGGGATAGGAGTCACTCCCATGAATGAAGGGATTGTTTTAAAGTTCATTTTCTAACTTGAACTTATCAGTTTCCTCATCAAGTGGACCATGGTGACTTCAGACCACTGTGCTTTGATCTGAGTACGGTGAACCTGCCTCCTAACTAGAGAGAGGTGTCGGTAGCAATGCAGTTAGCATTAGGAGACACTGGCCCTTTTCTAATGCTTTCTCATTTCTGAATTGCTGAATGAGAGTCTGCTATAAAATGGCCATTGATTGGCTATTGTTTCTATTATAGTCTGGTATCAGGGAGTGATATAAGTGAAAATGCAAAAAAAGTCACCTGTACTGGATAAAGTACCCTGGAACAACGAAAGTTAACAAACCTCCAGTAGCAAAATTGTAGAAAAGTTCCAAGGTAACACCAAGGGCACAACTCCAAGAATGATTATCGAAAAACCTTTATTGAAACAGACCTGCATGAAAGTAAGCGCTTTCACGTCCAACTGACGCTTCTTCAGACTTCAATACTTAATGAATGAATGAAAGTGCTTATATACAATTCCAAAGCTCAGTAATTTCAACAATTAATCAATTAGAACAGTAAGAGCTTAAAGTACTAGTGCCTAAGAAATCTAAAAAATCTATGTACATATACATATTTATATAAAGAAACCAATCATTCACAAAACTCATGTGAAGTATTGTTAAGACATTATATGTGACATACTAAAAACGCATTAAAAACTCCATTATAAATACATAAATAAGAACTCATAACAATTAATGTATTAATGTTTAAAAGCCTTGGCTTCTAAGAAGGGTCTGAGTGTGATTCTATCATTCAGGCCATATATATGCGCCTGAAGTCTAAGGATCCATCTAATCTCTGCTTCTTCTGTGTAGTTCTTTATATTTCCTAATCTACTATCTAGTATTATTAATTCTAGCACCTTAAACTTAAAATGATGTTTAGACCCTTCATCCATCACGTGTTTGGCTAGAGCATTTGTAGAATCTTCTCTATTGATAGCATATAAATGCTCTCTTATACGCTCACGTAGGGTACGATTGGTTTTCCCTACATAGTACTTAGTGCACAGCTGACATTGGGCTAAATATACTAAGTTCTTAGACCTACAATCTGTATAATTTTTGGATGTGTATATTTTATTAGTAATGGGATGGAGAAAAGTGGTGTCTGTATTAATGAATCTACATTGGTTGCATTTACGACAAGGGAGAGTACCTTCCCTTTGTGAGAGTGGGTGTTCAATTTTGGTTTTTTTTTTGGTTTTTTCATAGCAAAGTAGTCTTTTCAAAGACTTCAAGTTTTTATAGGCCATATTAGGTCTCTGTTCAACCAATGTCTTAATTTTCTCATACATAGTGAGAATCTTCCAATTGTTTTCTATAATCTTTCTTATTTGATTGTTCCTATTTGTATAGGGTATTATAAGTCTGTTCTTGCATCCAAAAATTATACTGATTGTAGGTCCAAGAACTTAGTATATTTAGCCCAATGTCAGCTGTGCACTAAGTACTATGTAGGGAAAACCAATCGTACCCTACGTGAGCGTATAAGAGAGCATTTATATGCTATCAATAGAGAAGATTCTACAAATGCTCTAGCCAAACACGTGATGGATGAAGGGTCTAAGCATCATTTTAAGTTTAAGGTGCTAGAATTAATAATACTAGGTAGTAGATTAGGAAATATAAAGAACTACACAGAAGAAGCAGAGATTAGATGGATCCTTAGACTTCAGGCGCATATATATGGCCTGAATGATAGAATCACACTCAGACCCTTCTTAGCAGCCAAGGCTTTTAAACATTAATACATTAATTGTTATGAGTTCTTATTTATGTATTTATAATGGAGTTTTTAATGCGTTTTTAGTATGTCACATATAATGTCTTAACAATACTTCACATGAGTTTTGTGAATGATTGGTTTCTTTATATAAATATGTATATGTACATAGATTTTTTAGATTTCTTAGGCACTAGTACTTTAAGCTCTTACTGTTCTAATTGATTAATTGTTGAAATTACTGAGCTTTGGAATTGTATATAAGCACTTTCATTCATTCATTAAGTATTGAAGTCTGAAGAAGCGTCAGTTGGACGTGAAAGCGCTTACTTTCATGCAGGTCTGTTTCAATAAAGGTTTTTCGATAATCATTCTTGGAGTGATATAAGTGTTCATCTGTTTGTATAGTTTTACATTTTCATTCAAATTCTTAAATCCTGAATGGGAACAAGGCGCAAAAAGCAAATGGATTTCTGAAAGAACATTCAATAACTGCCCTTTGATATCCTCATATAGGGATTATATCCTTAGCCACTGTACCATCTGATAACTGTATCTGATGCTGCTGCCCTAGTGCAAAGGTTAATGGTACCATCGCCACATTTAACACTATGACTGACTAACTAAATTCATTCACACCCACAGTTAAGGGTCATGCTGTATTTTTCACAGGGCCTGCACCAGTAGGTGTATGGGTGGCAATAATTTAATCACGCCTGCAGCACTTCAACGGCAAACCACTCACAGTGTTACTGTTACAATGTAGCTTAATTTCAGCACAATACTTGTGGTATTCAGTGCAATGATTAAGCAGCTTAATTGTGAGAAAATTATTTAAACTGAACAAGTAATGCTGAAAGATGCTTCATGTATTCACTTTAAAACATTTTTTCAAACATTTAAATTTACTGTGACTCAGAGCTCTAGGTATCTACTGTCCAGCCTGTCAGCACACAGGAATATGACCCCTACACCTTATTAACTGAGTGCTGGCATGGATAAATGACTAAAGGGACACCTACAACAATTTTAAAGGGCACTTTTAGGACAGTGTTTGGCACATTACTGCATGTGTCCTCCATCAGTTTTATAACATCTCCTTAGCATTGGAGCATGTGCATTTGAAAGTTAACTGCCCTCATACTGACCATAGCCAAAGGGAAACTGTATTTCTGAACTTCAACCAAATAAAATTGGAGAAAAAAACTGTAAATGTATCAGAATGGCTGTAATAAAAATGAAGAACCCAAGGTCAACAAATGAATTGAATTGCTTGAATTTCTCTTCAACCTGGTAGAATCAGCAAAGTCACCTAGACATCGATTGAGAGTCAAGTTTCAATAAGGTGTTTTTTAAAAACATTTTCCAACACTTGTATCATGAACTATACTTGCACTTCCTATATTCAGGAGTTCTAGGTATCATCTGTTCAATCAGAAAGCTCTTATTCATCATATGACATGTTCCCATATCAAGTTCAAAGTTTCTTCAAAGCAAACACCCCTTGTGCAAGAACCATGAGAGACTCATCAACTCTAATGTCATGACATATGGTGAGTGAACGTGCAATGTATAGGTTTAGTCTTCTTCCTATTCCCTTACATCCACGTTACATAAGAGGTCTGTTGAAGGCTCACTCCTTCTTTGGGACTAGGAAGTGTGCCTGAGGTGTATGGTTCCCCTAGAGGGGGTGGTGTCACAAGGATTCCTTGCCACACATCAACATATTCTTCAAAGAAACATCTGCAATTGAAACTGGAGAGGGTTTGGGCAGTAGCTTGTGGGACTGATGATAGGTGAATAAGGTAATGCTGCCCAATGGAGATAAGAGGCTTCTCACTACAAGTAGAGCTCACTGGTCTACTGTAGAAGCCCATGAGCCACCATCTTATTGTGATACAGCACTGAAATCTTGAAAGACATGGCTTGTTTGACACACTTATATCCCACTGCTGGCCTTCAAGAGATCTGGATATACCTAGTGCACACACTGGGTCTGAGGACCTACCAAAAGTCATCTTTACAAGACTCACAGTTTACAAAGGCATCATGGTCTTTGTGGAAGCATCAACAGACAGTTTTTTTCATGCTCTTCATTTCTTGAAGTTTTGATGCAAACACTGGTCTACCCCTACTCCTAATGCATGTGTAGAAGCCACTTGACCTAAAACTAGGCAATTTTGTGATCCAGGAGGATGCTAAGAGTACTTCACTCTGTGTAGAAGAGTTTCCTTGTTAAAAAGTGCACATACCTTTAATTTTTATCAGAAGACCCAAAGCAGAAATCATCAAAGATGACCAACAATTCTTCAGTGGAATCCACTGGCCACACGCATACTCGCTGGTGGTCTTTCAAGGAATGGCATCAGATTTGGAAAGATTTCCAAAATATGGATCTGATCAATAAAAAAGTAAAATACAACATAAAGGAGGATAATAAAGATATACTGCAAACTGACTACTTATTGTCAACTTTAGTCATAAGGAATGGCACAGATAGATTTGTAAACACTTTGTATGGCAAAAAAAAAACAGATATAAAGACAGTGCAAGCATTTCTCCCCCCTTTAAATCATAGATATTGCTAAAGTTTATGACATGGGAAAAATACAGTTATGTAAAAACTTATCAAAACAATAGACATCTGACTGATCACTGTTACAGCACTAAGTGATGGGATATCCTACCAACAATAGTCATACGTCCAGGCAGCATATCAAAGCTTGGGTGCCCTCCTGTTGTGCCATATGTCTGACGAATGGCCATTAACTCAATGGAACCAAAAGTACATAAAGGATGTATGGAAGCAAAATATCTCATTACTTTCTTGTCCCAGGCAAAAAAAAATTGAAGCAAAAGTAGAGGCAACTATTTACGGATGTACATGTCAAAAAAGAGGTGGAGAAAGTAAGAAATCCACCTCTGGGAGAAAAAGGGAGGGATGTATAACTGCAACAGTGATCAGCTGAACATCTACTATTATGACAGATGAACTTTGTTGATCACTGTTCAGTATTATTAGCTGATAAGAGATTTCCAATGCTAAGGAGATAGAGATGAGGAAACCTGAAGAGGATTATGGTCCAAAAAACCTGGCAAACCTTGCTTTAATTCTAGGGACAATATCAATATTGTAGTGTTTTATAAAGGTGAGTAGAAAAAACAAGAAGCTTCTTCAAAAACATATCTAGAATCCAGACCCTTGGAGAAAGATCTAGCAGTATGCTGTTTAACTGGGGCTAGAAGTTGCTTATCATAAAATGAATAACAGAAAGAGATGGCCTTGGATATCCAATTAGAAATAGTTTTTTTTTTTTTTTTGGAAACAGTAGTCCCCTAAGGTTTTGACGTTCTGAAAGACTTGGTTTTGTCTAAGTAAAATATGATATATATATATATATATATATCCATGGAATGGAGGATGCCCTCCCCTTTTTCTGAGAAGGAGGAAAAAAAGGTAGACAGGTTAATGGTCTGATTCAAGTCTCACTCATTAACAACCATAGGCATAAAAAGTATTAGTGCAGAGAGTAATCCTATTCTTTACAAAAATGAGAAAGACAGAAACAGCAATTAAGGCTTACAATTTTGAAATCCATTCAGCAGAAGTCAAAGCCACCAACATCACTGCTTTCCAAGTACAAAACTTCAGAGAAGCAGAATTAGCAGATTCAAAAGGAGATAAAGTAAGCTTTCCCAGGATATAGTTCACGTTCCAAGGAGGAGGGATAGTGCATCACATTGGTGCAATTTGCAGGAAGCCCTTCAAAAACTGTCTAATCTCAAATCAAGATGAAAGTGGTGGATACAGAGGTAGGTAAGCAGAAATGGCAGATAAATATACTTCAACAGAAGAGAATGTTAAACCAACATTAAACAATTCACACAAATAAGCAAGAATATTAGGAATACCCAATCAATATGGGTCCTGATTCTTTCTTCAGCACCAAAAGGAAAATATTTTCCAGTTGGAGACAATAAGGTTGCCTTTTATTTGGTTTTCTAGCCTCCAATAAAACCTTTAGCAAGTCCTCAAAAAATGGTGCCTAAAAGGAATTAAAATTCTATCACCCTAAGAGTCATATTTAAAATATATACATTGTGGTGGATTAAAGGGCCTTTGTCCTTTGTAAACAGGTCCGTCCTGTGAGGTACATTGTGATGACTGCCTCTGGCCAAATGAAACAGAAGGGAGAACCAATGTTATCTGGGCCAAAAGGGAGTCAGCAACAAGATTATGATTTGTTCATCCTGATCTTTAGAAGGACTTTGGGAATCAAAAGAAGTGGGAGAGAGTATAAAGGAACCTCCTTTTCCAAGGAAAAGTCATGGCATCCATTTTCCAAGCCTGAAGACATGGTAGTTTTGAACAAAGTCTGAACTGTCTGTCATATGTGGAGGTAAAAATATCTATCAGTGGAGTACCCACCCAATCAACAATGTCCAGAAAGGCCTCTGTTTAACATCCATTTGTGAGGGTCTGCTTTGAATCTGCGTAAAAAACTTGCTGTCGTGTTTTCACAGAGGGCATGTACAGAGGCAGTCAACACAAATCTTTCTCTAGCCTATCTCCCAAGTTATCAAAGCCAACCTGCAGAGGAGATAACACTTGGTGCTTTCCTTCTTGTTGATATACAGTGTAACTGTGGTGTTGTCCAAGAAGATCTGAGGAGGACCCAGAATCCAGAGATAATGCAGGGACTAAAGAGCTAAAATAAGGGTATTCAGAAAGCTTGCGGAAGAATCACTGGAAGTAAGTCTGTACAATCAAATGCTTGGAACATAGGATTTTGACAAAGGCAATGAGAAAAGAAATATGCAAATAGGTCTCAAAGTACCCTTCTTTCTGGGAAACAGAAACATTCTTGAGTAAATACCTGTTTTCTCTGAGTGTGGAGGGACCAATTCTATTTTCCCCTAAGTGAGAACGTCTCAAAGAAAACACATACAATTAATTTGGCTTTGGAGGAATGAGAAAACCATTAATGACAAATTAAAGCATTACAAGGCATTCAGTACCATCCCCGAGATGGACAGAACCCATTTGTCCAAAAGTTACTCATTGCCAAAGTTGCAGGAGAAAACAAAGTTTCTGAGATAAAGGAACCTAAGGAAAGCTTTGCTGGGATGGTCTGGAAGAGGAATCAGACAGTCATAAGGAAGGTAATTTGTCTGGAAAGGAAACTTGTGAACACCAAGAACTTCACTCTATCTTGTCCTGAAACTGACTTCTAGGAGCGCTCTCAAACATTTTAAGAAGACTTTTGATCCTAAAAAGAAAGGACCAGCCTTAGAAGGATAACTTTGGTGAAATTTAGGAACAGGACAAAGAAAGTTTTGTTTAAAGTCCCGCATGACCTTTTCCTTCCCCGGGAAGGTCTTTAAAGGCTCTGCAGCTGCACAGCCAAAAAGATGCTGCCTATCCAGAGGAAAATCAAGATGATTAGCTTTGACAACCTCAAGTAAAGGCTAAAGTCTAAGCCAGGAAAATCTACGAACAACTGAACCAGTGGTGGCAGCCCTGGAACAGACTCCTGCATCCTCATAACTGCACTTAATAGAATGCCTAGCAGCTTGAGAAGCAGATTTAAGAAGACATAATGCTGCAGACTTAGCTTCTGAGTTACCAAGATCTGATAGCACCTTATCCAGGTTACCCAAAATGAACAAAAGTTACCTGATCATGTGGGTCTGGTAATTAAATAGCTCTAAAAGTGAATGTGGCAGAAGAATAAGCATTCTTGCCATATCTATCAATGCCTCTGCTGTCTTTATCTGTAGTCAAAACATTAGAAGAGGAAGAGGAGGAGAGGTTAGAAGGCTTTTCAGTGCAAACAGTAATCACAGATGAATCAGAAGTAGCATTCCTGTATAATAACTTAACCAAATATAGCACCTTGTAGGATTAAGGAAAGCAGTAGAAAAAGCATCCAGCAAAAATTCTAAAACAGTAGGAATGGCCAAAGGCTTAGGCACACCCATTTCCAAAAGAGCATAATACCTTCTCAGACAAGTTTGAAACTTCTCACTGAAAATGCTGCATCATCTTGATAACAGTGTCCTCAAAAAGAGAGTTCCTCCAAAGGGAAATCTGGGGATAAAGTGTCTTCATCATCTGAAGCATAAGTCACAGGAGAATGAATTTAGGAAGAATAAGCCATGAAATCATCTCCATCAGAATCTAATTCCTCTTTCTCCCCTAATTTCTCTCTCTGCCTTTTGAGTGGAGAAAAGGGAAAAAACAGAAAACAGAAGAAAAGAAAGAAGATGGCTTTACAGTCATATTTATCTTGAAAAGGCCTTAAGTAAAATCTTGCCATTTTTGCTGAGGATATTTGGTAGACTGAAGAAAAATAGTATGTTTAGTCTTCTGCTGTTTCGTACATGTGATGTCTGCCCACACCAAATGAGGAAGCACTGAGCCCTGACATAGCTCAATCAAGAAACTAAGACCTTCTACCCTAACTAGGATTTGAAGTATGTCATCTCATACCTCTGAAATTACAGGCCATAGTTGCCCCTTCTCAGTCACTGTGGACTACTGGTCAGATTTAATAGACATGCAAGATGTTGTATCATAATGACTTCTAATGGAGTTGTGATAGGAGCAGCAGCAGTTGAATTGTCCATGATTTTGTCATGAGACAACAGTGATGTCCAGGCCCAACTCAGCAGCAGAAGTCTCTAACCTGAGTTTATTTGACTTCTTCAGCATCAAAGGGGTGTAGTCAGTGAAGTACTCAGATCCCATCTTATCTTGGGCAAGTGCTTTGTGTTTCTGACTCTCCAAATCAATTTTCAAAAAAGACAGATAGCTACACCTAACAGAACAATCTCTATAATTGTGCTCAGCACCCAGATAAAACAAACACTTTTTATGGTTATTTCTGCGAGGAATCTGCCTCCCATAATCACTATTTTTCTCTTTAATCACATATACAGAACTTATCAAGCACAAAAAAAAAAAAAAAAAAACAGAAAAGAGGAGGGTACGCAATGGCTGAGGAAGAGGCGCAAATTTGTATGGCTGACACACCAAAGCTGAAGATTCAGTACTCAGCTGGTGATAAGAAAGATCTGAGGTACTATGCATCCATATGTCCCTTATGTACCTCAGGCCCCATTGGACTGAGGTCATGCATTGGATATGTGGAGCAAGGAGAGGGCACCCAGACTTTGGTATGCTGACCAGATGTATGGCTATCCTTTGCAGGATATCCCATGAGGTAATAATACTGCAACAGTGATCAAGGAGTGACATCTAGATACTACAGGAATATGAAAAACTCTAGAAGGTAGGCTGGAAGATCAGATATCTGACTGGCAGAGTAATCTCATGTATGATGAAGGATACTGCAGCAGTTAGTTTTAAAAAAAATATTCTTTTGTCAGCTTTGATAGCCCAGCCTCCGACACAACTTAATTCTTCTTTGAAAGAAAGGCAAAACAGAACTGCTTCCTTAAAAGTGATTTTTCCTTAGGCCAACATCTCAGTATAACATCTTTCAGTAGCTGCATTGCTAAGCCAATGTCAGTACAATCCTGAAATTTTTAATTTTCTATTATTTTGCATGGTTCCTGTTTCCTTAATTGCTGTTCACTGCAGTTCCAACCAGTGCCATGGTATCGGTTGCTGAATAGTGGTTTGTTAGTACTTCTCTCATTTTCCCTTCTAACCTAATTCCCTAATATTCATTGTACTCCTAACAGTCTCCTTGTTTTTGCCCATACCAATCCAAGGCAACAGTAGCTAGCTTATATTCTTGAGTGACTGCTCTGACTTGCATTAAGCTGTGTTGGGAGCCCCAGAGTGCTGCTTGTTGCTGTTTTACCACTGAATAATTATTTTATCTCATTTAACCATGTCATCCTTTTTGTGCAATTAGTCAGCAACTCAAAGCACTGGACAGTACAGAAGGTCAGCAAACTTCTCTTCCTTCTGTTGCCAGCCTCCTATCACTTTTTTTACCCCAGGAAGTGTAGGAATTGCCTTATGCTGACTGATAATGGACTCCTTTTTAGAGTAAATAACTATTCCTGTTAGAGGTACAAATATCTAATATGGACGCTTCCCTCTTACAGTAAACTGCAAGCAGTGAGCAGTACTCAAATACACCCTTACCTTAACTTCCTCCACATTCTCAATTACATCATGCTGGTTCTATATTATAAGAGTGAGGATTTAAATATTCGAACACCATATGGGCGACACCAAATGGTCAAATATTTAAAACCTTGCAAGTGTGAACAGAGATCACCATAGGGAATTCTTCCGTTTACTTCAATGTAGTGCGATCTCGGAGTTGGTATATTTAAGTAGCAGGGGGTGTGGGGGTGCAGGGGGGCATGCCCCCCTGCTCAGAGCGATCAGGTAGGTGTTTATTTAATTTTTACATTTTATATTTTCGTTTCGATGTTTCACAACTTCACCCATATGGTGTTCGAAGTTGTGAAACTTCGTTCTTATAACATAGACCCCATCATGCTATATTATCACATGCTGATGCCATAAAAATATTTAACAGAATAAAGAAATCCAGGCCACCTATTTGAAGTAAAAAACAGTCTTTATAGAAAATCCACAATAAAATATAAGCGCTTTCGTCTACAAACTAGACTTCTTTAGATAAGAAACATATTACATCTGCTACCCTTCCATTTTATAATACTGCCCCCAAATTAATCAATTAACATTTTGAAAAAATTAATTAACATTTAAAAGGGGCTCTTTTTTAAAAATTCCACTTTCCATATGTTTAATACATTTGATATCTCCATGTGTTTCAAAAATATTTTGGGAAAATATTTTTAAAAAAATAATATTAAGAAATAAGCCATATAAACGCTTTAAGCTAAAAAAATAATACTGTACATGGTATAAGGTGAAACATACCTCATATTATTACAACAAAAAAATGTGCATATAAAGAAAACCGTTTAACTTCTGTCCATAAATTTCTATATTAAAAAACACAATATTAGTCCTGTAAAGGATAATGTGCAAAGGTCCATAACAACATACCTATCATACTATTGCAAAGGGAAAATAATCCCACGTGAAATGCTCATTATACACTAGGGGTATATACCTATTAAATGTAGTGTAAAATATAAAACAATGTGAATCAAAGGCGAAATGTACTAGATGGTTTCTGCTTTAGATACTAAAACTGGTTTAATGGTCACATACTCATTAAGTCCTGGTGAAATAAATGATTTTAGTCTCAACTGCCATTTCAATTCTTTACTCAGCAAAATGTTTTTTATATCTCCCCCCTTCCCATTATTGTCCGTAATGGAATCAATAATGCCAAATTTAAAACCATTATATGCTGGGCACAATAATGAGTGTTTGTATAGGGCACTCGTCTCTTTCCCTGTTCTTATATCATATTGGTGTTCGTACATTCTATCTTTTAGTGCCCTATCAGTTTTTCCTATATAGAATGCGTGACAGCCCCCGCATTTAGCCATATATACGACCATCCTGGTTTTGCAGTTGCCCTTACAAAATCTTACCACACTATTCAAATCGTTATTTAACCTAATCAATGTATCTCTCAAGATCATGTTACATAAATTACAATTACCACAAGAAGTAGTGGCCTTTAAAATACCTTTCTTTTTCTCTCCTTCCTCAAACATTCTTTTAAAGTTTTTTCCGGTTCTATAAGTAAACAAAGGTGTGTTCCCAACAGTTTCATAAATTTCCTTATTAATTTTCAATGTATTCCAGTTTTTTCTAATAATATTGGTGAATGATCCAGAAAACATATTGTATTCTAAGACACAAGCCCCATAGAAATGTTTTCCTTCCTTTTCATTTTTTGTATTAACATTATTAATAGTTTTACCCAAAAGTGCCACATATTTATTACCCCAGCCTCTATATACTTCATCTAAAATTTCAATGACCATACCCGTAGTGTACCCCCTTTCTAGGAAGTTTTTACCAAGAAAGAGGAACTCTTTCAGTAGGTCATTGAAATCAGAGGTCATTCTAGCTATTCTAACAGCTTGACCTTTTATAATACTTTTCTTTTGCGTCTCGGGGTGATGGCTGGTGTAATGTAAATAACTATTACACCAGGTATCCTTACGGTATATTTTAAATATAAAACCATTAGATGTTTTTGTAATGGTTGTATCTAAATAATTAATGCTATCTACATTCCATGTATGTGTGAAACTTAAGAAGGAGGTACTCGCATTTATGTAGTCCATAAATTGCTCCAAAATGTCATGAGTACTATCCCACAAAATAAAAATATCATCAAGGAACCTTAGATAAAGTCTTATATGTTTTTGAAAATGACTAGGAAATATAAGTCTATTTTCCCATTCTAATAGAACCAAATTGGCATAGACGGGGGCACATGCTGCCCCCATAGCAACACCGCTCCTTTGTTGGTAGTATTCCCCTTGGAAGCTGATGTAGTTATTGTCTAAAATCACTTCCATAAGTTCCAAGGTTAACAAAATCTTATCATCAGAAAGAGTAGAATATTTGTAGAGACTTCTCCCAAAATATTTGTGCCCTTCCAGACGAGGAATACTTGTAAACAAATCTTTAATGTCTATTGTCAAGAAGCTGCAGCTCTCAGTCCATATACCCTTGGTAAGTTTACTGAGAAATTCCCATGAATCTTTAATGAGATGAGGTGTTTTTTCCACTATTTCCTTTGTATAATTGTCCACTAGTTTTGCTAATGGATGAGTCTTAGAGTTTTTTCCTGACACTATAGGTCTAAAGGGGGGTTCTCTGATGGATTTGTGAACTTTAGGTACACCGAAAAAGCAAGGTATAGAAGGATAATTCTGTTTTAAAAAACTATGTAATTTAATATTTATCCTATTGTCCATCAAATATTCCTCCAATAGGGAATCTATTCTCCTATAAGCAATATTAATCTGTTTTTTTGATACTGGTGAATATGTGGAGGTGTCCGACAATAAATCCATAATAGCATTTTTGTATTCCTCCACACCAAACAAAACCACCCCACCCCCTTTATCAGGCTTCATAATGTGGCAGTTACCATGAGCTACCAATTCTTTCAATAAAAATGTTTCATCAACAGCCAAATTAGAATGTTGTGCCTTCCATATATTTCTAACATGTTCTTCGTAAATCTCTTCTGTTACAATTTTTTCAAACGTTAGCAATACTGGGTTTAGGGGTGGGTTATATGTACTACTTCTCACCAGTTCTACAGATGTACTGTTGTAGTCATCTTTTTTGTATTTATTAATATCTCTATTAATATTTTCACTACCATTACTATAACTATTGTTTTTATTGTGGAACATAATTTTTAAATTCAATTTCCTAAGATATAACTTTAAATCTATAAGCAAATTAGCTACATCTCCGTAGTTAGATTTCACAAATTTAAAGCCTTTCGAAAAAAGTGAAAAGTGTTCCTTCGTCAAAGTAATTGAAGTATAATTAAATATCTTAAAACCCTTATACTCCATGACAATACCTTCCGTATCTTCTATTGGTGTTATTTCCCCTTCCTCATTACTTTTTTCCACCCATAGTTCATCCCATAGGTGTCTTGTGTTTGACCTGAATCCGAAGGGTATCTGGTTTTGTTTGCCAAATGCTCCGACCTTCTGGGTTCTAAAAAATGTTCACCTTCTTCCAAAAAAGAATCTAACTCATCCAAAGGTCTACGGGTGTCAATGCCTCCTGCTGTTTCACCATCATTCACCAATACTCTATTTTCAGGGTGTTGATCCCCTCGTGTATCCCTATTCTTAAAAGCAGAATATACCTTACTGCCCACATTGTTGTAATTTTTATATGGACCAGGGTACATCTTACCCGTCTCATATTGTTGTTTGTCCCTTGCATACTTTTTTTGTTTTCTAAAGTATATATTAGAAGGCCTTTTGTCTATTTTAGCTAACAACCTGTTGTATAACTGCTCAAACTCTGAAAACAACAGGTCACTAACAATGTCACTATTTAATTTATTCACTTCATTAGTTAATGTAGCCAAAACCACTTCATTACACTTAATCAACCTAGACACTAAACCCATACCACATTCATTAAAAAATTCATGAAAATCATCAATAATAGCTTCAGTGTAGTTTATACCAAAAGGGTATTTATATAGTCTAAGTCCCTGTGGTACAATTCTGTTGTTAAAACAACATTTCAAATAGCCATTGTCAATTTGTAAACATTTCAATTTAAACAGTTTTTTTTCCAGTAAAAAAATCATCTCTTTCAATGTTGGCATTACTTTATAAATTTCTCCTCTGCAGTTGTCATTCAAACCACTAAACATACCATTAGAATTACTGATAAAATCAAATTTTTTGTCCATCACTTCGTTGAAACATATAGAAGGTGCCATGCCTACACCATTACGCTTATCATTGGCTTCGATGCGTTTAGAAACATTGACATTAACAGCACCATGATTTTCTGAACCAGAATTACGAGTCAATAACACAGTACCTTGTTTTTCACTGATAATTGTACCACCACCTCGCCCATCTTTGTCAGGAATAGTCCGAGAGCCGAAGCAGTTACACGAACCTGTGGATAATACTCCTTGTCTTTGAAAACTTTCTTTTGCAGCGCCTGTACCCGCCAACAGTCCACCATTACTCGCACACAGTTCTTCCAAGCGTGGAGATGACGTCATCATCGCTGCTGAAGGTCTTAAAAGTGCCAAGGATGTGTAATCTTTAACCACAGTGCCACCTCCTGGTGTATTTTGGCTCAAGAGCTCAATGAGCCTAGTAAGATCACCTTTCAATGAAGCCACTTCCTCCCGGACTTTAATGACTTCTTGCTCCGTTCTGACCACCCTGTCAGAACCGAAATTGTTACCATTAAGCAAAGTAGTAAAGTCCGATGATAAATCTTCCATATTGGGTAGCAGTAAAAAAAAGATTGAACAACCTCAAAAGGCAGACAACTGGATGTCAACCAAAAAAAACTCAATCAACTCCACGTAATTGTAGAACCAAATACCAAACAGAATAAAGAAATCCAGGTCACCTATTTGAAGTAAAAAACAGTCTTTATAGAAAATCCACAATAAAATATGAGCGCTTTCGTCTACAAACTAGACTTCTTCAGATAAGAAACATATTACATCTGCTACCCTTCCATTTTATAATACTGCCCCCAAATTAATCAATTAACATTTTGAAAAAATTAATTAACATTTAAAAGGGGCTCTTTTTTAAAAATTCCGCTTTCCATATGTTTAATACATTTGATATCTCCATGTGTTTCAAAAATATTTTAGGAAAATATTTAAAAAAAAAAAATAATAATATTAAGAAATAAGCCATATAAACGCTTTAAGCATTTCACATGGGATTATTTTCCCTTTGCAATAGTATGATAGGTATGTTGTTATGGACCTTTGCACATTATCCTTTACAGGACTAATATTGTGTTTTTTAATATAGAAATTTATGGACAGAAGTTAAACGGTTTTCTTTATATGCACATTTTTTGTTGTAATAATATGAGGTATGTTTCACCTTATACCATGTACAGTATTATTTTTTTAGCTTAAAGCGTTTATATGGCTTATTTCTTAATATTATTTTTTTTAAAATATTTTCCCAAAATATTTTTGAAACACATGGAGATATCAAATGTATTAAACATATGGAAAGTGGAATTTTTAAAAAAGAGCCCCTTTTAAATGTTAATTAATTTTTTCAAAATGTTAATTGATTAATTTGGGGGCAGCATTATAAAATGGAAGGGTAGCAGATGTAATATGTTTCTTATCTGAAGAAGTCTAGTTTGTAGACAAAAGCGCTCATATTTTATTGTGGATTTTCTATAAAGACTGTTTTTTACTTCAAATAGGTGGCCTGGATTTCTTTATTCTGTTTGGTATTTGGTTCTACAATTACGTGGAGTTGATTGCCATAAAAATATTTGCCAAAGTTTCTTAGAACTTCTAAGAACAGGCTTCAACATTAAGTCCCCCAATTTAATTATAACATGCACACCTAAAACAGTCACCAACAATTATATGACACCTAGTCATGCATTCCTAAAAGTGTTTTAATGATCAGTGACTAGATATAAAACGTTCCCACTCACCAGGCTGGAGAAGGCCATGGTTACTTGGTTACTGTTAGCTGCCATTCAGGGACCATGATCACTGACATTACAAGCACCTTAAAGAATTTTTCCCAAAGCAAATATGACTATGACACAACAATTGCTCATGTAGGAATAAATGACCTCTGGTGCAAAATCCTGGGGAGCATGCAGATGGTTATATCTGAACTCTTTAAAAATATGAAGGATGCAAGCAATATTCTGGTCTTGAGTAGAATCCTTCCTTCACCAAGAATAATACCCAGGTAGAAAGAGGAGATAACTGGCTTCAGTAACGGGCTGAAAAACTGGTGTCATTCTAAGGGGGCCCAGTATGTGTAAGCTTGGGATGAGATAATTGACAGTCATATTTGTTTTGACAGGAAAGCCCTTTTATTCAAAGGCAACCACATAATTCAAAAGCCTTTTCTACCATAAAACTTTTAAGAACAGGTTTCAGCATAAGCCCTCTAATTTAAGTACCTCTTTAGGCAGAGTTTTTTAACAAACATCCCAACATAGCAAATTCATCAAACCTAAATTAAGAGCAAATTAAGTTTGCTCTTCTCAGTGCTACAAGTATTAATAATAAATTGCCCAATCATGAGGCACTCCTGCATCTCGGACATATCCATGTTTGTGTAGTTACAGGTAATTTGTTTAAATGCAAGAAAAGCATTCCCTCCATATATGGGTTTTGCACCTAGAGTGCCTTCATGCTTCTTGGGAAGTATAGTGCATCACCATATTTGTTAGGGACCATAATCCATCTAGGGCAAGTTTTACAGACTCACACACACTGAGCTTATTGAATATCAGCTTATTGTCAACAAGGAAAAGTGCCACCTTATAACATGCTGTAAGACTGTCTCCATGTCCCCAGATGATCATGTTACAGTTCTATTAGTTCCGGAAGAAATTCACATAAAGAATAACTCCATAATTCTCACATACATCAGGTACCCTGCTATAAACCGGATTGCATATATTTTTAACATGTTATGTTTAGATGTTTTTGGATTTGAAAAATAAAAAAATCATGGAATATTTTTGATCTGGTCCCCACAAATTTTGCTTTCACATATTCCAGTCCCCTAGTCTCTCATTCCCCAGTAAAGTAAGATCATATACTCATGACATTTGACCTCAAAACCACCACACCCTCAGCAACCAATGTCTTCCAATTAAAGGATTCCAAAAGGGTGAACCTCATTCAATTATATGACATGATGAAATCTCTAAATTTACCATGACACCATCAGATGGGACCCTGACACAGCAGGCTGGTTCTCAAAGGAGTTCTATGCTAACTTAGATAAATAAATAGAACTCATACTTTTCAACCTCTTAGCACAAGAGATCTGGACAAAGCCTAAATTAATGAGGGGGCAAAGGCCTACAAATAGAGGAAATTGTAAATATTTCTCTTACAGACTTAGAAAGTTACTAAAATAACAGGATTTGTATTAGCATGCATTTTTTGAAGGATATAAAGTGTGAAACTCAAAACACACGTCATTATTCAGTAATTTGTTATACCAGAAAACCCCACATTTTATGAGGTACAGATCAAAAATATGAGTCAAAATCTGGACAGTTGAGAGGTATAATAGAACTAGAAGTCCCAACTACAGCAAAATACAATGGGAGATTTAACAAGATCCCTGGTGTTCCACCATCAGCAAACTATAAAACACACACACAAACGCTTTAAACAGTACAGTAAGTTCATTACTACTACTACTAAGAAACTGAAAAACACTATTAGGACTAGTAAAGTGATTCATAAAGATACAAAAGTATCGAGTTAAATGAATTTGTATGTGGCACTACAGCTGCTGTGTGTGTTTGCTACTATGAAATGAACAGCTCAAATACAAAATACCCAAATATTAATAATTTATGCAAATATAGAGATATACAGACTACATGCAGATTTTGCAAAGGGGTCTGGTCATTTTACCTAACAGCTTAAAAATGAGATGAAGTTAAGAAACTGGTAAATATAGAAGGCAGCTGTGAAGTTCTCTTTTTTTTCTTTCAGCAGCTGTTTCAGCTAAAAACTGCTGTAGAGAATGCACTAGCAGAGGAGATTTAAAGCATATGTCAGTCAGACATGGACTAGACAGTGTGTTCTAAGTGACCTTTCAAGTGACTTCTTCAGACAAGACAATTTAAAGTCAATATAGCAGGCATGAAGTTCGCTGAGTAGGGAAAATGTAACTAAAAAAGAAGAGGCCATATTAGCTTCTAAATGCAGACATTATTCAAGAGGCTTCAGTATAAGAAACTGTTGAATAAATAGTTATAATTAGTTTAGTTGAAGACTGATTAGAAGTTTTTTGTTAGAGATGGTATAGAATTAATGTTTCACTAAATGTATGTAACTGGTTTTCTATACTGGGGAAGGAAACAGGGATTACACAGTAAGAAACACAGCTTTAGAGAAAGCACAGGCAAAATCATGCACTGCAGCATGATGGGCACTGGCTTTGTGATAAGCAAGATCTGTGTAAGCCATTGTTAAACCAAAGCATTAGCTTCTAGCTAGAATGGTTGTATTTTTTCTTCTTTGTGTGTGTTACAAAGGAAAGAGTGAGGGTGTTTAGCAAGATTTGAAAAATGGTAATATGATGAATAGCTATTAATATATAGAAGGTGTACCTGCCAACTGCAAGTGTGAACACACAATCTGTCTGGTAGAGCATTATGTGCAACAGAGATGTAAGGCATTATTAGTGACAGCAATGTTTACTTGCTACAATGGCTGCACTGTCAATATAAACACGCAATGTAAATGGCCTTACTGTGACAGATAAGCAAAAGATAATGACCTACATTAAGAACTGTATGGTATTAATAAGTTACACTTGGATAAGAATGAACATGCAAACTTGATGAGACAATTATTTCAGGGAGGATACTCAGTGGAATGTTAGGGACAAAGGAAGACACAAGTAATCATACTGGTAGGTCAAAGGGGTTTTAATAGTGACAGAAGAAGAAAAAAGATAATAGTGATGAGTTGTGGTAGGAGGGAGTTTTGACAAGAAAGGAAGTTTGTTTTGGCATGTTGGTTTATATCCTTCCAAAGATGATTACGTTTGAGCGGAGAAGGATGTTGTAAAAATTATGTTTTTGGCAAGATATTTTAATTATGGGTGGCAAATGAATTTGATTTATAATAGGTCAAGTTTTAACTGAGAGCAATCAGTTTATAGCCAATACAAAGCAATTAACAAAGAGATACAAAGTAAAATGGGTTTTCTATCATTTCCTGAGGCTAAGTAACTGGCATATGCAGTATAACCTAATGATCAAAAAAAAGGGGGGGGGGGCAGTGGTGAACTTAGTAAGAGGTCCTTAGAGTGCATGTACTATTTCACAGGGATTTTCAAAAAAAAGGGGGGGGCAGTGGTGAACTTAGTAAGAGGTCCTTAGAGTGCATGTACTATTTCACAGGGATTTTCAATCACAGAGCAGGCATATATTTAACAGATTACAGTTAATACATGCAAGGTTCTTCATGATAAACATGCTTACATTATATAACAAAATCTCAGTATGCTTGTAATAGAGCCTTGTAGCAGAGGTACTGCAGTACTGAGGGCAGGTGTAGTGATCACAGGCTATTATACAATGAAGAAACTCTCAGTAAACTTGTAAGAGTAGGGCCTTGTGGCAGAGGTCCTGCTGCATCTAGGTCAGATGCAGTGACCACAGGCTATTATACAATGACTAAATTATCAGTAAACTTGTAGGACCTTTGGCAGAACTCCAGCAGTACTGAGGTCAGATGTAGTGACCACAGGCTCTGCTCTATGAAGGAACATAGCGACTGAGTATAACAGGAGACAACACAGCTATTTAATGACCCTATTTTTAGGCCTTTGTCCCCTCATTAACTTAGGCTTTGTCCAGATTTCTTGTGCTAAGAGGTTGAAAGGTATGAGAAAAAAGAAGAGAAAGACAGATGTTGACTACATGGCTCAAGCTGCGGATTTACAATGCAGTGGGATGAGAATTTAATACACACTGAAAACAGTGGGATTAATAAGACTAATGGTGATGAAGATCTATCCTTCATAGCAATTGACACAGCAGATATTACTGTATTAGAAGCTGAAGATTATTCAGAGCTGGTCATTAAAGATATTCTTGTAAATGGAGATTCAGTTATTAGAGGAACTGATACTTATATTTGCAGAGATGATAATGATCATCAAATAGCATTATGCTTGCCAGGAGCAAAGACAAAAGTGAGACAAGCCTTGGAATGCCTTAATGTAAGGAAGTATGGATCGGTTTTTATTCATGTTGGTACAAATTATGTCACCTGCAAGGATTCTCTGACTGTTAGTAGGGAACCGACAGCCCCCTGAGATAGATTAGCTTGTACTGGTGTTAGGACATATTTTTCACAAATCACCTATAGAAAGGATAGTCAGGTCCCTGTGAATGAAAAGATTTTTTGGGTAAATACCTCCATGGAAAAATGTCCTGTTTTAAAAAATGGAAATGTGTAGAGCATCCAAGCCTAGTTTTGGGCAAACGTGTTCAGACAGGAGGGTGTGCATTTGTCAAGATCAGAGAAGAGAATTTTTACAGCAGATATTTTGCAGTATTTGACAAACACTAGGCAGGGTTTTTGCCAGGTTGAAAATTTAACAGTTCACAGATAGCAAAATTTTCATACATCTCTGATGGTTGTTAGTGCTACGAGCATTAATAAAAAACTTTTTTTACTGGAAAATTTGCTACACTCCCACAAGACTGATGTTGTTATTGTTTGTGAATCATGGTTAAAGAACAATGACTGGAAACCAGTTCTGTCAGGGTATAAATGTTTTTACTGTAACAGACATTCTAACAAAAAAATCAGGTGAAGGTGTTATGATAGAGATTAAACATAGCTATGAGACCTGTAGTTATTACATGTTCAATGATAATACCAATACTATAGAGTGTGTAACTGTGACAATAAAGACAACCCTGGAACATATAACAATTGTTGGAGTGTATAGACCACTAAAGTCAAGTGCAGATGACCTAGAGAAATTCATACATTTCTTACATGAAACACAGGAGGGAATAATAATATTAGCTGGGGACTTAAATTTACCAGAAACAGACTGGAATAATACTGATTCAACAACGTTAGTAAAGAAATTATTCACAGAGTATATTCAGGAACAACTACTGCTTCAGATTCACATTAAATTTACCATAAACAGACTGGAATAATACTGATTCAACAACGTTAGTAAAGAAATTATTTACAGAGTATATTCAGGAACAACTACTGCTTCAGATTGTAAAGAAAAACTACCAGGGGACAGAACATACTAGACACTGTTTGTGTTCCCAAAGAAATTACTGTAACTTCAAGCCAAGTTTGATCATCATTGATGTGCCATGATCATGGGGTTATAAAGGTTAAATTGTTGCTAGATAATTCTGCCAAACTGAAATTTAAGCCAATGCACAGAAGATTAATTACAGATTATATGGAAACAAAACAGTCACTATGTAAAACTAACTGGAGTGAGGTGTTCAGTGGAAAAACTGCAGATGGAATGTGGGAAGTTTTGAAAGAGAAATTGAGTGCAAAAAATCAAAACAAAGTGTTTAACATCAGGATCTAGGCATACAACATCAGGGGGATATATTTCCATAAGAACAAGATAGCTGATTAAGATGAGATACAAAAACAAAAAAAGAAATTGAAGAGTGGTACAACTTTAAAAACTGAAATAAATAAGATGGACAAACAGATTAAGCATAGCGTGAGACAAGATATAGAAAAATTTCAAGCAAATTTATGTAACAATATTGAGCATAATAGGAAACCTTTTTATAGATACATAAGATGTGGAAGGAGTAAAAACACGTGCAGATTCTTCTAAAATGTATTTTCAGACACAACATATTATAGATATATTTACAAAATCTTATGCAAAACAGTTTGGCTCCACAAAAGGGGTAATAAATTGTCCAAGTGACATCCAGGTAACTCCAGATACTGGAATCAAATTAGATTATACTGAAAAAGAACTGTGCAAACTGGATCCAAACAAAGCACATGGAGGAGACAGAATTAGTAACAATGACCTGAGAACACTTCAGCAAGAACTTACAGCACAGTTATATTTATTATTCACTAGGTCATATAAATATGGGGAGATTCCTCGATGTGCTTATTAAGCCTGTCTTTGAGGGAAAGGGAAGTAGGACAAGCCCAGAGTCATACAGATCCTTAAGTCTACTTTCATATTGTGGAAAAATAATGGAGAAGGTAATACTGGATAAGTTATTGTCAGAACTAGATAGGTTGGGACTTGAAACCATATATCAGCATGCATATATTGAAAACAAATCTATTACCACCTGTAACATGATATTCTATAACAATGTAATAACAGCTATGAATGAAATATTGTGTTGTGATGTAATTTATATAGATTTAACTTTAGCATTTGACAGGGTCATACACAAAACACTGATCAATAAATTAGTGCAACTAGGTATTGATGTACTTTTGATAAGATGGATAGCTGCATGGCTTACAAATAAGACATGGCAAGTATCATAAAGCAACTGGACAGGTGAAATTCTCGGTTACAGTCAGGGTGTCCCACAGGGCTCTGTCCTGGGCCCTTACTTGTTTAGATTATATCTTTCAGACCTAACTTTTTCATCTGAGGTGTTCTACAGTCAATATGCAGATGACCTGAAATTGGCTAAAGTGATTACGTATTACATTTAAGGCATGTCTGCAAAACAATGCCTAATTGATCATTTGGGCACATCAGAATAATATGCTGATAAATGCATCAAAAACTAAGCATATGAGATTTGGGAGACAAACTGAAAGGTGAATATTTAACAGCACAAAGTGACTGAAATTGTAGACTCTTTTAAGGACCTGGGTAGATTCAACTGTGGGTTTCTCTAATCATGTCAACCAATTGGCTAATGACAGTTATAGAACTACAGGTTGCATAAAAAGATTTATAAAGTCTAGTGAATCAGAAATGATGAAGTCATTGTTTGTTAGTTACATTAGGCCCAAACTAGAGTATGGAATAACAACATGGAAACCCTATAAGAAAACAAGCACAAGTAAACTGGAAAGAGTACAGTGAAAATATACCAAGGGCATCCATGGATGTGAAAATTTAAGTTATTATGAAAGACTAAAATATCTGAACTTGTACAGTGTCTCTTACAGATAGCTAACAGGAGAACTTATTCAGGTATATAGGGCATTTAGAGACAACTACCTCTGGGAATGTTTGGGGTTATCAAAAAGTATTAAAGAATCCATCAAACAACCTATGTAGAACATTTTATAGGAATGAGAAGTATAGTAATTGGTTCTCTGACAGAGTAGCCAATGCATGGAAAAGACTAACAAATTACATTAAAGCAAGTTACTAGTTTAGATATACAAAACAATAGTCAAAAGGCAGAAAAATGCACTATTAACTAAATAATACAAAAGGCATAATAAAGAGCAAGCCAAAAACAAATGTAATAAAGAAACAGTAGGTGCTTTCGTCCATCAAAGACTTTCTCAAACTGACATACATTTAGTTATCCCAGCTTTTAAAATCACAAAATCATCACGACATAAAGCATCACATGAGTCAGTAAATTAAGTTATTACCTGACTTAACAAAGACATATTTGGTGCTTTAACCTTTTCTTTTTTAAATAAGCAATACAATCTTCCATATTGTTAAGGCCTGGTGGATGGCATGCATTTAATTCTACTTGCCAAGAATATTCTTTCCATCCCAGTTCATCTTCAGCATTAAATAACTTATCATGTCCCTGTATTTCATCTAGTACAAAAAAATTAAAATTAACTTTGCACCTCACTCCTTTATAATGTTTCACCAATGCATTCTTTTCATCATAGATATTCACTGCATGTTTATGTTCATATATATGTCTAAGTAACTCTCTAGAAGTATGACCTACATAAAATGCAGAACATGACATACACTTCACTAAGTATAGCACAAACCTAGATTTATATGTAAAATAAACGTTTATACTGATATCAATATTATTAATCCAAATCTGTATATAAATAGTCAGAAAAAATACAACCCAGACAATTAAACATCCCCATTCTCTTATTATTTGTCAAATTGGGAGGTCTTAATTTAGCTTGCAAGAAGCTTTTAAAAAATTTCCCTCTGTTTTAAACAAAGAGAGGGCAATCTCCCAATATTTCTTTAAGGCCAGGGTTGTGGTCAAAAATTTTCCAGTTGTTAGAAATAATTTTTCTAATGGCCATTGTGTCAACACTATTACTAACCAACATAGATGTTCTATAATCCTTAATATTTTTTTATTTTATATTAACATCTGATTCTCCTTCTCTCATTTTAGACACTTCATTAAAAGTCTCAGTCAATACTTTCTTGGGATAACCCCTACTTGCAAAATTATCAATAATGTTAATACTCTCATGGAAAAAATCCTCATATTATAAGTGTATTAGTTCTTAACAACTGGCCTTTGACAATATTATTTCTTCATCTTCTTTAACTGCATACTAGTTTAGTGCAAATAGGAATTATTTTGAACAGATTTCTTAAAAATCCTGGTGAACAATCTTGTTCTTTATAGACAGTGACATCTAAAAACTTTATATACTCTAAGGGATGATTACTAGTAAACTTCAGAAATGGACTGATAGTATTCAAACAATTCATAAACTCGGCAAACTTAATTTATCCCCCTCTCCAAATTAAAAACACATCATCAATAAACCTTTTGAATAATAATATATTCTCTGAAAAGACACTTTATAAAATATTAACTCTTTCTCACCCAGCCATGTATAAATTGGCATAACTATGGGCCATAGCTGCTCCCATAGTCACACCATTAATCTGATGATATAATATCCCATTACTTTCAAAAAATTGTAACTAAGTATTACATCTAGGATTTCTATCAATAACATGACCATATATCGGAAAGCATTCTAGAGTTGATTAACTCAAAATGCACTGTTTCTAACCTCTCTAAAGATGTAAGTAATTCACACAGGTAATACAGAATGAGGAGTGTTCCTGCTTATAATGGGTGCTGTCCTTTGTTTCTGTAGTAGTTGGTTCTCTTGTCTACTTAAATGTCTGTAGCATGTCCTCAAAATAAAGATGCTGACAGATAATCAAAAACCTATCACCCAAACTGTTAGATTTAGGGTTTGAAAATTTGGATGCGTTAGTGAACCCCTACCTTGTGAAAGAGCATTTATCCTGTCTGGTAATTTCTAGCAATTGCCCCTGGCCTGTTGAATTAGAAGTGAGAACCAGTATGGTCAAAAAGGGGGTCACCAACAATATATTTAGAAGATTCTTCCTTAACTCATGGAGAACCATGAAAATGAGGGGAAAGTGGTGGAAGGCATACAGAAACATCCCTGTCATGAGAGGTAAAAAGGCATTGGAGTCCTAGAGCACAACTGTTTTGTTTGTTTGGAAGTAAAAGGATCTATTTGAGGGACTCCCCACCGATGGCCAATTTACAGGAAGACCCCTTGGTGTAATATTTACTTGTGAGGGTCTGTCCTGGATCTGTACAGGGTGTCTGCCACTTTATTCTGCTCTGAAGGAATGTATGTTGACTAGAGGAACAGAATGCATAAAAAGTACAGTTGTGTAAGTCAGAAGATGTTTGAACTCTTCAGTACTGGCCAGCTTTCAAAAGCTAAAGACTCCCCTCTCTCTCTCTCCCTGTGACAGCTGATTGGTTGAACATATCCTGAGAGGGAGGCCTTTATCTTCCATAAAGAAGGAAAGTAACTGAAGCCAGAATCATCTACCAAGGGTAAATTTGTAGCCAGTCACAATACCATATAAAAAATAAATCCAGCAACAACAATTGAATCAAATAGGTTGAAACCCACACCAACTATGCACAATCTGGGGAATGGAAGGTGGGTGTTGCCACTGAAGCGGTGAGAAATATGAATGTGTAATGTTACAGATAAGTAGGATTTATGCAGCTGTACTATGTTTATTATTCTCACTGCCTCAGTGGCATTTCTGGTAGAATCTAAAAGCTTATCTATATGGGAAGTGAACGATAAGGAAAACCTTCAGAGTCACACCCTCCACAGATCTAAACCTTGTCTTCACAATAAACAAAACATGCTGGAGGAATAGGCTCCTGAACCAGAGACTCCCCAGACTCTGGAATAGACTGCCCATACATGTCAAGCAGAGCGCCTCTTTGGCCCTCTTCAAAAGGAACCTTGACGATTGGTTGGGAGAAGGGAATTTCACCCCGGGGATCACGTCAGTTGCCCTGCTAGACAGGGGTCCAGGAAGTAAATAGCGTGGGAAGAAATAGCCAGGGAATTGTTATGGCTAGGCTTGTATAGGCCCTAGGGCCGTCAGCCTAGTACCAACCTATGAACCTGTTCTAGACCTTGAAAAAGAATCCAGTTTGTAGTGCTTTGTGAAGATATGAACAGAGGACTAGGTTGCTGTCTCTAGAATGCTTCTAGAGTCCACCCCTTTACAATATGCCATCAAAGAGAATAAAGCCCTAGTTGAATGAACCTTAATCTTGCCTAGAAGAGATTAACTATGGTGGGAGTAACTGAAAAAATAGCAGAGGACAACCATAGTACAGAAGTTTGCTTAAAGACAGATTGACCTTCCTTAGCTCCCATATAGGAGGCAAACAGCTGTCCAGCATTCCTAAAGGTCGTTATTCTGTCAAGCTAGTACCTGAGCTGCCCGTGTGCATCTCAGGTATTTAGAAAACTTTCTCTCTCGTTTTTTTTTTGGATCAGGATTGAACACTGGGAGATTGATGGCTTGATTCATGGTAAATTTGGACATAACTTTTAGCTTGAATGATGGATTAGTGCATAGCACAGCCCTGTCCTTATGAAAAATCAGCTCAGAGACTTGCCTTGCAGATGTCAGAGCAATGAATAAAACAGTCTTCTAAGTAATGAAATATAAATCAGCTTGAGAGGCAGGTTCAAAAGGAAGTAAGATTAATTTTTCAAGAACAAAGCAGAGCTCCCAGGGAGGAGGAATTTGCTTTCAATGGGGTCTGACATGCAACATTTGTTTTATAAAGTGTTTGACCATAGAAGGAGATCAAGGGGGGATCCATGGGCAGACAAGCTGGGTTGAGTACAAGATGAACTTTGATAGAAGCATATGACAAACATCTCTAAACAGCTCACATAAATATTTTACAATCAGAGGGCTTGAAACACTTTCAGAACTTTTGTTATTTTTTGGTATATTTTTGGTATAGTCACCACCTAGAAAACTTCTCTCACTGGTAAACAGGATTTCCTAGTTGCAGGTTTTCTTGCTTCCTTAAATACCTGCTGCACATCCTCATGGAACCAATGTGTAAAAGGTATCAAAATGGAATCATCCAGGCTATCAGCTGCAGTTGTTCTAAGCTGGGTTGTACTAATTGTCCCTGATGCTATGTGAACAGATCCAGTCTGTGAGTAAGCTTGTGATAATTGCCCTTGGCCAATTCCATTAAAATGAAGAACTAACACTGCCTGGGCCAAAAGGGGGCTACCACAATGACTACTAGAAACTCTTTCTGAATCTTTACAAGTACCTTGGGAATCATTGGAAAGGGTGGAAATGCATACAGGAACATTCCAGACCATGGAGTGATAGATCATCTTACTTCAAAGTGTGACTGCAAGGATGTCCTGAACAGAATTTTTTCAGTTGTTTTAAAAAGGAGGCAAACAGATCTACTTGAGGTGTTCCCCACATCTGGATCAAGTCCTGAAGACCTCTACATGAAGCTTCCACTTGTGAGGGCCAGTCCAGAATTTGCTTAGTCTCTCTGCCACTGTGTTTTGCTCTGATGGAATGTACAAGGCCTGAAAAGTCATAGAATGCTGTATAGCCAGCTCCCAGGGCATCAGTACCATATGGCAAAGATGGTATGACCTTGAACCCCTTTGTTTGTTCAGGTACCACATCACCGAAGTGTTCTCTCATCACTAGAAGAGGATGTAGAGTCCGTAAGTGGTGAAGGATTTTTAAGGTTGAATCACTGCCAACACCTCTTTTACATTTATGTGCTTTGGTGTGTCCTGAAGACCCCATGTCTTGCACTGGAGCTTCCATGAAGAGTCCATCTGGACAGATTGGACTGGGGTGTGAAGAAAGAAAAGGAGTCCTGGATTCAGGGACAACTGATCCTTCCCACCACTGCAGTTCCTCCTTCACAAATCCCAGTACTGGTACCTGGAAATCCAAGGGATGAAAATGTTGGGCCCAACAGTTCAAGTACCACTGAATTTTTCTCATGTGTAGTCTGGCTAGAGGTATCATGAAGATTGTTGATGTTATGAGGTCTAGAATTTAACTCTTTCTGAGGCCACATCTAAAAGACAGAAATCCAAGAAAATACCCTGCTATGTCAGAAATTTGTCTTCTGGCAAGATGGCCATCCTTTTTGCTGTGTCTATCCAACATCCCAGGCAAATAATTCATTGAGAGGGTGTGATGAAAGACTTTTGAAGGTTCAATTTGAAGCCCAGGTGGGAATGGAAATATGTAACCTTGTATAAGGACTCGAAGCACCTGGATACAGAATCTGCACCAATAGCAAGTTGTCTAAATAAGGAAAAATCAGGATGCCCATGTTTCTATAACAGGCAACCACTGGGGCCAGACACTTTGTAAACACTCAATATTCAGTAGATAGCCCAAAGGGTAGTGCAGAAAACTAATAATGTAAGCCAGACACAGCAAACCTCAAATATTTCCTGAAATTGGCAACAACAGGAATATGATGATAAGCATCCTTGAGATCTAGAGTCACCATGAAACACTGGTCTAGAAGCAATGCTAGTATCAACTGTAAGGTGAACATTTTAAATTTTGGAACTTTTACAAAGGCGCTCAGAAAGGACAAATCTAGGATGGGTCTCCAGGAGTGCTCCTTTTTCAGTACCAAAAATGTTCTGGAGTAAAATCCTTTGCCCTTGTGTATTGCAGGCACTCGTTCTGTGACCCCATCTTCTACCATGTGATGGAGCAGTGCAGGAAACTGCTCTATCTGGTTTGGTGTAGGGGGTCCCCTGAAAGGGGGAGGATTTTCTAACCATTCTCAAGTGTATCCACTCCAAATTATTCTCAGAACCCATTTGTCTGAAACTATAAGTTGAGCCTGGGAGGAGGAGGAAATAAGAAATGGCAGGGGTGGGGTAAGGTTTCTCTGCGACTCAGCATAGGCATTCCTTTTCAAGTGACTGATCCTTTCTCTAAAAATAATCCCTTTTGTTTACTTTCAAAGAATTATCTTCCTGACATTTCCTTTTGGATCCCTGACATGTTTGGCTGGGATTTTGTTTGTTCTGCCCCTGGAAGGAAAAAGACTTGTTTGGGAAGAACTTGGGTACAGTAAACATCTTAGATACCCCCATGCATTAATTGGCCGGTATCATCCCACTGTTTGAGAATCTTTGTAACAGAAGGCCCAAGCACCAATTCAGAACTTAAAAGAGCATTCAAAAATTTGGCTTTTAAATCATCAGAAAAGTCCAGATTACATAACCAAGCATACTGTCTTAATACAACAGAAGAAGCAGCATGATTTAAGTATGTTAGTGTGATGAGCACTGGCACTAAATGAATATGCATGCTGTTCATCCCAGCTACATTTGCAAGCACCTTTTTATGGTCAGCAATAATGTTCACAGCCATGGAAAGGTGCTTGCAAACACATGCATAGAACAACTTACTTACAGGTAAAGCTAAAATATGAGCATGTCATACCTCTCAACCTCTTACAGAAAGAAATCTGGACAAAGCCATAAATAATGGGGGGACAAAGGCCCAAAAATAGGGACAGCTTTTAAATATTGCTCATACAAACTTAGAAAGATGACAGAATAACAGGCTTTGCACTAGCATGAATTTTATAAAGGATATGAAGTCTAAAACTCAAATTTCTGTCATTAGTTTCGGATTTCAGTCCTCAATAATTTCCTAGTGAATTGCCAGAAAACCACAATTTTTTGAGAAACAGACCAAAAATATGAGGCAAAAATTTGGGAAGTTGAGAGGTATGGTGCAAGTGCTGTAGCTCAGAAATATTAAGGGCAAATACAGTGAAGGAAATCTGAAGGAAAGGAAGTGAAATAGAATTGTTCACAAGTAATAATGGTTTGGGCTGCATAATTAATATGGAATGGGAAATGGGTAAAGTGGACTCTATTACTACAGGCAAATGTGCTGAAGTGTCTAAAACCATTTCTGACATAAATCCTGCAATATTGATGTAATGATAATTAATAGCAATGACAATACCAGAGTTATGCAAATAAAAACGGACATGCAAACAAAGTATGTGATAGGGAAATAGAACTGCAGTGTAACAAAGGGGAGTGAGACTGTGATATACGTTAATTAAATGCTGAGCTGTGATAACAGCAAGGACAGAGGATACATTGTGGATGAATGCATAGACTGCAGTTATTGCATTTGGGATGTATACACAGGGAATTTATGTTTGCAAGCTGACATCACTGCTGTATTCTCCACCTCAGTATGTATACACAAGAACATGTACATCAGAAATGGACACACTTTTGCAATAAAATGTCAGTGGCACCCATAGGAATGGGGTTTATTACCTATAAACACATAAAAGACAAGCAAGTGTTGTATAGTCACGTAAATGCTAAATGGTAGTCTAACAACACAACATACATAAGTCACAAATGACAAAACAGATCAGATGACATTTCATGACTTCAAGTTTTCAATTGCTAATTCTCAAACATTTCAACCATCATTATACTGGGCATGCCCACTTGGAATGACATGGAACAGTAATATAAAAGCAATCCAGCAGCACTACCACAGAAGAAAGTCCCGTAAAAGATGACCAATCACGGTTTCTGATGGTATGGCAGCATATATTAATTTATGGAAGCTCTCATCTGCCATTAAGTTGTATTTGTTTGTGTCTTTTGGCTTTTCCCGGTTAGGGGTTGCCACAGCGGAACTCCGGTCCGCTAATGATTGGCAGTTGATTTTTACGTACCGGCTTGCCAGGCCTGACACACAATCTTCAACGAAGGTACGCCCATTCATGCATGTCTCCATGCAGAAGACGCTCTAGCTGAGAATCAAACCAGAGGGCGTCTTACTGTGAGGCGACAACGCTACCGCAGCTGTATAATGTGATAAAATCAATTCCATTAATAAAGAAATCTCCAGATGAAGACATGCAATACGCAGCATAATTATATAAGGAATGGGTAATGCCTGTGAGCAATGAATTACAGAATAAACATTTGCATCGTGCATTTTTGAACATATGCCGGGGAAAATATCTGTGAGATGCATACCAGTCATGGATGCCACAGAAATATGCATATCAGTTATGTCATGAAGAATCCCATTGAAGGGCTTACAGCATTTTTCTATCATAAGGAGTATGGATGCCCTGCCTTGCAGGACAAGAACTGAAAAAGGTGGCCCTCTGACTGTGCCATAAATATTATCTATGTTTAAGTCACTGCTGTCTGACACACACGTTACCAGATTCAAATGCTTGCCTTTTATACTAGGCTGTCTCCAGACCTCTGTATTCAATGCACGTATCACATCAGATAGCAACAGAAGCTGTCAAAAATAATCAAAATCAATGTGTGCATTAGGAAAGGAGTTACTAATATAATATGAACAATTGGATTTAGTTAGAATGCTGGAAAGGAGCAACATGTTACTGTCCACATAACAGTGAGCAGCACAATATGAATGCTATTTCAACAGGGGAAACCATTTCTATCTTGTAGTAAACACACTGTCCCAGAACTGAGCTACAACCTGTCTGTGTAGGCATGCTATACAAGCCAGTACTCAATGTACATGCCACAGGAGCACTCTCAATATAACATGTCCTGAATTTCCATTTCACTGTCATGCAGTCACAACCTGTGATGATATATTATTGTCCAACATAAAATGGACAAGAATAACTACATACAATGGTGTTTATATAATGTCAGTACATTAATGTAATTCTGCCCTTTCAGGAACTGAACAGCAAGCTGTGTAACGATTGACTAATGACACGTGGGTGAACCACAAGCGCCACAGTGGAAGTGTTAACACAAGTGTGACACACCATCTATGCTAACTTATTACATTTGTGTGTGTCATAAATGATCTCTCTGAGATAAAAGGGATGATGGGGGGCCTCCCCCACTGTAAAGGTAACACATTATAACTGTGGTGGATGTCATTCGCGCATTACAGAATAAGGCCCAACAATACTAACAGGCACAGAATGTGGATGTTGAACAACTGAGCATTTGACAACAGAAAATACATGATATTTTAGAGGATGAAAGCACCAAGGTAGAAGTGTCACTACAATTGTGAGATACTGTATGTCAGTATGTGTAGGCAGTACAGCATGTTATTGCTGCAAGGGATGTGTGAGCATGTAAATGCTGTACTAAGGCAGCAACATACAGAATGTTGTCAATCCCTTGTGCTAGAATAGAATGCTTACTACAAATTATATGTAAGGAAATGTAATCACATTTCATCATTATTCTGAATAAAAGCATTGCTATGTGAGAACTTATCATGGATTTTTGTAAGAGGAATTAACAGCTATACATGTACACAGCAGATGTGCATGACAACAGTGTTAGCAGACACCCGAAAGTGCACAGTTAAATGGATGAAATCACCACTGTTTATAAGCTAGATGTTTATGCTAAAAGTGGTCAAAGAGCACAATAACACTGTAGAGCTGCACATCATATATGTATTTGAAGAATAGTATACACAGTATAAGGGTGAAAGACACTTATGTCTGACCTCAAATGTCCTACATATGTAGTTACAAAGCACATATCAATGTAACACAACATGGGAGAGTTCACACTAACCGTGGCATACTGCAGTTATAGTAGCAATATGCAATCATTGTGGGGCAAAAAAGTTATTTTCCCTGGGGATGCTAGGATTTGCTAGTGTAACACTGTGCCACTGTGAATCCATCTCATAAGTAAAAGCATACATAAAGGTGGTTGTGAGGTGGCCAATGGTATATAGCAGTAATCATGATAACACTATTTAAGCAGGGATGGACGCAAATCACCTCTCTATATAGTTACACCATGTATACATCACATTATCAGCACCCAGTGGTGCCACAGGAGAACAGTGGGTACAAGTTAGGCATACAGTATCTATGAAGGGGTGACATCATCATTGTATTGCTAAGAAGATCTGTCCAGTAAAATTACTTTTATAGCCATCTGGAGTTGTAAAAAATTGCCATTGCAAATGTGACTAAACCATCACCACACTACTGTAAAAGTTAAGTACTACTGTATCTACCTATCTATTCACACATTCTAAAGAACAGTGTTAAGACATGCAACTATCACAGGAGAAGTCTGACATTTAAAGTGTGACAGTTCATTTTAGAAAAAAATGACCTCATCAGTGTGTGGTGCAGGCAGAGAATATAATTTCATAAGCATGTCATCTTATTGCGACCCCCTCAACCCACCTGTTATTTGAGAAACTGAAATGTTCTGCCCCCCACTTAAACATCTGCATCAATATTTCTCTAAAAAAATTAAATAGATACCTTTATTCAATCAATGGAAATCTTATTGGAGGTATTAATTTAGACAGCTGTGGACATAGCATGGTCTAAAAAAGCTATGTTTTCTATAAGTAATGTATACAAAATTGTATTCAGTAAAGTACAAAGAATATGCCCTAGATGCACTTTTGTGTTGCAAAGTTGTGGTTTTAAAAGACTGGATAAGGGGATGATGGAATCATCTAGTAGTTTAAAATGTTCTTCTAGAGTAGAAGTTCACTGAACACAGTGTTGGAGGACATGCTCGCCTAAATGTAAATACACACACACACATTCCCCATACTGAGCTTCAAACCTTTTACTTATCTAGTTACACAATCTACAGACCATTGCATTAGATGCAAGGGCTACAGAAGATGTCTGACTCTTAAGGGTAGAGAGTGCATTTATGTCAGGATGACTTTTTATTAGTGTTTCAGAGAGGATATATTTCTGTAAAAAGTTTATAAGGGAGCTGCGTGCAGAGTGAAATGTATTCTCCTCATGGGAAGTGGACACAGGAACAATTGTAACACATAGAGAGAGACACACACACACACACACACACACACACACACACACACACACACACACACACGTCTCCCATGTTGAGCATCAAACCTCCTACTTATCTATCTACACAATCTAGACAGCACTGTTATTAGTCACAAAGTCCACAGGAAAAGTCGGACTCTTAAGGGAAGAGAGTGCACGTTTGTCAAGGTGACCTTATCACTGTTTTGTAGAAAAGATGTTTCTGGAAAAATGGGATAAGGGAGCTGTGTGCAAATTCAGATCCATTCTCCTCAGAGGAAGTGGAAACAGCACAGCACCGAACATTACACACACACACACACACACCCACACACACACACACACACACACACACACATAATCTATGCTTGGAATTGAACTCCCTGCCAATCTAGTTAATCTAGAGAGCACTGTATTATTAGTTGCAAGTGCCACAGCAGAAGTCTGCTTTTTAAGGGAGGAGAGAGAGCATTTTACCAGGACGACCTCATCAGTGTGTTTCAGGGAGGATGTTTCTGTAAAAAGTGGGATAAGAGAGCTGTGTGAAGAGTTAAATGCATTTCCTTAGGGGGAGTGGATACAGCACTAAATGTTGCACACATACTGACACACACACATTGGTTCCATGCTGAGTATTTAACTACTTACCTATCTAGTTACAACATCTAGAGAGCACTGCATTAGTCACAGGTGCCACAAAGTCTAACTAGGGGAGAGAGTGCACTTTTGCCAGGATGACCTCATCAGTGTGTTCCAGAGAGGATGTTTCAGTAAAAAAGGATTAAAGGAGTTGCATGAAGAGTTAAATGCATTCTTTTTAGGGGAAGTGGATACAGCACTAAGGGTTACACACACTCACAAACACACAAATTTCCCATGTTGAGCATCAAACCTCATACTTATCTAGTTGCACAATCTACAGAGCATAGTATTACTTGCAAGTACCACAGGAGAAAACTGACTTTAAAGATATGAAATAGCACATTTGTATTTCTTGAAAATCACCTGTTTGAAACAGATGGCACTGTGTATCAAAGGTTGTGCAACAAATGCATATGTGTGCACAGGACAATGTAACATCACTATGATTGCCCCGTGTAATTTCATAATTCTCTGCTAACTCATACGTACTATGCCTCATGTACTTTGCATTACTGTGAGTGACCTTGACGTGTTTCACATTATGGGATGCCATAGACATTTACTGTTGTAAACCAGTGGATTATCAATAAAACTTTCCTGCCACTTTGTGCATTGTCTCACACTTGCACAATGCGGATTGACAAGACAAAGTTGTTATAGGACACAGTGATGGATTATATGAGAATAGGTTAACCAAACATGTAACACAGTTTCAAGTGCAAACATTATACAGCAGAGATACATTAAACGACTCAGTTAACTGAGTCAACATTATTCTGAAATCAAGTTAGCCTGCTGACAAAATGAATACAGACATACAAACATTGTGCAACCTAAAATAATTTGCTTTTTTTAGTGTTTTAGTGTTACTCTCTGAGTGCAGTGCTGCTGATGCAAAGCATTAGCACATGTATAATCATACCTTGAAGTGTTGAAGTTAGAATGGGAATTAGTTGTACTCTCTGTTGCTCTGTGCTAACTTTCAGGCAAAGATCAGAACAAGGGGTTGGGAGGGTGGCCTAATGGTTAAGGTGTTTGCCTTACAAACACAAGGTGCACGGTTTGAGTCTCACAAAGGATAATTGGCTAGGCTTAAAATGGCTCGCAAGGGCAGTTAGCTTAGTACTAATCAATGAACCAATGAACCAATGAACAAGACAGGCTTCATAACCGGGAACAGGAACATTAATATAGCAGCAGAATAATGATGTGTTAAGGAAAGGTGAAGGCAATATTTACAGACACAGAAGTCAGACAAAAGATTCTGAAACAGTTTTCCATCCATCCAGATTTGCACCTTTAGAGCACTGCAAGAAAAACATTTATACAGGAGTACTATTATCTAAATGCGCCACGTAGGATGTCATACTAATATTTCAAATTTGACAGAAGATTTCAGCAAACGTGAATGTATGCATTCATCTTCATTACCCTATGTGAGCATTATCTCATTATACCACAAAGGAATTACTACTTTACAACATTTAAATAACACTGAAGCAGAAGAGGTGAGCAGAGAGAGACAGATGCAGAAAGAGGAACAACAATATGTTTCTTTTATCTTTCTCCCTAGCACGGAAATGGAACTCAGTTCCCCCCATATTTGAACTACCCAGAATCTCTCTACTTTTAAGACCTTACTCCACTCTTATCTGTCTTCTAAACGGGAATGCTCCTGCTCCCACCCCTCCTAATCTCTATGCTATACTTCCACTGCTGTCAAGTATACCTTCTCAAAACTTTACCTTCCCCTCAGACATCCTATTCTTCATCCTTCTCCTGACTCCTATAACTTCCTCCTCTCCCTCTTTTTCTTTTTTCTTTTTTCAATTTAAATATTATAGGTTATCTATCTCCAGAAATCTTAATACTTAATGCACTTTAGCATACTATACAGTTATGTTATTTTTTTGTGTGTTTGTAATAACTTCTGCTGACTTTTATTTCTGTAATACCCTGCATTCATTTTGATGCGATTCGTTGATGGTATTGTGAAATTGTTTGTAAGACCATCTAACTTATTTCTGTAATACCCTGTATTAATTTTGATGTGACTGTTACTTGTATTGCTACTGTACATACTGTATGTACATGGAGCTTTTCTCCCTGGCCCAATGACCTTTCCTGGTTAACAAACTGCAAATAAATAAATAAATGCTGTGCGGAACATGTAAGAACATCTGTAAAGTGTTTTAGTCTTACTTTTTAAATAATCATTAATCTGTCATTCTCTGTACAATGCAACGCTTGCCACAGAGAGAAATAAGGGGTAGAAGAATGCAACAAACATGAAGACATGAGGAGGTTAAGGTTGGCCATGGTTTTGCAAATGATGTCTTGCTACACTATTAAATAGTATATTATCAAAATTTGCAGTTAAATATATAGGTTTATAGATTAGTACCAGGCTAACTGCCCTTGTGGGCCATTTTAAGCACAGCTAATTACCCCATGTGAGAATAAAACCCTGCACCTTGTGTCTGCAAGGTAAATACTTTAACCATTATGCCAACCTCCCACCCAAGGCAACCATGACAGGAACATGAAATGTCTTGATTTCATAGTTTCATAGTATAGTACTAGGCTATCTGCCCTAGGGCATTTATAAGCCTAGCAAAAGTGTATGTGGCTTTTGCCACCCCATGTAATGATACAAAAGTGTACAATTTAATTTAAATTTAGTTTACTGTGCCTCTATCTAGCAATGACACAGAGATGACCCCCGGGGTAAACCTACGATCACCCATCCATTCGTCCAGATTTCTCTTGAAGAGAGTCAGTGAGGGGCTCTGCCTAACATGGACAGGTATCCTGTTCCAGAGTGTGGGAAGCCTCTGGGTTATGAATCTGTCCCTCCAGCATGTCCTATTCATATTTGTGCTGAGGTTTAGATCTTTAGCTCTCGTGGCTCTGATGGATTTGGATTTTTTGAGGTGGTGCATGTCAATTAATTCTGAATTGGACATGGCCTTGTATGTAAGGCACAGATCACCTCTGAGCAGGCGGTATGCTACTGAATAGAGCTGGAGCTTTTACAGTCTGGCAGCATATGACATATGCTGGAGACCCTTGATCCTCTTGGTAAGGTACTTTTGGGGTCTCTCCAGCTGCTGCAGGTGCCGGGTGAGGTACATACCAAATGGGGCATTGTACTCAATCATAGGCCTAATAAGGGAGGAATATAAGGGTACAATGACATCCTTTGATCTGGATGTGAATCCATTCATGATAAGGTGGGCAAGGTAGAAGGTCTTTCTAACCACTTTGACGATGTGGGTGTCAAATGAGAGGTCACTGTCAACTTGGGTCCCCAGGTCTCTGATTACTTTTACTGTACTTAATGGATTACCACTTATGTGGTAATTTGTGGGTACTTTGTTTTTTCCAAAGGGGATGACTATACATTTTTTGGCATTTAGTTTAAGGCCATGACTCTGCACCTGTCGTCTGTTTCTGTGAGGCCCTTCTGGAGGATGCATGTGTCAGATGGTGTGTCGACTATGGCGCCTAGTTTGTAGTCATCTGCAAACTTTGTCAGCCACAACCCCCCTATGTTTGCCTGCACATCTGAGAAATAAATGCCGAACAAGAGGGGTCCAAGACAGAGCCCTGTGGGACTCCACTTGTGACTGGCTTAGAGTCTGACATAGCTCCAGCTATTCTGACTTTGTGGGTTCTGTCCTTTAGCCAGTTTGCAACCCATCTTGTGACAAACAGGTTTACATTTAAGCTGTTGAGCTTGTCTATGATGCCTGAGTGGGGTATTGTGTCGAAGGCTTTTGCCAGATCCAGGTAGGCTGTATGAACTGATTTGCCTTCATCGATGGCTCTAGTGACTGTTTCAAAAAAGTCCACCAGGTTTAAAAGACAGGATCTGCCTTTTACAAAGCCGAACTGGGTAGGGTCAATTGTCTGTAGGTCCCTGATGTCTGTTTATGAGTTCCATAATGATCCTTTCCATAGCTTTGCAGACTAGGCTGGTCAAGCTTATGGGGCGGTAGTTTCCAGGGTCTGTAGAGGTGCCACCTTTGTGGAGTGGGACCACTGTCGCTGTACGTCAGTGTTCAGGGACATATCCTGTAGCAAGGCTAAGATTAAACAGCATTCTTATGTGCGGGTTTAGCTCCTCTAGGAGTTCATGTAGCACGCAACCCAGGACACCGTCAGGTCCCATGGATGCTGTATTTTTAACTTTGCTGAGGGCAGCTCTCACCTGGACATCTGAGATTTCAGGGAGGTTGCATTCAGCTGAGATATTTATTTCATCTTTTGGGGGAGAAATTTGCACTGAACCTGTCTGCCAGTATGTTGGCAATATCTGTGGCTTCAGTGTATTTTTTTCCATTATAAATTAACTCTGTGCATATCTGCGGGTTTCCGCCCAGGTTTCTAACATAACTGAAGAAGGCCTTGTGATTATCTTTAGTGTCCTTAGCGATTTTTCTCTCGAAGTTGGCCTTTGATGATTTTATTAACGAACGTAGTTTTTTGCTAGTGCTGATCAGGGATGCCTTCCCTTTATGGGATTTTGCTCTGTCTTGCAGTAGCTTCCTTCTCTTGTTATAAAGTTTGTTTGTGGCTGGGGTCCACCAGATAGGATGCCTGCCTTTGGTGGAAAGGGTCTTGGTTTTATTTGGGATTGCATGATCCATGCATTCTTGGAGATGCCCGTAGAAAGCATTTGTGAAGGATTCAGCAGTGTGGGATGTGGTTTCCACTGGCCCAGGGGTGCTTGAAGGATACCATTTCAGTCCTAAGGAGTGTAAAGTCGGCTTTTGAGAAGTTTCTCACTGTGGTCTTTTGTGCTGGGGTGGAGGTGGGATATGAATATCTAGGGTTATTAGTTTATGGTCTGATCTCACTAGTGAGGGGTATACTTCCGGTGTTGAGCATTTTGTCCCCATGTTTGTGATGATCAGGTCAAGTATATTATTTCCCCTTGTGGGGGAGGTGACTAGTTGTTCCATCGCATTTGAGTTGATGAATTCCAGGAACCTTTGGGCTAGGGTGTTGGGGCTTGAGTAATGCACCCAGTCTATGTTTGGGTAGTTGAAGTCTCCCAATATGATGGTATTTGGTGAGACATTCATATCCTCCAGTGTCTTCAGGAAGGCTGAATGGAGTTCCTGAGATTGCAAGGGTGGTCTGTAGCATGCTACAAGTTGCATAGCAGTTTTGCCTACGGTTAGTTGCACATGGATGGTCTCCGATGCTTCGTGCGTTGCCATTAACCTGGAGGTGTGGGTGTCTTTAATGAATATGGACACTCCCCCCCTTTTGTGGTTCGGCCCAGGTTTTGGGGCCGAAATGCATAATACGAGGTATAACCTGGTAGGGCTGGGGTGCTCTCAGGAGCCTTGAACCAGGTTTCAGTTACTGCACAGACATTGATGCTCTCCATACTGAGGAATGCTTCGAGAGCCTGCATCTTGAGATTTAGACTTCTGGCATTGATCAGCATTACCCTTAGTTTTTTTCCTTTATTGTTTTCTAATGTGGTGGGTTTATCTTTTGAGCCTTGCCTAAAAAAGGCACTATTGGGGTGGCAAGAGCCTTAGCCAATATCCGGAAGCCCAGTGGTGACAGGTGCAAGACATCCCTTGTGAAGCAGCGTGGCTTGTCCAGCATGTCATCCCAAGCAGACAGACATTGGATCCCCCTAGAATGACACCAGTAATTGAGCCAATTATTAAAGCTGATCATCTTGTCTTTGTATTGTGGCATCATTCTTGGTGAGGGCAAGATGCTGCTCAGGGTCAGGGTCATACCGGCCTGGGCTACATAATCAGAGAGCTCCTCTATGTCTCTTTTCATGTAGTCCAAGGAGGTACATCTCAGGTCATTCACGCCGGCATGGACAATGACGGAGTCATATTTGTACTTGCTTTGGAGTGACCTGAGTGCTTGTGTTATGTGGCAGATCCTAGCTCCCGACAGGCAGCTCACCGTTACCCTCTCTTTGTTCAGCCTGGTAAGCGGGACGTCAGTGTATCTGACTATAAAGTCACCTATTACTAGTGTATCAGGCATGGTGTTTTGCCTTAAGGGCTGTGATTGCTTGGCACACTGACTTTGTATACTATGTGTTGCATGTGCAGAGTTTTGAGGTGGTGTTTTCCTGGATGTCTGCTTTGGGGCCTCTGTTGTTTCGGTAAGTTTTTTATTAGAGCCTCTGAGTATGTCTTTGTGTTATTATGTGTTTGGTTTGCAGTTGTGGTTGGTTTATGTGAGACTGGGTTTGTTGTGTGTGTGGTTACCTTCTCCTCCTGTCTGGTCTTGCTAGTCTTGTGTTGAGAGAGTTCAGCCTCCAGTTTGGCTATATAGTTGCATC
Organism: Protopterus annectens; assembly: GCF_019279795.1. Classification (NCBI taxonomy): domain Eukaryota; kingdom Metazoa; phylum Chordata; order Ceratodontiformes; family Protopteridae; genus Protopterus; species Protopterus annectens. The sequence continues at coordinate 423,462,558 of NC_056725.1, forward strand.
TCTCACATGTGTTTGTGTTTGTTGGGAGGAGGAGAGGGTTGTCTGTGTACATGAGACAATTGTAACATTGTCTCAGGATTCCCAGATTAACCAGCTGAACTGGATAGGACATCAGTAATATACCACTCGACATGCCAGAATAGTATAAGGGGGTGATGTGTAACTGGGTCAGAGAGAGGACTTTGAAGGGAAATGGGTATTAGCACGGGTTGTAGGTGGATGTAGTGCTTATGTTAGTTTAAGGGTGCTTCACTTAAAAGAAAGGTTTTAGGAGCAAGTGCTAGGCTTATGATAAAGCGAACAGACTGATTTTGTTGAAAGTAGAGCTTTCTTAAGGGAAAAATTGAAGTGCAGACTTGGCGGAGCCAGGAATAGTTTAAGCCTGTTTAAATTGACCTAGAGCTGTAATTGAACCCATGACACCATGCAAAAACATAGGTCTACAAGCACAGTAATTATTTCAACATGCCACACAGACACATACTTTATTACATCCAGCAGCCTAAGAACTGTTAAATTTACAGCCGTGTTCAGCTTGAGAATAGTGAGAGTCTAATCCTCACCCTCAGAACTGTCATCACTGACTCCCGTAGCAGATTCCTACGTCAGTGCTGGACCTAGTAACATCTTTGCAATCTGAAACAGGACATTTTCAACCCTGCTGATACCTGCAGTGGGGTCCCTCTCCATGATATCCTCCACCATCCCTGTCAGCTCCTGCTGGGTGACAAAATTGCCACCTCCACTGGTACTGCTCCCAGAGGGTACCACTGGCACCAGCAGCTGGGGCACAGCTACCTAATGCAGATGCAGCATGTAAGGCAGGGGTTGTGGAGGCAACACTGATAGGTTGTGAACCCAAAGTGCTGGGTGTCTGTGCATCTGTGGAGGTATGGCAGGCCAAGCCGTAGTGGTTGGTGTACCTCTCTGTGCTGTTGGTCATTTTTGTTTTCAGCAGCAAGGTAAGCAAACATGTTAATAAATTATAACCCCCCTCAGAAAAAAAAAAGAGTTTGACAGACAAAAAAAGTTAATTAAATCAATGGTATGTCACATTAATTTATTTAATCAATACAATTTTTGGAGCAATACATAAAGAATTATGATAATTTAGTATTGTATACTTTTGCCACATCCATATATGATGTTAAGGTATGACTGTGTCATAAAACAGAGAAAAACTGCTAGGATATAACAGCACCCTTTAGATCACTATGGTGGATAGGCTATACGTACACAAATGTAATAAGTGTAATTACCATATTTTAATTGTGCCTGACAGTCTTGCTGTTAATCTTTGAGAGATACTATCTGGTAATAAAAACTAATTGCTGCTTTTGGCTATTGAACCCACACACATTTAAGCTAGTGACCTCTGTGATGATGTGAGATATTGCCAACTATGCCAGGAGAAGTAGGGCAGTGGATGTGTAACATGACAGCATAGCCAGTTGGAGTTTTGTACATAATTCTGTCTCATGTGTATATTAAACTGATTTGTACAGATGCTTGTGTTGGAAAATGTATTTGTAAAGCTGCTTACATTAATAATGTACCAACAGTGGGTCCTGCAGGACAGAAGAAGAAATGCACCTGTATGTCAGACTCTATTATAACTGTTGAAGTTAATATTGTAACGGAGGACACTGGAATACAAGAGGTTAATCTCAGTCCAGCTAACTTTGAGAAATATTAAATTACCTGGTTAGGCCATAAAGATTGTATCTTACAATTCTGATTGCAGCCAGAGACAAAATGTCTGTGAAAACAAGGACTAGTAATTATTCTGTATTTTCCTTAGTAGTAAACCAATTGCTACCCTGGAAGGGTGGAAGTGTTGAAATGGTTTTATGGCTTCCAGATGCTATAATACATCTTAGCAAAGCTCTGTGTGTATGGTAACACATGTACAAGATTGTGGTTCAGTTTCTAGTAAAGAGGGTAGTATGGGAACCAGAAGTCAGATGACTAGATGTATGTGAGGTCATTCTGTAATCAAGGACTGAAATTATGTTTTAATACTACATGAAACAAAAGTCTCAGGGCAGTCTGTTTTTGTAACCTAACATAGAAGGACCATTCACCTACTTCTTCTTGCCTTGCTTTGGTAAGTAATCAGGGAATAAGTAATTCTTTATATAAGTCAGGAAAATATAGTGAGAATAGTTAAGTACTGTTTTCTGTATCTGTGTGAATCTATTCATCTGTGTTATTTTAATATTTCCTGTGATTGAAACTCTGGTGTTTATTGCAGATATTTAGTATTTTCATATTTTTTTATTATTAATTAATAAATATATTTAAACTTTTCATTGTGGCTTGTTCTTTAGAGAATATTGTAACCTTTGAGAGGACTTATATTTATTTGGTGACACTGTGACCACTCCTGAAAGCCTTACTGCATTGTTCAAAACACTACCATTTGTATTAGTATTAATTTTACTTATTATAATTGGGTACCCTTGTAACAGCCTTAGAGTAGCTGGATTTAGAGTGTCAGGTGGCAGTAACTACATTTTAGTCTGGGCAGAGGGGCATAGCAAGTAAATCTGTGCCAGCCTTTCCCAGGTGTGTGTGTATGTGTGTGTGTGTGTGTATCAGCTACTTGGAGCAGACACACAGCACCGGTTTCACTGAGACAGTGTTAGAGGACTTGGCTTGGACACTCGGCTGAGGACTCAACTCTAGAGCAGTGCCAGTGGTGAGTCTTATTGGGGACCTGGAAAGAGAGAGATAGGGAAACCCAGGCCCCGGACTGAGTGTGTTCCCTGACAGCTGCATCTGGAAATACTGTGTGCATCTACCTTTGTTCCAAGTGAACATTCCTTACAGGTGTCAGTGGTGAGGATTCAGGCACCTTGATTACTGGTCCAGAGGGGAGAACACCATACTCTCATTGCCTAATGCAAGCAGCAAAAGTTATTGGGGAAAGCATGCATGCTTTATACACCTGTATTGAATTATCACTTGTGACTCAGGCAAACCTATAATTTGCATGAAACTAATCAAACCATATTAACAACTTCACATTTACAAACATTATACTTCACATCTACTGTTATATAATCATATAATATAAGCAACATTACATAAACTATTCAATTCCTGCCTTCTCTTAGGCTTTATTCCTCATACAAAACATTTTCTGCATGTATTGTTCCCACAACTTCCATTTTTTCTATGTAATTTACACTTACCATTTTCTATAGACCCCACCTCCTGTTCTTTTACCTCTGTTACAATATTCACTACTTCAAGTCTAGTTGGTTTAGATTTTGATTTCCATTTACTAATAAGTGCTTTTTTGGCAGCCACCAGAATTAAAATTAACAAGGCTTTAATATGTCTAGAAAATTCAAATCTTGTACTCCAGCTCAAAATAAATTACTAAATAAATAATTTGCTTATTTACACTCATTTTCTCACCTATTATTCCTGACAAAGTACTTTGTAGGGATTTTTTAAAGTCTCCCAATGCATTACATTCCCAAAGCATATGTTCCCAGTTACCTCTTTCTTCCACATCATGCTTTCAACATTTGCCATCTACCTATGGAAAAAAAGTGTTTGGAGTCCACTTATAGTATAAAGGTACCTATGCAAACACATCGACAATAAACCTAAATATTCTAGATCTTGTTGCATATTTGGGAGCCATACATATGTCCTCCCATGGTTTCTTTGTAAACTGCATATCTAATCTCTCTTCCCAATCTTTTCTGTCCTCTTCTCATTGATTCCTATAGTTATCATGCAATATTTTATATTCCCTACCAATTACCCCTTTTTTTAACATCAGGTTCTGCTCTAGATTCAAATTGAAATGCAACCAGTGCAGGTCTTTCATTTAGGATTCCCATATTCCTTTCTTTGTGTCTATACTCTATCAATCCCTGATAGGGAAGACTACAATCCAAATGTTTTCTTGGCCTCTTCCCATTCTATTACCTTTCCCTCTCTAATTACATGTTCCCAATAACTTGGTTCATTTGCCATCTTCCTCCAGTAAATTCCAGCCCCCTCTTGTCTATTCTCTGTATCTCTATATGCAGCTGCCCCTATCAGTAAAATCCCCTTTCTCATTTTGCATATTGACTTAATTGGTATACTTTCTGCAACTTTATGAATATAATATTCTGCATGAATGTTATTCTCCTTAATGAGCTATATCCAAAATTCCATTCTTTCCTTATTTCTTGATTAACTCCTCTGCTTCATAAGCATCCCTTTTCACTTTGAATTGTAATTTTCAGCTTGTGTTATGTACAACAGACTTAACTGTGTAGCTGCAAAATATCCCTTCAAATCAGGTATTCCTAAACCTCCTTGTTCTACTGGGAGGATCAATTTATCCTACTTGGTGCTTGCCCTCTTGCCCACCCAGATAATATCCAACAGCTCTTTATTAATTACAACACACGTCTCCTCTGGTTGATAAAAATATACCTGACCTGTGTATAAAACTAAAGGGACTAAAAACATTTTACTGCTTGTTTCTTGCCATCCATATCCATAGGCAAGTGCTTCCAGTTCTCAGTTTTTGTATTATCTTTTGTTTGGTCTCTTCCCACAAATCATTAGTTGCCAGAACTGAATCCTTTTTAATCCACACTTTTGAATACTTCATTTTATCATGTCTCTATAACGATAGATATTGCTGAACTAATTCATGTGTGGGTATATATACAGCCTTTGTTTTATCTTCATTAATTTTGTATGCAAAAAAAAAAGCATGGAAGTGTCTCTGAATATTCCATAATATTAAAATGTCCTTTTTTGGTTCCATCAGATACAAAATAATATCTTCCTGCAAATAAAGCCAATTTTACTTGAACACCATACCAGTTATATCCTTGAATTTCTGAGTCCCTTATTTTCTTTGCCAATGGTTCTAAATATAATGCAAATAATGAATGGGAAAGAGGACAGCCCAGTCTGGTTACTCATTTCAGACAACTTAGAGAAGAACCCTCGCACTTTGATTTTTGCCTCTGATCCCTCATTTATCCTTCTAATTAACCTTATTATTGTATCAGGAAATGCAAAAGCTTCCAGTGCCCTACTCATAAAATCCCAACTTACTCTGCTTCAAGACCCATCAATAACAGTGGTATTTTCTTACATTCTGCTTCCCTCTGGATCATCACTGTTCTAGTAATGTTGTCAAATGTTTGCCTGCCCTCCACAAAACCACACTGGTCCATATATATCAATTTTGGCATCACTTTGCCATTCTTTTAGACATTATATCGAAATATTTTATAATCGTGGTTTAAAATTGAAATGGGACTATATGAAACTGGATCAGATGGCTCTTCACTGTGGTTAGGTATTACAGTAACCACAGCTGTTTTCCATGATGTTGATGCCTTCTCCCTTCCTTTTAAAATACTGTTAATCAAAATCTTCCTAATCTTTATCATTTTCTTCCCTCATAGTTTCCAAACTTCTAATGAAATACCATCTATTTCTGGAGACTTTAATGCAGATTGGTTATACATCATAATTTTTATCTCATCTCCCCCTATCTTAACTTTTAGTTGTTGAGCCTCATTTACCTCTAACTTTGGCATATTTAAGTCTTCCATAAATATTTCCATTTGTGCTTTTTCTTAATTCCCCCACTTACTTGCTTTATATAAATTTTCATAAAATTTTCTAAATATCTTTGATACTCCTATAGGCTCTCTGGATATTTTTCTTGTTGCAGGTTGGCAACAACTATATCTACTTTCTGTTGCCTAATTCATCATTCCAAACATTTTTGTACTCTGGCATTATTAACAAAAAACAGTTGCTTAACAGAAATCTTTGTAAACCCATGATTATTCAAGTGCTCCCTTATTTTCTATTTAGTACTCTGTAATTGTGCGCGGGGGAATTGTCGCCTCACAGTTAGATGCTGCCCGTTTGATTCTCAGTTAGAGTGTCTTCTGTGTGTCGACATGCTTGAATGGGTGTTCCTTCATTGAAGGTTGTGCATTAGGCCCGGCCAGCTAGCACGTAAAAATCTACTGCCAATCATTAGCGGACTGGAGTTCCACTGTGGCGACCCCTAAACGGGAAAAGCCGAAAAACACAAACAAACTCTGTAATTGTGCATCTTATCTTCTTGTTTTGGGAGATTCCCCTTGTTTTGTGATACTTTAATCTTTGTCAGCCCATCTAAATAATTCTTACTTCTTAACTAGATCTCTTTTTCTGTTATTTCTACCCTATTTTTTCAATCCAGTTTCATTTAATATATAAATACATGCCAGCATAATACATTCCTGCCAATAGCCCCTTACTACTGCAAATCTGCCATTATTATCTATTTTGTTTCCCTCTTCTATCACTACTGGAACTCCTCTAGCAATTGATACAAATACTGCTCTTTTCCATTGTCCCTGATATTCTGAAGAATATCCACCCTAAAATCCTTTCTTTTATCAAATTCACATGTTCATTTCTTTCCAAATGTGTCTCCTGTAGTGTTGCTATTTGCACTCCTAATTTCTTAATATAATTATGTATTGTCTCATCATTATGGTAAGAAGTTATTATTACCACGTATTATATATGGCAGCTTTTTTAAATGTCTATTTCCAGCTTTTGTGATACATGCACTCATTAATGTTTGGCAGGTTAATTCTATACACTTTTTTTTCTTACCATTAACATTATAAATAAAAAAATATATTTTACACAACTTTTTGTTTTAAATAAAGACCCTCAAAGCACATCCCAGAACACCCTACAACATGTTAATACAAACACATATAACTATGTACAACTTCAAATAATGAAGTTTAACCCTCCTTATAGGAACATTTGTGCCACATAGCTAATACAGGCCCTAATTAACCTGAAATTGAGGCTGTGTTAAAATGCATGTTATTGCCTGTGCTTCTATTTATACCAACTGGTATCTGTTCTGTTTTTATCTTTATTGTCCCACGCCCCAGATGTGAAAACTACTTGCATACTTTCAGAAATCATTAACATTTTTCTGTCTTCTATTGCCATATTATCAGCTTGTCTCCATGGAAAAGTAAGAGAGGAAAAAAAGGAAAATATATCACTCAGTTACAGCCTGATACACAAAACATTTAATGTTAAAGGAAATCTTTTCATTGTATTCAGTGTTGTCATACTTGCTTTCACCTAAAATTTATTACATAAAGCCAATTGTCTTAATTCAGACATTCACATATGCAAAAGTAAGAGAAAACATATCAGCTCTATATATACTATTATCTGTGTACTTTTACATCCCATCCCTCATCTCAACAACCCAAGATTACAGCTTATTAACTTAAACATGCTTTTGTCTAACTTTTCTTCTCTTTTACACTGTAATGCCTACATTTATTAATATCCAAAAAGAAGAAAGGACACGAAAAAGTCATCCGTTTAACAACTGTTTCAAATACAAAAACAACTAAAATACTTTAGTATAAAATATGCAATTGGTATTGTGAAAAGTTTCATAGAAATACTGCTAAGAAATCAAACTTTTACTTACAGTTACCGTCTTTCCTTCCTCTTACCCTCCCCTAAGTTTTATTCCAAACATTAATGACACAAAGTGAGGCAAACGCATTTCAGTTCCTCACAAGTTTAACAAAGTCAACAAAAGTCCACTCTTTCTACTTATTCTTATATAACCATATTTCACAAATGCGATTGATGCTTTTCAGTCTCACATTTATTCATTAATTTGTGTGTTGCTGGTTTTCTTCCTGTTCATCTTTATCTCCCAGCTCCAAATTCCAGTTGAATTTTATGGCAGTCCTGATTCTACTGGTCAACTCTTGTGCTTTTCTCTGTCTCTCAAGCATTTTCCTATGGATCAGTGGAAAAGGTTTCACTGGCAAAGTTTCACCATGTGCTTTATTATCAGAAGAATGAAAAGCAGAGTCACTTTTGGCTTGATAGCTCATTTTTTTGTTGGACAATTGTTTGAATTTCTACATAGCCTGTCATGCATCAAAACATGATTTTGATCCTCCAGGAATAAATATTCTGAAGACAGCAGGATACAGCAGCTTGAATCTCGCACTTGTCTCTTGTCATTCCCTGATTATTGGAATAAATGTGTTTCTCTTCTGCTTAGTGTACAGTGAATAATCATTTTCCACAAACACTCTACTGTCTGCAACTTTTAATACTTTGCCTTTCTGCCACAGTTTTGTCAGGGTCAACTCTTTCAGTCTGTAGGTTTTCATCTTTCCTAAGAAAGGTTTTGACTGCTTTCTCATGGACAGATTTAGAACATACACATGGTGTGCCCTTTCAATAAAAGTTCCTGTTGTAGAATACCAGTCTAGTTGTTTATTTTTGTCTTCATAAAATTAATAAAATCTATTCCTTCCAGTTTCTCCAGTATAGCAGAAACTCTTGGATTTTTCTCTATGTACTCTGCCCTCTAATTCTGCTATTTTTGAAACATCTCTTCTTGAAGAGTCATATTCAGCCAGACTTTTCTTGATTTTGACCTGTGATTTTTGCAGTTCTATTAACTCATCTGCATATCTGTTAACAGCTTCTTTCATTTTTTCCAGCCTTTTTTATTTGAGTTGATATACTCCTTCAATGTTTCATGTTTTTCATGAACAGCTGCAGGATTCTTCCCATCGGTGTTTTTTCTCGGCACCTTTTCTAGTTGATTTTCTTTCAGACTCCCTTAGTTTCTTCTTTGCAGGCATCCAGGCAGTGTACTTACTAGCCAGTAACTGAATTTTACTCAAGCTGACAATATAATTGGTTGTCTCTCTGTTTCTGTCTTCACACTGGGAGACCTGAACTTAAACTGTTGATTAGTGTACAGCCATCTTTGAAGTCCCTGACATGCATGCTTGATATTAAGACTGAGGTGTGCCTGTACAAGTTGCTAGTGATTGATGGACTGAAAATAATTTCTGGCTTGAATTTGGACCTGTGTCATACATATCCCATCCCTCTTTGAGTTAAGTTAATTTCTCCTGATGAACTTTGAGGTTTACAGCTATTTCCTCTGCAGCTGTGCAGTACAAAAAGAGAAGAAATATATATGAAAGGATAATCAGTAAATGCTTTGGTTGGCTAGATCATTAATGCCATACCGCAGACAGATTATGGGTCAGTATACTTACATAACTGAGGGGGTGTTCAGAGTCCTAACTTCAGCATTCCATCAGCTTAGAAGGTCCTGTTTGCACTTCTTAAGGTCACTATACAGTGCTTGGAATGTCTGTTGCATTGGAGACAGCCTTGGCTAAGCTATTCCCAGTCTCAGCCTTATACTGAGACAAAATCTAATTAACTTGAAGCAGCCTACAGCTGCAGCACTTCATGAAGAGTGACATAAAATCCTTGACTCATGAACACTTCAAATTGGTGCTCTAAATTTAGCACCACTCTCCCTTGCCAGCCATTTCTGCAAAAGTCAAGCTAACAAAATATGTCTGCACCCAATTCAGATCCAACATGTACTGTAACTGGCTGAGGGCAAAGATGCACAGCCTTGCCAACTGCATTTGTGCAACTGAAAACAGATGGATTCATTGGCAAACACATTGGCATTGTTTATGTCTCATAGCAGTAAAGGTGTGGAACATGGTGTGATGCTTCACCACTGACCCAGTAATCAAGGAGCCTTAATTTTCACCACTAGCACCAGTGGGGGACATACATTGGCAGGATGACAGATACACACACAGTATATCCAGATGCAGCTCACTGCATCAAGTGCAATTTCCCTTAACAGCACACAGAGACCACAGTCAATCCGGGGCTGGTTTCTCCCTCTTTTGCAGATCCCCAGTAAGACTCCCCACTGGCACAACTACAGAGTTGAGATCTCAGCTGAGTGGCCAAGCCAAGACCTCCAGCACCCTCTCTGTCCAACCACTGCTTTGTGTCCCTGCTCAAGTAGCTGACACACACACACACACACACACACACACACACACACACACACTCAGAGGTTTGATTTATACATACAAACACACACACACACACACATCTCTGGAAAAGGCTGGCACAGGTTTACTAGCTATGCCCCCTTCTGCCAGACTATACGGTAGTTATCACTGCCACCAGCCACATACTTATCAGCTACTTTAAGGCCCTTAACAAAAGGTGTCCAATCTTGCTGTGTAATGTTACTATCAATACAAATGGTAGTTTGACCAAGAGCAAGGCTATTAGGAGTGGCCCACAGTATCACCAAATAAATATGCAAGTACTCTCAGAAATTAAATATGTCTCAAATATCAGCAACAATGTAAGGTTTAAATATATTTAATAATAAATAAAAGAATAAAATACTCAGTATATAATCACAGTAACATCAGAGTTCAAAATCACAGGAAATATTTAAAACAACATTGCAGGACAGTCTCAAATAAATAAAAACATTGAAATTAAGCCTTGCTACATTTCTCACTATATCTAGAGAATTACTACAGCCTAGTTAACTTACTTACAGAGCAAGTAAGGCAGATGCGGTGAATGAGTCTTCTTGTCAGGTCAAAGACAAAATTGAGAATACTCAATCTCTCTCGGACAGTTCTTAAATTAATTTCTCAAATATTACTGCTGGGATAGCTTGCAGGATGACATCACATCTTGTCATCATACTGTATCCCATGTAAAATGCCCAGCGATGCAGCTGGTAGCATTTAGCATCTACCTGTGAACATACATAGACAGGGCTTTCATTAGATCTAAGGCAAATCCTGGAAGTCATAAAACAATAAAAACACTTCCAAGACAATACAGTGAACGTGTAATTCTAGACATTGTGTTGGTTACTGCACTGAAACAGAACAATAACATCCTTTTTATGGAGTGGCTTTAAAACAATTTAGTTTCAACTATTTTTCTGAAGTTTTGCAAGCTAAACTTCTATATTCCAGTTTCTCCTTTTAAAAATACATACATCTAAACAGTTACAATAAATGTACATTTCTGTTCCAGTAGGGTACATGGCAGATACATTTTTAAAGCTCAGTATTTTACAACCCTTTTTAACACACACTTCTGTACCAGCAGTTTGATATACACACAACATACAGTTCCAATACATTTGTAATACAAGCATATGAATCATGTTGATATTCACAAATGACATACAATTATTTACAAAATTCCAGACAGCTGTGCTGGCAGTATCTCTCTTTGTTACACTTCTATATAAATCATGTTAATATTCACAAATGACAGTTTATTATTTAACAAAATTCCAGATAGCTGGGCTGGCAGTATCACCTTTTGTGACACCCCCTCTGAAGACTCAAGCTAGTTTCTCAAGTGACCCTTGAGAAACATTGCTTGAGAAGGATGGGCCTATGTGGGAATACTTTTACCCCATTCCCTCTCAGGATTCCAGCTGCCTTGGCATTGCTGTCCCCAGTACAGTGCTGCACTGTCCTATCATATGCCTACAACCCTAGGCTCCACCATAGTAATTTGTAGCCATAGATCCCCCTTAGACTCCTCCTGCCTCTTACTGCAAATACTTAGCACCAGGGACTCCCTATCATGGTAAGGTTTCATGGTGTCAACATGGTATGATTTGTGCCCGTCTCATGCCTAGCAGTTCTACCATGTAGCTAACATCACTGACCTTCCTTAACAGCTTGCAGGGTTCCTCCTAGGCTGCCTGCAGCTTATTGTGTCTGACAGGAATGAGAACAATTACATGCTGCCCTAGGGCATACTCTCTAGCTTGAGCATTCCTGTCATACCAGACCTTTTTCTGCTCTTAGGCTTCTGCCAGGTTCTCCTGGGGCAAGCCCATGAGTTCACTGAGCCTTGTCCTGAGGTTTAGGACATATGGCACAACACTCTCCTTGTGGAATTCATACTAATCCTCCCACTCATCTCGAAACAAATCTAAAGGTCCCCTCATCATATGTCCATACAGAAACGCAAAGGGTGAAAAACCTGTGGATTCCTGGGGAACCTCTCTGTAAGCAAACAGATGGGGCAAATCTTTGTCCCAGTCCCTCTTAAACTGGTATGCAAATGCCCGTAGAGTGTAGAGTTTAACCTCTCAACAAGACCATTAGTCTGGGGATGGTAGGGGGTGATATTTAGGTGCTTCAACCCCACAGTACTTCCACAGACAAGCCAGCAGGTCTGACATGAAATTGGCACCTCTATCAGTCAGTATTTCCTTTGGGAAACCTACCCTTCTGAAAATCTCTAACAAAGCATTTGCCACCTTTTCTGCCTCAATGGAGGACAAAGTCACTACCTCAGAGTATCTGGTCACATAATCTACTACCACTAGGGTATACTTTTTCCCTGTGGAACTTGGGGTACTCAGAGGCCCCACAATATCCATAGCTACCCTCTAAAATGGCTCCTAAATCACAGGCAAAAGATTCAAAGGAGCTTTCACCTTGTCTCCTGTCTTGCCTACCTTTTGGCACTGCTCATAGGTCCTGCAGTACCTTGTTACATCTTTAGAAATCCCAGACCAATAGAAGTTCTCCATAATATGTCTGTCTGTGTGCTTTATGCCCATATGACTTGCAAAGTGAATATCATGGGCTATGGCTAGAAGTGCCAGATGGTAGGCTCTGAGCACTACCAACTGCTGTATTCTCTTACCCTCTAGCCCTCCCTCAGGTGTCCACTATACAGTAACCCTTTGTCCCAGTATAGATTCCCCCATCCCTTGAGAATCAGATGCCTCACTACCTACCTGCCTCAGGCCTTGTAATGTAGGGTCTTAGAGCTGAGCCTGTCTCAACTCTCTCTTTGTAACTCTCCCAGCTCCCCTTCCACAGGAAGTCTGGTATCCTCTGACAGCAGTGCCTCACTGTCAGCCTGGGTACTACTACTCACCTCTGCCTTTGCAGTCACTCTATCTAAAGTAACATCAGTACCCACAAGCAGCTGTGGCTCACCTTCAGTCTCACTGCTACAGGGTAGCTCCCTCCCTAAAGTAACCACCTCACCAGTCCTGGCTGCAAATGTGCAGTCTGTCTGGTCTCCCCCAGGCTACCAGATGCACATGCTTATCTCCAAGCCTGACTGTGTGTAACTGCATGAACACACGGTACTGCAATATCAAAATCATTCCCTATCAGGACATCTGCAGGGATATCCTCAAACACACCTACTCGCTGGCTTCCTTTTCCACCTTCCCAGCCAAGGTGAACCCTAGCCAAAGGTATTTGGAATGAGGCCCCTCCTAAAGCTCTGACTGTTGTAGACTGCCCAAGCAAGTAGTGCTCCTCTGTAGCCATTGCAGGCTTCATAATGGTTAGGTCAGAATCTCTCTCTCTCAGCCATGGCCTCTTTCCCATTCACTAAGACAGGATATAATCTCTTGTGGTAGTTTGGTACCCTTGTTGTCGAGAACTTACTTCTGGCATTTTGTCATTCACACTTACTGGTTCTCCCAGCTTTTGTTCCCCACTGTGCCTCCGTGGACGTCTATATGCTACATGGGCCCACTGGTTGCATTTAAAACATTTAACCCTTGGTCTGGATGTGTACCTGGACTAGTGGCTTCCCCTGCTACTGGCAGACTCTGTTGGGGCAGTCTGCGCTGCCCACTATGGGTTCCCTTAGACCCATGAGCAGCACTGGGTGTCCCTTTTCTGTGCTGTGATGCCCTTCTTGCTAGGTATAGGTCTCTCTTCTTCCCCAACTCATCTACAGTACTGGATAGTCTATTAGCTAACCAAATTCTCATGTCCTCAGGCAAAGTGCTAAGGGCTTGTTCCCTCACCAAAAGGTCTGCTAGCCCTTCAAAAGTGGTGACCTGACATCCACTCACCCACCTATGAAAATAAGTGCTTAGTTCAGCAACAAATTCACACACACTTTCATCTGCCTTGCATCTATGCTCACAAAATTTTTCCTATAACCTTCAGGTGTTAACTTAAAACATTCTAACAAACATATTTTGACTGTATTATAATTTAAACAATCAGTATCAGACAGTTTAGAAATTGTAGTTACAGCTTTACTATGGAGTAAGGGGGTCAGGAACCATACTCAGAGCCCTTGGTCAACATTATGCTGTTTACATGCCCTCTCAAACATATGAATGAAACTATCAAAATTAGTCTCCTCTGTAAATTGTGGAAGACATTTAGTGACCTTTGTTGCTTCTGGGGTTTGGTTACACCCTTCCCCATTATCTCCATGACTCTGGTGAAGAGTCGGCATCTCCTTTTCATGTTGCCTCTGCCTCTCATTCTCCTCAGCCTCCAGATGTCTCAGTCTCTCTGCTGCTTCTATTTCCAAATGCTTGGCCTCCAATGCAAGCCTTTAACTCCTGACAGATTTTTAAGTCCTCTGTGGAGAGGTTGAGATGTCCATTTTCTGAGAGCTGTACATCTCCATGACCAGTCTGATTGTCCTCCTGGTTGCTATTCTGTGATGCAGCTGTGACTAAAGCTGCAATCGTGTCTGCTTTAGTCAGGTTGTCATGCACCAGTCCTTTAGCCTGGCACATCTCAGCCAACTGGCTCCTTGTCAGCTTGTCATACTCCTCTGCTGACATGCTTACCTGCTCTCCCTGACTAAGCTAACAAAAAAATAAAATAATTGTGATATGAACTCAGTGCTCACTGTGTGGCTGATTGAGAGTACAAACACCTTCCGTGACCACTGTACACAGGCTACAGGAATTCAATATCCACACCACTACATGCCAATATGTGATTTGGCTAACTCACCACTGTCAACCAATTAATATGTGATGTGGATATCGGACCACTACCGAACAGTTAATATGTGATGCCCCTGCACTGGCCCAGTAATCAAGGAACCTCAATCCTCACTGCTGGCAACAGTGAGGGATGTACACAATGGGAGGATAACAAGCACACACACAGTAAAGTACAATTTCCCTTAAGAGCACACAGAGATCACAGTCAGTCTGGGGACTGGTTTCTCCCTCTTTCTCCAGATCCCGGTAAGAGTCCCCACTAGCACAGCTATAGGGTTAAGATCTCAGCTGAGGAGTCAAGCCAAGACCTCCAGCACACTCTCTGTCCAATCCGTGCTTCATGTCCCTGCCCAAGTGGCTGACACACACACACACACTTTGAGATTTGATTTATATACAAACACACACACACCTGGGGAAGGCTAGCACAGGTTTATTAGCTATGCCACCCTTCTGCCCAGACTATAAGGTAGTTATCACTGCCACCAACCCCTACTTATCAGCTACTATAGGCCCTTACAAAGGGTGACCAATCCTACTGTGTAATGTTAATATTATCCAAATGGTAAGTGTGACCAAGAGCAAGACTATTGGAGTGGCCTACACAGTGTCACCATATGCAAGTACTCTAAGAGCTTAAATATCTCTAAACAAACCAGTCACAATTACAAGCTTTAAATATATTTAATAATAAATAATAAAAGAAGAAGGCAATACTCAAACAGTAACTACAGAGTTCATAATCACAGGAAAGATTTTAAAGCAACATTGCAGGACAGTCTCAAATGAATACAGAAAAGATTTAAACTAATCTTTACTATAAATATATATATATATATATATATATATACATACAAGACACTATGGCCTAAATAACTTACTTACAGAGCAAGGCAAATGCAGATGATGGATGTTTAAAGGTCCATGACAAGATACAAAATGTCCAGTCTCTCTATCTCTGAGAAAGTTCTTAAATTAATAATCAACATTACTGCTGGGTTAGCTCAGCTGACATCACTCTGTCACCTGACTTTAGTTCCCAGGCTAAACAGATACTCAGACTTTAACATCTCTGTGTCAAAATATATGTCTCTCTTAAGTGTGCAGCTGCTAGGAAGTCATAAAGCAATAAAAAGTACAGTTTTGTACCTACCATAAATGTAGATGTCCGAACTGGATAGCATCTGCAGTCATAACAAATGGGTTGTCCTGTCGTCAGGCAGCCCTTCGGTCGGCCGGATTCCAAAGTCTGGGTCCGGCTTCGGCTGATGTCGCACTTCACCCGACATCATCTCTGCTGGTCTTCGGGTATAAAGGCATCAGCCGACGCCATTTTCCTCAGTGTTTCTTGCCCCAGATGCCAATTGCCCTCTTGGAAAGCTAAATTTTGGATAAATGCCAATGTTTCCAAAATAGTAGAAGGCAAACACAAAAAATAAACATGTATGTACATATATACAAACAAATACACCATAAGAGACTCCCCCCCCAGCTAGCTATTAGAAGGGTAAATACCCTAGGAGTACCGCAGAGGGGAAGGAGGGAGGGTAATCCTGACTGCAGATGCTATCCAGTTCGGACATCTACATTTATGGTAGGTACAAAACTGTACTTATGTCCTTCATGGATGCATCTGCAGTCATAACAAATGGGTAGAATACCATAGCCAAACTAGGGGAGGAGGAATAATAATTATGGTGTAGTCAGGATCCCTTGCAGTACAGCAGTGGCAAACCCTGCTCGGGATCTAGAATATAGAGGTAAATTATAATGCTTGGCAAATGTATGCACGGAGGTCCAAGTAGCCGCCTCAATAATGTCCTTGGTTGCCACTCCTCTTAAGAAAGCTGTGGTAGTGGCTGTAGCCCTTGTAGAATGAGGTCTTATGTTCTGTGGAATTGGTTTTCCATGGTAGGAGTAACAGAATCTTATGCAATTTCCTATCCATTTGGAGATTGTCTGTTTGGAAATTGCTTTTCCTTCCCTTCCTGTTGCATAGGCTACAAAGAGCTGGTCAGTTTTTCTGTTACCTTTGGTCCTGTCCAGGTAGTAGCGTAACTGTCTATGTACATCCAAGGTATGCATTATTCTTTCACCTCTGTTTTGTGGATTGGGAAAGAAGGTAGGTAGGTGGATTGCCTGGTTTAAAGACACTCTGGATACCACCTTAGGCATAAATGTAGGATTAGTTCTCATGGACACCCTATCTTGATGGAAGATTAGGAAGGGTTGCACTGCCATTAAGGCCTGTAGTTCCGAAACCCTCCTTGCTGAAGTAATAGCCAGTAGGAAAGCAGTTTTCCATGACAGGTGTTGTAGAGCTGCTGTTGCTGCTGGTTCAAACGGAGGGAGTGTCAACTTTTCTAGTACAAAATTCAAGTCCCATGCTGGTAATGGTGGTTTCCTAGGAGGTTTTACATTCTTGATCCCTCTGAGGAACTGCCTGAGTAGAGGATGTGAAAAGACAGGAGGATCAAAGCTGTATTCTGCTGAAATAGCTGATGCATGTATCTTGATGGAGGAATAGGACAGGCCTGTATGTAGAAGCTCTGCCAAGTACTCCAGAATGTTAGCAATATCTATGTTCGACACATCTTTTCCTCTTTCAGTACTCCAAATGACGAACCTTTTCCATTTTCCTGCATAGTTCCTTCTTGTTGAAGGTCTGCGGGCTTCAAGGATAATGTCTTTAACCCTTTGTGAAAGGTCTGGGTTAGTTACTGCTATGTGATGTTCCAGGCAGTCAGTTGCAAGGTTTTTAGGTTTGGATGTATGATGTTGTAGTTGTTCTGAGTTAACATCAGAGGCATCAGGGGTATTGACCACATTTTCTCCCGAGACATGCTCCTCAGCAATGGGTACCAGTGTTGTCTTGGCCAGTTCGGCGCTATCAGAATTATCCTTGGACGTTCCTCTTTGATTTTCAGTAGTACCTTGTGCATCAAGGGAAGAGGTGGAAATGCATATGCTGTCAGGCCTTTCCAGCTGAAGGATAGAGAGTCCACCTTCCATGCAAGTGGGTGGAATGTCCTTGTGCAGAATTTTTTGAGCTGGTGATTTTGTGGGGAAGTGAATAGATCTATTTGTGGCATTCCCCATTTCTTTGTGATGGTCTTGAAGATGTCCGGGTGTAGCATCCATTCGTGAGCATCCGAGGTGGTTCTGCTTAAAATGTCTGCTAGGGTGTTCTCTTTTCCCGGTACAAATATTGCCTGTAACTGGATGTTGTAGCTGACAGCCAGATTCCAAAGGTCCAAAGTCATTCTGCATAGGGGGTAAGAATGAGTGCCTCCCTGTTTGTTGATGTACCACATGACTGTGGTGTTGTCTGTCCTTATCATCAAATGGCCTTCTTTGAGGAATGGTCTGAATGTTAGGATTGCCAGTTTTACTGCCAGCATTTCTTTTTGGTTTATGTGCAGGTGCAGCTGGTCCTGAGTCCACAGTCCTTGTACGCATTTGTCCATCATGTGTGCCCCCCATCCTAGGTCTGAGGCATCCGTTGTGATGGTTTGGTTTGCTCGAAAGTTGTGGAAGGGTAAGCCTGGGTTTGACTGGCATGCTGGAGCCCACCATAGGAACTCCTGTTTTAAGCATGGGATTAGTGGTATTTCTGTTTCTAAGCTGTGCCTGTGTTGAGACCATAAATTCTTTAGGTACCACTGTAACTTTCTCATATGCAGTCTGGCATGTGGGACCAAGATTATGCATGATGCCATGAAGCCCAAGGCCTGCAGAACTTTTCTTGCTGTTAGTTTGTTCTGCTTTGTTAATGCCAAGAAGTAAAGAGGGAGTTCTTTTGTTTTTCTGCAGTTAGGAATGCCATCTGTTTTACTGTGTCCAATTCCGCGCCCAAGAAAGTTCTTGTCTGGGATGGTGTCAGCCTTGACTTTTGTAAATTGACTGTGTATCCCAGGGCTTGAAGCAAGTAAATGACCCTTTGTAAATCTGTTGTCAGCTTGCTTTTGTTGTCCGCTTGTAACAGGCAGTCATCCAGGTATGGATAAATTTGGATTCCCTGTACTCTGCAGTGAGCGATTACTGATGCCAGGCATTTTGTGAATACTCTGGGTGCAGTAGATAAGCCAAAGGGCAATGCTGAGAATTGATAATGCTCTGATCCTGCAAGAAATCTGAGGTATCTTCTGCAATTTGGTCGAATGGGGACGTGCAGGTATGCCTCCTTGAGATCTAGAGTTACCAGCCAACACTCCTTGCCCAGCATGGGAAGAAGTTGCTGTAGGGTCAGCATTTTGAATTTTGGGACAATGATGTATGTGTTTAAGATGGACAGGTCGAGAATAGGTCTCCAGTTTTTCTCTTTTCTTGGTACTAGGAAGAGTCTGGAGTAGAATCCTTTGCCCTGTTCTGTTATTGGTACCCTTTCCACAGCTATTAATTCCGCTATCTGATGCAGGGCTTCTATTTTTTTATTTGGGGGCAGGTTTGGCATTCCTCTTTTTACTGGTAAAGTGTGGAAGTGGAACCGGTAGCCTTGGTCTATGGTTTGCAAAATCCACTTGTCTTTTGTAATATAGTGCCAATTTTTCGAGAATAAGGCTAACTTTCCGCCTAATGGTGCTGCTATTTGCTCCCTGGTAGGTGGAGTCAGAGCCAAGTCACTGTGGTTGTCCTGTTGCAGTGGCAGTGGTTGTGTCTGTGCCTCGGTTATTGCCTTGCCACTGTCGTCCTCTGTAGGCACCTCCTCTGGATTGATTTCTGCCCCTCGAGCGTCTGTTCCTGCCCCTTTGTGATCTTGTGGAGTCAGGAAAGGACCAATTTTTGGCAGGCCAGTTCCTGCTAAACCTTGGGGGCTGAACCTGTAGGAAATCTTTAACTGTTTGTACAGATTTTGCCTTCTCTTCCATTTTCTTCATTACCTGCTGGGCAGGTTCCCCAAATAGACTGGCCTTATCCATAGGAGCATCCAATAGCTTAGCTTTAACATGATTCGGCAAGACCTGTTCTTTCAACCATGCATGCCTTCTTATAACTGTGCCAGTCATGGCTGATCTAAATGAAGCCTCCAGTGCATCATAGCCACATTTTAAAGAATGGTTACTAACCTGTTGGATGTTATTCACCATTTCTAATACATATTTCTTATCTAAAGATTCATCAGAGGACAGCTTTTAATTAACTGATCAAGCATAAACTCTTGGTATTGGATCATGTGAAACTGACAGTTTAAAGCTCTAGCTGAGAGAGTAGCAGAGGTGTAGACTTTTTTCCCCCATCTCTCTAAGGACCTGGATTCCCTTTCAGAGGGAATAGGGTTTTGCTGTGGTCGAGGCTACTGCCTTAGGCTCCTGGGATATAGTTTCGGGTCTGCAAGTGGGGCCTTGTATAGGTGGTGATGAGTGTCTGGCACCCTGTAAAATCTATCTGGTTTGGCAGGGGCTGGAGGTAAAGAATCAGGTGCAGTGCAGACATCATTAAATGCATCGTCCACAACAGATAGGACAGGAGGTATAGCTAAGGGCCTATGTTGTGGTAAGTGCAGAAAGGTCCTAAGCCTTTTTCTTGAATCTGAGAAATCTTGTCCCTGCCATTGGAATTGTTCTCTCATGGCATGTAAGGTTTCCCCAAAGGAGAATTCCTCTGGTGGAGAGGCAGCTGGAATGGATTCTTCAGCATCTGAATCTTCATAATTGGAAAAAGGAGCCTCTGGCTGGTCTGTAATGTCTGAGTCATCTGCAGAATCATCAGAGGACACAGGTTCGGGGGGCTCTGCTCTAGGTCTCTTTTCTGGGGGCTGAGAGGCCCTGTCTGGGTGAGATTGGGATCCCCTAATTAAGGATATTAAATCTTCTGCCAGAGTAAGCATTTGTGAACTAGAAGTGGGCCTGAGTGAGGGTGGTTTAACAGGCACTGATTTAGCTGATTTGGCTGCTTTAGCCCTGGCAAAGGCCTTAATAGACATGGCTGCAGGGGGCCTAGCAGCACCACGTGCTGGGGTAGAGATATCCAAGGGGATGGTGTCTGATAGATCAGAAGGAAACACAGTTGTAGGCAAAATTTCTGAGGCTAGTTCAGGTAAGGTAGCAGGAGCCTCAGTAGTAGTCATGGATTCGGCTGTAGATTGACCAGTTTTCTCGGTTTCGGCCGAAACCGAGACACTCGCGGCTTGCTTAACCGTGGTTTCGGCCGAAACCGCGGACCGCGAGTGTCGGTCTTTTTCTTTGCGTTTTTTAACAATTTGGGTAGTCGGAGGATCCGACGGCATAATGTACGCAAAATCTGAGCCGAAAAACTGTTCAGCAAACTCCGACCAACGCCTAAGCGTTCGTCGGTTGAAGGAAGCACAGGCCGAACAGGCTGCTACGTCGTGGTCTGGCCTAAGCAAGGCAAACAGTAAGAGTGGAAATCTTTATGAGGTATTTGTTTCCCACAAGTTAAACAGTTATTGACTTTTTCTGACATCGGCTGAGGCAAGAAAGAGTCCCCAACGGGGTACTTAGCTTTTAGAAGTCTTCGAAGTAGTATTCGGTAGTAGTAATCTCTGGATCTGACCGACCGGCACTTGCGAACAGCTTCTGCTTGGCCACGCGGCAAGAAAGACTGAGGAAAATGGCGTCGGCTGATGCCTTTATACCCGAAGACCAGCAGAGATGACGTCGGGTGAAGTGCGACATCAGCCGAAGCCGGACCCAGACTTTGGAATCCGGCCGACCGAAGGGCTGCCTGACGACAGGACAACCCATTTGTTATGACTGCAGATGCATCCATGAAGGACATCACTTTTACATTTGAAACCTTTTAATTATTTCTGTTTCAAGACATAGGAAAACCTCTAGCTCTAGACATTGTGTCTGCTTGCTGCACTGAAACACAATCGTAAAACACTTTGATTCCAACTTATTTTCTTGATGTTTTGCAAGTTAACTCTGTATGTTCCAGCTTCTACTATTAAAACATACATTTGCATAGGTATATAGTTTATATACATTCCTGTTCTTTCCCAATAGGGTACACTGTGGTTACATTCTTGAAGCTCGGTACATAACATACAGTTTAACACACACTTCTGCACCAGTAGTTTAATATACACATAGCATATAGTTCTCTTACATTTGTAAGACAAGCATATGAATCATATTGATATTCACAAATGACATATGATCATTTACAAAATTCCAAATAGCTGGGCTGGCAGCATCACAGCCCCCAACACTTCATGGAAGTGTGCTACTGCACAGAATTCCTGCACTGGTCTTGCTCTCACCTGTGGGGTGCGTGGAAAACAGATGGGATCTCTTGCATGTAGTAGCACTGCATTTAAAAGAAATGATGTAATATTCTTGAGGTGGATGCCTATGACACCTCTAATATACCTTCTATGGGTCTCTGGAAAGCACCAGTAGCTAGTATATGTAATGTTAAACATACCTTTGTTTCTACTGTGATGAGTTTTCCACTATTTCCCTGGGACCTGAAGTGGAGGCAGCAAAGTTTGCTTATTTCCTCAAGTGTTTCCCTGTCCATGATGCCTCTCAGCAATTTCTGTGTCATTCAGTCCATAAAACATCAAATGGGGTCTAAACACCCTTCTTCTCACCTAAGATCTGGCAGCAGCACCCTGATTTAAAACCTGTTGTACATACATCATAATAATAGCAGCAATCCCTAGTCCAAAGAGTTTTTGTGTACAGGGGAAAAACTTACACTGACTGCACATGATTGCTTTACAGCTTCCTGAACAGCTCCACCCTATTGGATTGGTTAATTAGCATGTACTTTGACTCTTTAAGCTGTCATTATCATATTCTGCTGTTTCCCTTTGCTTGGCAGCTCTACACATAATGTAGAGTAATTTAATGAATACGAAATAGCTCACTTTTGTGTAGCTGTTAATGAATCTGGCCCTGTATCTGCACATTCAAGCACACCTCTCAAAGAATATTCAAATTAGAAACAAATTCCATTTATATAACACTTTTGCTCTGCAAGTTAGGAGTCAGCAAAATCATCCAGTGTGCACACTGTAAAATAATTTTTCACATAAAGCCTTGACAATTTACCATTAAAAAGGCTATATTACTTTAAAGAGACATCCTTTTGCCCTGAAGGTTTAACCATTCTCCCTCTTTACCAGGGAGTGTTGGTTAGATGAAGTAAAGGACTTTTTATTTGAGCAGGTAGATGTGGAGACCACAGCTGGGTCAGAAGTCAAATGAGAAAAGAGACGTCATATCTGAGAAGACCCTATATTTTCTCAGAGCCTTTTTAGGAAGTGTTGGAATATACACTAGTGTTCTTCAGGTAACTTTACAAACATCTTCCAAGGTTGGCAAGGAGGGGGGGGGGGGATAGCCACAAAAATGGTCATCCTCTGTAAGGTCATATACCTTGCCTAGCTCTGAGGTAGTTTCTGACTTCTCTCAAGCAAAAACATCACTACATCTGGCAATCATCTGAGGAAAAGTGAACATTCATTTGGACTTAAGCACAGGTTCAACTTCCAAAGAATAAAAGTGAATGGATTCAGTGTCAACTAGGAAATCACCATTGCCCTCATCAGATTCCTGTTCTTTCTCTGAAACAACAGAAAGGTCTCTAGCCAAACTAGTACTAAAGCCATGGATGGGAACACAATCAGAATTACCTTTCTGTAGAAAACTCTTAGCCAAGGAATCAACATCAGCCTTATAAATAGCTGTAATCAGATCATCAGCTGCATGATGAAGCTTCTGTTTCTTTTTCTTGTGAACTTCACCAGTAGATAAAATATCCAGGGACAGAGTATCATGTTTGGAAAGGGGGCTCTTTCCCCACACTACTAGTATACCTAAAAGGTTTGATTCCCCATACCTGGGCAGGTACTGGAAAAGACCCTGATGATTTGTCTAACCCCTGTTCCATAGTAGCAAGCAAAGCTACACTACAGGCAGATGAGTTAAGAGGTAAGTGGTCTGTGGGCTGAGAAATGGCCCCAACAGAATCACTAACCACAGGTTGAGGCATATATTTGTTTTGTTTTTCCTTTTAGGTGTGACATGATTTGATTGGGAGGGGGGCAGAGTTAGGATCCGTCAAGTCAGGGGACAGAGAAAGCCAGGCAGAATAATAAACTGACAGTACTGGATCATGTATCACAATAAAGCACTGTGTCCCCACAAACAAACCCAGAGAAATTGTGGTATTTTCACAAAAAAACAGTTTGAAATATGTTCAAAATTATTTTACAATTAGCAGAATTCAAAGAATTTCTAGTAAACCAAGGCCAAACATCAGTGCAACCAATGTGTCAAACCAGTGTTAGATTAGCTCCATACACCTTAACCATGTTAAACTCCTATAAAATAATGTTCAATGGGAATTTAAACTGTATTTTCTTGTCAGATACAGTAAAATCTCCAGAGTACATTCAAGTAATTTAATTTGCAGTAAAATCACAATACAATGTTGTAAACACACATGGCAGAGTCGAACATACAGTAAATAACGTATAAATGCTGAAAAATCCAAGTTCTGCAATATGTTTCTGTCAAAAGAATAAAATAAAGCAGAGTCACAACAGTAAAGACAGGCCCTCTAGTGTCTAACAGCACACACACACTGCATTTCTGAGAGAAATACTCAAAGTTTTCTCAGAAATAGCAAAAACAAATATTTGTCAAACACAGAAGCCAAATAAACACTGCTTCAAGCAGAAATTCCTACAGAAATTGGTGTGAACACTGACAGAAATAAAATATTAAAATAAATATAGTTTAAACAAACATAAAAATAGAAAGAGAATAATAAGTATAATAAAATGAGAAGAAGGGTCCCCCAAATAGGGTTTATCTGCACAGTAAGCCAGAAAAATCAGCACTGGATCCTGTGACGGGACAGTGGATTTTCTCCTTTGTATAGAAGAAAGACTGAACATTCACTTTCTGTGACAGCTAGAGGCTTCCCTCTCAGGATATATTTAAGTACATCAGCTATCAAGAGAGAGGAGAGTCTGAACTTTTAAAAACTGTCCAGTACTAGGTTATCTTATCAAATACCTGAAATGCGACTGAAGTAGTAGTAATGATGAACACTGGCTAAATCCTAGGCTATCATGGCTGGTGTGCAAAGGGTGAGGTAAGATCTTATCCCACCTTGTTTTTCATGACAGTTGGACAATTAGCAGCTCTAACAGATAAGGTGGCAGAGGTATAAACTTTTTTATCATATCTATTTAAAGTTCTACCATCTTTATTATTAGAAAATGAACTGTGAATAGGAATAATCCTGGCTCCCTTGTCTGAGTCAGGGGAGATGAATGCTTGATCAGAAATGGGTTGTTATAGAGATATTTATTTATGATGAGTTCTGTAAAAATCTTTCTGGCTTTTGGGGGGTTGGAGGTTGGGAGTGTGGGGATATGATAGCAATGCTCCTAAAATATAAGGAATAGCAGTGGTTTGAAAGCATCCATATTTAACAGTTCATGCTATCTTCCTTAGGAGTCAGGGACTTCTCTGCTTTCTAATTTAAAATAATCTTTCATCCTTGTAATGGTGGTCCCAAAATAAATCAATTCATTAGTGAATCTGAAGGTAAGGTCTTTCCAGCATCTGACTCAAAAGCAGACTGAAATGCATAGTCTAAATCCTCGCAGTCTGAATTAAAAAGCACATCCTCCTCCTCAGAAGGCTCTCTCTCTCTTTTTAAAGTAGAGGAAGAGGAGGTGGAAGACTGACAAGACTGAAGAGCATGAAAGGCTTTGAAAAGACCCAAGGCAAAATTAAACCATTCATCTTTACTACACTTCTAACACAAACAATGGATAGGGGAGGAGAAATATGTTTAGATATCTAGAGTACATTTCTGGTGAACAACCAGATGTATGATCTTGGGGGTGGAAACTTCCTCACAACAAGGAGTTGATGTAAACCTCTTCTCTCTTAGTTAAAACTAATCTGGGTTCTCCCTTCCCAGCTGAATCAGCCATATAGTTGGTCCAATCAAATGTGCTAAACTTGTTTGCCATAATGGCCTGCAAACGGACAACGTTAGGTGACCCTGGGAAAGAAGATAAATGGTCCAGGGGTCACAAAGGACCTTGGTGAATCTGACCATCTTAAACATATAATGAGAAGTGCAAGTTTGAGTAGATTCAGATACTTCTGTGTTTGTTTATGGTTCTTTTTTTTTTTTTTTTTTTTTTTTTCCAATTCCTTTTTATTAGAGTTATATCTGTTTATGGTTCTTTTTTAACTGAGGGGTAATGAAGGATGGTGACGCCATAGTAGCACAAGCTAACACCTGAAGCTAATCTAGTCTCCAGGTAAATGGTGTTTGTGTTTAGTCAACTCTGGGTCATTTCAGGGGTAAATGCCTGACAAACAGAACACACGCACTTTCTGCCCCAAGACAAAAACAAGCACCACATGGGAATCCTTATAAAGAATCTCACACCCACAGTCTCACTTTCCTTTTTCTTGAGCAACAAAGTACATTTCTCATAGAAAAATAATGTAATAGAGGAAGGGCTCTCAGTGGGAAACTTATCTGCCTGAGTCTCTGATGCTGAAGCTAACCAAAATGGGTTAATGAAAGTTACCCTGACAGAAGTATGCATATACAAACTAGCAGAAAGTATGAGTTGTTATATGCTTGTAACTCCCTTTTTCACTAGCATGCCAATTCATGTTAAGGAAGGTACTACATGCAAGGAAGGCATCTGAGTATAATAGACTAACCAGACATACAGGTATCATAGATGATAAATCCAAATTGTCAACTGTACAACAATAATCTTACAAAGAATATTTAGAAAAATACAAGACTGAAGATTATGATCAAGGATTTGAATAGTAAGATATAGACCCTAAAATGTTTATAAGTCCTTTGGTTATGTATGCAAACTAGGCATTAGCCAGAGGAGAAGTTGTGGATGACAGTAAGGTAGTGACTTTACCTGGGAGGGGAAAAGAGCAAGAGTTAAATGAAATAAACTGATTCCCCATACAGAGCAAGAGGGATTATGACTACCAAATTTGAAGGGGATATTTTAAGGCCATGTAACTGAGGTCTGTAGATATAACAAGCTGAGTGATATAGATTGAAGCAGAAAAAAAATGACTGTGGCACAAGGGTAAATACATAGGCTAGAGAGAGAGACTACTACTTTGGATGTAAGCCATTAAGAAAATAGTAACATCCATACAGACTATTACTATATATAGCTGCAGAAAACTTTATAAAGACTAAAACAGTATGGCACTGGAGCAAGGAAACTCTTTCAATAGGTATATGCAGCAGTAAAGGTACACAAATTAAGCAGGCAGTGACTGGAAGTTACTGGCAAAAATTAGCTAAGGAACCATGGTACTGGGAACAGATTCATTAGAACTGGAGAAAGCCATGCAAGTATTTGACTTGCAAATTAGGGATTGTCTCCCATACCAGGGACTGAAGGTAGAGACAAACAGTAGTAAAGAGGAAGGACCAGCCCTGGTGGAGTTTCTAGAGGTGCCAAGAAGAGATGCTGTCAACAAAAAAGGCAATAAGTAGGACATATATGATCTTGCATGTTAACTATAAGACTCAATTATAGGAAGTTGGAAAAGACTGGCTAAAGAAAACCAACAAATTACAAATGAACAAAAGGGCACCCACGTATGTAGCTTAAGTTCAGATGGTTTAGGATACTTGCGTGGAAAAAGTTCAGATTGTTTAGGATACATGCATGAAATGCTGGCACAGATTACTTTTGTACACTGTGAAGCCTTTACAGTATCTTCCTAAAAGTGGGATGTGAGTGTTGGAGGTGTGAAGGGGATGGAAGAAGAGCCTAGGAACAAGTAATATGGGAATGTTAAAGAGCTGATTTATTTGGAGGACTCATTACAGAATGCTTTGGGGTTAACAAATTACAATAACTTAAGAGATATGATGTTTAGAGTTAGAGAAGCCAAGACATATTAAAGCAACCAAAAAAGCAATAAGAAAATTAAAACCAAGGCCTAAACCAACTTTATATGATGTATTGAGCATTGTAAAAGAAATGGAGGTGGGATTTTTAAAGTAGGAAAAACTATAGGATAAAGTAAATGTCATATTTAAGTTAAATACAAAATAATGGTCAAGATGATGAGTTATATGGGGGGTTGGTAATGAAAAATATGAAGGCATGATGTAGACAATAATGCTGAAGGTAAGAGGAAAAAAAGCATAATGCATGAATATAACAACAGAAATATTCTTGTAATAATTCATGTTTGTGCACTGATGTTGCATGTTAGTGCAAAGAATAAGCAATTAAAGAAGAAAAATCTCAGTTGTCTTCGCATTCAGTTGAACAGACTAACTTTCCCTTTGCTCTAAGGCTTAAAAATACACACAGCTGGAATAGCTTTGGTTCAAGAACATCTGCCATAAAAGAGTTAATTCTTAATGTCATCCTGTCTTAGTGATAGTGCAATAAGAGATCTTTGCCCACCAGAGATTGGAGTTATGAAATCTTCCTTGCAGCTGTGATTGCTACCAGAAATACAGTTTTCCATGTCACAACATTAAGGTGTGCTACACTAGCTGCTGGCTCAAAATGTGACAAGGTTAGCTTTTCAAAGACATTTAGAACCCTAGATTGTCTAAGACAGAGGATACCCATTAGAAACTGATAGGAGTTCTGCAGGATAGAGAGGGTTCTAGAGGCAGACAGAAAATGCTGACAAATACATATTCTGAGATGCATAACTAGGCTCTGACTGAAAAAGCTCAGTCATACACTGCAGAACATGTATTCTTATTAGACCATGGTTCCTTCTTCGGCATCAAGAGGAAAAATATTTTCAGTTTAAGCTGGGTATGATTTCCTGGTATTTGGCCACCTAGCTTCCCTCATGAAATAAAAGTAATCAAAATGTAGCAAAGTTAAACACTCCAGTAGTTAATCTGAGGGTAGTGAGCTTTAGATATTCCAGTGACTCCCTGCACTGCATCAGGAGGTCCATATCCCATCTGGAAAGGTTTTTCTTTTACCATCTCATCACCAAGGGAGAATCAGTGTTGACTGTGCCAGAATGTAGCAATTTTGAATAATTTCTGTCATGTTGTCTCTTACCTTCAGAACTGACCTCGGGAGTAAAGGCAACAATGTTCATCTCTTGTACACTCCACCTTGTCTGTTTTGTAATAGGCTTTCCTTGTGATCCTGCAGCATAGGCTACAAACAGTTGCTCAGTTTTTCTGAAAGCTTTTGTTTTGTCCAGGTAAAATCGTAGCTGTCTGTGTATATCCAAAGAATGCTGTAGTTTCTCCCCTTTATTCTGGGGATTTGGGTAGAAAGTAGGCAAATGCATGGTTTAGTTCAAGGCCACATTGGAGACCACTTTTGGCATGAATGTTGGGTTTGTCCTAAGTGAGACCCTGTCCTGATGAAAAATGATGAAAGGTTCCACAGCCATTAATGCCTGTAACTCTGAGACTCATCTTGCTGAAGTTATTGCTAGGAGCAGAGCAGTTTTCCATGATAAGAATTTTAGATCAGCTGTGCTGGCTGGTACAAAAGGAGGCAGTGTGAGTTTTTCTAAAACAAAATTGAGATCCCAAGTTGGTACTGGTGCTCTCCTTGGGGGTCTTATATTTTTTGCCCCTCTGAGGTACTGTCGTAGTAGAGGATGTGAAAAAATAGGAGGTTCCGTATTGTAATGAGCTGAAATGGCAGAGGCATGGATTTTAATTGATGAGAAAGATAGGCCTTTGTCCAGCATCTCAGTTAGGTATTGTAAAATCTGAGGTATATTAGGGACAAGTGGTTCAAGCCCTTGTGCCTGGTTCCAAGCACAGAATCTCTTCCATTTTTCTGCATAAGATTTCCTAGTGCTGGGCCTCCTGGCTTCTAAAACAACATCCATAACAGCTTTAGAGAGGTGCAGTCTGAGTGGCTACATTATCTGCCATGCTGCCAGATTTAAGGTTCTGAGTTGACTGTGCAGAATCTGATTGTTTTGTTGTGTCAGAAGAGGAATTTGAGGTACAGGCCAAGCTGGGCCTTGAGACAAGCTCTTTATGATTCGGTACCAGTGCTGGCGTGTCCAGTCTGGGGCAATCAGGATAATTTTTGGCCTTTCTTGTCTGACTTTTAGGAGTACCTTGGTAAGGAGAGGCATCGGAGGGAAGGCATAGACTGTCAGGCCTTTCCAGCTGAATGACAGAGCATCCACTTTCCATGCTTGAGAGTGATAAGTTCTTGTGCAGAATTTCTGTATTTGGTAATTGTGAGGGGAGGCAAAAAGATCTATGTCTGGGCGTCCCCATTTCCTCGTTATCATGCTGAACACCTGGGGATTTAGTTTCCATTCGTGACGGTCCATGAGATTTCTGCTTAGTTCGTCTGCCAGTGTATTTTTTGTTCCTGGCAGGAATTGTACCTGCAGATGTACTTGATAAGTCAGTGCTGTGTTCCACAAAGTCATGACTTGCCTGCATAGGGGGTAGGAATGTGTGCCCCCTTGCTTGTTTATGTACCACATAACTGTGGTATTGTCCGTCTTTATTAATAGTTGTCCTGGATGTAGTAGGTCCTTGAAAGCTATCAGGGCATTCTGTACAGCTAGCATCTCTTTTTGATTGATGTGAAGATGCATTTGTTCCTTGGGCCACGTGCCCTGAATACATTTTCCTGCCATATGTGCCCCCCAGGCATAATCCGATGCATCCGTTGTTATTGTCTGCTTGGCTGTGGGTAAAGTGAAAGGCTTTCCCTTGTGGTGACAGGCCTGGGCCCACCATCGAAACTCCTGTTGTAGGCAGGGAATTAAAGTTATGATCGTCTCCAGGCTGAAACAATGCTGAGTCCAAACACTTTTTAGATACCATTGTAGCTTCCTCATATGCAGTTTTGCATATGGAATTAGTAGAATGCAGGATGCCATGAAGCCCAGGGCCTGCAAAATTTTTCTTGCAGGGAGCTGGGTTTTTGTTGCCATCATTTGAAAGTAATGAGTCAGTTGCCTTTGTTTGTCTGGCGTGAGATAAGCCATCTGGTTAGTTGTATTTAAACTTGCACCCAGGAATATTATCTCTTGAGAGGGCACTAGTTTTGATTTCTTTTCGTTTACTGTGTACCCTAGGCAAATTAGCAATCTTTTTACAAATGCCAGATGCTTTAGAAGGATGTCCTTGCTCTCTGCTTGAACAAGGCAGTCATCCAAGTAGGGATATATCTGAATTCCTTTTTGTCTGCAAAATGCAATTACTGGTGCCAGGCATTTTGTGAAGACCCTGGACGCAGTAGATAAGCCAAAGGGCAGTGCAGAGAATTGGTAATGCATTGAGCCTGCTATGAATCTGAGGTATCTTCTGCAAGACTGTCTGATTGGGATATGCCTCCTTGAGGTCCAAAGTAACTAGCCAAGCCTTCTTGCCTAGTATGGGCAGAAGTTGCTGTAGTATTAACATTTTGAATTTTGAAACATCCAGGAAAGTGTTTAGGATTGACAGGTCCAGTATTGGTCTCCAGGCTTTGCCCTTTCTGGGTACTAAGAAAAGTCTTGAGTAAAATCCTTGTCCCTGTTCTTGCTGTGGAACTTTATGAATAGCTCCCATGTCCATAAGAGCAGCAATCTGTTTTTGTGCCTCCGCCCACTGGTTTTGTGGCAGGTCTGGCATACCTTTTGGTTTTGGAAGCGTGTGGAAGTGGAACCTGTAACCCTGAGAAACAATATTCAGCACCCATTGGTCCTAGGTGATCATGTGCCAATTTTTTGAAAAAAGTGCTAGCTTCCCCCCTAGGGGTGCTGTCAAAAGGAAAGTGCTTGGCGTTTGCAGAGGGAAGTCATTGAGACTGTTTCCTATAAGGTTGTGATTTGTCTTCCCCTCCTTTGGGGGCTGAAGCACCCCATTGTTTAGGTTGGTAGGAGCCTTCGGGCTGAGATCTGCCTCTTGGGCGTCTGTATCTGCCTCTTTGTGGCCTGTCTGACACTGGAAAGAACCAATTCTTTGAAGGCCAGTTTCTACTAAATCTAGTTGGTTGAACCTGTAAGAAATCTTTCACTGCCTGCATTGACTTTGCTTTATCCTCCATTTTCTTTAACACCTCTTCTGCCTTAACACCAAACAAAGTATCATGCTATAATGGAGCATCCAATAATTTTACTTTAACATGGTCAAGTAAACTTTTTCCTTTCAACCAAGCATTTCCACCAGAAATGTAGAAAACAACTAGATAATCCGAATTATGAGACAACACACTGTCTCTTGCTATGTTTACAGTACAAGTGAACCGGACCCGGGCAAGAAAAGGAATATTTTATTCCAAACACATACGACAAGACAAGCGGTTTAGCGCTTTAATCTGTAACTACAGACTTCCTCAGAACTTTTCAACCAAGCATGCCTACGAATAACAGAGCCTATAACTGTGGCTCTACAAGAAGCCTCTAATGAATCAAAACCACATTGCAGAGTATTGCTTTCCCACTTGTTCGACTGCATGCAATAAATCCTGCATTTCCTTACTGTCAGGACCTTCTGTATTTGAAAACATTTTCTGTTTTCACAATGACATGAGGTACTGTTGGTATTTAAGCGTGTGAAACTGACAGTTTAAAGCTCTTACAGATAAAGTAGCAGAAGTGTAAACTTTTTTCCCCCATCTGTCCAGAGCTCTCTGGAATCCCTATCCGAGGGGACAGGATTTTTAGCAGTGGAAGCCTTAACCCCTTTTGGACCCTGAGAAATTGTTTCTGGGTCTGCAGCAGGGTTTTTGTAAAGAAA
Organism: Protopterus annectens; assembly: GCF_019279795.1. NCBI lineage: Eukaryota > Metazoa > Chordata > Ceratodontiformes > Protopteridae > Protopterus > Protopterus annectens. The sequence goes on from NC_056725.1 coordinate 423,494,920, forward strand.
TTTATGAGAGTCACAGACTCTGTAGTACCTGTCTGGCTTGACTGGTGCAGGGGGTAAAGAATCAGGAGACAGATTAGATTCAGAAAAAACATCATCAACAATATCAAGCACAGAGGGGATAGCCAGGGGCCTGTGCTGAGGCAATAAAAGGAAGTCTCTGAGCCTTTTCTTGGATTCTGAATAATCCTGGCTCTCCCAATGGAAATGCTCCCTCATAGTGTGCAGGGTTTTCCCAAAAGAATAATCCTCAGGCAGAGAGGCTGAAGGTATGGACTCTTCTGCATCAGAGTCCTCATAGGGAGGGAGAGAATATCCCTGATCAGAAGAGGAGTCAGAGGAAATAGAAACCTGGTCAAAGGAATCAAAATCAGTGTCTTGCCTAGGCCTTTTGTCAGGAGGGGGATGGGAACCTCTGATTAAAGTAATTAGGTATTCGGCCATTTTAAGCATCTGTTTCTTTGGCATGGATAACTGTTCTGGAGAATGCTGTACTTGTTTCCTTGTCTTTAATGGTGTTTTTGACTTTGCCTTTGCTGCTGTAGTGGGCTTAATTGTAAGCTGTGAAGGTCTGAAAACACCCTCAGAAGCCGATGCCTCCTCAGCGGCTCCGGACCCATCTGGGGGTATAGTTTCCGTAGGCCCAATACCTTGAGTTTCCACAGGCCTCGGTGTCTCCACGTGGCTGTTGGTTACGGCCTGTGGCTCCGAGATAGCGGGTGTCAGGGGCTGCAAAAGCGCCTCACTGAGAACTGGCGACTGGTCTAGAAGAGGCTTCTTCATCAGTTTTGGACCTCGGATGCCTGTCCTTTTCTTTGTCTTTGCGTTTTTTATACATTCTGGTTGTCGGTTGTTCCGACGGCATTATGTAATTAAACCTTCGGCCAAAAAATGTAAAGCAAAATCAAACCGACGTTTAATAGTGCGTTTATTGAATCTAGCACAAAACCGACTAGTGACGTTGTGGTCAGGGCCTAGGCAAGGAATACAGTAAGAGTGATAGTCCTTATGAGGTATTTGCTTCCCACAAGAAATACAATTGTTAACTTTTACTGACATCGGTCTGGAGCAAGAAAAGGTTTCCCCAATGGGGTACTTAGCTTTATTGAAGACTTCAGTTCTGAAACTCAATTTTGAAAATCTCATGAGTCGGCCGACCGGCACTTGCGAACTACTTTTTCTTCAGGCATCGCGCGGCAAGAAAGACTGAAGAAAATGGTGTCGGTTGCAACTTTTATACCCCTGGCGCACTGACATCAGGGAAGAGGCAACAGCAACCGACGCCGGACCAAGACTTTGGAACTCAGACCGACTGCGGGTTGCCTGCCAGCAGGATAACCCAAGTGTAATGACTGCAACAGTGAAACACGATGAACATCTTGGAACATCTTGAGGCACTCCATAGGACCCATTTGTCTGATGTTAAGTTTTTCTAATTTTGATTGTGGAAGGCTGACCTGCCCTTAATTTTTGGTTTGCAGCCAAGGTGGGGATTTTAAGATTAGGAGAGGGACAAGAGCAGGGAGGCCACAGTTGCTCCCTTAAGGGTTGATCTCCTTTCCCGTGTTGTTTTTGGCACTAAAAAGAATCTTGAGTAGGTTCCGGATTCTTCTTGGTCTGGTTGGACTCATTGGATGACTTGTATGTCCAGCAGTTTCTGGAGTTCTTGCACTGCTGAATCCCTCTGATTGGGTGGGACATTGAGGATTTTCTTGTGAACAAGTAGGGGGGGGTTGAGAAAAGGGAATGATATAACCTCTAGATACAATCTGTTGCACCCAAGAATCTTTTAAGTTTAGCCAGGTGTTTAAGTGCAAGGATAAGTGTCCCTCAACTGCTTCCAGAGGAAGACAATCAGGCTTCCCTTCTGGAATGCTGAAACAGCTTATCCGGGAAAGAATCCCTGAAACCTTGGTTTTGCAGACCATCTCAGCCATGAGGGCGGCATCTTCTGTTTTGGTTCCCCCCTCTGCCCCTGGGGGAACTCCTTCCATGTGCGTCTTGGAAAGGCCCTTGGAATTTCTTGAACCAATTTTTTCAATGCTCCACTGGTTTCTAGAGAAGGACCTTTGGGGTGGAGAAACATATACCCACAGCAGAAAGGATCTTACCATCCTTCCACACCTGGATAAAGTCTCTTTTACTTTAAGGCCAAACAAGGATGTTCCGTCAAAAGGGGTACTGACAAAAGAAGACTTGAATGGTTCCATAAAGTGACATAGGCGCATCCAGGCGTGTCTCCTTATGGCTACTCCTGAACCCGCCCGCTACCCTAGATGTCCCTTTTGGCTGTATGAGAGATCAGCTTCATGAACGAATTGGACACAGACTCTAGGGTACTAATTGGGAAGCCACTTTCTCTTGGACTGCCTCACCTACAGCTCCTGCCAGAGTGTCTCACAGCATTTTAATCAGATCCTGTTGGAGTCTGGTGAAATGTGCCAAAACATTCAAGGACCTTATGAAGGTCGATGAAGCATAGACCCGCTTCCAAAATCTGTCCATGGCCCGAGACTCCTTATTGGGTAGATGGACAGAGGAACTCTCCTCAGTAAGTTCCTTTTTAGGGGCTTGCTGCTATGACCATAGCATCTACAGCCAACCCCTTAGCTCAAAACTGTTTATCTTCGGGAGCAGAAAGTATCTTATCTGGTCTTTTGTGAATGGGCTAGATGGAGTCTGGAGCCTTCCACACCTGCTGAGAAATCAAGTGAATGAGTTCATCAGTGGGCGGAGTCACTGAAGAGGTAGACAGGTAGGTGCTGAAAGCCTGCAGGTAAATAGATTCCTCAGACACCCAGAGACATCTTCAGGGGGTGACCATGGGGACCATTCCCCCTCACTGAAATCTGTGTCATCTGTGACTGATTCCTGAGGGGAATCCAAGTGCTTCCTCTTACAGTACTTTTTCTGAGGAACCTCCTTAGGGGAATAATCTGGAGAAGTATCAGAAGCTGACAGTACCCATGCCTGTGATACCTGGAGCTTCAGCATCCGCTGTCCCAGTGGAGAGGCAGGAGGAATAAAGTACAGATGTGTACACTTACCATAAATGTAGATGTTCGAGTGTATTCACTGTTGCGGTCATTACATTTGGGTTATCTACTGGCAGTAGCCCTCATTCGGCCTGATTAACAAAGTCTTGGGCCCTACGTCAGTTGCTGTCCCTTCTTCCATGACGTCAGGTCGTCAGGGGTATAAAACATGCAGCCGACACCATTACATCAGTTTTTCTTGCCCCAGATGTCAGGTGGCCCCCTAATGGGCAGCAATTAAATCTATAATACGAGGATATACCTCCAACAAAAAAGCAAATACACCAAAAAGCTTTTTGAGCATAGTAAGTGAGTAGAGGTATAGCCAAAAGAAGAAAAAGGGGCTGGAGGGAGGGTAACCAGGACTGCAACAGTGAATGCACTCGAACATCTACATTTATGCTAAGTGTACACAACTGTACTATGTTCTTCATGTTGCAGCCATTACATTTGGGTAGATTCCCAAAGCTAAGGTTGGCAGGAGGAATTTAAATATTATTAGGACAAGCTATAAGGTCCTGCAAGACTGCAGTGGCAAAATCAGCTCTGGATTTAGAAAAAAATGGCAAATGATAATGTTTGGTGAAAGTATGTACAAGAACTCCAGGTAGCAGCTTCTGGAATGTCCCTTGTAGGAACACCCCTGAGAAAGGCTGTAGAGGTAGATACAGCCCTGGTTGAATAGGGTCTGATGCCCTGTAGGATAGGTTTTCCATGGTGCTTGTAGCAGAAATGAATGCAGCGGCCTATCCGTTTTGAAATGGTTTGCTTTGAAATAGCTTTCCCCTCTGTCCCTGCAGCAAATACCACCAGCAGTTGTTCAGATTTCTTTTGAGGTTTAGTCCTAAGTATTATCTAAGTTGTCTGTGCACATCTAAGGAGTGCAGTATCCGTTCCCATTTGTTCTGTGGGTTAGGAAAGAAGGTAGGCAAATGAATGGACTGATTAAGAGCCACACTGGATACCACACCTTGGGCATGAAGGAGGGATTGGTTCTGAGGGAGCCCGCATGAAAGATGAGATGAAAGGCTCCACTGCCATAAGGGCCTGTAACTCAGATACCCTTCTTGCAGAAGTGATTGCTAAAAGGAAAGCTGTTTTCCAGGAAAGGAATTTTAAATCTGCAGTAGCAGCTGGCTTGAAAGGAGGAAGAGTGAGTTTCTCCAAGACAAAGTTAAGGTCCCAGGCTGGAGTTGGAGCTCTCCTCAGTGGCCTTAAATTTTTGGCCCCTCTGAGGAACTGCTTGAGCAGTGGGTGAGAGAAGAGGGGAGGCTCTGTGCTATAATAAGCTGAAATGGCTGAGGCATGAATTTTGATGGAGGAAAAGGACAAGCCCTTATGAAGCATCTCAGTCAAATATTGTAGAATCTGAGGTAAACTGGGCACTGCTGCACTCATCCCTTGAGACTGGTTCCAGGTACAAAATCTTATCCATTTTGCAGCATAAGATTTTCTAGCACTAGGCCCCCTAGCCTCTAAAATGATATCCATCACTGATTTACTGAGGGGTGGTAAAGAAGAGATTAGGTAATTAGCCAGACTGCTAGGTTCAGGGTTTGCAGCTGAGGGTGCAGAATCTGGTTCTCCTGCTGAGACAACAGGGAAGGAGTCTGAGGCAAGTGCCATGGGGCCAAGCATGACACACTGCGTAGGAGGGGGTACCAGTGCTGGCGTGGCCAGTCTGGTGCAATTAAAATCATCCTTGGCTTGTTCTGTTTGATCTTTAGAAGTACTTTGGAGAGCAGAGGAGGAAAGGCATAAACTGACAGGTTTTTCCAGTTGAAGGATAGAGCATCCACTTTCCAAGCTAGTTTGTGGGGAATCCTTGTGCAAAATTTGTCCAAATGATGGTTCTGGGGGGAGGCAAACAAGTCTATATCTGGGCTCCCCCATTTGCTTGTCAACATGTTGAAAATCCTTGGTTCCAGTTTCCACTCATGTGGGTCCATGAGGTTTCTGCTTAGTCCATCTGCCAGTGTATTTAGTTTTCCTGAATTGAGCTTGTAGATTCACTTGGTAGCTATGCTCCACAATGCCATGGCTAGCCTGCAGAGGGGGTAAGTGTGTGCACCTCCTGCTTGTTTATGTACCACGACAGTGGTGCTGTCCATCTTTACCATTAGTTGTCCTGGAAGAATGTGGTCCTTGAAGGCTGTCAGAGCATTCTGTACAGCTAACACTTCCTTTTGATTTATGTGTAGGTGCATTTGACTTGGGTTCCATTTGCCCTGAATGCACTTCCCTGCCAGGTGAGCCCCCCATGCATAGTCTGATGCGTCTGTTGTTAAGGTTTGGGCAGCAGGGGGTAGTGTGAATGGTAGTCCCTTGTTTTGGTGGCAGGCCTCTGCCCACCAAAGGAACTCTAGGCGCAGGCAAGGTATGATATCATAGCTTCTAGAGCCTGTGAATGTTGACACCATAAGCTTTTGAAATACCATTGAAGTTTCCTCATATGCAGCCTTGCATATGGAATTAGAAGAATGCAGGAGGCCATGAACACCAAGGCTTGCAGTATTTGCCTTGCAGATAACTGTTTTTGCGGCCACTTGTTTGCAGTAGGTTGTCAAATTAGTCCGTTTCTCTGGTGTGAGGAAAGCCATCTGGGAAGTTGTATTCAAGCTTGCTCCCAGGAATATAATTTGTTGACAGGCTACCAGTTATTATTTCTTTTCGTTTATGGTGTACCCCAGACAAATCAGTACTCTTTGAATAAAGGCCAGATGATTCAAAAGTATGTCCTGGCTTTCTGCCTGAATTAGACAATCGTCCAGGCATGGATATATTTGAATATTTCTTTGCCTGCAGAATGCAATAACTGGAGCTAGGCACTTTGTGAATACCCTGGGTGCAGTAGATAAGCCAAAGGGCAGTGCAGAGAACTGACAGTGCATGTAGCCTGCTTTGAAGTGCAGGTAGCTTCTGCAAGATTCCCTGATAGGGAAGTGCAGGTAGGCTTCTTTTAAGTCTAGTGTTGACAACCAGGCATCCTTGCCTAGCATAGGAAGCAGCTGAAGAGTCAGCATCTTGAATTCTGGAATCACCAGAAAGGTATTTAGAGTAGAAAGGTCCATACCAGAAAAAGTCTCGAATAGAAACCTTGTCCCTTTTCATCTTCTGGTACCAACTGAATAGCCCCCATGCTTAAGAAAGAGAGTACTTGGTTTTGGGCCTCTGCCCACTGATTTTGGGGTAGGTCTGGCCACCCACTTGGTGTTGTTAAGGTGTGGAAGCGAAATCTGTATCCTTGGGACACCACATTTAAAACCCGTTTGTCCTGGGTAATGTGTTCCCAGTTTTTGGTGTGCAGACCAATCTTTCCACCTAAAGGACCATTCAACTGGGAAGTGCTTGGAAGTTTTCAAAGCAAGTCATTGAGACAGTTTTCCATAGGGGGGAGTCCTTCTACTCCCTGATCTGGGTGCTGAAACCCCCCCACTGCTTAGTCTTGTGTGTCCCCTGGGTCTGAAACCTGGAGTTTCTGCTGTGTCTGGCTTTGGCTTGAGAAGACCTGGAAGGGGCTGGACAGGATCAATTCTTAGAGGGCCAGTGCCTACTAAATCTAGGAGGATAAACTTGTAAGAAATCTTTAACAGTTTGCATAGATTTAGCTTTATCTTCCATCTTTTTAAGAACTTCCTCCGCCTTGTTGCCAAACAGGCGGTCCTGATTTAAGGGAGCATCCAACAATTTAGCTTTAACATGATCAGGCAAAGATTGCTCCTTAAGCCAAGCATGCCTTCTGAGCACAGACCCAGTAACGTTAGCCCTGCAAGAGGCCTCTGATGAATCAAATCCACATCGCAAAGTATGTTTTCCAACCTGTTCAGCAGAATGTATTAAATCCTGTAATTCTTTATTTTCCGCACAGTCAGGAATCAATATAATTTTCTGTTTAAGCAATCCAATAACATGTTGCTGATACTTTAACTTATGAAACTGGCAGTTTAAAGCCCTAATGGCCAAGGTTGCAGAAGTGTAAACCTTCTTACCCCATCTATCCAGTGCCCTGGAGTCTCCATCAGGAGGAGTAGGATTTTTAGCAGTAGAAGCCTTAATGACCTTGGGTCCCTGTGAAATAGTCTCTGGATCTGCAATAGGATTTTTAAAAAGGAACTTGTGTGAATCAGGAACCCTGTAATATCTGTCAAGTTTTCTGGGAGCAGGAGGCAAAGAATCAGGAGCCAAACCAGATTCCGAAAAAGCATCATCAACAATGTCTAGTACAGGAGGAATAGCTAAAGGCCTATGCTGAGGCAGGAGTAAGAAATCCCTAAAAGCCTCTTTTTTTAATCAGAAAAATCGTGGCTCTCCCAGTGGAAATACTCCCTTAGAGTATGTAAGGTTTCACCAAAAGAAAAACCCTCTGGAGGGGAAACAGAGGGAATAGAGTCCTCTGCATCAGAGTCCTCATAAGTAGATAAGGACAAATCCAGATCATCAAAAGAATCAGAAAAATCATAATCCTGGTCAGAAGATTCATAATCACCTTCAGTCCTAGGTCTCTTAGAAGGGGACGGTTGGCTCCCCCTGATTAGAATAATAAGATCTTCAGCCATTCTTATCATTTGTTTTTTAGGCACAGAGGCCTGAGCATGCAGCCTGGGCGTCAGTTTTTTAGGCATGGTTCGAGATTTAGGCCTAAATGAAGAAGGAGGCATCAGTTTAATATACAAGTCTGTAGGCCTGAATACACCCTCAGAAGCTGGTGCCTGCACAGCGGCTCCGGACGCATCCAACGTAGAGACATCCGCGGGTTCCATAGTTGAAGCATCTCGCGGCATATCGGACTCCAAATGGGTCTCAGTAGAGGCCTGCGAATCAGAAGTAGCGTGTATCAGGGGCTGCAAAAGGGCCTCACTGAGTACTGGCAAACTTGCGACTGGCTTAAGAGAAGTGTCATTGGCAGTTTTGGAACCCATTGGCCTGTCTCTGTCTATCTTTGCGTTTTTTCAAAATCCCAGTAGTCGGATGGCTAACCGATGACATTTCTGGATAATTAAACCGAGAACCAAAATATTTAGAGACAAAAATATACCGACGACGGGTATTGCACTGATTAAATAAAACACAAAACCGACAGCAAGGTACGTTGTGGTCAGGGCCTAGGCAAGGAATACAGTATAAATGAAAATCAGCAAAAATTAACTATTCAGGATACACCACGAGACACCTTCTTCAGATGAAAAAATCTTTTATTCCAAAAGCATGAAGTAAAAAGTGGAGATAAGCGCTTTCACTTGCAACTAGCAAGCTTCTTCTCAGTATGAATGAAAATCTTTATGAGGTATTTGCTTTCCACAAGTAATGCAATTATTAGCAATTATTAAGTTTTACTGACATTGGTAAGGAGCAAGAAAAAGTTTCCCCAATGGGGTGCTTAGCTTTAGTTGAAGGCTTCGGTTCTGAAACTCGAAAATGAAAATTTCAGGAGTCGGCTGACCGGCACTTGCGAACTGCTTCTGCTTCGGGCACTGCATGGCAAGAAAGACTGATGTAATGGTGTCAGCTGCATGTTTTATACCCCTGATGACCTGACATCATGGAAGAAGGGATAGTAACCAACGCAGGACCCAAGACTTTGTTAATCAGGCCGACTGAGGGCTACTGCAAGCAGATAACCCAAATGTAATGACTGCAACAGTGAAACACGAAGAACATCTGAACTAGAGGGAGGTACCTGTTCCAAGAAGCAAGGCACCAGCTGAGTCTCTACAAGAGAAAGGGCCCTCTGCATAGCCTCAAAGTCCAGCCCCCCTGAAGACAGAAGGGAGCCTGGAACAGAGAAAGACTGCCTTGGAAAAGGGATCACTCCTGTTCCAAAGAACTGACTCTTGAGACCAGAGCTGAAGCTCTGAGGAGCAGGGATGGCGCCAAAAAACCTGGATTCAAGACATGTCCCACACAACTGGCAGGGTAGCCATGGTTCTGGGACATCTCTGGTTCAGAAACAACTAAAGATCTCAGGGTAACTACTGGCTCTGAAAAAGTGAACTCCAGAGCCGGTACAGTTGGGGCCAGAAGGTCCAGAACAGAGGACTCTAAGACCTCCGAGGAGGTTAGAGGAGGAGTAGTTAATGGTGCAAAGAAAGTTTCAGTACCAATACCTGAAGGGGTCAGTACCGAAAGAAGGGCCTGAAAGCCCTCTAGCTCAAAAACTTTTATTCACTAGCCTTTCCACATTTAGTTCTGAAAGACTTTTGGTGGAGCAGACAGATGAGACAGAATAGGATTTAGGCATCTGCAAGAATACTTCTTGGAATTCCACAGCAAAGGGATCAATTGATGGAAAGTAGGTAGGTGTAGGCAAAGTGGTCTTAGCAGGTGAAGCAGTAGTCAATTCTTGTATCAAGGCCTTCAACGTTGAACGGCTCGAAATTCCAACTGGTGCCAGAATACATGTCGGCACTGGTGTGTCAACAGCAGAGGCCTTTGGTTCCGTGGAAACTTTCAGCACCATGGTCTTCAATGTCTTGGGTTTCAGAACCGATGAGGAAGTCGGATTCAAGAGATTTATTTTCTTACATTTTTCTATACAGGACGAGGAAGAAGGAGATGAAACATCTATCTTAGCTTTATCTCCAGCGGAGAAGCCTTCACCAAACGCTGAAGGAAGAAGTCCTTTTAAAATAACCTTATTATGCTTTTCCAGTTGAGCCCGTGGTTAAAGGTGTTACAAATGCTACAAGTCATGAGGGCCAAGACAATATACACATAACAAATGAAAGTCTGACGAGGGAATTTTATGGCCACACTTCTGGCATTTTTTGAAACCAGGGGGACCCTTACTCTTCTCAGCCATGGCAAGCAGGGAAAACAGCTACAAAAATTTTGCTAATGAAATATCACTCCACAAAGAAAGGAAAAGCGAGAGCAGAAGAGATATTTTTTACTTATATTTTTATTTCCTTAGTACAACACCTACTACCAACCTACTCCCTACGTAAATCCTTTTACTATGGCTCCAACAAATACAACTATACTTACCACCTCATTACTCTTAACTATCTCCCATCTGAATACCTACAAATAGCTGCAAAAGCCATAGATTATCCCATTTCTATCCTTATTAACAGAACTATCTCGGAGGGCAGAATCCCTGTTCTATGGAAAATATCCCATATCATCCCTCTACATAAAGGAGGACCATCTACAGAGCTTTCCAACTTTCGCCCTATTGCTCTACTCTCCCCATTAGCTAAGATAATGGAAAAATGTATTCACAAACTACTTAACCACTTACTACAAAATAACCTACTAGCAAACTGCCAACATGGCTTTAGGCCATTTCATAGCACATCTACTGCCCTTTTATCCTTTACCGACTCTATATATAAAAACCGCAACAACAACTCATTTTCCTCTGCACTATTTATTGACCTGTCAAAAGCCTTTGACATGGTAAACCATAACCTACTGCTTGACAAACTAAAGGCTCACTCTCTTAATCCCCAAGCCATACAATGGTTTAGATCTTATCTGGAAAATAGACAGCAAGCAGTACTTTGGCATAACAGTCTATCTTCACTACTTCCAGTAAATATTGGAGTACCCCAGGGCTCTATCCTAGGTCCCCTACTCTTCTCCTTATTTATTAACAACTTACACATGAACATACCTCAAGCCACCTGCATTCAATATGCAGACGACTCCACCTTAATATGTACAGCCAAGGTTATATCCTCTCTCCACTCCCTCACCCAAACTGTTTTTCAGAATGTTGAAAACTGGTTTATGCAACACTGCCTCCTCCTAAATCCAAAAAAAACAAAACTACTGCTTTTTACTCCTACTCATAAATCATCCATTCCTTTCTTCTCTATAACCTCTAACAATGGCACCAACATTTTCCCAGATACTACAACCCGCCTACTAGGTGTAACTATTGATAATCATCTCAACTATGATGAAAACAAACTCCACTATAAAGTCTGTTAACAGAAAACTTGGCACCCTCTATAGAATAAAAACCTTCCTCACCCCTTCTGCAAGAAAAGCAATTGCTCAGACCCGAAAACTTGGCACCCTCTATAGAATAAAAACCTTCCTCACCCCTTCTGCAAGAAAAGCAATTGCTCAGACCCACCTCATTTCCACCCTTTTCTATGCCTCTGTCATATATACCAACCTATCCAAAAACAACCTCTCTAAACTCTCCACGTTATAATAGCATAGTTAGATTCATCACAAGTTCCCCCTTTAAAACTCACCACTGCCTTAACCTCAAACAACTTGCATGGCTAGAACTGCAAAACCATATACTCTTTCAACAATTGCTTATTACGCAAAGGATTCTATACCTCCCTAACAACACCCCTATCCTGACTAATCTAATTACTCCTTATACTAATCTACCTACACTACGCTCTGCTAACAAGCTTCTAGTTTTATCAAATAAAACTAACAACAAAGCCGGGGATTCACTTTTCTCAAACACTGCAGGTAAATTCTGGAATCAGCTTCCTGCTGAATTATCTACCATCGCTTCTACTTCTCTTTTTAAAAAAACATCTTAAACAACATCTGAAAACTCACTGGCTTTGTCCATGTACTAACCCTCACGGACATCTTTTTTTTTTTCCACTTTATATTCTTAACCCTATCCCTACTCCTGCAACCTTTGCCTTCAATTCTACTCACAACTCCTACTCTGTTATATTGAGAATAACATATATATTATTTCCCTTATCTAAGACTTGCTCATACCTTCTAGTGTGATTTGTAAAAATTGTTTAGTTTAATTTTTTGTAGAATTGTTTAGTTTAAATTTTGTAGAATTGTTTAGTTTAATTTTTACTATAATTATTTAATATACAAATTTATTATTACAACTGTTCTGTAGACCAATACTACCTCTGTATTGTGATTATTACTGGTTCTGAACATTGTTAACTTTGTCATTATTCCTGTTTGGAGCTTTTCTCCCTGGGCCTCTACTGAAAATGGACATATATCCAGCTAGACTAGCCCGGTCAACAAATATAAAATAAAAAAATAAAATAAATAATAAATAAATAAATCTTTTAAGATGGAAGGAAAACGGAGGAAAAAAGGACTATCAACAATGATAGTCATAGAAATACACAACCGTATACAGGGATGAGATGAGGAGGGACTATCAACAATGATAGTGGGAAATACACAAAAGTGTAAAGGGGAAAAGTATCAATGATGATACTCAGAGAAATACACTAAGTGTAACAAGAAAGACGAAAAAGGGAATATAGACAAACTGTAAGAAAAAAAAAATTTACCTAAACCCACTAGCGCGGAGTAGTAGTAGCTAGATGCAACAGTTTTCAGAAAGCGGCTAATGAGATCTGAGGTAATTGACAAAGACGGATTCTGGGTAGAGGTGAAGCTCGATAGTTTTTGGCTGGGGCGAGCTGTACTAACAGCAGAGTCGGTTCCGATGTTGGAACCAAACCCATCTGTCAAGGATAAAATGAAGACTAACATCAGATCAAATCTTTTCCATTTACTTTAACAGAGTTTTCATGTTGAGGGTTTATTGGAAGATAAAAGGATATGAAGGGACAGGGGAAGAGAGCATTGGTTGTCAGGCTATTAACATAATTGAAGAAACCAGACTTTAAGCTCGAGGTGTGAGATGTCTGGGTGAATCATGCCTGTCGGGTGAGACAGGAGGTCTAGAACTGGATCCAGAATCCAAGGTTGGTATAGCAGATGAGACCATAGGAAGGGGAACCAAACCTGTAGAGAGGCCAGTAAGGTGCAATGAGGATGACTTTGCTCTTGAACCTGGCAGCTTTCTGCAGAAATTTCAGAATTAATGGAATTGGCAGGTAGGCATAAAGCAGACTGGGAGGCCAATTGTGAAGCAGAGCACCCCTCATTGATTCCCCGTGTCAGGTGACTAGGGCAAAGTAGCTGCTTCATTTGTTGTTTAGGGAAGAAGCAAAAAGATCGCAGCAAGGCTGGCTCCACTGACAAAAGATCATTTATGTCACTTTCTTGTTGAGAGACCACTTGTGAGGTAAAATAATGTACCTCCTCAGTTTATCTGCTATCACATTGAACTTCCCCAGAATGTGTGTTGCTATGAAAAAGCGGTTGGATGAGATCACCCACTGCCACACACTGTTTCTTGACACAAGGGGTATGATTTGGTCCCCTCCTTGTTTGCTGATGTACCAAACTATTTACATGTTTGAACAGCAATTGTCCCTGAAGAGAGAGCATTCTGGAAGGTCTGCAACTCCAAGAGCACTGCTCTCATCTCTAGGACATTTATATACAAGTTGGCCTCTTCAAGGGACCAAGTGCCTTGGACTGTCTTCCACAGAAAGACCCCCCCCCCGCCCAAACAGGGAAGTGTCCATGGTCACTACGGCCCGGGGCTGAGGGAGAATGAATGGCCGGCCTTGTAGAACCTGATCTGATTGAATCCATCTCTATTGCATGTCTAAGTGATTCTTAGTTATGCTGACTTGTTGGTGAAGAATAGACTGTGTTGCTAGCATCCATTGAAGAATCCTTGTGGAATGTGGCTAGAGGTACTAAGGTTATTGTCACTGACATTGATCCTAGAGGACCAAGCAGGCTGAGATCTTGGTACTGCAAACCATTTTTCTGACCAGTAATCTGACCATCTGTACTCTTGAGAGAGGAAGAGAAGCTATCACTGACTTCATGTTGAAGAGTGCTCCAATGAATTCTAAATTCTGAGTTTGCTGTAAGCGAGACTTGTCAAAATTTAAGTTTATCCCCAGATGAGAGCAAATCTGAAGTACCTGATTTCTTGCCCTTATTAACAGATGCCTGGTTGGGGTGGTAATGAGCCAGTCATCTCGATATGAAAACCCCCAGCATCGCTGCAGTCTCAAGTCAGCTGCTACTATTGCCATGCATTTGTTAAACACCCTGGCGGCTGTGTTGATGCAGAGCTCTGAACTGGTCATGACTGACTCCCAGCCAGAAGCATAAACACCTTCTGGATTGTCTGTTCATCTTTATGTGATAGTATGTAATCCTGAAGTTCTATTGAGCATATCCAGTCATCCTTGCCCAGAAAATGGAGAATGAACTGAACCATGACCATCTGAAACTTTGTGTCAAACTGACTTGTTCAAGTTGCTGAGATCCAAAATTGGTCTGCAGTCCCGTTTTCTTCGGCACTAAAAAGAATCTAAAGTAAGTCCTGGATCCTATCTGCTCTGATGGGAACTCCTGGATGACTCTTTCTTTTAGCAGCCTTTGTATCTGAACTGCTGCTTCTTTCCTCTGACTGAGTGGAACATCAGGACATTTTCTTAGAGTGGGAGGTGGAAGGGAAAAGGGTACTTTATAACCTCTGGAAATAATCCTTTGCATCCAAGCATCTTTTATGTCTACCTAGGCTAGCTGGTGCAGGGATAGTCGACCCCGGATTGCCTCCAAATGTGGTCAATAAGGCCTCCTTTCAAGAGCGCTGGTTGACTGTTAGAGAAAGAATCCCTTGGACCTCTTGGTTTTGCATGCCTCCTCTGCCATGGGGGAGTCGTCCATTAGACTTCCCCCCTTTGCCCCTAGGGGAACTTTCGCCAAGTCTGTTCTAGAAAGGACCCTGGGACTTCCTGAACCACATCTTTCAACCACCTTGTTGATTCCTCAAAAAGGATTTGAGGGGTTGAAAAACATACACCCACACCAGAAAGGGTCTTTGCATTCTTCTCATACCTGGATAATGTGTCCTTCACTTTGGGGTCAAACAAGGAAGTACCATCAAAGGAAGCATTGATGAACAAGGACTTGAAAGGCTCCAGAAAATCACATAAGTGCATCCAGGCATGCCTTCTGATGGAAATGCCTGAACCTGCTGCCCTTCAGGCTCCTTCGGCTGCATGCAAAATAAGCCTCATGGATGAATTTGAGATAGATTGAAGGGTAGCCAACTGAGAACCCACAAATGATTGGGCCTTTTCAATAATGGTTCCTGAAAGGGAAGTTGAAAGGTCTTCAATCAAATCCTTTTGCAACCTAGTAAAATGTGCCAAATAGTTAGCAACCCAAGTGCCAGTTCTGCTTACCAAATGTGGCCCACTGGGCACTCACATTCCATGCCCGGCTCCAAGTCAGTGAGTCAGGCTTCTTATCCATTTAAAGTTTCAGAACAGGTTGAGATCATTTTAGCCCAAAGACGTCTAATCATTTGCTTTACCAGATAAAACTGTATCCACCGAGCACTGGCTATCCTGATGGAAACTTTGGAGGGAACCAGTTACTAGATGGTTCGATTAGTCTTTTGCCCCTATACCCAGGTTGGACGACCAATTTGCATGTCAGAACCACTACGGACATCTACCAGAGTTTCCTCTGGCTTCACCCTGCCTAGGCATAGATCACTATCCTTTGGGTCCCACCAGTTGTGTTCACGCTCCACCTCCCCAATGGGATGGGTGAGATGGGCCGGCAGTGCACCCCCTGCATGGGCCAGGGGGATCCCGACTTGGCCAGTGCATGGCAACCCTCACTTTAATTGTGCTGTGGGGTCTCCTGTCCACCCTCAGACTTGTACACCTATTAAGACTCCTTTGGTCCATGTTACAAGACGAGATGGGTGGGTTACTGACATCGCCGTGGACCATGGGCACCTGAGCTTAGCCCGGCCTGGCAGCGGACCTCAGCCAGGCCCCACACTGAGGACAGTCCAGCCCAGCCAACAGTCTTTCCAGGAGCCAGGGCCTCCCAGGCCTCCACGGTGAGGGTGGAGAGTGGGTGCAGCCGCGGTTGTCTCCCATGATCCTGGGACATAATGAGGGCTGATGCCATGGGCTGTAACACTCTCCTCCAACTCTGGAGAGGGAAGCCACCTTCTGCCCATCCTTCCTGGCTGACCTGGAGCTGGTTGTGGCACACCACTGTGGAGGAAGTGTGCCCGATGGCAGCTGGCGCACCTGGGGATGGTCCCCAACCCCCCCGGAGGGGGATACAATGTGGACAAGTTGAATCCCCTGGTCAGACCACAATGACTCCACCCATTTACCTCTGAATGGCTTCACATCCTCTTGAACTCTCTCTTCAAAGTTTTTTTCAACTTTCCTTTATGGTACTTGTCCTCTATCGGTCTTGTGCCGCTGTTAAGCCTTAGATGGAGTTTACCACTCACTTTGGGCTGCATTCACAAAACTCAACTCTGGAAGACCTGATCTTGATGCGCCGAGGCCACCACTGGCCTCACACTGTCCATGGGCTGAGCCTCAGTCACAAGGACTTGGGTCCCCAAATCTGTCCATCGCCCTAGACTCCCTGTTAGGGGGATGAACTGAGGAACTCTGTTCAGCAAGTTCTTTCTTGGTGGCCGCTGCCACAGCCATGGCATCCACGGTCACCCCTTTGGCCCAAAATTCCTTCCCCATAGATGGAGCTAGAATCCAATCTGGCCTTCTGTCAGTTCAAGCTCCTTCCATTCCTGCCAAGAGACCAAATCAATGAGCTCATTGGTGGGTGGAGTAATCCAAGATGTAGATGGGTTAGCTCTGACTCCCTCCAGAAATTCTGACTCCTCAGGTGAAGGATGCTGGCAGTCCAACCACCTCTCTGTTTCAATATCTCAAAGATGTCTCAGAATAAGATGCCTTCTGGAGGTGATCATCGGGACCCTTTACCTTCATCAAAGTCCACATCCTCAGTGACTGACTCTTATAGAAAGTCTAAGTCTCTCCTCGTGCACTTCGTCTTCTAGGAACATCCTCAGTAGGGTATTCTGGGGAGGTGTCAGAAGTAAGAAAAGTGTAAAGTCTTACCATAACCATAGATGTCTTTCTCTTCCATGTTGCAGTATTCTGCATATGGATTCATCCCTTCAGTCTTGCATACATACACCCAGTATTCAAAAGCTTTCAGTCCCACTGTGTTGCATCAGACATCAGGCAAGGTGGAGGAAACGTGGGCCATAAAAGTGATGTCAACACACACACCAGCCCTCAGAAGAGTATCCCCATTCGGAGCCAGTCCTGTAAGGGCAATGCTATATCATTGCCATCCAGAAAGGGAAGAAATGTAGCAGATGAGAGGGGAAGGTGGGTGGGAAGGAATACTGCAACATGGAAGAGAAGGACATCTATGGTTATGGTAAGACTTTACATAACTTTTCTATGTCCTTCTATTCCCATGTTGCAGTATTCTGCATATGGGTGAGTGTCAAAGCTCACTGAGGTTGGGGTGGTAGTCTATATGCAGATTCCAGGAATCCATGCAGGATAACCCTGGCAAAACTTGACCTGGACCAGGAGATGAAGTCAAGCTTGTAGTGTTTGCTGAAGGTGTGGACTGATGTCCAAGTAGCAGCTTCCAGAATTGAAGGGGTATCCAAACCCTTGAAGAAGGCTTCTGAAGATGCCATTGTTCTAGTGGAATGAACTTTTACTGCCCCTTGCAGGGTCTTGCCATGAAACTGGTAGCAAAAGGTTATGGATTTTGATATCCAAGTAGAAATAGTCTTAATTGGTAACTGACTTACCCAGGGTTCTGGGATGAAAAGATACAAATTGCTGGTCTGTCTGTCTGATAGACTTAGTGTTGTGCAGGCAAAATATGATCTGTCTATGCATGTCCAAGGAGTGCAGCACTCTCTCACTGTCTTCCTGTGGGTTAGGGAAGAAAACAGGTAGTTGGATGGCCTGATTTAGGGACCTGTCATTGACTACTTTGGGCATGAAGGATGGATTTGTCCTAAGGGTAACCCTGTCTTTGTGGAAAACTAGCAAGGGTGGTGTAGCCATAAGGGCTTGGAGTTTGGATACTCTCCTGTCTGAGGTAAGAGCCACCAGCAGGATGGTTTTCCAGGTGCAGTGCTTTAAGGAGGCCTTATTAGCTGGCTCATATGGAGGTAGCGTAAGCTTCTCTAACACACAGTTGAGGTTCCAAGGAGGGGGAATGGGTCTCCTAGGAGGTCTAAGGTGCAGAAGTCCTTTGAGGAAAATTGTGCAAGGTAGTCATGAAGGAAGAGGGGGATCTAGAGGTAAGCAGGCAGAAATAGTAGACAGATGGGCTTTAATGGTTCATAGGTTCATACTAGGCTATCTGCCCTAGGGCATTTATAAGCCTAGCCAGAGTGTGTTTGGCTTTTGCCACCCATTTTAAATGAATTTTGCTATGCCCTTTTTCGAGGTTAGTATACCGTGCCTCTGTCTAACAGTGACACAGAAGTGATACCCGGGGTAAACCTACTATCTCCCATCCACTCATCAAGATTCCTCTTGAAGAGAGTCAAGGAGGGACTCTGCCTAACCTGGACTGGGATTTTATTCCAGAGTGAAGGGAGCCTCTGGGTTATGAATCTGTCCCTCCAGCATGTCCTATTTATTTCAGTGCTGAGGTTCAAATCTCTCAAGCACGTAGCTCGATGGGATTTGGATTTTCTGAGGTGCAGCATGTCCATTAATTTCGGGTTGGACATGGCTTTATACGTCAGGCACAGATTGCCTCTGAGCAGGCGGTACGCCACTGAGTAGAGCTTGGAGTTTCTTTAACCGGGCAGCATATGGCATCTGTTTGAGCCCTTTGATCCTCTTGGTGAGGTACTTTTGGGGTCTTTCCAGTTGCTGCAGGTGTCTTGTAAGGTACATCCCAAAAGGGGCATTGTACTCAATTATGGGCCTGATGAGGGATGAGTAAAGAGGCACGATGACCTCCCCTGATCTAGATGTGAATCCATTCATGATTAGGTGGGCTATATAAAATGTTTTTCTAACCACTTTGGCCATGTGGTTGTCAAATGAGAGATTGCTATCAACTTGGGTCCCCAGGTCCCTAATTACTTCTTCCGTACTTAATGGATTACCACCTATGTGGTAATTTGTCGGCACTTTGTTTTTGCCAAAGGAGATGACTATACACTTTTTGGCATTTAGCTTGAGGCCATGGCTCTAGCACTAGTTGCCTGTTTCTATGAGGCCCTTTTGTAGGATGCTTGTGTCGGCTGGAGAGTCTATTATGGAGCCCAGTTTGCAGTCATCTGCGAACTTGGTCAGCCACAGTCCTTCCATGTTAGCCTGTACCTTCGAGAAATATATACCGAACAAGAGAGGTCCAAGGACTGATCCTTGTGGGATGCCACTTGTAAATGGTTTGGAGTCTGACATGGCTCCAGCAATTCTAACCATGTGGGTTCTGTCCTTGAGCCAGTTTGCAACCCATCTAGTGACATAGGGGTTTATATTTAAGCTGGTGAGCTTATCTATAATGCCCGAGTGGGGTATTGTATCAAAGGCTTTTGCAAGGTCCAGGTAGGCTGTGTGGACCACCTTCCCCTCGTCAATGGTCTTGGTGACTGTTTCAAAGAAATCGACCAGGTTTAAGAGGGAGGATCTGCCCTTAACAAAGCCGAACTGGGTAGGATCCAGTGTCTGTAGGTCCCCAATATTTTTATTTATGAGGTCCATGATGATCCTTTCCATAGCTTTGCAGACCAAGCTAGTCAAGCTTATGGGGCGATAGTTTCCAGGATCTGTTGAGGCACCACCTTTGTGGAGAGGGACCACTGTTGCTGTACGCCACTCTTTGGGTACATATCCTGTAGTAAGGCTGAGACTGAACAGTAGTTTTATGTTTGGGTTTAGTTCTTCTTGGAGTTCATGTAGGATGCAGCCCGGGACATCGTTTGGTCCCATTGAAGCTGTTTTTTGCTTTGGAGAGGGCGGCTCTTACCTGAGCATCTGAGATGTCAGGGGGGCAGCACTCTGCTGGGATAGATATTTGCCCTTTTGGTGGGGAAGGGGGGGGGGAGAAGTTTGCGCTGAACCTGTCAGCTAGGATGTTGGCAATGTCTGTGGGTTCAGTGTATTTTTTGTCATTTTGGACTAATTCTGAGCATATCTGGGAATTCCCACCCAGGTTCCTAACATAACTAAAGAAAGCCTTGTGATTATCCTTAGTGTCCTGTGCAATTTTTCTCTTGAAGCTGGCCTTAGACGATTTTATGCGTGCCCATAGTTTTTTGCCAATACTGATCAGAGAATGCCTTCCCTTTTTGGGATTTTGCTCTATCATGTAGTAGCTTCCTCCTTCTATTGTATAGTTTGTTTATGGCTGGGGTCCACCAGACAGGATGCCTAACTTTGGAGGATTGGGTCTTGGTTTTATTTGGGATTGCATGATCCATGCATTCCTGAAGGTGTTCATAGAATGCGTTTATAAAGGATTCTGCGGTCTGGGCCGTATTTTCCACATGCCCGGGAGCTTTGAAGGATTCCACCTCAGTTTTGAGGAGTGTGAAATTTGCTTTAGAGAAGTTTTTCACTGTGGTTTTCTGGGCAGGGGCTGGGGTCGGGTTGCGAATATCTACTGAGATTAGTTTATGGTCTGATCTTACCAGTGAGGGATACACTTCTGGTCTGGAGCATAGAGTCCCCATGTTGGTGATGATCAGGGTCCAGTATGTTTTCCCCTCTTGTGGGAGTGGCAACAAGTTGTTCCATAGCATTTGAGTTTATGAATTCTAGGAACCTTTGGGCTAGGGTGTAGGAGCTAGAGTAATGCTCCCAGTCTATGTTGGGGTAGTTGAAGTCGCCCAATATAATGGTGTTTGGAGAGACCTTCATATTTTCCAGTGTTCTCAGGAAGGCCGAGTGGGGTTCCTGGGTTTGGGAAAGTTGTCTGTAGCAGGCTATAAACTGGAAGGCAGTTTTACCCACTGTTAGTTGCACATGGATAGTCTCTGATGCTTCATGCTGTGCCACCAACCTGGAGGTGTGGGTATCTTTGACGAATATTGATACTCCCCCTCATTTTGTGGTTCAGTCCAAGTTTTGGGGCCGAAAACATGGTATGAGGTATAACCTGGTAGTGCTGGGGTGCTCTCGGGAGCCTTGAACCAGGTTTCTGTTACTGCACAGATATCGATGTTCTCCATGCTAAGGAGAATTTCGAGTGCGTGCATCTTGAGGTTTAGACTTCTGGCACTGAGTAGCATTACTCTTAGTTTCTTATCTCTTGTGATACCTATGGAGGTGGGTTTGTCTTTTGAGCCTTGCCTAAAAAAGGCACTATGGGGGTGGCAAGAGCCTTTGCAATATCCGAAAGCCCAGGGGTGACAGGTGCAAGCCGTCCCTAGTGAAGCATCGTGGCTTGTTGAGCATGTCATCCTAGGCAGAAAGGCATTGGATCCCCTTTGAATGACACCAATACTTAAGCCAATTGTTGAAATTGATCATCTTGTCTTCATATTGTGGCATCATTCTTGGTGAGGGTAAGATGCTACTCAAACTCAAGGTCAGGGTCATACCGGCCTGGGCTACATGCTCAGAGAGCTCCTCTATGTCTCTTTTCATGTAGTCCAGGGAGGTACGTCTCAGGTCATTCACACCAGCATGGACAATGACTGAGTCATATTTGTACTTGCCTTGGAGTGACCTGAGTGCTTGTGTTATGTGGCGGATCCTAGCGCCCGACAGGCAGCTCACCTTGACCTTCTCCTTGTTCAGCCTGGTGAGCGGGACGTCAGTGTGCCTGATGATAGTCACCTATTACAAGTGTATCAGGTGTGTTGTTCAGCCTTAAGGGCTATGACTGTTTGGCACACTGGCTTTGTGAGCTATGTGTTGCACGTGTTTTGTTTTGGGGTAGCGGTTGCTTGGGTGTCTGCTTTGGAGGTCTCTGCTGCTTAGGCAGATTTTTATTTAGAGCCTCCGAGTATGTTTTTGTGTGTTTATGTGTTTGGTTTGCTGTCGTGGTAGGTCTACGTGAGGGAGGAGGAGAGGGTTGTCTGTGTACATGAGGCAGTTGTAACATTGCCTCAAGATTCCCAGATTCACCAGCTGGACCGGAGAGGAGATTGACAACTGACCTTTGGACATGCTAGAATAGTATTGGGAATTCCTTTATAATTGAAAAAAAGGGCCAATGGGGAACAAAGTACTCAAGGGGAGTTTGTGAGGGTGTAGTGGTTTGCTGACTTATATAATTGCTTTAGAGAGCAAGTGCCAGGCTTTAGAGTGGGAATAGGGTGTTTATTATGAGAACTATATCAGTTCTAAGGGAAAAAGTGAAGAGCAGAGAATGGTTTAAACCCAATTAACCGGCGCTGCGCAAAGCCACCTAAAGCGGGTTTTATACAGGGGGACTTGAAAGAGCTGAAAATTGGCACAAAACGGCCTATAGACTACCAGATTCTTGCACTGGGAACACTCCTCCAGGGATAGATAGGCTGCTCCAAGCTCCCCACTGCCTCTGGTGAACAAAGAAGCCTCCCTTTATCCAAGAAAGGAAATGGGCAACATAGGAACTTTCCAAAAGCCCAGAATACAGCAAAGCCTCTATTTGGACTACTCTAGGTCAGGAAAGATGGGAAATAAGGATATATATATATATATATATATATATATATATATATATATATATATATATATTTTTTTTTTTTTGCAACAAACAGCAGGAAAATGCAATAAATATGTAACACAGGCTAGCGCACTTGCCTGATTGCAGTAGCTCACACAAATAGGACAGCACTAGGAGAGGTTCACTGAGGAGCAGATCCAGCTGTTTTTTGTGACACCAAATAGTGAATCTTTTCTACTTGGAGAGATATGACTTTCTGACATTAGGTTTCCTGGTCTCCTGCAGGACACTGAGCAAGTCCTCATTGTAAAGGTGTCTAAATGGGATCAGAATCCTATCAGCCACAAAGTTAGGTGGCACATCTGCCACTGTGGGTGGATTAGTGATCCCTTGTTTTGTGTGAGGAGGTCTACTCTGGGGGGTAACTTGTGGTGATTGCCCTTGGACAGATGAAGTAGTAAGGGGAACCAGTGCTGTCTGGGCCAGTAGGGAGTCACCAACAAGATTTTTTTCTGAATGAGAGAGAAGGGGGGAATGCATATAGATATTTCCCCTTCCAGGAGATTGAGAAGGCATCTGTTGCCAGTGCCTGAGGTTCTGGTGTCCTGGTGCAAAACCCAGGAAGTTGCGTGTTGAAGGAGGAGGCAAACAGGTCTATTTGAGGTATACCCCACTTGTGGATCAGATCCAACACCACCTCTCTGTGCAGCATCCATTCATGGTTGTTTGTGCTGGTTCTGCTCAACAAATCTGCCTGTTTGTTGTGGCGGGAGGGGATGTAGGTCCCTTGTAGGGAGATTCCCTGAGAGGTAGCCAATTCCCAAACCAAGAGAGCTAGCCTGCAAAGCAGGTAGGACTTGCCCCCCCTTGCTTGTTGATATACCACAGTACGGTTGTATTGTCTGTGTATATCAGAAGAGTCCCCTGTCGAAGGAAAGGTTGGAATGTCTGTAGGGCTAGCATGATTGCACTCATTTCTCTGGCACTGATGTGTTCTGATTTTAGGTGAACCGGACACAAGCCTTGCACCTGTCTTAGTCCTAGAATAGCTTCCCAGCCCAAGTCTGAGGCATGACCTAGGTGGGTTGTGGTGGTTGTAGTGGGAGTCCTGGGTTTCTTTGTACCTGGTACCACCACCAAAGTATCTCCTTTTTATAAGCAGGGTATAAGTGGTACAATGTGCTCCAAGGGCTGGTTGTGTTGTTTCCAGACTGAGTGAAGGTACCACTGTAGCTTCCTCATGTAGAGCCTTGCTAGAGGTAGCATAGGTATTGTGACTGCCATGAAACCCAATAGTTTCAGGTACTGCCTTGCAGTCAACTGGGTCAAATGGAGCACCTGGATGAAGTGGTCTGACAGGGAGCTCACCTTTGGGGGTGGCAGGAAAGCCTCCATGAGATTTGTTCTTATTCTGCACCCCAGGAAGACAATGTCCTGAGTTGCCTGGAGGTGGGATTTTGGCAGATTTATCTGGAATCCCAGGAACTGCAATAAAGAGATCACCAGGTGGAGGTGATCTTGTAGTATTTGTTGGCTGGGGGCCTGGATGAGGATGTCATCCACGTAGGGGAATATCTGTATCCCCTATGTCCTGGCATAGGCTACCACTGAAGCCAAACATTTGGTAAAGACTCTGGGAGTGGTAGAAAGACCAAAAGGCAAGGTAGAAAATTGCCAATGAGAGGAGCCCACCAAGAATCTTAAGTATTTCCTGTGGGAGGGTTTGATAGGAATGTGGTGGTAAGCATCTTTTATGTCTAGAGTACCCATGAATCCCTGAGGAGTAATCAGGGGAAAAAGGGTGGGCAAGGTAAGCATTTTGAAGGTGGGTACCTTTAGGAAGAGATTGAGGTAGGAAAGGTCTAGGATGGGTCTCCATGGTCCGTCTTTTTTGGAAACCAGGAAGAGCCTTGAATAAAAATATTTTCCTTTTACAGAGGGGGGAACTGACTGTACAGTGCCCTGGTCTAGTAATGTCTGCAGTACTGGTTGTAAGAGTGGCAGTTGCTGTGAAGGGGGATGGGGGATGCCCTTCCACATGGGAGGAGAGAGCCAAGTCATGTAGTAGCCATCTTTGAGGACAGACAGGACCCATTTGTCTTTGGTGATCTGGGTCCACAAGGGGAGACAATGAGAGAGGTGGGTAGACAGGGTCACAGTAGAGGGAGAAGGTTGAGGCAAAGGTGGCAGATAGTCAGACGCTACCTGCCCTGTCCTGAAATCAAGTCCTCTGGCTAGAGGCAGAAGGTGCTCTAGGCATAGTAGGTTGTTTCCTGGTGTGTTTACGAGGTCTGGCACTGGGGGTAGGCCGGGATAGTTTCCTGATAAACTGTTTTGGAGGGATAGTTCCGGTGGAACTTGGGAATAGGTGAAACCGGGAGATGTTTGAGATCCTGCATCTCTTTGCCCTTTTGTTGTAGTGATTTAAAGAGGTTTGCTACTTTAGATCTAAAAAGTGCAGCATTATCCAGGGGTGCATCCATGAGCTTGGCCCTAAAATCATCTGGGAGAGGTTGTAGGTGCAGCCAGGAATATCTGCGTACGGTGGATGCTGATTGCTGATGCTGCTGAGCTAGCAGAGGATTCAGCAGCATCATAGATGAACCTAATGGAGTGGCTGGTGACTTGAGATGTAAGGACCAGAAGGGAGGACAGGGCTGTTTTGGCAGGGGAATCTGGAATATCTGCCAAATGTTTGGTGGCAGATTGTAAAAGAGACAGGTTACACTTAGCCATGTGGGTCTGCTGGCTCTAAAGACCAATGTAGCAGAGGTCTAAATCTTTTTCCCTAATCTTGCTGTACTTGTCAACAGGGAGAATAGTAGTTGTGGGTAATAATTTGGTGGCTTTGTCAGTGGCCACAGAGATAGTGGCTGGGTCAGCTGGGGGGGGGGGGCACTTTATTAGGTGCTTAGCAGTGTCAGGTACTTTGTACAGCTGATCTGGTCTGCATGGAGCAGGAGGCTGAGAGTCGGGATTAGTGGATGCCAAAGAAAAGGCATTTAGGAAGGCTAGAAGGATGGGAGAAACAGCAGATGGGCTAGGTGTTTCCATTTGAATGAGGTCATAATACCTCTTCTGTACCTCAGACATTTCTGATGAATCCCATTTGAAATGCTCCTTCATCCTGCTAATAGTCTCACTGAAGGTTGTCTTCCACTGGGGAATCAGGGTCTAGGGACTCTTGCTCAGGCCATCTGTATCCCGAAGGAGAAGAAAAGTTGCGAATTGTAGCACAGAGATTCTTCAGGGGAGTCTTAAAGGACCTCATCACTCCTAGGAGGTTGGGTCTGTATGCATGGGCCTGGGGTTTAGAAGAGGAGGAGGGGTGGAGGTGGAAGAAGAAGTAGGCCTCAATGCCATGAAGGCACTGAAGAGGCTCTGACTGAGGGCCTGCCAGTCAAGCATGCTTTCAGAAGAGGAAGCAACATGTTTTCTCTTCTCTATTCTTTTTAAAGGAGTGGCGGACGGTTTTCTGGAAACCGAGGACTGTAAAGAAGCAGAGGTCTCCGACTCCCCATGAAGTGCTTGTTCCCCCCGGCATCGGCTAGTGGCACTGGTGTGGCCTCGGTGGATGTGCCCTCATCTGTGGATGGTGTGGCATCCTTAGAGGTACCCATGACCTCTGCAGAAGTGGATCCAGAACCTCGTCCTGAAACCAGGCCTATGTTGGCCACAGGCTGGGAGTCAGGCAGATGTGGCTCAGCAGAAGTTGAAGGCTGTAACATTCTGGCCTTCTTCTTAGGCAGGTCAGGGGGGATGTCAGAAGGACCTTCCATCCTAAGCGTAAGAAGTTTCAGGCATTGGTTCTCAAGATACAAATTTAATGTGTGCAACCAGCTACGCAGGGTTTTTGGCATGAACGCCTGGCAAACAGGGCAGGCCTTATAGTTGTGAGCTCTACCTAAACAGAACAAACATCGTGGGCATCCTTAGGAGGGATCTGGCATCCACACTGACACTTTCCCTTTCTAGATGACATTAACAAGCAATGCTACAAAAGGAAGGACTGAAAAAAGGTTTCCAATGGGGTACTTATCTCAAACACGATCGCGACATCAGCGGTAGCAGGAACACCTGGTGTACAATTGGTGGCTGAAAAGTTCTGAGGGCTGATGAGTGCCAACGTCACTTTTATGGCCCATGTTTCCTCCACCTTCCCTGATGTCTGATGCACCAGAGGGACTGAAAGCTTTTGAATACTGACCTTACATACACGAGACTGAAGGGACAAATCCATATGCAGAATACTGCAATATGACAATCGAAGGACATACTGTAACACCCTGCTGGGTAGTCTGGAGGTCTTGTGCTGGCTGCCTTGTGGCCTCAAAGGATGAGGCTCTAAATGCAGACACATCTAGGAAGTGGATTGGAAATCCAAGTGGGTTGGATCCATCAGTCCTGCCAAAGCAGAGAAAACCCTCTTCACAATCTCGAAGGCTGACCACCCTGGAAACAGACAAAAGACCCTGGAACCAAGAAGGCAGGCTTCTGGACCATTGTCTCCTCCCACCCTGAAAGCAATCTCCCCGAGGAGGAAGTCTGAGTAGAGCTATCCAGTGCCAAAGCACCAAGACACAGAGATGGCTCCAAAACCTTCAGAGTTGACTCCAATGCCTAGGATCAGACCTGGAGGCTCCAGCCTCAACAGTCCTCAGGATACAAAAAAATTCAGAGCTGGGGCACTCAGACGATAAAGTCATCCTTGGATCTGAGCCTAATGGATCATGAAGACCCAGATCCAGGAACTCTGATTCAACCAAGGAAATCAGAAGAGGAGTGTGAGATGGTGAAGTGGTCGATGGATGGGCTTCCTGACCTGAACCGGTAGGAGCTGACACACCCATCTGGATGTGTGCTGAGAAAAACTTCATCATCTGATCCACATCTTCTTCAGTCAAATGCCTAAATGAACAGGATAATGTCGGGGAAGGATGGACTTCCTGACCTGAACCGGTAGGAGCTGATACACCCATCTGGATTTGTGCTGAGAAAAACTTCCTCATCATCTGATCCACATCTTCTTCAGTCAAATGCCTAAATGAACAAGATAATGTCAGGGAAGAAGATTTTGTATGGGGCCTCTCTAGAAAAGGGGAAGGCCGCCTAGGAGATACAGGAACAACTGATGGGGAATATCGGTTCCTAGGCATAGGAATAGGATCCTGAGCAGTCAGATCCATGGATGTAGAATCTGATGACCTCTTTCTCTTTGGATTCAAGGGGGATGAGATGTGCGACCACCTTGAATCTGACTTGGTCCTCTTCCTGGAAGGCTCAGAAGATGAAGCCAAGGAAATAAAAGGAGCAGGAGATTTCAACTCCTTGGAATTCAGCCTAGAGGACTGAGCCCCTGCAATAGGCTCTCCGAAGGAAGACGGCAACATACCTTTCAAGATTAATTTATTTTTTCAATCCACTAATGCATGTGGATTAAAATTACAGCAGATGGTACAGACTTCCTGAAAGTGTTATGGACCTAGTCAATAGACACGGAGAGACTGGGCGCCCGAAATAGGCAACTTTTTCCCCCACTTGGAACACTTTTTAAAACCAGAAGGGCCCTTCTCAGCCATTCTTATGAAGAAAAAAAAACAGATGAAGTTCTATTTTTAAGGTAGGAAATAGAAAAGGAGATAGTGATAACAAACAATGGTAATGAAGGGTACACTATTGTGTAGAGAAAAATACACCAATGATGGTAATAACAGAAATACTAACGGTAAAATGGTAAGGGAATGATAAAAACAAGAGAGTATAAGGAAAAAATTAAACTTATCTGAAGAATTCAATGATGAAGCTCAAGAGCTATGGCAACCACGTCTTTTGCTAAAAGTGGCAAATGATATCTGAAGTATGTTAGGGGTCTGTGTATTATGGACAAGGGAGAAGCTTGAGAGCTTTTTGGTTACTACCAGCTTTAGTAACAGCCAAGTCGGATCAGAGGATCACATCTGAACCCCACAGTTTTGGACGGAATAAAAATTGAAATATCTGCTCAAAATGTTTGAATTATGGTTAAAAGGCTTGCCCAAGAGGGGGGCTGTTGTGGAGTCTGAAATACCCAGGCAATGGGACTAATGAAATATTGTGGGATTTAAATATACCATAGGTAATTAAATGTAAAAGCTTGACATTAAGGCCATTATCCTAAATATGTTGATTTTCTTTTGTTTTCACCAGATAGTAAAAATGCTGAAGAAGTGGTCTATCATGCTAAGAGGGAATTGAATATGTTGAGGAGTCGGGGAGTTTCTAGAGTTAGAGATAAATCTGAAAGCAGCCTTGACAGACCAATAAAAAACCTGCAGATGTAGCAGAGGGATGGAAAATGGAGATTAATCTATGATATAATTATGTATTCAAGGGATTCCTTACAAATAAGACTGAAATAATGCTTTGGGCAGCAAGCATGAAGCTCAGACTAGATTAGTACGGGTCTATATCATATCAACGAAGATGTACATCACCGAATGGCATTTCATTGGAAATGCCGTTCATTGAACCCCCCCCCCCTGCTAATTTTATATACCAGCCCTGAGCTTGCACTACAGTGAGGAAAGGGCAAATTTCCTGATCCCCACTGTAATGCAATATCAGACTGGTTTGACGAATGGCATCTTCAATAAAATGCCATTTGAAATGTCGTTTGATGATTAAATAATAGGGACCCATTAACGCACATAATTCAACATTATGGGGACTGTAAAAGTACAAGTACTACTTATCCTTGCGTTCATGTTAATGTTAGAATATGTACCAAAATCCATGTTAAAAAATGCAAGACACTTGATCAGGTAAGAGAGTTTCACAACTACAGGTGCAAAACTTGGCTAAAATGGATGGGTGATATTAAAACAATGCCAGAATAGCCACCCATGCTTACACACTACAGAAGGGGAAAACAACAATTCATGTCTGGATTTGGGATATAGGATAAATCGACAAGGACACTGCTGCCATAAGAGGGCTGTATGAGTGAAAGTCTGGGGGGGGGGGCACAAAAGTTATACTGGGAAAATGAAGAGGCTATGAGATTGCAATCTTAAGAAGCAAAATGATGTCAAAAACTTCTGCCACAGTGGAGGAGTTTCTCCAAGCAAAGAGGAAGGAGTTGTACATATTAATATGTAACAAGTGTTTATTGAACGTTTAGTGAATTTAGAACTACGATATGTAATGAGTCAAAGCAGGCAACTGAGAAGACATGGATGTTCAAAGGGAAATTTGGATACAGTTTTCAACCAGCAGCAAAACAGGTAAACTGAAACAGAAAAGAAAGGAGAGGTTAGCCAGAGCAGTAAGGACATGTATCACATTACAAGTGAGACTATACTTTTGCAATTAATGGTGGGCTTGGACTTAACAGCATTAGCGAAAGCACTGTACCAGGAGCAATGACTCCTGGCTTCCCACTCCCCTTGGCCTAATTTGTAGGCTAACTACCCCGTTAGTACATCACCCAGACTAATGATCACCTGGTTCTTCTCTTCATTACCTAATTCTCAACTTATTCCATGGCCTAATCACTTACTGGGAGGCGATTTTAATGACTGGCCATATGTATTACAAATTCGATAGCTGTCCCCTTCCTCTCACTACTTCTTAATTCACTACGGTTTTATTTATTTAATTTTTTAAGTCACTATGATCTTTTACTACTGGTGTTGCCACTTTTTATATTATGCCTGTTTCGCTCACATGTTGGGCCTGGCTGCAATGCATACATGAGCCCCGGGGACACAATATCTTAATTAAAATGATTATGAACAAAACTGCATTGATGTGTAAAAAACAGAACTATAAATTGTATAATATTAATTGTGTTTCAAATACATCTCTCTACACAGCTTTAAAGTTTCTATTAAATCACAATACATTGACCTGTATAAATATAAATATACAGAACACTGAATTTTCTCTCAAAGTTGTTTGACTGATGGATAAATGAAAACATACCTCCCTAAATGTGACATCACAATGACTCTGCAATATTTTGAATGATTGACACTTGAAACATACTTCCCCATTAGGTGACAATGTACATCATCCAATGAGATCTATGTAATTTTAATCATAATTTTAATATGAATTGTTGACATCACAATGTACATCATCCAATGAAATCTATGTAATTTTAACTGTAATTTTAATATGAATGGAGCCTTGTGCTATATAAAGTACAGTTGTGTACACTTACCATAAATGTAGATGTTCGACTGTCTTGACTGTTGCAGTCATTACATTTGGGTTATCTGCTTGCAGGTAGCCCTCAGCCGGCCTGATTATCAAAGTCTTGAGTCCTGCGTCGGTTGCTCTCTCTTCTTCCATGACGTCAGGGTTATAAAGCATGCAGCCGACGGCATTACATTAGTTTTTCTTGCACCAGATGTCAGATGCCACCATAAAGGGAAGCAATTATAAACAAGGTTACACCTCCAATTATAAGCAAATGCCCCAGAAAGCTTAAATACAGTAAAGAAGAAGAGAGGTATAGCAAATAGAAGTCAGGGAGCTGGAGGGAGGGTAATCAGGACTGCAACAGTGAATACACTTGAACATCTACATTTACGGTAAGTGTACACAACTATACTATGTTCTTCGTGTTTCAATGTTGCAGTCATTACATTTGGGTAGATTCCCAAAGATAAGGAAGGGAGGAGGCAATCAGAGAGCATTAGGACCAGCTATTAGGCCCTACAAGACTGCAGTGGCAAAACTAGCTCTGGATTTAGAGAAAAAAGGCAAGTGGTAATGCTTGGTGAAGGTATGTACAGAACTCCAGGTAGCAGCTTCTAGGATGTTCCTGGTAGGAACACCTCTGAGAAAGGCTGTTGAAGTAGATGCAGCCCTGGTGGAATGTGATCTTATCCCCAGTGGGACAGGTTTTCCATGGTGCTTATAGCAGAAATGAATGCAATGGCCTATCCATTTAGAAATGGCTTGCTTTGAACTGACCTTCCCCTCCGCCCCTGCAGCAAAGGCAACTAGCAGCTGTTCAGTTTTTCTGAGAGGCTTAGTCCTGTCCAAATAAAATCTAAGTTGGCTGTGCACGTCCAAAGAGTGCAGTATTCATTCTCCTTTGTTCTGTGGATTAGAAAAGAAGGTTGGCAAATGAATGGGCTGATTAAGGGCCATGCTAGATACCACCTTGGGCATAAAGGAAGGATTGGTCCTGAGGGACACCCTGTCTGCATGGAAGATGATGAAGAGCTCCACTGCTATGAGGGCCTGTAATTCAGACACTCTTCTTGCGGGCCTGTAATTCAGACACTCTTCTTGCTGAAGTGATGGCTAGAAGGAAGGCTGTTTTCCAAGAAAGGAATTTCAACTCTGCAGTTGCAGCTGGCTCAAAGGGAGGTAGAGTGAGCTTTTCCAATACAAAGTTAAGGACCCAGGCTGGAGTAGGGGCTCTCCTGGGTAGTCTTAAAATTTTGGCCCCTCTGAGGAATTGCTTCAGCAGTGGGTGAGAGAAGAGGGGTGGCTCCATATTATAATGTGCTGAAATGACAGAGGCATGAATTTTAATAGGAGAAGGAAAGGCCCTTGTGAAGCATCCCTGTTAAGTATTGAAAAATATGCGGTAAACTGGGCACTGTTGTGCCCATCCCCTGAGTTTGGCTCCAGGAACAGAATCTTTTCCACTTTTTAGCATAGGATTTTCTAGTACTAGGCCTCCTTGCCTCCAGAATGACATCCAGCACTTGCTTACTGAGGGATGGCAATGGAGAGCTCAGGTAATTAGCCAGACTACAAGGTTCAGGGTTTGAAGCTGGGGGTGCAGAATCTGGCCCTCCTGCTGGGACAGCAGGGAAGGGGTCTGAAGCAGGTTCCATGGTTCCAGCAGTGACACACTGCACAAGAGGGGGTACCAGTGTTGGCGAGGCCAGTCTGGTGCAATGAGTATTGTCCTTGGTTTGTCCTGTTTGATCTTTAGTAGAACTTTGGAGAGGAGAGGCAGAGGGGGAAAGGCATAAACTGAGAGGTTTTCCCAGGTGAAGAACAGGGCACCCACTTTCCAAGCTTGTCTGTGGGGAGTCCTTGTGCAGAAATTGTCCAATTGGTAGTTCTGAGGGGAGGTAAACAGGTCCATCTCTGGGCCCCCCCCCCCATTTGTTTCTCAACATGTTGAATATCTTTGGTTCCAGTTTCCACTCGTGTGGGTCTATGAGATTTCTGCTTAGGTCATCTGCCAGTAAGGTTAGCTTGCCTGGCAGGAACTGAGCCTGTAGGTGCACTTGGTAGCTCAAGGCTGTGTTCCACATAGCCATGGCTAGCCTGCAGAGAGGTTATGAGTGGGTTCCCCCCTCTTTGTTTAAGTACCACATAACAGTGGTGTTGCTTGTTTTTACCAATAATTGTCCTGGAAGGATGTGGTCCTTGAAGGTTGTCAGAGCATTCTGTACAGCTAACATTTCTTTTTGATTGATATGCAGGTGCATTTGACTCTGGTTCCATTTGCCCTGAATGCACTGCCCTGCCAAGTGAGCCCCCAATGCATAGTCTGATGCATCTGTTGTTAGGGTTTGGGTGGCAAGGGGTAGAGTGAATAGCAGTCCCTTGTTGAGGTAGCAGACCGCTGCCCACCAAAGGAATTCTGTCTTTACGTAAGGGATGATAGGGAATCACTGATTCCAGGTCCTGAGAATGTTGACACCATAGGCCTTTTAGATAACATTGTAGTTTCCTCATATGCATTCTTGCATATGGAATTAATAGGATGAAAAAGGCCATGAACCCCAGAGCTTGCAGTATTTTCCTTGCAGTTAACTGGGTCTTTGTGGCCAGTAATTTGAAGTAGGCTGTCAGATAAACTTGTTTCTCTGGCATGAGGTAGGCCATATAGGAAGTTGTGTTACAGTTTGCTCCCAGGAATACAATCTGTTGGCAGGGTACTGGATGAGATTTCTTTTGGTTTATGGTGTACCCCAGTGAGGTTAGCAGTTTCTTTACAAATGTCAGATGATTTAATAGTATGTCCTGGCTTTCTGCCCGAATTAGACAATCGTCCAGGTATGGTTATATATGAATGTTTCTTTGCCTGCAAAATGCAATGACTGGAGCTAGGTATTTTGTGACTACCCTGGGTGCAGTAGATAAGCCACAGGGCAGTGCAGAGAGCTGATAGTGCATGTAGCCTGCTCGAAAGCGTAGGCATTTTCTGCAAGAATCCCTTACTGGTATGTGCAGGTAAGCTTCCTTTAAATCCAATGTTGCCAACCAGGCATGTTTGCCCAGCATGGGAAGCAGCTGATGAAGAATTAGCATTTTGAATTTTGGAATTACCAAAAAGGTGTTTAGGATAGATAGGTCCAGGATAGGATGCCAGGAGTTGTGTTTTCTGGGTACCAGGAAAAGTCTGGAGTAAAAACCTTGTCCCCATTCTTCTGCTGGGACAGGTTGAATAGTCCTGATACTTAGAAGAGACAGAACCTGCTGCTGAGCCTCTGCCCACTGATTTGGGGGTAGGTCTGGCCAACCTTTTGGGGTTGGTAAGTTGTGGAAGTGGAATCTGTATCCTTGGGAAACTATATTTAAAACCCATTTGTCTTGGGTAATGAGTTCCCAATTTTTTGCATGCAGGGTGATCTTTCCCCCTAAAGGTGCAGTCACAGTTGAGCAGGGCTTGGAAAGCTTAAGGTTAAGTCATTGTGGCAGTTTACCATAGGGGGGTGTCTTACTACTTCCAGCTTTGGAAGTGGGAGCCCCCACTAAGTACCTTGAGACTGTGGCCTAGGTGGTCTGCTGTTCATGGATTTGGACTGAGAAGGTCTGGAAGAGACAGGAAAGGACCAATTTTTAGAAGGCCAATACCTACTAAATCTGTGAGGCTGTACTTGCAGGAAATCTTTAACAGTTTGCATAGATTTAGCTTTTTCCTCCATCTTTTTAAGAACTTATTCTGCTTTGCTGCCAAAAAGGCGGTCTTGGTTTAAGGGAGCATCCAGTAATTTGGCTTTAACATGATCTGGCAGAGTTTGCTCCTTAAGCCATGCATGCCCTCTAAGAACAGACCCAGCAACAGAAGCCCTACAAGATGCCTCTAAGGAGTCAAAACTACATTGCAAAGTATGTTTACCAACTTGTTCAGCAGAATGCATTAAATCCTGTAATTCTTTATTTTCAGCAGAGTCAGGAATCAACATCAATTTCAGTTTAAGTAGTCTAATAATATGCTGCTGGTACTTTAACGTATGAAACTGGCAGTTTAAGGCCCTAATGGCCAAAGTAGCAGAGGTGTATACCTTCTTACCCAATCTGTCCAGGGCCCTGGAATCTCTATCAGAGGGGGTAGGATTTTTGGCAGTAGTAGCCTTAATGCCTTTGGGTCCCTGTGAAATGGTCTCTGGGTCCACAGTAGGATTCTTAAAGAGGAACTTGTGAGAATCAGGTACTCTAATACCTGTCAGGTTTCCTGGGAGCCAGAGGTAAGGTGTCTGGGGCCAGGCTAGATTCCAAGAAGGCATCATCTACAATATCCAGTACAGGGGGGGATAACTAAAGGTCTGTGTTGAGGCAGGAGTAAGAATTCCCTAAGCCTCTTTTTGGAGTCAAACTAATCCTGGCTTTCCTAGCAGAAATGCTCCCTAAGTGTGTGCAAAGTTTCACCAAAAGAGAAATTTTCTGGAGGGAAAGCAGAGGGAATGGAGTCCTCTGCATCAGAATCCGCATAGGTAGATAAGGGCAAATCCGGGTCATCAGAAGAAACAGAAATTTCAGAATCCTGATCAGAAGAATCAGAAGGAAAATCAGTTCTAGGTCTCTTACATGGAGAAGGGTGGCTTCCCCTAATTAGAGTAATAAGGTCTTCAGCCATTATCATTTGTTTTTTAGGCATATGGGCCTGACCCTGCAGTTTGGACGTTGGTTTTCTAGGCATGGATCGAGTCTTAAGCCTTGAAGAAGAAGATGGCATTGGTTTGATATGCAAGTCAGTAGGCCTGAATACACCCTCAGAAGCCGGTGCCTACACAGTGGCTCCGGACCCATCCAAGGTAGAGACATCAGCAGGTTCCATAGTCGAAGAAGCATCTCGCGGCATACTGGACTCCGAATGGGTCTCAGTAGAGGCCTGCGAATCTGAAGTAGTGGGTATCAGGGGCTGCGGAAGCGCCTGAGTACCGGCGAACTGGCAACTAGCTTAACGGAAGCATCGTCGGCAGCTTTGGACCTATGCGGTCTGTCTTTATCTTTACATTTTTTCGGAATGTCAGTAGTCAGATGGCTTACCGAAGCCATTTCTGGATAATTGAACTGAGTACTGAAATAGTTAGATGCAAAAATGAACCAATGACGAACAGTATGAGGATTGAATAAGGCACAAAACCGACAGCGAGGGACGTTGTGGTCTGGACCTAAGCAAGGAATGCAGTACGAATGAAAATCTTTACAAGGTATTTGATTTCCACAAGAAATACAATTAACTTTTACTGACATCAGTTTAGAGCAAGAAAAAGGATCCCCAATGGGGTACTTTGCTTTTTTGAAGACTTCGGTTCTGAAACTCAAAAATGAAAATTTCAGGAGTCGGACGACCAGCACTTGCAAACTGCTTCTGCTTCGGGCAAGAAAGACTGATGTAATGGCGTCAGCTAAATGATTTACACCCCTAGGTTCATAGGTAGGTACTGGGCTATTTGCCCGAAGGCATATATTAGCCAGGCCGTGTTGTGCGGTATTCACCGCCCCTTTGGTTAGCTCCCTAGGCCCTTGATCTAGCAGCTAGTACCCTTGGCCCCTATGTACTAGAGCTGTTGGTATGATCCCTGGTGTGAACGTTCTGTTAACCATCCACTCGTCAAGGTTCCTCTTGAAGAGTGATAGTGAGGGGCTCTGTCTTATGTAGATCGGGACCTTGTTCCATAGCAAGGGAAGTCTTTGCGAAGGGAATCTATCCCTCCAACATGTTCTATTCATTGTTGTGCTGAGGTTTACACCCGTAGAGCGTGTAGCTCGAGTAGATTTGGTTTTGCTAAGATGGAGCATGTTCAACAGTACTGGGTTGGACATGGCTCTGTATGTTAGACAGAGATCGCCTCTGAGAAGGCAGTATGCAACAGAGAAAAGCCTTAGTTTTTTCAATCGTGCTGCATAGGGCAACTGTTTGAGGCCAGTAATCCTCTTAGTGAGGTACCTCTGTGGTCTCTCCAGCTGCTGGAGATGCCTAGCCAGGTACATTCCAATTGGCGCATTGTACTCAATGGGTCTGATGAAGGAAGACTAGAGGGGCACCACTACATCCTTAGATCTTGATGTGAACCCTTTCGTGATCAGATGGGTCACAGACGGATTTTCTAACCACCTTGGCAACATGGTTATCAAAGGAAAGCTGACTATCTACTTGGGTCCCTAGACCCCTTATTACTTCTTCAGATTTCAGGGGGTTACCTCCTATGTGGTAGTTCACGGGTACTCTGTTTTTTCCAAAGGGGATTACTATGCATTTTTTAGCATTTAGCTTGAGACCATGGCTTTGACACCATGCATCAGTCTCATTAAGGCCCTTCTGGAGGATATTCATGTCAGCTGGAGACTCTATTATAGCACCCAGTTTGCAGTCGTCTGCAAACTTGGTCAGTCAAAGCCCTTCAGTGCTTGCCTGTACTTCTAAGAAGTATATGCCAAACAGGAGGGGCCCCAGGACAGAGCCCTGATGTATACCGCTCGTTACTGGTCTGGATTCGGACATAGATCCTGCTATTCTTACTTTGTGGGATCTGTCTGAGAGCCAGTTTGCGATCAATCTTGTGATATAAGGGTTTATGCCCAAGTTGGTGAGTTTAACAATACCCGAATGGGGAATGATGTCAAATGCTTTAGCAAGGTCAAGGTAAGCCGTGTGTACCTCCTTTCCCTTATCTATAGCCTGAGTAACTGTCTCAAAGAAGTCCACCAGGTTCAGGAGGCATGATCTGCCCTTGACGAAGACGAACTGTGTGGGGTCAAGTGTTTGGAGGTTCCCAGTCTCTCCATTTATGAGTTCCATAATGATTTGCTCCATTGCCTTACAGATCAGACTGGTCAGGCTTATTGGTCGGTAGTTCCCAGGGTCGGTTGTGGGCCCACCCTTGTGCAGCGGAACCACCGTTGCTGTGCGCCATTCTATGGGCACATATCCTGTCGAGAGGCTGAGACTGAACAGGGAATTCAGGGTTAATTAATTTTGGAGCTCGTGAATTACACAGCCCGGGACACCATCTGGTCCCATGGAGGCAGTGTCTTTAGCTTTAGACAGAGCCTTATTAACCAACATATCAGTAATAATTGGAGTTACACAATCTCCTGGAATAGTAATAGGCCCTGTAGGTGATGGGGGGGGGATTTGCACTGAACCTATCAGCAATGTCAGTGGGGTCAGTGTATTATGTTCCATTTTGTACTAGCTCAGAACAGACCCGAGCGTTGCCATTTAGGTTTTTGATGTAACCATAGAAGACCTTATGGTTATCCTTGGCAACTTTCTTTTCAAAATTGACTTTAGTTGACTTGATGAGGGCCCTCAATTTCTTACTAATGCTGATCAGGGATGATTTTTCTACTTGAGATTTGGCCTTTTTTTGTACAAGTCTCCTCCTTTTATTGTATAGTTTGCTTATGGCCGGGGTTCACCAGACTGGTTTCTTCTTGCTTGAGGAAGGAGTCTTGGTTTTATTTGGGATAGCATGGTCCATGCAGTCCTGAAGATGTATATAAAGTGCCTTGGTGTAGGATTCTGCATCCTGGATATCATTATCCTTCTGCAAGGGAATAGTGAAACTTTCCACTTCTGACACAAGTAGTTTGAAGTTTGCTTTGGAAAGGTTTTTTACGATGGTTTCTTTGACTGGGGGAAGTGGAGGGGTGAAGATGTCCATGGTTATCAGTTTGCGGTCTGATCTAACCAGAGAGGGAGTGACCATGGGTGTGGTACAATGGGTGCCCAATATTTGTGATGACTAAATCCAATATATTGTCCTTTCTAGTGGGAGAACATACCAGTTGTTCAAGGGCATTTGAATTTATAAATTCTATGAACCGCTGGGCATAGGAGTTAGAACTTTGGTAGTTCGCCCAGTCTATACCAGGGTAGTTGAAATCACCCAAAATTATGGTGTTGGGTAGGAACTTTATATTTTCCAATGCCTCGAGGAATGCTGAGTGAGCATCTTGGGACATGGTGGGTGATCTATAATAGGCTATGACTTGAAATGTGGTTTTGCCTGCTGATAGTTGCGCATGGATGATCTCTGGGGTATCATGCTGCGCCACTAACCTGGAGATGTGGGTATCCTTGATGAATATGGATACACCGCCGCCCTTTGTACTGCGATCCCCTGACTACCTGACATCATGGAAGAAGAGACAGCAACCGAAGCAGGACCCAAGACTTTGATAATCAGGCTGGCTGAGGGCTACCTGCAAGCAGATAACCCAAATGTAATGACTGCAACAGTGAAACACGAAGAACATCCACTGTTCTCTCAGATGTAAGCAAATCTGACTTCAGCTACTCTGTAGCAGCTCAAACGGGAACCTCTGCTTCTTTTCCCTCTTGGACCTGGCCACTCAAACATGCTGAGTAATGAAAACGCAATGCAGGATCAGAGTAATTATTATCCTCAAACTCCCCTTGTGGTCTTTCGCCATACAAGAAAATAGCGGGTTCACACTATTAGCCAATTTACTATCAAGTTCAAAAAATACAGAAGCTCATCGAGATTGCATGCCTCTTGTTTCAAAATATCTGCGCTGCAAAGAGTGGGATGGAAATTATAACATTCATAACCAGAGTGATACCAGCTATCATTTCTACACTCCAAAATGAACCTTAGAAAGTCACGAATCCCCCAAGAAGTTATCATGGCTTTCTGGAATGCCAATGGCCTCAAGGAAAAGACAGACGAATTACAGATTTTCCTAGACTCATGACCCATTGATGTAATGCTCATATGCAAAACCCATCTATGCCCAGGCATAGAGGTTAAATTTAGAAACTACCATGTTTACAGGCAGGATCGCAATACTGGTAGAGGAGGTGGCACTGCAATCCTTGCAAAGAAAAATTTGGACCAATCAGAACTCTCCAACTCTACTTTTGTCCACTTAGAAGCCAGCATAGTGATCATTAATACTGCAGGGGACCCACTCAGATTGGTTGCTACCTATAACCCACCCAAAAAGCGGCTGATACATGAAGATACCTATAACCCACCCAAAAAGCGGCTGATACATGAAGACTTGGATTTAATCTTTCAATCTAATACACCAACAGTTTTGGCTGGGGATTTGAATGCTAAACACCCTACCTGGAACAGCAATACCACTAACTCAAAAGGAAAATCTCTAGCACGTTTCTTGGACACCAGACAAGTGGTGGTCCTTGGCCTTAACGAACCAACTCACTTTCATCCTCAAGGTCATCACCCAGACGTTCTGGACATGGCTCTATTAAAAAGCGTGGCCCATATTCCCACCATCTACACCGTCAGGGAGTTAAGCTCTGATCACAACCCAGTAATTCTTTTCTTAGACAGCCCAGGAACAATCCCACCCACTATCAATCCAAATACAACAGGAAAAATCTGCTGGCCAGCTTTCACAGGCATTCTGCAGTCTAGCCTGCCTCCCTTGCCTACCATTCTTACTCTGACCCACCTGAACGAAGCAACAAGCTCCCTCATTAACTGTATCCAAAGAGCTATTTCCGACGCAACCAGGAAACTTCCAAATCATGGGAAACATTACTCTCTACAGATACCACCCTGAGTGGAGGAAAAGATCAGTGAAAAGAAATGAACTTGCAGGAAATGGCAAAAATTCTGCAATCCAGAGGATCGTACTAAAACCACTTAGCGGAAATCAAAAAAGCATTAGCAGCTATCAGAAATCATAGATGGACCTTAACCATATCGGAAATGGAAAACCATCCAAATGTCAAATGGAAAGTTGCAAAAGCACAGAGACAAAAAATGGCCCCAATGCCTGCCATCCATGGGATGAATGGGCTAGTCTTCACTGGTCAGGAGAAGGCTGAAGCCATAGCGCAATGCCTTGAATTACAGTGCTCTTCAAATTTTCACGAGGCAGATTTGGATCACATTGAGGAAGTCCACAAATTCACAGAAAAATATCTGCACAAGCAACACTGCAAAAGTATAGAAGCTGACAAACCAAGTGAAATCAGGAAAATACTTCAGAAAGTTAACGTTAAGAAGGCAGTGGGGGTCCAGACAATATTCCAAGCAAGGCTCTGAGATACCTACCAAATAAGGCTGTAGTTGCAATCGCCAACATTACCAATGCCACAACGAGACTTGACTATTTCCCAAAGTGCTGGAAAAAGACAGATATGGTGATACTACCCAAACCCGGCAAGGACTGAGCCTTCCCACAGAATTATAGACCCATCAGTCTTCTTAGCACCCTGGGGAAAGTGATAGAAAAAGTTATCCTACAACACTTGCAAAAATATGCCTCACTAAAGGAGGTGAACAACAATGAACAGCATGACTTCAGAGAGAATTATTCCACTATGCGTCAGCTATTGAGAGTCACTGAATACATCAGAGGGATATAACCCAAACAGGGCAACAGGAGCTATTTTCCTAGATGTCTCCAAGGTTTTTGATAAGGTGTGGCACAAGGGCCTCATACAAATTGATCACCAAAAACTTCCCCTCTTACTTGATCCAACTTGTTTCTTCTTATCTTCAAGGTAGAACCTTTAGGGTAAAAATGAATGCAGTCCTTTCAAAGGAAAAGGAAATCACAGCTGGAGTTCCACAAGGTTCCAGTCTATCACCGCTGTTTAACATCTACGTTAGTGATATTCCAAATACAGGTGGTACCATGCTGGCTCAGTATGCAGACAATACTGCAATACTGTATAAATCCACTCAACCCTGGATAATCTCCAAAAGACTCCAAGAGGCTGCTGATGCACTAGAAAACTAGTTCCGCACCTTGTGTACAGAGATTAACTCTGAAAAAAGCACGGCTATATGGCTATGTAGACTCTTCTCATACCCTGATGACATGATCACAATGTTCAACAAAGCCATCCCTTGGAAGGAATCTATAAAATACCTTAGAGTTACAATGGACAAGCGCCTTTCCTGGAAATCACATACAGAAACAAATATGGTGAAAGCAATGAAAACCTACAATTAGCTTTGCCCACTATTGAACAGAAGTACCCTGAGCATTAAAAACAAATTGCTTCTTTACAGGACTACAATCAGAGCTCAGATGCTCTATGCATCTTCAGCATGGGGATATGCAGTCTTCAGCCATATCAAAACCCTCCAGAGATTACAAAACAAAATCCTTAGACTCATCTTAGACGCCCCTTGGTATGTAACCAACGTACAGCTGCACAGGGATACTCGCTCACCAACCATAAAACAACTCATTCAAGACTCAGTGGCTAAACTATTCACACAGCTAGAAAACCATCCACAGAGTGACATCAAGTCAATGATGAACTACAATGAATCACACCATAGAAAGCATAAAAGACCCAGAGCAAGCTTGGACAACTATCTATCTATTAAAACTCCCACCTATGGTGCAGTTCTGATCAACCTTTGATAACACAACAATTCCTCAAAACAAATCTAGGAAGATTAAAATCAGAGATGAAGGAGAGAGAGAGACTACGCCTCAGGCCTCCATTGGAGCAGAAGATTCAAGTAAGTGTATGTTATCAGACAGCACTCACTTGCCTCTAACTCCACCTGGAATCGAAATAAAGATAATAAAGGAAAAGAAGACCGGTGTTTTTATTGAAGTTCTCTTCCTCTTCAAAGTCATTTGGATTGATCTATTTTACTGAATTTCTTAAAGAAAATTGCCTGATTTCCATTGATTGATTTTATTGATTAATTAAAATAGAACATTTGTTTTGCTTGCTTTTTAGTAGCTGGGACTTGAGCCTTTCCAGTAATTTACACTGGGGTTAACAGCATGTAATGTAAATGGCTTAGTGAGCAAGGACAAAAAGAACAAAGTGTTGGCATATATTTATAAAAGCCAAGTACATGTAGTCATGCTCCAACAAAAGCATTAAAAGCACTTTGGCATAAAAGACTAATTATGTTAAATGTTAAACAGAAACAGTAAAAAAGGGGCATTAATTCTTATTGAAAAAAATTGAACATAAACATCGAATAGGAAAATCTTGATATACTGGGCAAATATACCATGGTCAAAGGTAATGGGGTGGGGGGTAAGAGAGTAAACACTGGTTAATGTATATTTGCCTGCAAGGATAAAAACAGGAGACAGAGCATGTTATGGGAATTAGTAAGCTTTCATCAGGACTATTATTCACAAGAGGTGACTGAAATCATATGTAACAAAATGGACACCTCTGGGGAGCCCTGAAACATTACAACTTTTCACAGGAAGCAAGATATCTAGAGAGATATTAAAGGGCATTTGGACTTGTGGATATAGTTGAAGTATAGTTAGTGCAAAGTTTGTAAATTCCATTTGTTCCAATATACAATAAGGAAAAGTTGTGTAAAATCTTACCATAACCATAGATGTACTACTCTACATGCAGAATTCTTTACTTGAGGGATATCCCTGCCAGAGTGTGCCCAAAGTCAGCCAATACACAAAAGTCTTATCACTACAGGGTATGTGGTACTTCTAACATTGGTTGCAGTCAGACGTAGGCCATAAAAACAGACATATGCACATCCTCAGAACTGAATGCCCCAGGAGGAAAGCCAGATTAAGATGTCTGTGTTCAATACATCCAGGAAACACAAGAGACCAGTGGGGAACTCAGGAGAGATAGAATACTGCAGCAGTGAAGACAAGGATATCTATGGTTATGGTACGATTTTACACAACTTTTCTATGTCTTTCTATTCACTTGCTGCAGTATTATTTACTTGAAGGAGAATACCAGAGCTCAAGAAGGAAGGGAGGAGGAAGGATCAGAGGAATGCTTTATGAAGCCATGTAAAATGGCACTGGCAAAACTGGTTCTAGCTCTGGAGAAAATATCCAGCTTGTAATATTTGGTAAAGGTAAGAATAGTAGACCAGGTGGCTGCTTCCAGGATGGCACCATTATCCAATCCTTTGAAGAATGCCTTGGATGAGGCCATAGATCTGGAGGAATGGATTTCACAAGAGAAGCAAGATTCATGGTGAGTGTAGCAAAAGGAAATAGTTAGAAATCAAAGAAAAGGTAGTCTGCTTGGATGCAGGAAGAATACAGCCCTGTGGTGAAAATTAACAAAAAGCTGATCAGATTTCCTGAGGTTTTTTGTCTTGTCCAGGTAAAATCTCAGGTGTCTGTGAACATCAAGTGAGTGCAGAATCCTCTCACTGTGATTTTGTGGAGAGGGGAACAAGGTTAGTAGTTGAATAGATTGGTTAAGGGATAGCTCATTAACCCCCTTGGGCATAAAGGAAGGATTTGTTCTCAATGATAACCTGTCCTTATGAAAGACCAGGAAGGGGAGGAACAGCCATCAGGACTTGGAGTTCCCACACCCTTCTAGCTGAAGTCGCAGCTACTA
Source organism: Protopterus annectens (assembly GCF_019279795.1). Lineage (NCBI taxonomy): Eukaryota > Metazoa > Chordata > Ceratodontiformes > Protopteridae > Protopterus > Protopterus annectens. The sequence goes on from NC_056725.1 coordinate 423,538,747, forward strand.
GCAAGACAGTTTTCCATGAGCAATGTTTGAGTGAGGCTGAAGCAGCATGTTCAAAAAGGGGCAATATCAAATTCTCTGGAACAAAATTAAGGTCCCAAGGAGGAGGAATAGGTTTTTTGGCAGGCCTAATGTGAAGGATACCAGAGGAGGGGATAACAGCAGACAAGCAGAAATAGCTGACATATGATCTTTAACTGATGAACAAGCCAGGCCAGCTGAGAGCAGTTCATACAAATATTTAAGAACCAGTGGTATTCTGACTGCCAGTGGGTTTGGTTCTTACAGAGACACCATCATGAAAATCTTTTCCATTTGGAAACATAATACTTTCTAGTGTTGGGTTTTCTGGCCTCCTACAAAACCATGAGCATGTCTTGAGAGAAAAGGTGTCTGAATACCTGGACAATAGAGATACGACTGCTGAATCCTATACAATTGCACTTTATAAGCACTTACACGAGTGCATGGATCGTGCAATCCCAAACAGAACCAAGATGATATCCTCCAAAAAAAGGAAGCCAATCTGCTGGTCCCCTGCTATAAACAAACTCTACAACAGAGGAAAGGAACTGTTGCAAAAAAGAGTAAAATCCTATGATTGGAGGAACTCCGTGGTCAGCCTCAGTAAGAAGCTGAGATCCCTCATAAAATCCTACAAAACTAGTTACAAAAACAAAATCGCCACTGATTCTAAAGACAACCACAAAGCAATCTATAGCTATGTCAAGAATCTCAATGGCAACACTCAGATCTGCTCTGAGTTAGCACAATGGCACTAAATATACAGAACCAACTGATATTGCCAACATACTGGCAAATAGGTTCAGTGCTAACTTTACCCCCTCTCTCATCCCCTAAAGGGCCCATCTCTATACCTGAAGATTGCAAAGTACCTGTAATCATGGCTGCACAGGTAAAAAAAACACTCTCCAAAGCCAAGAACACAGCATCCATGGGAAATGACAACATCCCAGGCTACGTTCTACATAAACTACAGAACGAACTGGCACCCCACCTAAGTACCATCTTCAATCATAGCCTCACCTCAGGCTTTGTGCCCACTGAATGGTGCACAGCAACAGTTATCCCACTCCACAAAGGGGGAGCCACCACAGACCCCTGGAATTACCACCCCATTAGCCTGACGAGCCTGGTCTGCAAGGCTATGGAGCGTATCATCATGGAACTTATAAACAATAACACTAGTAATCTCCAAATTCTGGACCCTACCCAGTTCGGGTTTGTAAAAGGCAGATCATGTCTCCTAAACCTGATAGACTTCTTTGAAGCAGTCACCAAAGCTGTAGATGAGGGTAAAGTGGTACACAAAGCCTATCTAGATCTCGCCAAGGCTTTCGACACCATCCCCCACTCTGGAATTATAGACAAACTCACTAAACTAGGTATAAATCCCTATGTCACAAGATGGGTTGCCAACTGGCTCACTGACCGAACACACACTGTGAAAGTAGCAGACACTAAATCCAACTTCAGACCAGTGACAAGTGGAGTACCACAGGGTTCAGTCCTAAGGTCCTCTCCTGTTTGGTATCTACTTCTCTGAAGTATAGGCTAACACAGAAGGCCTTTGGCTAACAAAGTTCACAGATGACTGCAAACTAGGAGCCATAATCAAATCTCCTAATGATGTGGACATCCTACAAAAGAGCCTCACTGAGACAGATGTCTGGTGTCAAAGCCATGGCCTCAAGCTCAATGCCAAAAAGTGCATTGTCATCCCTTTTGGTAAAAACTCTGTACCCATGAACTACCACATAGGTGGTAGTCTACTTAACACCGAAAGTGTGATAAGAGACCTTGGGACACAGATGGACAGTAGTCTCTCCTTTGATAATCACATTACCACAGTAGTCAGGAAATCCTTCTATGTGGCACACCTAATCACAAAAGGTTTCTCATCCAGGAAAAAAGAGGTAATTGTTCCCCTCTACTCATCACTCATTAGACCAATTATAGAGTACAACGCCCCTTTTGGTATGTACCTCACAAGACATCTACAACAACTGGAAAGGCCACAGAAATACCTCACAAAGATGCCCTATGCAGACCGTCTCAAAAAACTCCAGCTTTACTCTGCTGCATATCACCTACTCAGAGACAATCTCTGCCTAACATACAAAGCTATGTCAAACCCAGAGCTGTTGGACATGCTCCACGTAAAGAAATCCCAATCCCTCTGAGCTACACGCTGCTCTAGGGACCTAAACCTTGTCACCACAATAAACAGAACATGCTGGAGGGATAGATTCCTGTCTCAGAGACTTCCCATACTCTGGAACAAACTACCTATCTATATCAAACAAAGCTCCTCATTAGCACTCTTCAAGAAAAATCTTGATGATTGGATGGGAGATAGGAAATTCACCCCGGGGATCACTTCTGTGGCTTTGCTTGACAGGGGCACAGGAAAATAATTTTCTTGGGTGGCAAAAGCCAGGGTACTGTTTGGCTAGGCTTATATAGGCCCTAGGGCCAATAGCCTAGTACCTACCTATGAAGGAAATTACAATCTTACCACCCACAGTGTCAGCTGTAGTGTTGGCAGGTGTGGATGTACAAGGGATCCTCTGTTCTGTGTGAGAAGTCCACTCTGTGGGGTAGCTTGTGGTGATGGCCCTTGGCTAATTGCAGGAGAAAGGAGAACCAATGCTGTCTTGGCCAAAAGGGAGTCACCAGCAAGATTTTTGGTTGATCCTGCCTGATTTTGAGCAGGACTTCTGGTAATAGAGGAAGGGGAGGGAATGCATACAGGAACATCCTCTTCCACGAGACGCAATGGGTATCCACTTTCCAATCCAGAAGACTTGGGACTCTGGGATAGAATTTTGGAAGTTGTCTGTTCATGGGGAGGCAAATAAGTATGCGTGGAGTACCCATTGGTGAACTATGTCCATGACCTGCTCAGAGAGTCTGCCACAAGAATCCTGTTGGAAGGAATGTACACAGCCTGGACTGTCATGTTATGCTGAGCCAGGAATTCCCACACTAGGAAAGCCAGCCTGCACAGGAGGCAGGATCCGGTTCCCCCTTGCTTGTTCACATACCAAAGTACAGTCATGTTGAACAGTTTTTGTGTGCCTGGGCGAAGGAGGGAATGGAAGGTTTGTAAGGCTAAGAGCAATGCTGACATCTCCCTTACAATGATGTGCTCCCTTTACTGTGAGAGGGGGTCACTTTCCTTGGACCATAAATTTGTCAAGGGCAGTGTCCCAGCCAACATCTGATGCATCTGTGTAAAGTTCTTGGAATGAGTCTAGAGGATATAGAGGTAGTCCTGGGTTTGGTTTTACCTGCTGGGTCCACCAAAGAAGTTCCCTCTTCAAGCATGGGATGAGGGGAATGAGGTATTCTAGTGTGTGTGCATGTGTTGGGTCCAGACAGATCTGAGAAACCACTGGAATTTCCTCATATGTAGCCTTGCCAGGGGTACCATGGGTATGGCTGAGGCCATAAAATCTAGTACCCTGAGGAATTCCCTGGTCGCAATGTGATTTAATGGAAGGAGAAACAAAAAGTCTGAAGTTCCTCTGCCTTTTGGGGTGGCAGAGACACACTCATACTGTCTGCTTGGATTCACCAGCCCAGAAAAATGTGGTCTTGGGTTGGGGTGAGGTTGATTTTCTGAAGTTGATTGGGAACCTAATTTCCCAGAAGGATAACGGTAGTCTGTAGGTTATGCTGAAGAACTCGAGGATTCTGGGCCTGTAAGAGCAGGTCGTCCAGTTATGGGAAAATCCAGATACCCAGGAGCCTGCATTGAGCAATCACTAGAGCCAAACATTTTGTGAAAACTCTTTGGGCTGTAGAGAGGCCAAAAGGCAATGCAGAGAATTGCAAATGCCATGAACCGACAAAAAAAATAACGATTTCCTGTATCTTGGGTGAATGGGGATATGGGGATGGCCATCTTTTATGTCTAGAGAGGACATAAATCCCTGTAGGAGAAGCAGGGGCAAAAGGGTTTGCACAGTTAGCATTCTGAAAGAGGGAAACTAAGAAGGTGTTGAGATAAGTCTAGGATTGGCCTCCAGGGGTCATCCTTTCTGGGCACTAGGAACGTTCTTGAATAAAATTCTTTCCCTCTGGAGGTACAGGGAACTCTGAATGCAGCCTTGTTGCCAACATTCCGAGAGGAGAGCTGGGAATAGATGAAGTTGTTCTCTTGGTGGTTGTGGAATGCCCTGAAAGGTGGGGTGTGGAGTGCCAAACCATGAAGCATCCTTTTTTTTGATAAGGGAAAGGACCCAGTTGTCTTGGTTAATAGTTTGCCATGTCTTGAGAGCATTTGAGAGGGAGAGGGGGGAAGAGGGAACATTTTCAGGGTAGTCACATACTCCCTAGTCTGTCCAGAAAGGGCCATTTTTGTTGGGGTAGTGCCTGAAGAGCCCTAGTCCTCTGTTATCTCTTACCTCCCCTAGAAGCCTTGCTTTGTTGGTGCTGAGAACGTCTGTGAACAAAGACAGGCTTGGAGGGAAAATTCCTATGGAACCTGGGCAGTGGGGAAATAAAAGGTGCTTTAACTCTTAGCGTTCCTTTGACTTTTCTTGTACGGTTTTGTAAACAGCAGCTGCCCCCAAACAAGGCTGTACTGTCCAGTGGGGCATCCATTCATTTGGATTTAAGAATGAAAACCTTCTCAGTACTGACCCAGTAGCAACTGCTCTAGCGCAGGCCTTAGTAGCATCATAGCTGCATTTGATGGAGTGTCTTTGCACTTGGGAAGAAGCTCCTAAAAGATTTAGGGCTAAGTGTTTTCCCTCAGGATCTGTTAGGTCTGAGATAACAAAAGGTGCTTGAGACACAAGTTCTAGGGATTATTTAGTCATGTGTCAGGTAGTTGACAGCTCTGACAGCCAAAGTGGCTGAGGTGTATGCCTTTTTCTCTAGCCTTTCTAGGGTTCTACTCTCCTTGTCTGATAGGGAGGGAGAAGGGAGCATCCTAGAAGGCTTGTCAGTAGCAACAGAGATGACTACTGGGTCTGCAGCAGGGCACCTAAAAAGAAATTGACAGTCCTCATGGACTTTCTAGAAATGGTCTTGATTTTTGTGAGCTGGAGCCTGAGAGTCTGAGTTTTGGGATGCATGGTGGAAAACAGCCAAAAAGGCTGGATGTACTGGTGACACTGCAGAAGAGCCGGGAAGGTCCATTTGCAGGAGTTGGTATCTTTTTTTGGACATCTGAGAATTTATCTGAGAATTTGGGAAGAATCCCACTTAAAAGTGTTAAGGGATTTTCAGAATGGTCTCCCCAAAGCAATCTGCACCCACTGGCTCCTCCAGGAGAGAGGTATTCCTGAGGGAAGGGGATTGTAGTAAAGTAGTCCAATTATTCATCTTCATCAGAAGAGGATTCCTCTGAAGAGTCTGGGTCTCTAGCATTTTTTGGGAAAGTTGAGTGTCTGGAGTGGGGCCAGGCTGAGAGGTAGGCTGCTTAAGAGCCATGAAGGCCTGAAAAAGACTCCTGAGAGAAGGCCTGCCAATCAGCAGGAGCCTCTTTAGCAATGGAGACATGCTTTGTCTTTTGTTTTCTTCGCTGGAGAGACTATCTTCTTTTGTAGCACCGAGGATCAGGATGAATGCCTGAGTTTAAAGGTTTCACACTAGGGTGGACTGGAAAAGTACAGTTGTGTACACTTACCATAAATGTAGATGTTCGAGTGTATTCACTGTTGCAGTCATTACATTTGGGTTATCTGCTTGCAGTAGCCCTCAGTCGGCCTGATTAACAAAGTCTTGGGTCCTGCATCAGTTGCTGTCTCTTCTTCCATGACGTCAGGTTGTCAGGGGTATAAAACATGCAGCCGACGCCATTACATCAGTTTTTCTTGCCCCAGATGTCAGGTGTCCCCCTAATGGAAAGCAATTAAATCTACAAATATACAAGGTTATACCTACAACAAAAAAGTAAATACACCAAAAAGCTTTTAAGCATAGTAAAGGAGCGTAGAGGTATAGCCAAAATAAGTCAGGGGGCTGGAGGGAGGGTAATCAGGACTGCAACAGTGAATACATTCGAACATCTACATTTATGGTAAGTATACACAACTGTACTATGTTCTTCATGTTTCACTGTTGCAGTCATCACATTTGGGTAGATTCCCAAAGCTAAGGATGGGAGGTGGAATTTAGATAGCAATAGGACCAGCTATAAGGCCCTGCAAGACTGCAGTGGCAAAGCCAGCTCTGGATTTAGAGAAAATTGGCAAATGGTAATGCTTGGTGATGCTTGGTGAAAGTATGTACAGAACTCCAGGTAGCAGCTTCTAGGATGTCCCTGGTAGGTACGTTTCAGAGAAAGGCTGTAGAGGTAAATGCAGTCCTGGTTGAGTGGGGTCTAATCCCTTGTGGGATAGGTTTTCCATGGTGCTTATAGCAGAAATTAATGCAATGGCCTATCCATTTGGAAATGTTTTGCTTTGAAATAGCCTTCCCCTCTGTCCCTGCAGCAACTGCCACCAGCAGTTCAGAATTCCTTTGAGGTTTAGTCCTGTCCAAGTAGAATCTAACTTGTCTGTGCACATCTAAGGAGTACAATATCCATTCCCCTTTGTTCTGTGGATTAGGAAAGAAGGTTGGCAAATGAAGACTGATTAAAGGCCACACTGAAAACAACCTTTGGCAAGAAAGAGGGATTGGTCCTGAGGGACATCCTGTTCGCATGAAAGATGATGAAAGGCCCCACTGCCATAAGGGCCTGTAATTCAGATACCCTTCTTGCTGAAGTGATGTCTAAAAGGGAAGCTGTTTTCCAAGAAAGGAATTTTAAATCTGCAGTAGCAGCTGGCTCGAAAAGGAGGAAGGGTGAGTTTCTCCAATACAAAGTTAAGGTCCCAGGCTGGAGTTGGAGCTCTCCTGGGTGGTCTTAAATTTTTGGCCCCTCTGAGGAACTGCTTGAGCAGTGGATGAGAGAAGAGGGGAGGTTCTGTGTTATAATGAGCTGAAATGGCTGAGGTGTGAATTTTTACTGAGGAAAAAGACAGGCCCTTGTGAAGCATCTCAGTTAAGTATTGTAAAATCTGAGGTAAATTGGGCACTGCTGTGCTCATCCCTTGAGATTGGTTCCAGGCACAGAATCTTTTCCATTTTTCAGCATAAGATTTTCTAGAACTAGGCCCCCTTCCCTCTAAAATGACATCCATCACTGGTTTACTGAGGGATGGTAAAGGAGAGCTTAGGTAACTAGGCAGGCTGCTAGGTTCAGTGTTTGAAGCTGAGGGTGCGGAATCTGGTTATCCTGCTGTGACAGCAGGGTAGAAGTCAGAGGCAGGTGTCATGGGGCCAACAGGAGGGGGTACCAGTGTTGGCGTGGCCAGGCTGGTGCAATCAAAATCATCCTTGGTTTGTCTTGTTTGATCTTTAGTAGTACTTTGGAGAGCAGAGGCAGAGGAGGAAAGGCATAAACGGATAGGTTTTTCAAGCTGAAGGACAGAGCATCCACCTTCCAAGCTTGTCTGTGGCGAGTCCTTGCGCAAAATTTCTCCAACTGATAGTTCGGGGGGGGGGGGGCAAACAGGTCTATATCAGGGCTCCCCCATTTGCTTGTCAACATGTTGAAAATCCTTGGTTCCAGTTTCCACTCATGTGGGTCCATGAGGTTTCTGCTTAGTCCGTTTGCTAGTGTATTTAGTTTTCCTGGCAGGAATTGAGCTTGTAGATGCACTTGGTAGCTCAAGGCTGTGTTCCAGAATGCCATTGCTAGTATGCAGAGGGGGTAAGAATGCGTACCCCCCCCCCCGCTTGTTTATGTCCCACATAACAGTGGTGTTGTCCGTCTTTACGATTAGTTGTCCTGGAAGAATGTGGTCCTTGAAGGCTGTCAGAGCATTCTGTACAGCTAACATTTCTTTTTGATTGATATAAAGGTGCATTTGATTTGGGTTCCATTTGCCCTGAATTCACTTCCCAGCCAGGAGAGCCCCCCATGCATAGTCTGATGCATTTGTTGTTAGGGTTTGGGTGGCAGGGGTGGTGTGAAAGGTAGTCCCTTGTTTTGGTGGCAGGCCTCTGCCCACCAAAGGAACTCTAGGCGTAGGCAAGGTATGATAGGAATCATTGCTTCTAGATCCTGGGAATGTTGACACCATAAGCTTTGTAGATACCACTGTAGTTTCCTCATATGCAGTCTTGCATATGGAATTAGAAGAATGCAGGAGGCCATGAACCCCAAGGCTTGCAAATTTGTCTTGCAGATAGCAGGGTTTTTGTGGCCACTTGTTTGAAGTAGGTTGTCAAATGAATTTGTTTCTCTGGCATGAGGTAAGCCATCTGGGAAGTTATATTCAAGCTTGCTCCCAGGAATATAATTTGTTGACAGGGTACCAGATGAGATTTCTTTTTGTTTATGGTGTACCCCATACAGGTTAAACCCCTTTGTACAAAGGCCAGATGATTCAAAAGTATGTCCTGGCTTTCTGCATGAATTAGACAATAGTCCAGGTATGGGTATATTTGAATATTTCTTTGCCTGCAAAATGCAATAACTGGAGCTAGGCACTTTGTGAATATCCTGGGCACAGTAGATGAGCCAAAGGGCAGTGCAGAGAATTGATGGTGTGTGTAGCCTGCATTGAAGCAAAGGTATCTTCTGCAAGATTCCCTGATTGGGATGTGCAGGTATGCTTCTTTTAAATCTAGTGTTGCCAGCCAGCCGTCTTTGCCTAGCATAGGAAGCAACTGGTAAAGAGTCAGCATCTTGAATTTTGGAATCTCCAAAAAGGTGTTTAGGGTAGACAGGTCCAGGATAGTACGCTATGAATGATCCTTTCTGGGTACCGGGAAAGTTCTTGAGTAGAAACCTTGTCCCTTTTCCTCTTCTGGTACCAACTGAAGAGGCCCTATATTTAAGAGAGAAAGTACTTGGTTTTGGGCCTCTGCCCACTAATTTGCAGGTAGGTCCGGTCACCCGTTTGGTGTTGGCAACATGTGGAAGTGAAATCTGTATCCCTGGGACACTATATTTAAAACCCATTTGTCCTGGGTAATGAGCTCCCAGTTCTTTGCATGAAGAGCAATCTTTCCCCCAAAGGGGCAGTCAGTTGATAGGTGCTTGGAAATTTTAAAAGACAGTCATTGTGACAGTTTACTATAGGGGGGAGGTCTTATTACTACCAGATTTGGAAGTGGAGGCCCCCCCACTGCTTAGTCCTGTGTGTCCCCTGGGACTGAAACTTGGGGTTTCTGCTGTGTCTGGGTTTGGCTTGAGAAGACCTGGAAGGGGCTGGAAAGGACCAATTTTTAGAGGGCCAGTGCCTACTAAATCTAGGAGGCTGAACTTGTAAGAAATTTTTAACAGTGTGCATAGATTAAGCTTTATCTTCCATCTTTTTAAGAACTTCCTCAGCCTTGTTGCCAAACAGGCGGTCCTGATTTAAGGGAGCATCCAACAATTTTGCTTTAACATGATCAGGTAAAGATTGCTCCTTAAGCCAAGCATGCCTTCTGAGCACAGACCCAGTAACAGCAGCCCTGCAAGAGGCCTCTAAAGAATCAAAACCACATTGCAAAGTATGTTTTCCAACCTGTTCAGCAGAATGTAGAAAATCCTGTAATTCAATATTTTCCACACAATCAGGAATCAACATAATTTTCTGTTTAAGCAATCCAATAACATGTTGCTGATACTTTAACATATGAAACTGGCAGTTTAAAGACCTAATGGCCAAGGCTGCAGAAGTATAAACCACCTTACCCCATCTATCCAGCGCCCTGGAGTCTCTATCAGAAGGGGAAGGATTTTTAGCAGTAGAAGCCTTAATGCCCTTGGGCCCTGAGAAATAGTTTCTGGATCCGCAATAGGATTTTTAAAAAGGAATTTGTGTGACTCAGGGACCCTGTAGTATCTGTCAGGTTTACTGGGAGCAGGAGGCAAGGAATCAGGGGCCAAACTAGATTCCGAAAAAGCACCATCAACAATGTCTAGTACAGGAGGAATAGCTAAAGGCCTATGCTGAGGCAGGAGTAAGAAATCCTTGAGCCTCTTTTTTTGAGTCAGAAAATTCCTGGCTTTCCCAGTGGAAATGTTTCCTTAGAGTATGTAAGGTTTCACCAAAAGAAAAATCCTCTGGAGGGAACAGACCCCTCCACATCAGAATCCTCAGGGCAAATCCAGATCATCAGAAGAATCAGAAAAAACAGAATCCTGGTCAGGAGATTCATAAACAACTTCAGTCCTAGGCCTCTTAGAAGGGGGGGGGGGGGTGGCTACCCCTGAGTTATTAGATCTTCAGACATTCTTATCATTTGTTTTTTAGGCATAGATGCCTGAGCATGTGGGCCTTGGCATCGTTTTTTTAGGCATGGTTCGAGATTAAGGCCTAAGTGAAGAAGGAGGCGTCGGTTTAATATGCTCAAGTCCGTAGGCCTGAATACACCCTCAGAAGCCAGTGCCTGCACAGTGGCTCCGGACCCATCCAAGGTACAGACATCCGTGGGTTCCATAATTGAAGCATCGCACGGCATACCAGACTCTGAATGGGTCTCAGTAGAGGCCTGCGAATCAGAAGTAGTGGGCATCAGGGGCTGCAAAAGCACCTCACTAAGTACCGGCAAACTGGTGACTGGCATAGGAGAAGCGTCGTCAGCAGTTTTGGACCTCAGCGGCTTGTCTCTATCTTTGCATTTTTTCAGAATCTCGTTAGTCGGATGGCTAACCGACATTTCTGGATAATTAAACTGAGACCCAAAATATTTAGAGGCGAAAATATACTGACGACGGATACTGCGCTGATTAAATAAAGCACAAAACCGACAGCAAGGTACATCGTGATCAGGGCCTAGGCAAGGAATACAGTATGAATGAAAATATTTATGAGGTATTTGCTTTCTACAAGTAATACAATTATTAACTTTTACTGACATCGGTAAGGAGCAAGAAAAAGTTTCCCCAATGGGGTACTTAGCTTTAGTTGAAGACTTCAGTTCTGAAACTCGAAAATGAAAATTTCAGGAGTCGACCGACAGGCACTTGCCAACTGCTTCTGCTTCGGGCACTGCACGGCAAGAAAAACTGATGTTATGGCGTCGACTGCATGTTTTATACCCCTGATGACCTAACGTCATGGAAAAAGGGAGAGCAACCGACGCAGGACCCAAGACTTTGTTAATCAGGCCGACTGAGGGCTACCTGCAAGCAGATAACCCAAATGTAATAACTACAACAGTGAAACACGATGAACATCAACCACATTACGTTCATCATACTCAATGTTGCAGTACTGAGCCTTAGGAAAACTTTGTAGTTGGATGATTGGACTGAGTTTTGATCCAAGGGCAGCAGACACTGCGGGGATGGCATAAGCAAACCCAACTCGTGCTCTAGAGATGGTCCCAAAGTGGTAATATCTGCTGAAGGTGTGTACCGAGGACTAGGTGTCAGCTTCTGAAATAGTCTGTGTGGGCCACTCCTATCAAGAAGGCAGTGGTGGTGGTAGCTTTAGATTTTGTGTAGCATGCTGTAACCTTGCCAGAAAGCCATTTACTATGTTGAGAGCAGCTAAGAAATACAGTTTGCAATCCATTTAGAGATTGCTTGTTTACTGGGTATGCCAGGCTTTCCCCTCTGTAAAGGCCATCAACAGCTGGTTAGATCTGTTTGGAAAGTTTTTCCTGTGGAGATAAAATTTTAGCTGTGTGCATCCAGGGAGTGGAGGATTCTCTCCCTCTTGTTCTGGGGTTTGGGAAGAAAGAATAGTTGTGCAAAAACTTACCTTAACAATAGATGCCCTACTCTTCTGTGCTGCAGTATTCATAACATGAGGGTGTTCCCCGCTATAGGCGACCAGACATCGGCCAGTACAGAAAAGACTTCACTACTCTAGGGTGTGTGGCACGTCACACGTTGGCTGCGATCAGACTTTGGCTATAAAAGTGATGTGAGCACCACCCTCAGAACTGGCTGCCCCAGGAGGAATACCAGCCTAAGGAAAAAAGGGTAAGAATCATCCAAGAAGATGCAAGGCCAAGGGGGAAGGACGGAGGGATAGGAATACTGCAACAGAGAAGAGAAGGACATCCATCGTTATGGTAAGATTTTACACAACTATTCTATGTCCTTCTATTCATCTGTTGCAATATTCCTAACATGAGGAAGAATACCAAAGCTCATGAAGTAACAGAGGAGGCAGTAGCTGAGGAGCTTTCCAGGAAGCAATGCAGTATGGCTCTGACAAATCCTGCTCTAGATTTAGAAATGACATCTAATTTAATTTATACTGTTTGGTGAAGGTATGGACTGAGGTCCATGTAGCTGCTTCAAGAATTGAGTTATTGTCCATTCCCTTGGAAAAGTCCCCAGATGAGGCAACAACCCTGGTGGAATGAGCTCTAACAGGGGAATGAAGACTCTTACCACGGTGAGTGTAGCAGAAGAAAATAGTCTTGGAAATAGTCTGCTTGGACACAGCCCACCCCAGAGTCCTGGGGTGGTAAGAAACAGAAAGCTGATCTGGCTTTCTAACAGCCTTAGTTTTATCCAAATAAAGTCTAAGTTGCCTGTGGACATCTACAATATGGAGGACCCTCTCACTAGAGGTCTGGGGAGAAGGGAAAAATGTGTTTAAGTGTATGGACTGATTTAAAGATAGGTAATTGACTACCTTGGGCATAAATGAGGGGTTTGTGTGCAGGGAGACCCTGTCTTTGTAGAAGACCAGAAAGGGTCGAGATACCATAAGGGCCTGTAACTCAGACACTTGTTTGGCTGAATTTAAGGCTAGGAGTAAGTTTTCCAGGAACAGTGCTGAAGAGAATCTGATGAAGCTGGCTTGAAGGGTGGGAGAGTCAGCTTTTCCAAAACAAAGTTAAGGTCACAGGGAGGCAGAACAGGTTTCCTGGGAGGCCTAATGTGTAGGATGCCTTTAAAAAACTGTTTTGCCTCAAATCTGCAAGCTAAAGGGAGAGATGGAGGCAGACAGGCAGTTATGGCTGACATATGCACTTTTAATGAAGAGCAAGCAAAACCAGCATTGAGCAAGTCACACAAAAGTCAAAACCAGGGGAGTTTCCACTGTTAATGGGTCCTGATTTAATTTCAGAAACCAGATTAGAAATCTCTTCCATTTTGCTAAGTATGATTTTCTGGTTATTTGGTTTCCTGGCCTCTTGTAGGAATGTTAACACGTCCCCCAGAGAAAAGGTGTCTGAAAGGGATTAGTACCCTATCACCCACAGGGTCAGCTGAAGTCTCCAAGTGGGGATGGATGACAGTCCCTTGGTCTTGTGTGAGGAGGTCCACTCTGTGAAGTAACTTGTGGTGACTGACCTTGGCTAAATGCAGGAGGAGGAGGAACCAGTCCTGTCTTGGCCAAAAGGGAGCCACCAGCAAGATTTTTGGCTTGTCCTGCTGAATTTTGTACAGGACTTTTGTTATGAGGGGAAGGGGAGGGAATGCATATAAAACATCCCCTTTCAAGAGAAAGAAACAGTGTCCACTTCCCAGACCAGAGGATGGGGCTCTCTGGCACAAAACTGTGGAAGATGTCCGTTCATGGAGGAGGTGCAAAATTCTCTTTCAGGAACACTTCATTGGTGGACAATGTCTAAAACCACCTTCCTTTGGAACATTCATTCATGGGATGGTGTTTGGGATCTGCTCAGGTAATCTGCCATACAATTTTAAGAGGATGGAATGTACACTGCCTGAAGGGTTACCTGGAATGTTACTACCAGCTCCCAAGCCTGAACAGCCAGTCTGCAAAACAAATAGGATTTGGTCCCCTCCTGTTTACCAGAGGACTGTCACATTTCCTGTGAAAAGCTTTGAATTTCCTGGTTGGAGTAAGGGATGGAAAGTTTGCATGGCCAGTATCAGCACCTTCATCTCCCTTACACTGATGTGTTCCTTCAAATGAGAGGGAGACTAAGTCCCTCGTACTTTCAGGTGGCCGAAGGTTGCTCCCAAACCTACATTTGAGTTGTCTGTGCAGATCTCTTGACGAGGAGCAGGAGGGTTGTAAGGTCAGTCCTGTGTTGAGTGACATGATGTATCCACCACTGAATTTCCCTCTTCAGAAAGGGGATCAAGGGAATGAAGAATTTTAAGGGGTGCTAATTTTGCCTGCAAACTGATTTTAGATACCGTTGTCATGTTCTCATGTAGACTGTTGCTAAAGGGAGCACATGAATGGTGGATACCATGAGGCCCAAGACCCTAAGGAACTCTCTGGCTGTTAAGGTGGTAATGTTTTTTTAAGTAAGAGGTGAGGTCCTGTACCTTTTTTGGGGGAAGAGAGAATCCTCATAAGATCTGTTTGTATCCTGCAACCCAGGAAAACTTGATCCTGTGAAGGGGTAAGAACTGATTTTTTTTTAAGTTTATGGTGAACCCCAGATTTTGTAGAAGATTGATGGTAAAGGCAATATTTCATTCCAACTCCTGTGGAGGGAGCTAGAAGAAGAATATTTTCCAGATATGGATAAATGTGTATTCCCTGAAGTCTGTAGTAGGCAATCAAGGGAGCAAGGCATTTGGTGAAGACTGTGGGTGCATCAGAAAGCCCAAAAGGCAAGGCACAGACTTAAAAATGTCATGACGACACAAAGAAACACAAAATCTTCCTGTAGCTGGGATGGATGGAGATGTGCAGATATGCATCTTTGATATCCAGGGTAATCATGAAGGCTTGGGGTAGAATGAGTGGGAACATAATCTGGAGGGTCAGCATGTCGAAGGTATTAAGATGGGACAGGTCAAGGATTGGTTCTCCAGGGACAACATCCTGGAATAAAATCCTTTGCCTATTTGTTTTTTGGGAACACACTGAATGGTCCCTTGGTTCAACAATTCTAACAGAACTGTGAAGAAAGCAAGTTGTTCCATGGCAGGTTGAGGGATGCCCCTAAAGGAGGGTAGTTGATCCCACACTATGAAGTGCCCCTTTCTGTACAACTGAGAGGACCCTGGCATCTTGAGTTATGCTTTCCCAGGCTGGCAGGGATAGGGGTAGGTGTTGGGAAAGTGGGATGTGGATGGGAGGGGGGGAAACAGTCAAAGAGAGGATGGCTGATCTGGAAAGGGATGCTTAGATGGTTCATAGGTAGGTACTAGGCTATTGGCCCTAGGACCTATACAAGCCTAGCCATAATGATTCCCTGGCTATTGTTTCCCACAAATATTTACTTTCCTGGACCCCTGTCTAGTAGGGCTACTGATGTGATCCCCGGGGTTAATTTCCTATCTCCCATCCAATCGTCAAGGTTTCTCTTGAAGAGGGCCATTAAGGCGCTCTGCCTGACATGTATGGGCAGCCTATTCCAGAGTATGGGGAGTTTCTGGGTCAGGATCCTATCTCTCCAGCATGTTCTACTCATCATGATGACAAGGTTAAGATCCCTAGAGCATGTGGCTTGGAGGGATTGGGATTTCTTTTAAGTGTAGCATGTCCAACAACTCTGGGTTTGACATGGCCTTGTTTGTTAGGCAGAGATCACCTCTGAGTAGGCGATATGCGACAGGGTATAGCTGGAGTTTCTTTAGATGGTTAGCATAAGGCATCTGCTTTAGGCCTGTGATTCTTTTTGTGAGGTATTTCTGCGGCCTTTCTAGTTGTTGCAGATGTCTTGTGAGGCACATACCAAACGGGGCATTGTATTCTATAATGGGTCTAATGAGGGAAGAGTACAGAGGGACAACGACTTCCTTTTTTCCTGATGAAAAGCCATTAGTGATGAGGTGTGCCACGTAGAAGGATTTTCTAACTGTTGTGGCTATGTGGTTATCAAAGATGAGACCACTGTCCACCTGTGTCCCTACGTCTCTTATCACACTTTCGGTGTTTAGTGTACTGCCACCTATGTGGTAGTTTACAGGTATGTGGTTTTTCCCAAAGGGGACAACTATACATTTTTTGGCATTTAGCTTGAGCCCATGGCTCTGGCACCAGGCATCTGTTTCAGGAAGGCCCTTTTGTAGTATATCCACATCATTTGGGGATTCAATAATGGCTCCCAGCTTGCAGTCATCTGCAAACTTTACAAGCCAGAGTCCCTTAGTGTTGGCCTATACTTCAGAGAAGTAGATGCCAAACAAGAGTGGTCCAGGACAGAACCCTACGGTACACCACTTGTCTGGAGCTGGATTTGGAGTCAGCTACTTTTACAGTGTGTGTTCGGTCAGTAAGTAACCCATCGAGTGATGTAGGGATTAATGCCCAGCTTAGTAAGTTTATCTATGATTCCAGAGTGGGGATAGTGTCGAAAGCCTTGATGAGGTCAAAGTAGGCTGTGTGAACCACCTTACCCTCATCCACGGCTCTGGAGACTGATTTGAAGAAGTTGATCTGGTTCAGGAGGCAAGATCGGCCCTTCACGAACACAAACTGGGTGGGGTCCAGTGTTTGAAGGTTGCCAATGTCTTTGTTTATAAGTTCCATGATAATACGTTTCATGTCCTTCCAGATCAGGCTCATCAGACTGATGGGACAGTAGTTCCTGGGATCCAAAGTGGATCCCCCCTTGTGGAGTGGGATGACTGTAGCTGTGCGCCACTGTGTGAGCATGAAGCCTGAGGTGAGGCTATGATTAAACATGACACACAGGTGAGGTGCCAGTTCATTTTGTAGTTCATGCAGTACACAGTCCGGGATGTTGTCTGGTCCCATGGATGCTGTATTCTTGGCTTTGGGGAATGCATTTTTTTACCTGAGTAACCATGATTACCACAATTTGGCATTCTTTCGGTATTGAGATGGGCCCTTTAGGGGGTGAGGGAGGGATGAAGTTGGCACTGAATCTGCCAGGATATTGGCAATATCCTTAGGATCAGTATATCTAGTGCCATTCTGCTGTAGCTCAGAGCAAATATGAGTATTGCTATTTAGACTCTTGACATGGCTATAGAATGCCTTGTGGTTATCTTTGGCAATTTTGTTTTTGTAACTAGCTTTGGAAGATTTTATGAGGGATCTCAGCTTTCTACTGAGGCTGGTGATGAAGTTTTTTGAATCCTGGGTTCTTCTCCTTTTCTGCAACAGTTTCTTCCTTCTGTTGTACAGCTTGTTTATGGCAGGGGACCACCACATTGTCTTCCTTTTTTTTTTTTTTTTTTTTTTAGAGGACAGCATCTTGGTTCTATTTGGGATGGCTCGGTCCATGCACGAGTGAATGTGCTCGTACAGCACCTTAGTGTAGGATTCAGCAGTTGAACTTCCAGTTCCCATCTGCATGGGTGTTATGAAGTTTGTTACTTCTGACATGAGAAGCATGAAGTTGGCTTTGGAGAATTTATTTTACGGAGGTTTCCTTAAAGGGGGGGTGGGGGTGGGATGTGGATGTCAAAGGTGATTAGCTTATGGTCTGATCTGATGGCGGGGTTGCCAATGGGGTCCTAGGTGCTGTTGTCTCCCATCTCTCTTTTTGTTTTGGGTTGTGTGTGACACAAAAATACAGGCTTTGCAGGGTAATTTCTTTGGAACTTGGGCACTGGGGAAACGAAAATATGTTTTAATGCCTGCAGTTCCTTACCCTTTTCCTGCAAAGATTTGAACAGGTTAGTAGCTGCAGATCCAAACATGGCAGAATTGTCTAGAGAGACATCCATGAGTTTGGCTTTTATGTCCTCAGGTAAGGGCTAAAGCCTCAACCAAGAAAATGTTATTACTGATCTACAGGCAGCTGCTCTGGTGGAAGCCTGTGCAGAATCACAGCTGCATTTTATGGAGTGATGTGCTACTTGAGAAGAAGCACCAAGCAAAGTAGCCGCCAAGGTTTTATTTTCTGAGTCAGGTAGGCCTGCAATTACATATGAAAGTTGGGACATAAGTTCTTATCAGAATTTGTTCATAATTGTTTGGTAATGTATGGCCCTGAATGCTAGAGTGGCAGAAGCACATACTTTTTTTGCCTAGTCTATCCAGGCTCCTGCTATCCTTATCAGATGGTTAACAAGGAAGTGGAGGGCAGCAATTCTGAGAGCTTATCAGAAGCCACAGAAATTACAGAAGGGCCTACAGAAGGATATCTGAAGAGAAACTTGCAGCCTTCTGGGACCTCGTAAAAGCGTCTGGCTTTTTGGGGCCAGATGCCTGGGAATCTGGTGCTTGTGAAGCTGAGGCAAAAGTATTGAGACAGGCATGCATTGCAGGAGGGAAGGTTGATGGACTAGGTAATTCTATCAGTAATAGGACATATCTTTTTTGTACTTCAGATACCTGAGTGCTAACCAATTTAAAGTGGTATCTCCAGGGGACAGCTCTTCCATTGGTGAGTCTGTGCCATTGGATTCCTCTTTAGGGAAGGCATAATCCAGGGGGGGGGGGGGATCTGAGAAGAGTAAGCCAGGAATTAATCCCCTGAAGATGCCTCTTCCTCAGATGTATCCTCTTCTCTAGTTCCATTAAACAGAGTGTGAGTACTGGGTGGGGGGGGGGCTGTAAAACCTGGAGGAGGCATAAGAGCACTGAAAAGCCTTGAGTGAATTGCTGCCAAATTGCTAGCACGTTCTTTAGGAGACAACAAATGCTTGCTTTTTTGGTTTCCTTTTCCCATGCAGGTCTGCTTTATGCTGCGTTGAAGGGCCCAACGTAGGGCTACATTCAATCAGATCAGAATCCACCTCTTCCTTAACAATGATCTGTGGAATCCACTTGGGGCCTTCTGTAATCATGAGCTGTGGTTCTCCTGGGACATCTGACATGGATGCCTGCTCGGCATCTGCAGATGTGCTAATGCTCAGATCCAAGGTGACCTGGACATTACGCTCGGCCTGCAGATCTGGGCTGTGAACTGGGTGCATCTCTGGGCTGTCCTCTGCCTCAAGAGAGATGTCAGTATTGGCGCAGCAGAAGGTTCAGGCCTTTGCTTTTTGGCCTTCTGCTTCAAAGTTGACAACTTCAGGCCCTGGGAATCCCTCCATTGTGCTTTCTGCTTGCAGCTTTAAGCACTGATTCTCAAAGTAGATATCTAGGGAGGATAATCTACTCCCTAAAGTCTTTGGGACAAATGCCTGACAAACAGAGCTGGTTTTGTGGTCATGGTTTGGGCCTAAGCAGAACAGGCACTGGAGGTGGCTATCCTTGTGTGGAATTTGTCATCCACATTGGCACTTACCCCTCTTGGATGATATGAACCCTAAACAAAGATAGCAGCAAAAGTAAAAAAATTCCCCAGCGGGGCACTTATCTGAATTTGGAAGAATCGCAAACAACTCTGAGTTAGACTAAGTTGGGATCTGGTGGCACAGAAGTTCTGAGGATGCTGCATGCATACGTCACTCTTATGGCTGACATCCTACTGCAGTCTATGTGTGGTGTACCACGCATCCTACAGTAGTGAAGTCTTTTGTATACTGGCCGATGTTGGGTCATCTACTGTGGGGAACTCCCTCAAGTTATGAATACTGCAACAGATGAATAGGACATCACAGGGAGATATAAAAAGTCCTGTTTTGTGATATAAAAAAAATGAGACCCCAATAAATCATTTCAAAACTTTTTCCACCTTTAATGTCACCTATAACCTGTACAACTCAATTGAAAAACAAATCTATTACGGAGAAAAAAAAATGCACAATAAGCTGTTTGCATAAGTGTGCACAACCTTAAACTAATACTTTGTTGAAGCACCTTTTGATTTAATTACAGCATTCAGTCTTCTTGGGTAGAAGTCCATCTTGACTTGGCAATATTTGCCCACTCTTCCTTGCAAAAGTGCTCCAAATCTGTCAGATTTCTAGGGCATCTATTGTGCACAGCCCTCTTCAGGCCACCCCACAGATTTTCTATCGGATTTAGGTCTGCCCTCCAGCTGGACCATTCCAAAACTTTAATTTTCTTATGATGAAGCCATTCTTTTGTTGATTTGGATGTATGCTTAGGGTCATTGTCGTGTTGAAAGGTGAAATTCCTCATCTTCAGCTTTCTAGCAGATGCCTGAAGGTTTGGGGCCAAAGGTGACTGGTATTTGGAACTGTTTATAATTCCCTCCACCTTTCCTAAAGCCCCAGCTCCAGCTGAAGAAAAGCAACCCCAAAGCATGATACTGCCACCACCACCATGCTTTACTGTGGGGATGGTGTTCTTTTGGTGCCAAACACACCTTTTGGAATCGTGGCCAAAAAGTTCAACCTTGGTCTCATCAGACAATAACACATTTTCCCACATGCTTTTGGGAGACTTGTATTGTTTTGCAAATTTTAGCTGGGCCTGGATGCTTTTCTGTGTAAGAAAAGTCTTCCATCTTCCAACCCTACCCCATAGTCCAGACATATGGAGAATATGGGAGATTGTCACATGTAGCACACAACCAGTATTTGCCAGAAATTCCTGCAGCTCCTTTAGTGTTGCTATAGGTTTCTTGGCAGCCTCTCTGACCAGTTTTCATATTGTCTTTTCATCAATTTTGGAGGGATGTCCAGTTCTTTGCAATGTCACTGGGGTCCCATATTTTCTCCACTTTTTGATTACTGTTTTCCATGGTATATCCAATGCTGCAGAAATTTTTTTGTACCCTTCTCCTGACTGATACCTTTCAGCAATGATATCCCTTTGATCCTTGGCACGCTCTCTGCGAACCATGGTTTTTGCTGTAGCAGGCAACTGAGCAAATGTCAGGAAAATCCTACTAGGACAGCTGAAATTTATTTGGGGTTAATCAGTCTCTCTAATTGATGGCAGGTGTGTACCCCAAGAAGTCTGAATGCTGTAACTGAATCAAAAGGTGCTTCAACAAAGTATTAGTTTAAGGGTGTGCACACTTATGCAATCAGCTTACTGTATGTTTTTTATTTTTTATATTTTCCCCTAACAGACTTGTTTTTTCAATTGAATTGTACAGGTTTATAGGTCACATTAAATGTGGAAAAAGTTCTGAAATGATTTACTGTGGTCTTATTTTTATATCACAAAACCCTGGCATTTAGACAGGGGGGTTGTACACTTTATATATCCACTGTAGCTTCATACAAAAATCTCTCTAAACCCACTTTGGGTAAAGGAGGGATTGTTTTTCAAGGTAACTGTCTGTAAAAGAATAGGAATGGTTCATTGTATGTCAGGACTTGGAAGTTCTGAAACATGCCATGATGAGTTGAGTGCTAGCAGCAAGACGGTCTTACATGCAAGTTTAATAGAAGCTGAGGCTGCTGGCTCAAAACACAGTTAAGTTTTTCAAGAATGAAGTTTAGGTACCAGGTGGGAGCAGGTTCCCAGCTGGGTGGCCTATGGTGTATTATCCCCTTCAAACACTGTTTCATGTGGAGCATGAATAAATTAGAGGGGACAAGGGGAGGCAAGCCGAGATGGCAGAAGTTTGGACCATGACACTAGAGTAAGAAGTCCTTGCCTGAAAAGAAGAGACAGGGACTTAACTGCTGTAAACGTTCCCAAGAAGGAAGAATGCCATTAGTTTAGTGCAGATAAAAGAAAAAAGAAAACTATTCTATTGAGCTACACAACTTTACTGTTTTCTAGCCTCATTCATAATGAATAAAATGCCTTAGGAATAACATTGTATGGCTGGAGTCAGTATGCAATATTCTAAGCTGTTCGCTTCAGTGTTTTCAGATTAGGGTGAATGACAGACCCTTTGTTTTTTGTTAGCAGGTCCACGACTACTTGAAATATTATGGTCTTTCCCAGCTGGCAGTAAGCAGAAGGGAAAATCAGTGCTGCCCATGAAAGAAAGTGGCTGAGAGAATGACTTTTGCCCTGTCTGATGACTTCTTTTGCAGTGCCACGGGGATGAGGGGTACTGGTGAAAAGGCATAGAGAGAGGTCTGTATTTCAAGAAGGCAGCTTCTCTCCACATCCCTTTATGCTGGGTTCTTGAACAGAATTTGCTTAGCTGCCTATTTTGTAGGGAAGCAAAAAGGTCTCTCTTTGGTACTTCCCAGTTGTGTCCGAGGTCCCCAAAAATAGAATAAGGGTGTTACCGAGGGAAACCAGTTAAAGTTCTATTGCTAGTCTGCACAGGTGGCAGGAATGTGTTCCTACCTGTTTATGTACCACATGAACATGGTGTCTGTCAAAATTTATACAGGTCTTGAGGAAAGTACATCTCTGAAAGCTTTCAATGCCAGGATGACATTTTCTTTAAAATGGCATGCTGATTTGCTTACTGCCTGCCCTGTATCACTTGGGGCCTGAATTGTCCTAGATGGATCCCCGAAACCAGGTCAGAACTGTCTGTGCAAAAGTTTGCACTGTCTCTGATGAAGTGGAAGTGTATACACCTGGTTTGTTGCTAACACTTGCCTCCCATCAAAGGGTATTTTTTTTAAACATGGGAGTAGAAGGACCATGGTTTACAAAACTGTTGATGTTGGGCTCAAGTGTGTTTTAGGAAGCACTGCAATTTCCTCATGCAGTTTTATCAAGGGGATCATTATAATGCTAGAGGCCATGTAATCTAGGGACTTGAAAACTACTCCTGCTGTAATGCATTGCTTGGACCATAGGGTTCTGAGGTATCCTAAATGGAAGGAGACCATATTCTCTGGAATGTCTTCTGTTGGACTGAGTCTATGACTGTCACAATGAAGTTAGTTCCTGGTGCTGGGATGGAGTTGCGACTTCTGGAAATTAAGAGTCAGACCTACCCTCTCAAAGCAATCCATGGTGATTTGCACAGCTCTTAGGAGTTCTGAAGGTGATTTTGCCTGCATCAGGCAGTTGCCCCAAGTTAGGATAAATGTGGACACCTTAAGTACTGCAAAAGGCAAAAAAAAAAAAAAATGGTGCCAGACATTTCATGAAGACTCTGGGTGCAGCAATTAAACCACATGGCAAGACACAAAACTGATAACGTAATCCCCCTGCCTGAAATCATATGAATTTCTTGTGCTTCTTGGCAACAGGTGAATGCAAGTAGGAGTCCTTTGAGTCCAGGAGTCTCTGAAGGGTTAATATTTTGAATTTTGGTACCACTAAGAATTTGTTTAGTCTTGAGAGAGCTAGGATATGCCTTCCATGTACCTTCTTTCCTAGGGACTAAGAAAAAGTTCTAGTAAAACCCATGCCTTCTAGGGGTAACTGAGTGAATTCTTGTAGTAAGAGATATTTTAAAATAGGGGAATAAGCTTCCATGTGATTTTAGTGGGAGAGGAATTCCTAGAAAGGGTAGAGTTTTTCTGAATTGGATGACATACCCTTTCCTTATCACCTACAGGAACCCATTTATCTTGTGTTCTCTCTTCCCACAGTGGTAGAAAGAAGAAAGCCTTTCTGCCAGGTTGGGGTGGGATTTGGGGAATGGGGAGGGAGGTGTTATAACCACAGCTGATGCCAGGTATGTGGGATCCTTGAATCCCGCAGTCTGCAGCATTGTTTGGTTTGCAATTTTGTTGTCTAGGCCTTTTTACCCTAAGCTGTTTGGCTTTTTTTCATGCTTAGCAGTGAGGGCCATGCCTTGGTAGGAAAATTTCTGTTGTATCTGGGAGTAAGAAGCAGGTAAAACGCTTTTACAAATTTCATCTGTTGTCCTTTTTGTCAAGTTTTTCAAACACTTTTTTTCTGTTTGGGGTTCATAAAGGAAGTCCTTGTCCCATGGTATATCTATCACTTCTACTTCAACCTGGTTTGAGAGGGGTTTTGTCCTTAGCCAGACATGTCTCAGAGAGACTGATCTCATTTGTAGCCGCCCTGCATGATGCATTCAAAGCATCATAGCTACATTTGAGAGTGTGGATAGCTGGAGAGCAGTGTCTCACAGGTCTTGGATCTCTCTTTGAAGGCTCTTAACCTGCAACTCCTATGCTTGGTTTTAATTTGTTCCTGTAGTGACAAAGTATTTGAGAGCATGTGGAAATGGCAAGTGAAGAGTTCTCACTGCCAGAGTAGCTGATAGAGGCACTGGGAACTAATGTCAGGTGGCACGATGCCAGGGCACTTCTATGGGCTAGTCTTGTAAAGGCACCAGGGCCATTAGCCTAGTACACACCTATAACCCAAGTATAAATGTTCTTACCAAACCTGTCAAGCAATTTGCTTCACCCATCATTCAAGCAAAGGGTTTTTGGATGCACGCTCACTGGCTCCCTTGGCAGATTCTGTAGACACCATTGTTGGATCCACCAGTGTTTTTTTTTTTTTTTTTTTTTTTTTTTAGAGGTGCTTGTAGGAATCTAGTACCCTATAGATGTGATCAGGCTTCCTAAGAGGAGAAAGGAGATATGCTGCAAGGATATGCCTTCAAACACATCATCCAAGACAATGGGGACTGGAGGGATCACCAGCAGTCTAGGGGTAGGAAGGTTGAGAAGCTCTCTGTACTGAGTTTAAGCCTTGGAGGATTCCCTATACTCCCACATGTAGGCTTCTTTCATTCATGAAGAGTCTCCCAAAGGGACAAAATCTAAATGGGCAAGGCTGAGAATAGGGTGTCTTCTGACTCAGACTCAAATCTGAAGATGTGTTCCACATACAGTTCTTTCTCATCCATTGATTCTGAGAAATCAGAATCTACCGGGGGGGGGGGGGTTATGTTCTTCTTCCCTTTCCCAGGAAAAGTTTCTAGCACACAATCCTTTGGCAGGGTGGGTTCTCTGGTCAAAAATTCCTAGACCAGCCTGAGTAGGTCTGTGAAGAGATCTGAAATGGTGAGGAAGTGGATTTAGACAACAAGGGCTGGGTCAAACCTGTGCGCCTCTTAGCTTTGGGAGTATGGGTCTGGTGGAAGTTAAGGCCTCAGGTCATGGATTGGCAGCCATGACCACAATCCATTTCCCAGGAATAATTTCCCTTACAATAACAAAGGGGATTTTGCCCTCACCCACAGTCAGCAAGCAGTGGAAGCAGTGACCTACTAAGAGACTTTGGACCCAACCAGCATTGGTCTGGTGTTAGAATGTAAAGTGTGAGCTTGAGCTTTGGTAGCCTCCAAAGGGGTTACACCACAGGACTCAGGCCTAAACAGGGCCAGTGGACTGCAAAGGTGGCTTACCTGCTTCAGTGACCAAGTTTTGGCAGGGAAGCCAGACACAAAAGTCCTCAGTGTCCCCAACACCTGTCTCCTTTGGATACTTATCTTTACACTTGTAAGGAATGATGGCCTGGGGACCTATAAATGCCATAGCATGAAAAGGGTCTGCCTCTACTGGAATCCATGGGTGGCTGAAGAGACACAGCCCAACACATAATAGTCTTAAGAGTTAAAATCTGGTATAGAATGGACAGTTAGAAGTTGTGGCCCCAAACAAAACAAGCAGTATGACTAGAAATCTTTGTGGGGAATCGGTTTCTTACAAGAGTTGCAACTGTTAACCTTTTAAACATTAATAATGTACATTCACAAACTGTAGGAACAAGGAAGGTCTCCAATGGGGTACCTATCTGTAGTGCTCTGGTAATGCAAGCTGGCTGATAGACTGCTGACACCATGTTCTGGAGCACTAGACTACACAGCAAGAAAAAATTGAAGATGGCACTAGCTGAGACTTTCCTTAGTCTGTCGTCGGATGGCTGACAATTGTGGAATGGTGAAAGTCTCTGGTATTAGGGCCAGCTGCAGGCTTCTGTATGGCAGGAAGTCCCAAGACTCAGAACTACAATGAACATATAAAGGTGGTACAGGCAGATGCCTACTTTATACCAGGATGTGCTGACATATCAGGGAAGGTGGCATCCACTCAGTATCTAGGAGGGATTTAGCTCTGAGGTCGTCAGATGTCAGACTATCTGTACCATATTTCCCATTGCTTATGATTGCAACAGTGAACACAAAACATGTTAATGGGTCCCACCAGGCAGCCCTTTACAGTACACAACATTCTATCTATGCCCTTCTAAAATTACAGGATCTGCACAGAAGAATTCAGTGTCCACAGTACAATATCAAAAATGCAAAGCCTGTCTTCTCCCGCTGGTCCAGAATCCCATACTCTCCGTTAGGGGGATGTAGAGGCTGAGACAAAGGAGCAGGGCTCCTTCCTAGTACAGTTGTGGAAACAGCCATATCTGTCAAAAAATAATACCATAATTCACCCCCTTCAGACACAGGGGCAGTGGCTCTTGGTTACTCATGTAGTCTTACCTGCATCTCCAATGAAGCTAGTGTCAAGAAGAAGCATCCTGCAGTTCTCTTCAAAGTTAAGATATGCCCTGGGAGGGCAATTACCTTTCCTTCTCACCATCTGAAGACCAGTAAATTTCTGTCCCTCTATACACAAATAGTGTAATATGATCCCTTCATCATTTTCATCTTCTACTAGGTGATCAGTTTAGGGGAGTCTTAGCCTGCTTTCTCAGTCTCTCAGGGAAAACTTCCACAATAAAGAAAAAGCAATCTTTCAGGCAGGGTAGATGCACGAAGGATAGAATTCCCAAAGCCACTGTTATAGCATGTATAGACAATTTTTGGGGTCTTCCACTAGGGCAGGGTCCACATTGCCAAGACTACTAATGTCAGACCCCTAAAACCAGCTGTGCCTGGATAATCTGCTAAAGGTACACCTATCTACTCACCAAATTTCAGGTAAGCCTGTGCCATTTCCAATGCAGGACAAGTAGAAAGCTAAGAGAGGACTGCAGAACAGTGGGTCTGTGGAAATGAACATTTGAAACCAGAAAGAGGACAATGTAGGAACAGCCAGAACGACCTGTGCAAGGAGATCCAATTCTTGGTCACCTCGAAGAAAGGCAGGGGCGGTCTTCGTTATCTATGAAGAGAGGTCTGCCGCAAATGGTACTGGCATAGGCCAGCCAAATATCAAAACAGAAAACACAACTAATCCAAAGGGCTCAAGTGAAGTCTGGTATCCCACCTGTGACTCAGAAGGTAATAGGACTACCAAGAAACAGAGTACAAAGAATTAGTCCAGATAAAATCACATTAGCTATGAGATCTGGAAGACTCTCTCTCTGATACCCTCCATGTGGAAGGAATAAAGATATTTTGTTGAAGTTACAAGTTACTTCAGTTAAGTAGGTAGATGGATGAGTTTTCTTGCTCTAATCAATATCTATTTGTTAACCAGGTAGGCCCCACTAGACTCACAACCCCTTTTTAGGGACAACCTGGCAGCAATGCCTGGTTAACTGACTTGCTCAAGACCACACAGTAAACAAATGGGGGATGAGGGAATCAATCAACTACAACTCACAGCCTTAATCTTTTGCTCCAGCTGCCAGCCCACTCGTTCATCTACCTATACAACTGAATAAACTACTTGAAACTTCAACAAGGCATCTTTATTCCTCCCACAGGAAGGGTATCACAGTCAATCTCCTAGATCGGATGGCTAAAGTGATTTTATCTGGACTAATCCTTTGTACTCGGTTTCAAATGTCAAGACAGAGGATACTTGGACTCCCAATAAAAAGAAAATGGAAGGGCATGTTTAAATCACTGTTTTGCCACTTGTAGTGTAGAACCCACCTATTCCTACAACCCAAGTAGTCCTATAGAGAGAAGGGCATGCAGATTGGATTAATATGCCTTTCTGAAGTCTTGAGAGAAGGGCAGGACTGAAGCTGTCTGCTTATGTTGACATACCCTTACAATCTCTGCAAGCTCAGCATGGTAACTGGAAAGGCAGACAACATTCTGACTGGAAGGAGAGAAAACAAAGCTTCTCAACCCAGAGTATGGTTGGGGGGGGGGTACGGCTGGAGAAGCTTGTTCTGATACAGAGTTCACCATCACAGCTGTCGAAGCAGTAGCGAAAGAAGGGGGAATCCTCTACTGCTTCGGCTTTGGCACCGGTTCCTGTAGAAGAAAGCATGGTTTAAATTTTAAGTAGTATGGCACATTTGGTCATAAGAATGATCAACTTCGCTAATGTTATGAAAATCAATTTCTTAGGAAAGCTGAAAAGCCTGTGTGTGCATGCTTGTGTAAGGGGGGGGGGTGGCTTCAGTAAAGAACTAGAGGAGATTCCAAAATAAAAGTGTAACCTGCTCTTTGTTTAGAATTACCAGAAATAATAGGGAACAGACCAATGCTGGGATATGGATTTATCTTGGAGTTCTAAAAAGAGTGTGAAGTCAATTCCATCCTCTTCTTAAAGTAGCTTAATTAAACTTAGCAAAAATATCAAAAGGTTCAGATTCATGGTAGGGACAAGAAAGTTATGTACCTACCATAATTCTGTATCAGTGTTGTCTTCCGTCTATCTCAACCTGTGGGGCTATTAGATCTAATTGAACCTCAAGTAGACATCTCAAAATCTTCAGCTCCAGCTCCTCTCCCATAATGACTTGCACATCTAAATCTCCAGACTGCATTTGTCTTACCACACCTGACCTGCACTAACAGAATCCTCCTAATGGAAGACAAGGAACAGACCAGAGAGCCTCAAAAAGGACATCAAACCAATCTGCAAGGTTCACCAGAAGCCACAATTAGCAATGACAATTTGGCAGGGTGACTGAATGTAGGGAAGGTTGTGACAGACAGAAGTCGACATAGATTTAGCATTATGGTAAGTACATAACTTTTGCATCCATTGCTCTCTCTTCCATCTATTTCAACCTTGGAACAGTCTCCTCAGACAGATGGGTGGTATTAGGAAACAACATTCTGCAAAATGGTTTGAGTCAAAGGAGGACCTGGATCTAGACTGAATGGCTAGTTTATAACCACACAAAAGTGTGGGTGTCAGCCTATGTAGTCAATTCATAAACATTTTCCAAAGAGCTGCTAAAGGTGGACACTGAAGTAGCAACTGCCCTAATACAGTGGGCCTTAGACTTAAAGCAAAAAGATTGACTTTTATGGGATAAAGGAAGGAATCTGGCTGTACAGGGTCACTTTAGAAACTATGCACTTTTTCTAAAGTTAAACTTGAAAAAACAATTGAACACCTTTACTGAATTATCATTCCTGACACAAGTACATTTACATTTATATAAAAGTAATAAAACTATATTAACAAGTTAAAATTAACTAACATTATGCTTCACAATTTTAGTTGCAACCATTTTACATCACAGACCATATTGGCACACTCCCAGTTGCAAACATTACACATCACTTATAACCCTCCCAATCATTTTCAAACATTACGTAGTTCAGTTGAGTCCTGACTTCTTTCACACCTCACTCCTCCCCCTGCATGTATTGTTCCCACAATTCCCATTTTTTCCTATGTAATCTGCTCCTAACATTTTCTAAAGATCTCAATTCCGGTAGTTTTTATCTCGGTTAACTATAGTCACTACTTCTAACATAGTTGGTATAGATTTCAATTTCCATTTCCTAGCAATGCTACCACAATTAGAGACAGCAAGGCCTTACCATATCTATGCAATTCCGTTTCAGTATCATACCTCAGAAAAATCATCTCCCTCATTACACCCTTTAACCAGGCCCTCCTTTGTGCCATCTGCTACTACATCCGAGTGACACCTCCAGGTGCATCTGCAGTTACCTCCTACTGCTCCTCTAGGCGTCAAATATTACTTGTTCATATTTGCATTAATAATTCCAAAACCATGCCCTATACAAGGTATCAGAATAGTTTATCTTGAAGCATACATGATGACAAACACAATTGTATTGATATTTGACCTGTGTCAATGAGTATTTGTTAGAATTGTAAGGTGATAACTTTATTTTTTAAATACTCAAGCCACGCCCACTAGGGGTTAAAGGTGCACAATCAAAAGAGCTGTACCGGAGGGAATGAGTTAATTTTGTAGTGGCAGATGGCACAAAGGAGGGCCTGGTTAAAGCTTGAAGAAGGGGCAAATTCCAAGGGGCAGTCAGCTCTCTTACCTAACCAAAAATGTACCCTTCAAAAAGACTTCAGGCAGTGTTAGAGAAGCAATCAGAAGCTGACCATGAGCAACATGAGTGTCTGATATGGCTGCCAGTTGGACTTTATGGTAGAATAGCTAGAGCCAGAATGAAAAAGAACAGCTAGAAAAACTAAAATGGCAACTAAGGGGGCTGAGAAGGGATCGAGATCCTTGGAAATAGCCCAGATAGAAAACCTTTGCCACTTGCTACTGCATATCTTTCTAGTTGAGGGCTTCTACGAGGAGGAAAGGATGTGCACAACTTTTTGAAAGCCTGAGATCTTTGACCAATAGTGGTCAACCTAAGGGATTTCAGATTTGGATGAGGCCAATATGACAGGCAGGATAGCAGACCTGAAACCAGGTCCATATTGATAAGCATGTGCTTCAGATGAGGCCACTGGAAGGGGAAACACACTGACCTAAGGAGGGAGTGATGAGGATCACCATCACTCTGCAATGAGCTACTTTCTGCAAAAACGTGATGATCAAAGGAGTCTAGGGGCAAGCGTACAGGAGACTGGGGCTCAAGCATGTAGTGCAGCATCCCTTGTTGACTGCCTCTTGAGGCATGAGAACAATGAAGCTTCTGAATTTGGAGTTGAAGGGTGTTTTGAAGAGGTCACAGCATGGCTGGCTCCAGAGGCTAAAAATCCAAATGGTCACTGATGGGACCATTTATGAGGCATCAAAAATGTTCCTGCAGAGATTACCCTCTAGAATGCTGCATCTCTTATATGTGCATTGCTATCAGAAAACGCTGAGAGGACACTGCCCACAGCCACACCCTCACAGTCTCTTGATATAGGGGATAAGATTGGGTTTCCCCTTGTTCCTGTTTAATCACCAAACTACAGCTATGCTGTCATTATGGACAGTGATCACACCCTTGGGGAGGCCATTTTCTAAAGCCTGCAATCCTGGGACTGCTCTCATCTCCAATACTTTACTGTAGTTTGGATCAGGTACCTCCAGTGGTATTCCCTCCCACCTCAGGACAGACTTTCCAGTTACCATGGCTGTGGGGTGAGGAAGAATAAAGGGATGACCTACTGTAACTTGATTGGAAGTCAGCAACCAAGATATGCGGCCAGGGAAAATCATGAGACAGAGGAAAATTCATCAGATGAGTTGCAACTGATCATTGGACCAATAAGGTCCACTGGAGAACTCCCATGAAAAATCAGGCCAAAAAGAAGAGACATTATGGTGGCAATTAGACCAAGCACATGAAGGACCAAGGAAGCTGGTTGCCTCAGACGTGGCAGCATGACTGACCTGAAAACATACATATATCAGTCTCGAATGAGGTAATCTAGGAATTTGGTGATGCCCAGATGGCATCCAATAAATTCCGGGGCTTAAACAGGTTCCAGATTGGATTTCAGAAAGTTGACAAGTGATGCACAGGTGGAGCAGGAAAAAGTTCCTCACTTAAAATACTGATGTTAGAACTTGTAAGGAGACAGTTGCCAGTGTATGAAGACCCAGACTCCATGCAGACTGTGCTGCATTTGGTGAATACCTGGAAAGCTTTGGTGAGGCCAAAAGGCAGACTGGCTCCCAGCCTGAAGTGCACGAACCTCCAGGAATGACACTACCTTTATATGACATAGGCATCTTTTAGGCCTGCTGAGCACATCCAATCGGCCATCCTCAGTAGAAGTACAATGGACTGCACCATCACCACATGGAATTTGGTCTGCTTTCCATAGAGATTCGATTTGCTAAAATCCAAGATTGGTATGAGGTCCTTTTTTGGCACTAAAATAATCATGAATCTACCCTGGATCCTCTTTGGTCTGGTGGGACCCCTTGGATGACTCACTTTGCGAGCAGCATGTGGATTTCTGCTGCGGTTTCTTTTTTGTTGATGCGGAGAACATCAGGAAAGAATCTTTGTTTTTGGGATGGGGTAAGTGTAAGGGAATGGTAGGTCCTCTGGAAATGACTCTGCATCCAAGGATCCAATATGAAGTCCCTCCAAGCTTCTGGGTAGACAGCCAAGTGTTACTGATTCCCTCTGGAATGCAGTAGTCAGGCAAACTTTCAGGAGTTCTGGAAAGGCGTGCCAGAGGCAGGAACTCTGAAAGCTTGATTTTGCAGACTGTTCCTGTCCCTTGGATGTATCCACTGAAGTGCTTCAAACAAGGTGGAATCATCAAAAGGGGCTTTAAGGAAGGATGCTTTGAAAGATTCTGTGAAGTTGCACAAGCACAACCAGGCATGTCAGAGAACTACAATGCAACTGCTTGCCATGTCTGCCATACCATCCGTTGCATTAGATAGCCTCATGTACATGAAAATATCCACAGCATTGTGGAAAACTGAGTCTCTAATGTCTTACGGGCCTCCAAAGACTGCTGTGATACCAGTGACAGACATTTTTGAAACCAAGTCTCTCAAGTCAAGAGCGCCATATAATTCAGTGCACAAAGGGTAAATGTGTCTGAAGCCTGTGTGCACTTCCCAAATTTGTCCAATTCCTGCTACTCTCTATTATGGGTTGGACTGATGTGCTCTCTTCAAAGATCTCCTTTTTTGTGACTGCAGAGATAACAGAATCAATCACTGGTCCTTTGTTCTAAACAGACCTATCCCTTACAGGTCTGCCAATCCCTTGTCTAGTTTATGGGGAATGGGCTCCATCACAATTGATTCTCTCCAAGCCCTCCAGGAAATCAGGTCAACGAGGGCATCTGGAGGGGGTACAGTCAGCATGGAAGGCTTCAAGAAGAAAAATCCTCTTTAGAAGAAGGGGCTTTGATACATCTCCCTCACTGCCTTCATCAAATTCCAGAAAATTGTCAAAGGAGGAGTTTTCGCAGGGGACATTGTGGACCCTTCTCCTTCAAGGTTGGAATCCTCAGCGAGAGATTCCTAAGAGGAATTGAAGTTCTTCCTCTTGCACTGGCTCTTTCTGTGTGCTTCCTAAGGGATGCTGGAGGAACAAGGAGGCCTTGTGGGAGCCCTAGGTCTGGGGCTTGAAGTCTGTCAGTACAGGCCGTCCCATGGACAGCTCATGAAATGACACAAAATGGTGCAGTGTCAACCAGATAAACCTGAAACCAAAGAGAATAAATGTCAAATGAGGGTCCAGAAATGGTCCAAGAATGAATTAAAACCTAAAAAAATAAAATGAGCACTTTGTCTTATAAAAGAGACTTCATCACAATGAAGTCCACTGCATATGGTCTAGTGCAGCATAACACTCTGTAATCACTTGAACAGGCCTTAGAGATCGCAAATTACTGAGTGTGTTGGGAGCATTTACAGCTACCAATATCAAAACTTTGCATTTTGGTCTTTTTTTACCCCCACATGCGCAGCTCCCCAGGCAATGTATGAGGTACCCTTTGTTACACACTGTGCTGGAGCAGGAAGTGAGAAGGGTAGACCTGGATTCAGATGCAACTGGTCTCCCCACCAAAGCAGTTCCCTCTTTACAAATCCTAATTTTGGAATCTGATAAGTCAGAGCTTGATGATACTGGGAACATACAGATTTCAGGTACCACTAAATCTTTTTCATGTGGAGTCTGGCTATAGAAATCAGAAGAATCATAGATATCATGAATCCCAGTATCCTAAAAGCATATTTGTTGAAGCCCTCGACTGAGTGGAAAAGTTGAGGAAGGCATCTAGATATGCATCTATTTTTTTCCCCATAGAAGAAAATATCTTTGAACTGAGGTATGCAAGAGACATCCCAGTAAAACCATCCCGTAGGAAGTAGTCAAGCCTGCAACATATTCTCTTGAAACATGTCTGTGAAAGAGATCTCATACCTAAGGGGGAGATTCCTGACACCATGATAAAGACTGCAAAGATAAGCAAACCATCTAAACATACAAAAATGTGAATATCTTGCAGTGTGCAATAGACTACCTTTGGAGCTATACACTCTTACAGCAGCGGATAATCCAAAGGGCAAATACAGAGAATGGATACTGTAAACTCAGACACTGAAAAACTTAAAAAATATGTTTGAAGTCTGATGCTACAGGAATGACATGAGCATCTTTCAAATCTAGTATTACTAAAAATTGCAAAAGGAAATCAGTGGTAACAGGTTAAGGGGCAGCAGTCTAAACTCTGAAACTTTCACAAACCAATTTAGACAAGAAAGCTCTAGGACTGGTCTCCATAAGTCCTCTTTCTTTGGTACCAGACATATTCTTGAATAAAACCCTCTCTCTACCCCCAAGGAAGTGGAACAGGTTACCTGAGGCAACAAATAAAGAATAAAAGGAAAAAGGGGAGTTTGATATGGTGGGTGCGGAAGAAAGGACTCCCAGTCAGCTATAGCTCTGATTGATTACTATCAGAGCACATTTGTCTAATATCTGTTGTCAAAGACAGAAATGGAAAGAGAGGTTCTGGGGAAGATGTCAGGGTGGGAAGGGGAAACAATTAGAAAATAGTTGTGGAGACTTGGACAATCCTGGCTTTTGGGATGCATCACATTTTTTGGAGCCTGTTGCTTTTTTTTTTTTTTTTTTAAACATCAGCTTGCCAGAAGTTTGCTGGTCCCAAGGTACGTATGAAACATTTTAAAAACTTTGAGAAGGAAGGCTGAAAAATCTGAGATGACCAAAAAAACAAGCACCTTATTCAAATGGAAATTCAAAATCTCAGCTTTAATATACATTGTCCCTTCTAAAGGTCATAGCTGAGCCATTTCTCCAAGGATTAACGCCTGCCCAACGTTATGCAGGACAGTCTCTTTTTAGGTAGTTACGCCCTGCATACAAACATGAAAAAAGGCAAATGTACTGAGATTTTGATTCAAAAATATTTTCTAACTTTCCTGTTATTACATAAACAGTTCTGTATCGGAAACACCGTAATGTGATTTGAAACAGAAAAAATTAATTTCTACAAAAGTGAGTCTTTTTTTGCCAAAAAAGTCCAGTCCTTCATAATGTCTGTGGGTCCTGCAAAAACAAACGTTATGTACTTAACCATAACTCTAGATCAGTGTTTTCTTCTGTCCATCTCAGCCTTTGGGTTACTGGATAGGATCGTATCAGAGGCTAGCTCCTTAGACTCCTCAACTCTGAAGCTTTGCTTCCTCTCCCATAATGCACTGGCCTCCCAGATTTTCACAAAAAAAATGAAGACTCTCAAAAGTAAAGTGCAAAATAACTTTACTGGTGTCTCCTGGTATCACAGCTAAAAAGCCTTCAAGGGATAATTTGTTTTTAAATTATCCCTTGAAGGCTTTTTAGCAGAGGTACCAGGAGACACCAGTAAAGCTATTTTGCACTTTACTTTTGAGAGTCTTCGTTTTTTTGTTTTTTTTATTTCTTTGTGGTTTGAGTCTTAGCTTTGATTGGGCAGTTAGGATGTCCAATGGAGTCTTGTCAGGAGTAGTGGGTTTCGGCCAAAGAGGGGAAGGTGACTGTGTTTCATTGCTGGATATGTGGAGATTAAGGGAAGACAGGTTTGCAGCAGATAATCTGTGGTCCCTTGGTGGTACAAATGCACAATCTGCCAAATTTGAAAGGTTGTTGGTAAAAGAAGTGACTATTTCATGATGCTAAAATATCTGTCAACTAGATTAACTCCTCGCAGTCTCAGGGTTGATCAACTTCCAGCCTTTGAATTTGCGGAAGATGAATCAGACCTGTTAGAGTGGTGGAAGACTGCGTCACTTTGCTTGTACCATGGCATGGTTAAAGATATTGGTCAAACGCAACGGTAGAGCACAAGAGAAGTTGCAGGTGGAAATTTTGGGATTGCAAGAGGAGTTACTCAGGACTGTTTCTAGTGACTGTTTTGCTGACAAGATAAAAGCCATTAGGAGTCGAGTGTCCAAAATAGAAGGGGAGGTAATTTCAAGAAAGAAGCGTAAGCTTGAGCGTGATCTAAGGATTATGAAAATAATTTGGTTTTCTCTTGGCAGAGGAAGATGTCAGTCAAAGGGTTGGAGTGGATGCTCGTGTAATCAGAGACTCATCCACTTCATCAGGGGAAGTGGCTTCCAGTAGCAGAAAAAGTGTCATTTGAGGATTTAAATGAAGAAAGCAACGAAGGTACACAGAACCAGCAATGGAACAGTCCCCGGCAAACACAAAAGGCCAGAAGTGGCAAAGGAACAATGGAGGTACCAGGCCGAACAGCAGCAGCAGAAGATAACTGTTAATGTGAACTTTGAGCAGTTTTTTTTTCTTGGGCGGAAGGAGTTGGGCCTAAACGACATGAACTTGGACAGTTTGACATCATTAATTTATCCAGGTTTGAGATTACTGATAATGTCAAATGCTTGTTAAATAAGGGTATGAAATTTGTACTCACTCATTTTCCCAGCCTAGCGGATGTATTGCTTAAAGTTGGATGCTTTTGTAGAAAATTGAATTTAGCAACGTTTTTTTCAAAACAAAAATATTCAGGTCAGTAATATAAATGAGTTTCAATGGGAAAGTTCTGTGGGGGAAATAAATAGTAGTGATTCTGAAGATTCATTATTAAACGTGTCTGTGTATGAAAACATGTTTATAGATGTTAACAATGTAGAGATGTGTTTACAAGATGAATATGAGGAATTTTATGTCCAGGATATGGTAGAACTGATGGACAATAACAAAATCAATGATGATGGGGGAGGCGTTTGTTACTGGATATGGAAAGTTAACGGTTCCACCTGTTCCTTATGAAAGTCATTTTGTTCCCCCTAAGAATACTGTTGCTATCAATGTGTTTGAAAAGACCTTATGTAAAGAAATTGAACATGAATACAAGATTTTTGCAAAAAAAGAAAAAATGTATAATTTAACTAAAGAGGAATGGGGCACATTGCAAATGGTGCGAAGTAATTGAGAGAACCTGGTTTTCACTCAGGCAGATAAAGGAGGGAAGTGGGTCATTTTGTCTAAAGATCAATATAACAAAATGGCTTTTGAGTTGTTAAATGATGGGGATACTTACGTAAAATTGGAATATGATCCCAGTTCAGAGTTTAATATATGTTTATTAGAAATTTTAGAAAGAGGGGAAAGGCTGGGCTTTTTTAAAGCCAAAGACATCAAAAAGCTACTTATTAAAGATCCCAAAAGAGCTAGTTTTTTTACGATCCATAAAGTTCACAAAAACCTAATGAACCCTCGAGGGAGGCCTATAGTCTCTGGGGTAGAGGGTTATTTACAAAATGTAGGGATTTTTTTTGGATGAACAGCTTAAAACGTTTAGTCTTAAAGTACCTTCACACACAAAAATAGTCAATAATATTGTAAGTTGGTGGGGGGAATACAATGGCAGCCTGATTTTTACTGGGCTTGCATAGACGTAAAGGCTCTATATACCAGTATCAGTCATGTGGTAGGTTTGGAAGCTGTAGCAAAAAGGTTGGGGGAAGGACCCAGAACAAATTACATTCTGCAGTTACTGGAGTTCTGCCTGATACACAATTTTTTTTTTGAGTTTAACGAGGAGCTGTTTTTGCAGAAAGGAGGCACCGCTATAGGTGCCTCATTTGCTCCTTCTTATGCATTTTTATGAATTTTTGAGCAGAAATTCATGTATAATAAATGGTTCTTTAACAACAAGGTCATGGTTTACAGGAGATACACAGATGACCTGATTTTTGTGTGTCAAGGGGAAATGGAACAATTGGGAATGTACATGGCTGAACTGGAAAGAAATAATTTTGGGATTTCTTTTATGTACAAAACCAGTACAGAGGTGATGTGGTCTCTGGATTTCGAGCTTTATGTGGCTCAAGGTAAGTTAATACAACTCAGACCTTATCATAAAGAAACCGCAGCCAATAACTTTCTATTATCCTCAAGTATGCATCCCCCACTTGTTAAATTATTTGCCTTGTGGGGAATACAAGTGCATTTTTGGTAATACATCGGATAAGAGAAGGATATCTCAAGAATTTTCAAAGTAAGGAGTAGGTTATCTAGTACAGGTTATTCCCCTAATTTATGAGAAAGCATATAAACACAAATCAGGATAAAGTATCCCCTTCAAAGAAGCAGAAAATCCAATAGTCACATAAGGAGGATACACCAGGACAATCGAAGCCAACCAATATCCGAATAAAAGCTTTATTACAACAAAATAAAGATGAGTGAGCGCTTTCACGTCTCCTGGACGTTTCATCAGACTTAATTAACCATCACTACAATATAACTTTATATAATAACAGAATAGCTCCTATTGGAGAACCAATATAACATTCAATCAAAGACAATTAATTATTAAAAGAGAAATGCAGTGTAGATGAATCACTTTGTTGCTAGTAAGTGCTGCTTAATTTCTTTAGTCAACATAAAAACATATACAAAGAATAACTTATATGTATAATTACAAAAGTTCCTATGCATATCAAAATTTAATACAAAAACATATAAATATAAGCATGAAGAAAGCCCATGCTAATAAAACCCTTTAAAAATAAAATTTTATGGGTTTAAAAACTTACTATTTATGTTTAAAAGGCCTGTCTGCCAAAAAAGGTCTCAGACAAATTTTATCATTAAGGCCATGACCTCTATCTGCTGCTAACTTGAGTATCCACTTAATCTCTCTCTTCTCCACATTATTACGTATGCAGCCTAACCTTTCAGTACTATAGACATGTTCCAATACTAGGAAACTAAAGGTATGTGTGCTATCTCTATGTAGCACATGATAAGCTAGTGCATTGGTCTCATCCTCTTTATTGATGGCATAAATATGTTCCCTAATACCTTAGAGTTCTAGTGGTCATGCCTACATAGAAACATTGACATTTATTACACTGAGTTAAATAAACCACGTTCCTGGTTTTACAATCGGCATACTTAGTAAACTCATATCTTTTGCCTGTATCTGGATGTATAAATTCACATGAACTCGTAATATAACTGCACTGATTACAGGTACGACATGCTTGTGTGCCTTTCCTTTGTGATATCAAACCATCATGTCTATTATGATTATAACATAGTAACCTCTTAAGAGACTTGGTGTTCTTATAACTAAAAGAGGGTCTGTCTCCTACTATTCTCATAATATTTTCATCTAATTGTAGAATGTTCCAGTGTTTTTTAATGATGTCAACTATAAAAGGATTGTTGTTAGTATAAGATATTGCTAGTCTCCTCTTACTAGTGTTAGCACGATTATCATTAGTTCTGGCTGAGGGCATGTTCCTGTTTATATATGGTTTGTCCTTCCCATCACGTTCTGTGCTCAAAAGCCCACTAAGTTCCCTCTTGTGATAGCCTCTAACTGTGAATTCATCCTCCATATTTTTAATAGCTTCTGTAAACATTAAATCATCACTAGTAATTTTTGAAAAACGTGCTGCTTGGTTCTTAGTAACATTCTTATACACATGTGGAGGATGCATACTGTCTCTGTGAAGTATATTATTCCTCCTACAAGGTTTACGAAATACCTCAGTTGTAAGTTTCCCTCCTTCCTTACTTATTGACACATCTAAAAATTCAATTCTAGTCAGGGATACAGTATCAGTCAGTTCTAAAAATGTGGTAGTACTATTAATATATGTAATAAACTCTCGTAGGGTGGCAAGGTCCCCTCTCCAAACCAAAAAAACATCATCTACAAATCTCATGTAATATCTAATATATTCAGAATAGTTTTCATGTCCTAAAACATAAGTAGATTCCCAATATGCTAAAACTAAGTTAGCATATGAATTGGCACATGCTGTGCCCATTGCTACTCCCTTAACCTGAAGAAAGTAGTTACTATGAGAAGTAAAAACATTATTGGAGAGGACTAAATCCAGTAACATAGTAATCATAATAATCTGACTATTGGACATCCCTTTCTGTAATAAAAACAATCTCAAGTATTCTATACCCACATCATTAGGTATACTCGTAAATAGAGCTGTAACATCCAGAGTGACTAAATAGTCTGAGTCCTTTACTTCATCTACCCTATTATGACAAGCTAAAGTTTCTAAAAAATGTTGTGTGTCTCAAAGTATAAAAACAGTTTCATCTACTATTGGTCTAAGTTGTTTCTCCAAAAATATAGAAATACTTTCTGTGAGCCATCCTTTTCCCGAGACTATCGGTCTAAATGGAGGGTCATACAAATTCTTATGAATCTTAGGAAGAACTCTAAACACTGGAACCAAAGGTTTCTCAACTAAAAAATATTGATATAAATTTTCATCTATTATATAACATATCAACATATCATAAAGGTTGGCATGCATTGTTTTAATAAGCTTATCTAGACCAACAAAATCTAGTTTACCATACGTATTAGTATCAGATAATAATTCTATAACTTTATTGTCAAAATGTATTCTGTCTAGAACTACTGTGGCTCCTCCCTTATCGGCAGGTCTAATAATAATATCAGAATTATTCTTTAGAGTATTAAGAGCTAATCTCTCTTCCTTCGTTAAATTAAAAAATTCTGGTTTGATATTATTATTTTCAAAATTCAATAAAAAATCATTAACACAAGCTTTCTCAAAACTGTCTAACAGAGAATGCGAAGGTGGTATATATACAGAAGGTTTCCTGAAAGCAAAATTCATTACATGAGTTTCATCATTCTTAAACTGTAATGCTAAAGCAATATTCCTAGTAAACTGCTTAATGTCAATAATAAGTTCACTTACATCCACACTCTGAGAGGGGATGAAAGAAAGACCTCTGTTTAAAACAGATAATTCATGTTTTGTTAAATTATATGTTGAAACATTAACTACTAAGTCCTCTGTACTGGTTTCAATGACTTGCGTTGAAACTCTAACTGACCTTCTGAAATTTTCCGTTTCCTTGTTTTGTAATGAGGACTCCAATTTAGTTTGTTCTCCACTCGAAAGGGCAGTGGAAAATGGAGGTTTGTATCCTCTTTAGTGGTATCATGGGAATTGCTCGTAACTTGTCCCATCATCTTCCTACGAACTACTTGTTCATTATTTCCTAAGTTGTCTCTGGGCCGAAGTACTATAGATGAAAACGAAGGTGAGCCTGATGACTGTTCTTCGCTA
Source organism: Protopterus annectens (assembly GCF_019279795.1). Lineage (NCBI taxonomy): Eukaryota > Metazoa > Chordata > Ceratodontiformes > Protopteridae > Protopterus > Protopterus annectens. The sequence continues at coordinate 423,579,408 of NC_056725.1, forward strand.
CGTGCTCCTGTTACAGATGCAGTAACAGAACCGGAAGTAGATGGAGGTAATAAGGTGGAACGCTCAGTCCCTTGATTGTGAATGGGATCAGTGGTCACATCATTAGATGATCGAGTGGATGCCCTCGGCCATTGAAAGACATTCCCACTCGAAAAATCTAAACAGTCCCGTTCAAGTTTTTTCTTTTTTTAACAATAACAGCTTATTGTACAAAGCTGTCATAGTAACAGTGATGTCAGAATGAAAACTATTAAGTTGAGCGTCAGTGAGCAAAGATAAAAGTTGTTTCTCAAGCTCTAAAGCTTCCTGCAACAGTGTCTGTTCGTTACACTGATACTGTTCAACGAGCAATTTCATGTAGCTGTAACTAGTTTCTAGATTTAACTGTTGCCACTTAGTTAGTAAATTTGGGTAAGTTGAGCCAAAAGTAGGCATTTTAAGAATACGAAGCCCTCTAGGGACTATCTGAAATCTCAAACAAGCTTCCATATGTCTCTCCTGCCATTGAACATTTTTAATCTTAGTTAAAACATCTTCCAATTTACGCATTGTTTGTAAAGCCTCTATGTGTACAACAGAGTCTTTCTGTTTGGAAGATGTCTGAGTAAGTTCTATATAAGAAAGTTTCAAAAGAGGATTCTCTTCTAAATTCAATAACTGCTTACAGTCAAACTTCTTACGCATTTCCATTACCTCAGTTGTTACATTGGTTCCTTCTGTCATGTTCCTGTTGTGTAAAAAAGTCCAACTAATGAGAAAGCATATAAACACAAATCAGGATAAAGTATCCCCTTCAAAGAAGCAGAAAATCCAATAGTCACATAAGGAGGATACACCAGGACAATCGAAGCCAACCAATATCCGAATAAAAGCTTTATTACAACAAAATAAAGATGAGTGAGCGCTTTCACGTCTCCTGGACGTTTCATCAGACTTAATTAACTATCACTACAATACAACTTTATATAATAACAGAATAGCTCCTATTGGAGAACCAATATAAAGTACAGTTTTGTACCTACCATAAATGTAGATGTCCGATAGGAATGCATCTGCAGTCCTTACAAATGGGTTGTCCTGTCGTCAGGCAGCCCTTCGGTCGGCCGGATTCCAAAGTCTGGGTCTGGCCTCGGCTGGTGTCGCACTTCACCCGACGTCATAGCTGCAGTTATTCGGGTATAAAGGCATTAGCCGATGCCATTTTCCTCAGTGTTTCTTGCCCTAGATGCCAGGTGCCCTCTTGGAAGGCTAAATTTGGATAAATGCCAATGATTCCAAATAGTAGAGAGCAAACACAAAAAATAAGCATGTATGTACATATATACAAACAAATACACCATAATAGATCCCCCCCCCAAGCTAGCTGAAGGCTGGCAAATACCCTAGGAGTACCTCAGAGGGGAAGGTGGGTGGGTAATCCTGACTGCAGATGCATTCCTATCGGACATCTACATTTATGGTAGGTACAAAACTGTACTATGTCCTTCAAGGATGCATCTGCAGTCCTTACAAATGGGTAGAATACCATAGCTAAGCAAAGGGAGGAGGGGGAAAGAGTAGAGATTATGGTGTAGCTAGGATCCCTTGCAAAACTGCAGTGGCAAAACCTGCTCGGGGATCTAGAGTATAAAGGTAAATTGTAATGCTTGGCAAATGTATGCACGGAGGTCCAAGTAGCAGCCTCTATAATGTCCTTGGTAGCCACTCCTCGTAAGAAGGCTGTAGTAGTGGCTGTAGCCCTTGTGGAGTGAGGCCTAATGTTCTCTGGAGTTTTCTTTCCATGATAGGAGTAACAAAATCTAATGCAATTTCCTATCCATTTGGAGATTGTCTGTTTTGAAATTGGTTTTCCTTCCTTTCCTGTGGCATATGCTACCAGAAGCTGGTCAGTTTTTCTATTGGACTTAGTCCTGTCCAGGTAGTAGCGTAACTGTCTGTGTACATCCAAGGTATGCAAAAGTCTTTCTCCCCTGTTTTGTGGGTTTGGAAAGAATGTAGGTAGGTGGATAGCCTGATTTAATGACACTCTGGATACCATCTTAGGCATAAATGTAGGATTTGTTCTCATGGACACTCTATCTTGATGGAAGATCAGGAAGGGCTGCACTGCCATTAATGCCTGTAGTTCAGAGACCCTTCTTGCTGAAGTTATTGCCAGCAGGAAAGCAGTCTTCCAGGATAAGTATTGTAATTCTGCTGTTGCTGCTGGCTCGAAAGGAGGAAGTGTCAATTTTTCTAGCACAAAGTTCAAGTCCCATGCTGGCAATGGTGGTTTCCTGGGAGGTTTTACATTTTTAATTCCTCTCAGAAACTGTCTGAGCAGGGGATGAGAGAAGACAGGAGGATCCAAGTTGTATTGTGCTGAAATAGCTGATGCATGTATCTTGACGGAAGAATAGGACAGGCCTGTGTGGAAGAGCTCTGCCAAGTACTCCAAGATGTTGGCCATGTTTACCAGAGTCGCATCTTCTCCCTTTGCAGTACTCCAAATGAGATATCTTTTCCATTTTGCTGCATAATTCCTTCTTGTTGAAGGTCTGCGAGCCTCCAGGATTATGTCTTTAACCCTTTGGGATAAATTTGGGTTAATTGCTGTTATGTAATGTTCCAGGCAGTTAGCTGCAGAGTTTTCAGGTTTGGATGCAGGATGTGGTAGTTGTTCTGTGTTAACAGTAATGGAATCAGGGGTAGTGTCCATATTTGTTCCCGAGACATACTCCTCAGCAATGGGTACCAATGTTGTCTTGGCCAGTCTGGAGCTATCAGAATGATCCTTGGACGGTCCTCTTTGATCTTCAGAAGCACCTTGTGCATCAAAGGAAGTGGTGGAAATGCGTATGCTGTCAGGTTTTTCCAACTGAAAGATAGGGAGTCCACCTTCCAAGCAAGTGGGTGGTACGTCCTTGTGCAGAATTTCTTTAGCTGGTGATTGAATGGGGATGCAAACAAGTCTATTTGTGGTAATCCCCATTCCCTTGTGATGGCTTTGAAGATGTCCGGATGAAGCATCCATTCGTGGGCATCTGTGGTTGTTCTGCTTAATCTGTCTGCTAGAATGTTTTCTTTTCCCGGTACAAAAGTTGCTTGTAACTGAATGTTGTAGCTCAGGGCCACATCCCATAGGTCCAGTGCCAGCCGGCATAGAGGATATGAATGGGTGCCTCCCTGTTTGTTGATGTACCACATAACTGTGGTGTTGTCTGTCCTTATCATCAACTGACCTTCTTGGAGAAATGGTCTGAATGACTGGATTGCCAATTTTACTGCCAGCATTTCCTTTAGATTTATGTGTAGGCGCAGCTGGTCCCGAGTCCATAAGCCTTGTATGCACTTGCCCTGCATGTGTGCCCCCCAACCGAGGTCTGAGGCATCTGTCGTGATGGTTTGGCTTGGTTGGCTGTTGCAGAAGGGCAATCCTGTGTTTGATTGGCAGGCCTGAGCCCACCATAGGAACTCTTGTTTCAGGCATGGAATTATAGGGATTTTGGTTTCTAGGCTGTGCTTGTGTTGGGACCACAAATTCCTTAGGTACCACTGTAGCTTTCTCATATGCAGTCTGGCGGACCAGAATTATGCAGGATGCCATGAAGCCTAGAGCTTGCAGTACTTTTCTTGCAGTTAGGTGGTTCTGCTTTGTTAATGCCAAGAAGTAGAGAGGTAGTTGCTCTTTCTTTTCTGCAGTTAGGAATGCCATTTGTTTTGATGTGTCCAGCTCTGCACCCAGAAAGGTTATTCTTTGGGATGGAATCAGCCTTGACTTTTTTATATTGACTGTATATCCCAAGGCTTGCAGCAGGAAAATGACTCTTTGTAAGTCTTCTGCTAGCTTGCTTTTGTTGTCCGCTTGAATCAGGCAGTCCAGGTAGGGATAAATTTGGATTCCCTGAAGTCTGCAATGAGCAATTACTGATGCCAGGCATTTCGTGAACACTCTGGGCGCAGTAGATAAGCCAAAGGGCAATGCTGAAAATTGATAATGCTCTGATCCTGCAAGAAATCTGAGGTATCTTCTGCAAATTGGACTTATGGGGACGTGCAGGTATGCCTCCTTGAGATCTAGAGTTACCAGCCAAGACTCCTTGCCCAGCATGGGAAGAAGCTGCTGTAGGGTCAGCATTTTGAATTTTGGAACAATAAGGAATGTGTTTAAAGTGGACAGGTCTAGAATGGGTCTCCATTTGTTTTCTTTTCTTGGTACCAGGAAGAGTCTGGAGTAAAATCCCTTTCCTTGCTCCATAGATGGTACCTTTTCCACAGCTCTCATTCTTAATAGCTGAGATATTTGTTTTAGAGCTTCTGTCCTTTGAGTAGGTGGTAGGTTTGGCATTCCTCTCTTCCCTGGTAGAGTATGGAAATGGAACCTGTAACCTTGGTCTATAGTTTGTAAAATCCATTTTTCCCTTGTGATGCAATGCCAGTTTTTTGAGAATAAGGTTAATTTTCCGCCTAAGGGTGCTTCTAGTTGTTCCCTGGTAGGCGGTGCCACTGTCAAGTCACTGTGATTGAGTTGTTGTAGAGGTGGTGGCTGCGTCCGTGCCTCTCTGGTTGTTACCTTGCCATTGGCGTCCCCTGTAGGCACCCCTGGATTGGTTTCTGCCTCCTGAACGCCTATTCCTGCCCCTCTGAGGCTTAGAGGAGTCCGGAAAGGACCAATTCTTGGAGGGCCAGTTCCTGCTAAACCTTGGAGGTTGAACCTGTAAGAAATATTTCACCGTTTGCACAGATTTCGCCTTCTCTTCCATCTTTTTTAGCACCTGCTGAGCAGGGGAACCAAATAAATTGACCTTGTCCATGGGTGCATCCAAAAGCTTTGATTTGACATGGTCTGGTAATGCCTGTTCTTTCAACCATGCATGTCTCCTGATAACTGTGCCAGTCATGGCTGATCTAAAGGAAGCCTCCAGTGCATCATAGCCACATTTTAAAGAATGGTTACTAACCTGCTGTATGTTATGTACCATTTCCTGAACATATTTTTTATCTAAAGATTCCTCAGAGGAAAGCTTTTTAGTTAACTGGTCAAGCATAAACTCTTGATATTGAATCATATGAAATTGGCAGTTTAAAGCCCTAGCTGACAAGGTAGCAGAAGTGTAAACTTTTTTACCCCATCTCTCTAAGGACCTGGATTCCCTTTCAGAGGGGAGGGGGTTTTTAGTAGAAGTAGCAGCTACAGCTTTAGGGCCCTGGGCGATGGTCTCTGGATCTGCAAAAGGAGCCTTGTATAAATGGTGATGAGTGTCCGGGACCCTGTAGAACCTATCGGGCTTAGCAGGAGCCAGAGGTAATGAATCAGGAGCAGTGCAAGCATCATTAAATGCATCATCTACAACAGAAAGAACTGGAGGTATAGCTAAAGGCCTATGTTGTGGCAAATGTAGAAAGGTTCTAAGCCTTTTTCTGGAGAAATCTTGGCCCTGCCACTGAAATTGTTCCCTCATAGCATGCAAGGTTTCCCCAAAGGAAAATTCCTCAGGTGGAGAGGCTGAAGGAATGGACTCTTCAGCATCAGAGTCTTCGTAAGGAGAATAAGAAGCCTCAGGAAGGTCTGTATGTTCTGATTCATCAGAGGAACCATCAGTGGATACTGGTTCAGGGGGCTCTGCTCTAGGTCTCTTTTCTGGAGGTGGGAGAGAGGACCTGTCTGGATGAGGCTGGGATCCACGAATTAAGGAAATTAAATCCTCAGCCAAAGATAGCATATGAGAGCTAGTGCTGGGCCTGTGTGAAGGGGGTTTGGCAGGCACAGTTTTGGAAGCTTTGGCTGCTTTAGCCCTGGCAAAGGCCTTGATAGACATGGCTGCAGGAGGCCTAGCAGCTCCACGTGCAGGGGTTGAAATATCCAGGGGAATTGTGTCTGATAATTCCTGAGAAACCGCAACATAAGGCTGGATTTCAGAAGCAGATTCTACCAGGTTAGAGGAGGCCTCGGTAGAAGGCATGGTTTCGGCTGGAGAAAGAACCGCTTGCTCGGTTTCGGCCGAAACCGAGACACTCGCGGTTTGCTTAATCGCGGTTCGGCCGAGACCGCGGACCGCGAGTGTCGGTCCTTTTCTTTTTGTTTTTTGGAAATTTGCGTAGTCGGAGGATCCGACGGCATAATATAGGCAAAATCAGAGCCGAAAATTTGTTCAGCAAACTCCGACCGACGTCTAAGCGTCTGTCGGTTAAAAGAAGCGCAGGCTAGACAAGCTGCTACGTCGTGGTCTGGGCCTAAACAATGTATACAATAGGAGTGGAAATCTTTATGAGGTATTTGTTTCCCACAAGATAAACAGTTATTCACGTTCTCTGACATCGGCTGAGGCAAGAAAGAGTCCCCAACGGGGTACTTAGCTTTATAGAAGTCTTCGAAGTAGTATTCGGTAGTAGTAATCTCTGGATCTGACCGACCGGCACTTGCGAACAGCTTCTGCTTCGGGCGCCACGCGGCAAGAAAGACTGAGGAAAAAGGCGCCGGCTGATGCCTTTATACCCGAATAACTGCAGCTATGATGTCGGGTGAAGTGCGACACCAGCCGAGGCCAGACCCAGACTTTGGAATCCGGCCGACCGAAGGGCTGCCTGACGACAGGACAACCCATTTGTAAGGACTGCAGATGCATCCTTGAAGGACATCATTCAATCAAAGACAATTAATTATTAAAAGAGAAATGCAGTGTAGATGAATCACTTTGTTGCTAGTAAGTGCTGCTTAATTTCTTTAGTCAACATAAAAACATATACAAAGAATAACTTATATATATATAATTACAAAAGTTCCTATGCATATCAAAATTTAATACAAAAACATGTAAATATAAGCATGAAGAAAACCCATGCTAATAAAACCCTTTAAAAATAAAATTTTATGGGTTTAAAAACTTACTATTTATGTTTAAAAGGCCTGTCTACCAAAAAAGGTCTCGGAGAAATTTTATCATTAAGGCCATGACCTCTATCCGCTGCTAACTTGAGTATCCATTTAATCTCTCTCTTCTCCACATTATTACGTATGCAGCCTAACCTTTCAGTACTATAGACATGTTCCAATACTAGGAAACTAAAGGTATGTGTGCTATCTCTATGTAGCACATGATAAGCTAGTGCATTGGTCTCATCCTCTTTATTGATGGCATAAATATGTTCCCTAATACGCTCCCTTAGAGTTCTAGTGGTCATGCCTACATAGAAACATTGACATTTATTACACTGAGTTAAATAAACCACGTTCCTGGTTTTACAATCGGCATACTTAGTAAACTCATATCTTTTGCCTGTATCTGGATGTATAAATTCACATGAACTCTTAATATAACTGCACTGATTACAGGTACGACATGCTTGTGTGCCTTTCCTTTGTGATATCAAACCATCATATCTATTATGATTATAACATCATAACCTCTTAAGAGACTTGGTGTTCTTATAACTAAAAGAGGGTCTGTCTCCTACTATTCTCATAATATTTTCATCTAATTGTAGAATGTTCGTGTTTTTTAATGATGTCAACTATAAAAGGATTGTTGTTAGTATAAGATATTGCTAGTCTCCTCTTACTAGTGTTAGCACGATTATCATTAGTTCTGGCTGAGGGCATGTTCCTGTTTATATATGGTTTGTCCTTCCCATCACGTTCTGTGCTAAAAAGCCCACTAAGTTCCCTCTTGTGATAGCCTCTAACTGTGAATTCATCCTCCATATTTTTAATAGCTTCTGTAAACATTAAATCATCACTAGTAATTTTTGAAAAACGTGCTGCTTGGTTCTTAGTAACATTCTTATACACATGTGGAGGATGCATACTGTCTCTGTGAAGTATATTATTCCTCCTTCGCATTCTCTGTTAGACAGTTTTGAGAAAGCTTGTGTTAATGATTTTTTATTGAATTTTGAAAATAATATCAAACCAGAATTTTTTAATTTAACGAAGGAAGAGAGATTAGCTCTTAATACTCTAAAGAATAATTCTGATATTATTATTAGACCTGCTGATAAGGGAGGAGCCACAGTAGATCTAGACAGAATACATTATGACAATAAAGTTATAGAATTATTATCTGATACTAATACGTATGTTAAACTAGATTTTGTTGGTCTAGATAAGCTTATTAAAACAATGCATGCCACCCTTTATGATATGTTGATATGTTATATAATAGATGAAAATTTATATCAATATTTTTTAGTTGAGAAACCTTTGGTTCCAGTGTTTAGAGTTCTTCCTAAGATTCATAAGAATTTGTATGACCCTCCATTTAGACCGATAGTCTCGGGAAAAGAATGGCTCACAGAAAGTATTTCTATATTTTTGGAGAAACAACTTAGACCAATAGTAGATGAAACTGTTTTTATACTTCGAGACGCACAACATTTTTTAGAAACTTTAGCTTGTCATAATAGGGTAGATGAAGTAAAGGACTCAGACTATTTAGTCACTCTGGATGTTACAGCTCTATTTACGAGTATACCTAATGATGTGGGTATAGAATACTTGAGATTGTTTTTATTACAGAAAGGGATGTCCAATAGTAAGATTATTATGATTACTATATGTTACTGGATTTAGTCCTCTCCAATAATGTTTTTACTTCTCATAGTAACTACTTTCTTCAGGTTAAGGGAGTAGCAATGGGCACAGCATGTGCCAATTCATATGCTAACTTAGTTTTAGCATATTGGGAATCTACTTATGTTTTAGGACATGAAAACTATTCTGAATATATTAGATATTACATGAGATTTGTAGATGATGTTTTTTTTGGTTTGGAGAGGGGACCTTGCCACCCTACGAGAGTTTATTACATATATTAATAGTACTACCACATTTTTAGAACTGACTGATACTGTATCCCTGACTAGAATTGAATTTTTAGATGTGTCAATAAGTAAGGAAGGAGGGAAACTTACAACTGAGGTATTTCGTAAACCTTGTAGGAGGAATAATATACTTCACAGAGACAGTATGCATCCTCCACATGTGTATAAGAATGTTATGAAGAACCAAGCAGCACGTTTTTCAAAAATTACTAGTGATGATTTAATGTTTACAGAAGCTATTAAAAATATGGAGGATGAATTCACAGTTAGAGGCTATCACAAGAGGGAACTTAGTGGGCTTTTTAGCACAGAACGTGATGGGAAGGACAAACCATTTATAAACAGGAACATGCCCTCAGCCAGAACTAATGATAATCGTGCCAACACTAGTAAGAGGAGACTAGCAATATCTTATACTAACAACAATCCTTTTATAGTTGACATCATTAAAAAACACTGGAACATTCTACAATTAGATGAAAATATTATGAGAATAGTAGGAGACAGACCCTCTTTTAGTTATAAGAACACCAAGTCTCTTAAGAGGTTACGATGTTATAATCATAATAGACATGATGGTTTGATATCACAAAGGAATGGCACACAAGCATGTCGTACCTGTAATCAGTGCAGTTATATTAAGAGTTCATGTGAATTTATACATCCAGATACAGGCAAAAGATATGAGTTTACTAAGTATGCCGACTGTAAAACCAGGAACGTGGTTTATTTAACTCAGTGTAATAAATGTCAGTGTTTCTATGTAGGCATGACCACTAGAACTCTAAGGGAGCGTATTAGGGAACATATTTATGCCATCAATAAAGAGGATGAGACCAATGCACTAGCTTATCATGTGCTACATAGAGATAGCACACATACCTTTAGTTTCCTAGTATTGGAACATGTCTATAGTACTGAAAGGTTAGGCTGCATACATAATAATGTGGAGAAGAGAGAGATTAAATGGATACTCAAGTTAGCAGCGGATAGAGGTCATGGCCTTAATGATAAAATTTCTCTGAGACCTTTTTTGGCAGACAGGCCTTTCAAACATAAATAGTAAGTTTTTAAACCCATAAAATTTGATTTTTAAAGGGTTTTATTAGCATGGGTTTTCTTCATGCTTATATTTATATGTTTTTGTATTAAATTTTGATATGCATAGGAACTTTTGTAATTATATATATAAGTTATTCTTTGTATATGTTTTTATGTTGACTAAAGAAATTAAGCAGCACTTACTAGCAACAAAGTGATTCATCTACACTGCATTTCTCTTTTAATAATTAATTGTCTTTGATTGAATGTTATATTGGTTCTCCAATAGGAGCTATTCTGTTATTATATATAAAGTTATATTGTAGTGATGGTTAATTAAGTCTGATGAAACGTCCAGGAGACGTGAAAGCGCTCACTCATCTTTATTTTGTTGTAATAAAGCTTTTATTCGGATATTGGTTGGCTTCGATTGTCCTGGTGTATCCTCCTTATGTGACTATTGGATATTCCCCTAATTTGTTGGCAAGGACAGAGAATAGAGTCCTGGTAATCCGACAGAGAGGTGGCAAGGGAGTAAGAAGGAGAAATGAAAAGCAATCTTCAGATGAAGGTACAAGGAAAATGTATTTTGTCGCAAATTTTCCTCTTTTTCACATCATTTAGCAAGGTTAGTTAGAAAAGTATGGCCTATTGTGATACATGATGAATCTACCAAAGGTATATTTTCGGAGCATATAATTTTTTCATATAAGAGGTGCATGAATTTGAAAGAGTTATTGAATAGGAAGTTTGATAAAAATGGTCAGGTGGGGATGTCATCCCTGTCGTAGGTGCAAGGTATGTTCAAAAGTTAGGAACTTGCATGGTTTTAGCATTGAGAGAATTTATGGGGCTACACAAAGGTTTTCATGTCAATCGAGTGGAGTAGTTTGTATTTTGGGTTTGATTGTTCACCTAAAAAAATAGTATATTGGACAAACCAAGAGGCAAGTTAAAAAATGTATTTTAGAACACATGGGGGACATTAGACATAGGAGATTAGATAGTCCAGTGGCACATCATTTCTGTTCAAATCATGCACTCTCAGATTCATCTTTATTCTTCAGTGTGTTGGCCATGCCTTTACATCAACATGGGGAAGCTCAATATAAAAAGTTGTTAGCCTTGGAAACCAGGTTCATCATTAATTACAATACTTTGTTTCCTTCAGGTCTTAACCTGGAGGTAAACATTAACATGTGATATTGATGTCTGAGAAGTTATTCAGGCATTAATTTTAATTTTCACAAAGTTGTGTCCAATTTGAAACATGCATTTAAATTGAAATATAAGTGTTGACTATAAATGTTAAGAATTATGATCAACACAGTGTATAATAATGGTAAGGCTGGAAAATGAGAAGCATTTTTAATGGTTCAAAGTCACTTTCAATGAAAGAGGTTGTGCAATTTGTATAATTGGTTAACATCATGTGATTCAATATAAATAATGTGCTTTTGGTGTAACAAATTATCCCTTGAAGGCTTTTTAGCCGAGATACCAGGAGACACCAGTAAAGTTATTTTGCACTTTACTTTTGAGAGTCTTCGTTTTTTTGTGTGTTTTTTACTGCCCAGATTTTCCCAAGATTAAATTTTCCCTACCACGCGCCAAAAAACAGATGGAGGAAACCATGTTCTGAGAAACAGATGGAGAAAAAAAACTCCTGCATATGAAGGGAAGGAGGAAACTGCACAAACAGCCCCAAAAAACCAGGTTTCGGTCCAGTCTGCACAGTCAACCATAAGTAAAGTGTTATGTACTTACCATAAATTGGCATCTGTGCTATCCAGTGTCATTATTCATCGCAGATGGGTGTTGGATCAGAGACAGCAACTTTTCAGACAGATCAAGCTTAAGCTCCTCCTCTTCCCATAATCCCTTCCTACCTTCTAATCCTCAGATCGAGTTTGCTAAACAAGTTGAAACGCAGAAACAAGGTGCAACCAAAGACCAAAAATATGTCATGAAATACTAGCCATTCCAGCCTTGCCAGAACCCCCAAAAGGAAGGCGGGAATGTGATGAATAATGACACTGGATAGTACAGACGCCAAGTTATGCTAAGTACATAACTCTATCTGATGCTGTGTCATTATTCATCACAGATGGGTCTGAGTCCCCAGCTACTGTGTGTCCTGGGTGGCCTCAAGGAAGGATATGCAGAAGAATGGAGGAACCAAAGGAAGCCCTACTCCTACAGGCCAAGTCCAACTTGGAGTGCAAAATGAAAGTATATGGAATAGACCAAGTCGCCGCAGCACAAATCTCACCCAGGGAAACTCTGCCCAAAACGGCTGATGACGTAGCAACAGACTGGGTACAGTGGGCCTTAACTGGTTTGGATAATTCTAAATGCCTACTAGCATAAACATAAGAAATACAACTGGCAATCCACCTGGAAATGGTCACTTTGGAAACTGCGTAGCCCCTTCTATTTTGAGAGAAGGCTATAAAGAGTTGATCCAACTCCTCAGTCAGTGCATGTGGACATCTAAACAATGAAAACTATAGTCTCCTTTATTAGTGTAGTTAGGAAAGAAGACCAGTAGTTGAATCAATTGATTGAGATTAGCTTCCAAAGTCACTTAAGGGAGAAAGGAAGGATTTGTTCTGAGATACAACCTGTCTTTATGAAAGATCACGAATGGAGACAATGCACAGAGCCTGAAGTTCTGAGACCCTCTTGGCAGAAGTAATGGCCACTAAAAAGGCAGTCTTCCAAGAAAGGAATTTAATATCACATGAACCAGACAGTTAAAAACATTTTTGTGTTGGGGACTGCAGCACCAAAGTCAAGTCCCATGGTGGGGATGGATCTTTAATAGGAAGTCTACGAAGATAAACTCTTCAGAAAGACTGCACAGCTTGGAAGAAAAAGTAGGTTCCTTGTTAATATGGAAATTAGAGATGGCAGCCGACTGGAGCTTAATGGTAGAAAAACTTGCCCCATCTTGAAGAAAAGAAGATAAAAGTAAAATGTCAGGAGCAGGGGCTGAAAAGGAAGCCAGATTCCGTTGCTTGGCCCAAATAGAAAACCTTTTCCATTTACTGGAATGCACCTTTGTTGCAGACTGCTTTTGAGAAGCCAAAATGATATTTTTCACCAAGGAAGGAAGCCTGGACTGCAAAAGGATTACTGGAACTGGAGAAACCAAGCGGTTTGACAAAGGGTCTGGAGATTGGGAAGTAGAAGTCCTCAGGGATGGGAAATGAGACCCTGAATGGGATCCAGTATCCAAAGCGGACACTTCAGGTGAGACCTTAGGAAGGGGAACCACGCCTGATGACACCAGAAAGAGGCAATGAGGATGACAGGGATCTTCAGGTGACAAGCTTTCTAAGACTTTGGGTATTAGGGGAGGAGAAGGGTAAGCACAGAGGAGAACCGGAGGCCAATCATGAAACAAAGTGTCCTTGGGTGACTGCCCCACTGAAGGGCTCAGGGCAAAGTAATTGCTGCATTTGTGGTTGGCTGAAGAAGCAGAAAGGTTGCAGCAGGGTTGACCCCAACGGTCGGATATTTGTCTTGCCATTGACAGATTCAAGGACCACTCGTGAGGACTCAAGATAGTCCTGCAAAGTCTGTTGGCCAGCATGTTGGAACTTCTGGGAATACGAACTGCAAGAAGAAAGTACTTAGAAGACATCGCCCATTCCCACACTCTCATGGCTCTTCTGCACAGAGGATAAGACCACCCCCCCCCTGCTTTTTGATATACCAGACCACCACCATGTTGGCCATTTGAATTGCTATGATCCCCAGAGGGAGGCACTCCTTAAAGGCTTGCAACATTACAAAAACTGCTCTCATCTCAAAGGACGTTTATGTGAAAATTGTTCTCTGCGCAAGACCACATACCTTGAACCGTCTTGCCTTGAAAATGCCCCCCCCCCCCCCACTCCAACAGGGAGGTGTCAGTGGTCACTGTGGCCTTGGGTGGGGGAAGACAAAATGGCCTGCCTAGAAATAGGTCCTAAGACTGAAGCCACCAAGCAAGATGATTCCTGCACACCTTAGTCAACTTTATCATCATTGACATGGGTTGATCCAGAATGGAGCACTGGACTGCCATGGTCCACTGGAGAACTCGCATGTGATATGTGGCGAGAGGCACCAACTGAATGGCAGTCACCATTGAATCCATTTGGAGAATCAAATGAACCAATGGGTGTGCTAGCTCCAGGAAAATAGAGACCTGATCTCGAATGAGCTGGATCCAGTGGGGGGGGGGGGGGCAGTGTTGCAGTCTCTGATACAGTGTCCACTTGGACCCCGATGAACTCCAGGTTTTGGCATGAACAAGACTGGACTTGGGAAAATTCACCCTGATGCCTAGATGCTGGAAAAGGCTGAGGATATACCTGGTGTCCACTGATGGTGCCTCGTGGAAGCCATGAGGAATCAATTGTCCAGATATGTAAAAACCTGGAAACCTTGCACCAGGAGATGAGCTGCCACCACTGCCATGCATTTAGTAAACACCTGGGGGGCTGTGGTGAGTCCAAAGGGCAGGGCTCTGAATAATGTTTGGCCCCTAACCGAAAGGGTCTCTCCTGGAGCATATGCATCCCTGAGATCCACTGAGCACATCCAAATCATCTTTGCACAAGAGGCGCAGAATGACTGAACAGTGACCATCCAGAATTTGGACCTCTTGACAGATTTAGCTCACTGAGGTCCAAAACCAGATACAAGTCCTTGGTCTTTGTTGGCACCAAAAAGAAAAGTTCTGGACCCTCGTCTTGTTGGGACTTCTTGGATGGCTCTTTTTCGAAAAAGGTCTTGAACCTCGAGATAGGCCAACTTCCTTTGGTAGGGTGGAACATCCAGGAGAAATTTCCAAATTGGAGGGGACTGAGAGAAGGGAAATGAGTAACCCCTGGAAATAATTTTTAGCATCCATTGATCGGAGGTGAGACTTGTCCAGGCTAATGGGTGAAGGGATAGTTGACCCCTGACTGCCTCCAAGGCAAGACAGTCAGGCAGCGTTTCAGGAGCAATGAAAGGACTTCTCTGAGTAAGGTCCCCTGGGCAGCATCTGCCACTGAATCCCCCTGCCCTGGCCCACAGAAGAGGATTCATGGGGAGCATCATGAAAGGAAGATTGAGTCCGCAGGAATCACAGTTTCTTACTCCCTCTCTGGGTCTTGGAAAAGGACCACTGGGGAGTAGAGAACTTGATCCCTATCACAGAAAGAGCCTTGCCTTCCTGCTCGCTGTTGGGTTAAGTTTCCTTAACAGACGGCCCCAAACAATGTGGAACCGTCAAAGGGGTGTTCTGTATACCAGCAAAGGTGAAGCCAAGCATGCTATTGAATAGTAATGCCGGTGCTGCCAGTGTCTGCCGCTCAAGAGGTGGCCTCTGTAGTACTGGAGATCAACCTCATCAAAGCAGTAGCAAAACGATTAAACAGTTTGAGACTTTCTGGAGGCAACATCTCTGACAGGGAAGAGGTAGGCTTACAGACTAAATCCCTCTGAAGCTGGGTAAAATGTGCCAAACAATTAGTTGTTGTTAGTCCAAAAGTAGCTGAGGCAAACACACGCTTTCCAAAATGGTCAATTGTCCGGGACTCCCTGTTCTGGGGATGGAGCAATAAGCTTTGCTCAGCTAGCTCCTTTTAAGCTAGCAGCATCCACCATGATGGCATCTCTGTGTACACCTTTGCTCCAGAATGCTGTATCCTTGGGAGGACTGAGGAATTTGTCAGCTTTTTTGGGCACAGGTTCCACAGTGTCTGGCTACTTCCAAGTCGTGCTGCCGATAAGGTCCAAAGCTCGCTTGTCCTGAAAGCCTTCAGGGACATGGATTCCTCCAAAGACAGGTTTGGGGAAGAGCAACTGCCTCTCTGCTTGAGAACTTCGAGGATGTCCCTGAAGGAAACTTCATCAGGTGGAAGTCTGGGGGAACCATCTCCCTCAAAATCCGTGTCCTCAGTGAGGGACTCTCTGGGGGAATTCCATGTGCCTCCTCTTGCACATTCTCTTCCAAGGGGGTTCCTCCACGTTGGTCTCAAAGGAGGACTCAGAAAAGATGGGCATCCCAAATGGGGCAGTGCCCGTCTGAAGGTACTCATGGGAGGGCTGACCCTGGATGGATGATAAGACCTTCGCACCCAAACCTGAGAGAGGCTGGAGAGGACTTAGAAGGGGAGGAGGAGACAGAACTGCCAAAATCGAAAAGGTCCTCTCTGTCACCTGGAAGGCAGATGGGCTGGATGATGCTCCCCCCTCCCCATTGGCCAGGGCCACCTAGGAATGGAAAAGGGGACCCTGATGCAGCACCAAATCCCCCTGATATCATCCCCAAGTTGTCCATCGCCAAAGCCCCCAAGGGTAGGGAATGGTCTGAAAATCCAGACCTGAACCCACCCCCCCCAGGGAACTTGCACTGACTTCTTGGAGGTGAGGCGCATCCTGGTCCGAGGCAGAACACATCCAGCCAGGGACCCTGATGGTATCGAGAAGGGGGAAATACCACATACAGTCGGCCTCGCACTAGAAATCCCCTGGTCCTGACATTCCACAGCCTGAGGGACTGGAAGAGGAGAGTGGAGTCCTGCAAATGGGGAGGGTCCCGTAGCCACATAGGCAGGGGACGACAGCAAGCCCAAATCAATTTGGGCCTTGAGGAAACTCCTCATTATCCTATCCATATCTGAGGGAAGGACACTTCAGGAGGATCTGGACGAGGCTGATGACTGGCCAGATCCAACTGTGGATCCGACCTTGGATCCCACCCCCTTACGGTCCCAAGAAGGGGATCTGCTCCAATTAACTGGATCAGACTTCCTAGACGACCAAGGAGAACTCTCGATAACAATGGGATCCGACAGCCTAGCTGAATCAGAAAGTTTGGATGGTGTACTGGTCGGATCTGACAAACTTGCCAGATCCAGGGATGGCTTGCGCCTATGTGGATCCGAAGGCCTCCACTCAGTCGAGGTCTTTGATCTAAGAGTCTGATCAGAGGCTCTCAAAACAGCGGATCTTGGATCTGAAGAGTCTGGATTCGGATCCGGGGATCTGCGATCTGAGAACCTCGGCTTCTTAGAATGAGAAGCAGAAGAAGAGGATGCCTCCAAGGGAGGAGGAGGTCTCTAGGTTCCTGCGAGGACTTGAAAGGGGAGTCTGAGGGCAGAGGGCCCCCCTGAGCCAAACCCTTCAGAAGAAGCTTATTGCAGCACTCTATAAGGGCCATGGGGTTGAATGCAACACAAATGTTGCATTCAACCTCCAGGTGCACCGATCCTAAGCAATAGAGACACTCCTCATGCGAGTCGAAACATGGCATTTTCCAACCACACAAAGCACACCTCTTGAACCCAGAGGGTTTAACATCCATGCTAGTACCACACACACACACACACACACACACACACACACACACACACACACACACACACACACTACCCTAGAAAAACAAGACAGGGTAGAAAGATATATAGATACAACTTTTAACTGTTAACTTTTTAAAATTTTTTTAAAACTACCCCAATGGAAAACAAGGGCGGGAAGCATTAAACCACAAGGGGAAGAGAATCCTAACTAAATTAATGAATTTAGAAACTGGGAGGGGAGGTAATTTACCTAACCTACAGAAGAAAGAGATAAAGGTAAGCTATACAAGCAAAAAAAAAAAAAAACAAGAAAAAGACCACTTATCTAACCAACAGTACATGGCTGGGGTTGAATCCAGTAGACTGGGCACGTTCTCATGCAGATGTTCTGCTTGCAAGTATATTCATTCTGTACAGGTTTATGTCCATCCTATTCTAGAGCTCAAAATAGAATTGGACTTTTATGCAGATTACAGATCAATGAATACAGTTTACCTTGCTTTCTGCTGTGTGTCATGCTTTCTATATAGGTAAGATGAACAGATGTCTAAAAGACAGAATACTTGGAGCATTATAGAGACATTAACAATAAGAAAGACACAAATGCTCTAGTACAACATGTTATGCATTATGATTCTGAACATAATTTCAGGTTTATGGTCTTACAAGTTCTAGATGTTAGCATGAGAGGTGGTGATTTGGTTAATTGGACTGAAGGGGCAGAACAGGAATGGATTTTGCTTTTTAATGCTGAAAAAACACCAGGCTTAAATGGGGCTTTCACACTAAAGCCTTTTCTGAAGTCAAGCCCTTTGAAACACTGAATGTGGAAGTTGTTTATATACAAATAAACAAGAATTTTAACAAGTGTTATTACTTATATGCATATTTTATAAAGTTTTTATATATTATTTATCTAATATACACTTTTAGGCATTTTTGACTTTTTTGCATAGGTTTTATACATGATGAACTAATGTTTTTTTAAGAACTGCTTAATTGGTTTCAAGCATAGTTTGGTTGCTGCAGTGTATAAATGTTGGTTGTCTTTTAAACAAGTTTGTCTGATGAAGTGATTAACAAATTGCGAAAGCGCTTACCTGTACTTTTGTTTTGTGTAATAAATTATACTTTGCTTTCTAGCCTTGCAGGTTCAGTACCTTGTTTTTAGTTGCACTTATTTTTTTGATATCGTGCCATATCCTGTGCCCGTCTATATATCTTTTGGTGTCTGAAAAGTTGACAACTCGAATCAGAGGTTTGATTTAAGACCCATCTGTGATGAATAATGACACGGATAGCATCAGACCATAAAAAGATGCCAATTTGGAAGGGGGGAATGGAAGAGATGGACAGAAGACAACATGGATCTAGTATTATGGTTAGTACACAACTTTCAGATCTGATTTTATTTTGTCCATCTGCCTCACCTGTGGGAAAGAGTCGCCAGCCAGTCAAACAAGGGTGTCATCAGCACAGTTAGTTCTGCAAAATGGTGGAGCCAAAGGTAGACCTGGATCGGGACTGCAAATCTAATTTATAATGTTGTACAAGGGTATGAATGCTAGATGAAGCAGCAGCTGCACAAAATCAATCTAAAGAGGACTTAGCAAGAGAGACAGTTAAAGTAATAGCAGCTCTGGTGGAGTGGGCTCCATTTTAGGCAAATGGATTGGCTGAATCAAGTTAGGTAGGAAAAATGGATTGGTAAGTATAGACACCTTATCCTTATGAAAAACAGGGTAAGGAGGTATGCAGGGCCAGACTTGGAGCTCTGAAACCAGAGTAGTAATGCCCACCAGAAAAGTCTTCCAAGACAGCAATTTCAAATCTACTGTACTGGCTGGTTTGAAGGGAGGTCTGGTCAGAACTTGCAAGAAGAGGATCAAATCTCAGGTGTACTCTCTGGTCCAACTGGTGAATCTGGGCATTTTGAGGCAATGTTACAATTGCCTCATGTACACAGACAACCTTCTCCTCCTTCCACCAAACACTAATACATGCGAGAGATGCAATTATACAGCCAAACTGGAGGCTAAGCTCTCTCAACCAAAGAATGGACCAGGCATTCAAGAGGAGAAGGGAATTACTTGCATCACACCACCAGTCTTACATAGACCTATGAAACGAGCACTGGCAAAAAACACAAACACACAAAAACATACTCGGAGGCTCTAAATAAAAATCTGCAGAAGCAACACAGACCTCCAAAGCAGACATCCAAGCAACCTACACCCACAACACAAACCATGAAACACATACTTCACAAAACCAGTGTGCCACCCAATCACAGCCCTTAAGGCAAAATAACATACCCAACACACTAGTAATAGGTGACTATAGTCAGGCACACTGACGATCCACTCACTAGGCTGAACAAGGAGAAGGTTACTGTTAGCTGCCTGTCTGGTGCAAGGATCTGCCACATAACACAAGCACTCAGGTCACTCCAGAACAAGTACAAATATGACTGCCATTGTCCATGTTGGTGTGAATGACCTGAGCCGTACCTCCCTGGACTACATGGAAAGAGACATGGAGCAGCTCTCTGATCACATAGCCCAGGCCAGTATGACCCTGACCCTGAGTAGCATCCTGCCCTCACCAAGAACGATACCACGGTATAGAGAAAAAATTATCAATTTTAACAATTGGCTAAGCTTCTGGTGTCATTCAAAGGGGATCCAGTGTCTGTCAGCCTGGGATGACATGCTCGAAAAGCCACGCTGCTTAGCTAGAGACGGCTTGCACCTGTCACCCTTAGGCTTTCGAATACTGGCCAAGGCTCTTGCCTCCCCATAGTGCCTTTTTTAGACAAGGCTCAAAAGACAAACCCACCGCCATAAACAGCATAAGTAACAAAAAACTGAGGGTAATGCTACTCAATGCCAGATGTCTAAACCTCAAAATACACCCACTCGAGGCACTCCTCAGTATGGAGAAAATCAATATATGTACAACAACAGAAACCTGGTTTAAGGCTCCAGAGAGCACCCCAGCACTACCAGGCTACAACTCATACCATACATTTCGGCCACAAAACCTGGACCGAAATACAAAAGGCGGGGGAGTATCCAAATTCATCAAGGATACCCACACCTCCAGGTTAGTGGCACAGCACAATGCTTCAGAGATCATCCACATGCAACTAGCAATGGGCAAAACTGCTATTCAAATTATAGCTTGCTACAGATCACCCATGTCCCAGGACCCCCACTTCGCATTCCTGGAAACATAAAGGTCCTACCAAACACCCTGATATTGGCTGATTTCAATTACCCAAACATTAACTGGGAGAACTACTCAAGTACAAGCTCCCTTGCCCAACGTTTCCTAGAATTTATAAACTCAAATGCCCTGGATCAACTGGTCAACACCCCCACCAGAGGTGACAATATATTGGACCTGGTCATCACCAACATGGGCAACCGGTGTTCCTCACCAGAGGTCAACCCCTCGCTGGTTACATCTGACCATACACTAATCACTCTGGATATCCACATTCCGCCACCACCCCCAGTCAAAAAAAAAAACACAGTGAAAAACTTTTCAAAAGCAAACTTCATGTTACTTAAGACTGAGGTGGGAAGTTTCAAAGCCTCCATGCTAAAGGATAATGCTGTCCAAGCTGCAAAATCCTTTACTAATGCACTCTACGGGCACCTACAAGAATGCATGGATCGTGCTATCCCAAACAAAGCCAAGACTCACTCCTCCAAGAAAAGGAAACCAGTCTGGTGGACCCCTGCCATAAACAAGCTATACAATAGGAGGAGGAAACTAGTACAGAAAACAGTAAAATCCCAAGAAGGGAAGACATCCCTGATCAGTATCAGCAAGAAACTACATTCTCTCATAAAATAATCCAAGGCTAGCTTCAAAAGAAAAATTGACATGGACTCCAAAGATAACCACAAGGCATTCTTTAGCTATGTCAAAAATCTAAGTGGCAATTCTCCGATCTGCTCGGAGTTAGTGCAGAATGGTACAAAATACATTGAACCGACCGATATAGCCAACTTTCCGGCAGACAGGTTCAGTGCAAACTTCACCCCCCCCTCACCCCCAAAAGGGCCCATAACTATACCAGAAGAATGTAGTGCCGAATGTAGTGCCCCTGAAATCACAGACACTCAGGTTAAAACAGCCCTCTCCAAAGCAAAAAACACAGCATCAATGGGACCGGACGGTGTCCCAGGCTGTGTTCTACACAAGCTCAAAGATGAACTAATCCCCTCACCTAAACACGCTGTTTAAACTCAGCCTCTCCACAGGCTACATGCCCAGAGTGGTGCACAGCAATGGTTATCCCACTCCACAAAGGTGGAGCCACAATGGACCCTGGGAACTATTGCCCTATAAGCCTGACTAGCTTGGTCTGCAAAGCTATGGAGTGCATCATCATGAATCTCATCAACAGTGACATTGGAAACCTCCAAACACTGGACTCTACCCAGTTCGGCTTTGTTAAGGGCAAATTATGCCTCCTAAACCTGGTGGACTTCTTTGAGACAGTTACCAAGGCTATAGACAAGGGAAAGGTGGTCCATACAGCCTACCTAGTCCTTGCAAAGGCCTTTGACACCATTCCCCCACTCAGGTATTGTAGACAAGCTCACCAACCTGAACATAAACCCCTATGTCATGAGATGGATTGCCAACTGGCTCACAGACAGAACCCACATGGTAAGAGTTGCGGGAGCTAGGTCTGACTCTAAACTGGTTACAAGTGGTGTTCCCCAGGGCTCAGTCCTAGGACCCCCCCTGTTCGGCATATACTTCTCAGAGGTACAGGCAAGCACAGGAGGACTATGACTGACCAAGTTCACAGACAACTGCAAACTAGGGGCTATAATTGACTCTCCGGCTGACACGACATCCTCCAAAAGGGTCTCACTGAGACAGATACCTGGTGTCAAAACCATGGCCTCAAGCTAAATGCCAAAAAGTGCATAGTCATCCCCTTTGGAAAAAACAAAGTACCCACAAACTACCACATAGGTGGTAGCCCCCTAAATACGAAGATGTAATAAGGGATCTGGGGATCCAAATTGATAGTAACCTCTCCTTTGATAATCACATTGCCAAAGTGGTTAGAAAATCCTTCTATGTGGCCCACCTAATCACAAAAGGGTTTGCATCCAGATCGAAAGAGGTCATTGGGCCCCTTTATGCATCACTCATCAGACCCATCATAGAGTACAATGCCACATTTGGGATGTACCTTACAAAACACCTGCAACAACTGGAAAGACCACAGAAGTACCTCACCAAGAGGATCACTGGCCTCAAGCGTATGCCCTATGCAGCTCGACTGAAGAAACTCCAGCTGTACACAGTTGCATACCGCCTACTCAGAGGTGATCTCTGCCTGACGTACAAGGCCATGTCCAACCCAGAATTGATGGACATGCTCCACCTAAACCATATCCCCTTGAGCCACACACTCCAGGGATCTAAACCTCACCACAACAATAAATAGGACGTGCTGGAGGGATAGATTCCTTTCCCAGGGACTTCCCATGCTCCTGGAACAAGATTCCAATCTACATTAGGCAGAGGTACTTGCTAACCCTCTTCAAGAGAAACCTTGATGAGTGGATGGGAAACAGAAAGTTTACCCCAGGGATCACTTCAATGGCTCTGCTGGACAGAGGCACAGGGAACTAATCTAAGGGGGCGGCGAAAGCCAACACATTCCGGCTAGGCTTATAAATGCCTTCGGGCAGATAGACTAGTACCTACCTATGAATCAGATCCCTGACGGGTAGAATAGGGGCTGAAGGTACCTTTCAGAAAAGCTTTTGATAGTTTCAAGTGATGCAACAGGTGTATTATCCATACTAACATAAAAATCAGATACGGCAGCTTACTGAACCTCCACAGTAGAATAGCTCAGACCAGAATGAAATAGATCAGCTAAGAAATCTAAAATTGTGGAGAAGGGATCTAAACCTTTGGCAGTGACCCAAAGAGAAAATATCTCTTCCATTTGTTAGCATAAGCCTTACTGATCAAAGGTTTCTGGAAAGAAGACAGGATGTAGACAACTTAGAAAGGAATCAAGTGGTAAATTTGAGATTCAGGTGAGGTTGACCAGAAGGGTGAGAAATCAACTCTGGAACAGCGGTCCAGGACCAATGGAGAGTGCAACAGATGCTGCCACTTAAAGGGGAACCACACTTGGCTTGGCCAGAAGGGGGCTATAAGGATCACAGTCGCTCTTCAACAGGCCTCTTTCTGAAGATGTTATCCTAAAAGGGATCAGAGGAGAACAGCATAGGAGAACCAGGAGTCGAGCATGGAGAAGACAATCCCTCGGCAACTTCCCCTATGGGGAGCCAAGGCAAAGAAGCTGCAGCACTTCTTGTTGGAGAGGGGTATACATTGATCACAGCAGGTTTAATCCCAGTGGCTGAACACTACGGCCACTATCTTTGGATTGAGGGAACACTTGTCAAGCATGGGAATACTCCTGCACAAATTATCTGACAGTATGTTGGATTTTCCTCAGTATATGCAATTGTCAAAAATTACTGAAAGCATATTGTCCACCGCCACACTCTCTTGGTCTCTCAACAGTAGGGATATGAGTGGGTCTTCCCCTGTTTATGTACCATACAGCCAGAGTGTTGCAGGACTGGACAGTTATTAAACCCTTGGAGAGAAATTCCTGAAAGTTCTGCAAAAGTAGGAGGGACTGCTCTCACCTCCAAGATAATAATATGAAAACTGCCTCCACGTGGGACCAAATTACCTTTGGCTGTCTTCCCTTTGAAATGCTCCCACACCCCAGGAGAGAAGTGTCCATCGTATCTGTCGCTGGGGCTAAGGGAAAACAGAGATACCCTGTTGTAACCTGGTGAGAGTCAAGCCACCAAGCAATGTGACAGTGGCATATGCTTGTAAGATGAACTGGGAAGGCCCACAGGATGAGACTAAATTCACCACTGAACTGACAAGGTCCACTAAAGAATTTTCATGTATAATCTTGCCAGAGACACAAGACAGAGATGTGTCCATCAGGCCAAGGAGCTAAAGAATCAAGTAAGCTGCATTACTTAGAATTTAGAACCTGGCTAGGCTGAATCAGCAGAGAAATTAATCTGGATGGAAGCAATCTGGTTGATGGCATCCAAACGGCAACCATTTGAGTATTTCAGATTGGACTTGTAGTTCACAGTAATGCTCAAGGATAGAAACAGTTACAGTGAGTAGTCCATGAACTAGGTTAGAGATGCTTTTGAGGTTGCCGTAAGGAACCAGTCATTCAGGTAAAGAAAACCCCAGAATCCCGGCAGCCTGAGCCAGGCCACCATTAACACACACTTGGTGAATACCAGGGGAAGCTGTGGTGAGCACAAAATGCAGCACTCAAAACTGGTATTGGCTGGCTCAGCAAGAAGCACAGAAACCTTAAATTCCTTGCCATCTTTATGTGATAATAGGCATCATTGGGGTCCACCAAGAGCATAGTCACCCTTCCTCAGGAGTGGGAAAATGGACTGGACAGTCACCATTCAGAACTTGGTCAGGTTTCCCATAAAGATTCAGCTTGCTGAGATCCGGAATGGGCCGGAGATCCTTGTTTTTCTTTGACACTAGAAAGAATCTCAAGTGGAACCTGAACCCTCTTTGGTCTGGTGGGACCTTTTGGATGACTGTTGGGAAGCAGTTTTCTTATTTTCACTGCTGCTTCCCTTCACAGATTGGGTAGAATATTGGGAAGGGACCTTTGACTTTCACTTGGGGTGCACAGAATGGGAACAGAATAATCTCTAAACATGACTTTCAACACTAGAGCTTCTCATATGACAGTTTCTCAAGCTTTTGGGTGGAGAACCATACACCCCCTCTCCCAACTGCCTCCCAAAAGAGTCAGCTGGGCAATTCTTCAGGACTGCTGGAAGGGTTTACCACAAAAAAAATTTTGCGGACCACCCCTCCTGTCTGAGGTGGTGTCCATTAAAACTCTCTCACTCTGAAATGGGGGCTCCTTCACCAGGACCATCTTGTGAAAAATGCTGTGATTAGCAAACAGTCTATTTCCCACCTTTCTGGTTTCTGGAAAACGTCATTTGTGGGGTAGAGAAACAGACTCTTATGGCAGACATCTTTTGTTCTTGGTCACTCCTGGTCAATGCATCTCTTACATTAGGACCAAAGAGAGTGGCACCATCCAAACGGGCATTTAGAAGGACACCTTGAAGCTGTCCACAAAATTACATAATTGCATCCAACCACGGCAGCTCATAGTAATACTGATGTCTGCCACAGAAACCATATCATCTGCAGCACTCAAAGAGATGCGTTTAAGATGGACTGCATTGTAGACAACTAAATATCCAGATAATTTTCAGCCTCTGCGGGCTGATGTGCCATTATCATCTTAGACACATCGGAGATCAGATCCCTTTGCAGCTTCGTCGGGCGAGCCATATAGTTCAGCAGTCATAATGCAAATGTGGCTAAAGTATAACTGTGCTTCTCAATGGTACAATGACTGAGACTACTTGTTTAGGGGGTACACTGAAGAACTCTCTCGACATTTCTTTCTTGGTGGCTACAACAATGATAACTGCATTAACAACCAGGCCCTTGGTCCTAAATGGTCTACCCTTGGGAGGGGTCAGGTTTCTGGGGTATTGGCTTCACCACTCCCTCTGGGATACTAAACAGATAAGGGCATCCCAGAGGGGGAACCACCTAGGATGTTGATGGGCCTTTCCCAATGGCCACTAGAAAGACAGACTCTTCAAGAGTAGGGGCTTTGGCAGCCCATCTCCACACTAGCTCATCAAGTCTAGTAGACTGTCAAAGGTGAGGTCTTTGCAAGGGACTTTGGGGAACCCTCCCCCTTACAGAGGCCAAAATCCTCAGTGAGTCACTACTCAGAGAAGTCCAAATGCTTCCTCTTGCATTAGGTTTTCACATGTGCCTCTCAGGAGGAGAAGCTGGGGGGGGGGGGGCACTGAAATAATAGGGGATCCCACAGCTTGGATCTGCTTGCAGTCTAATGGGGTAGGCCATCCTGGAACTAAATAATGCAAGTCAGAAGTACCAGACATATGTGGATTGGGACAGATCTGACTTAATATCTCAAAGACAGAATCCTCTCAGTGACATTGAAGGGTGAAACCAAGGCTTGGCAGCTGTGCAGGAATTTCCAGGGATCCGTGATATAAGAGAGAGGGCTGGCACCCAACACCAACCTTGACAGATCAGAGAGATTGGAGCCTGCCTGGTTATCCACAGCAGAGGCACCCAAAGGAATGCAAGGCTTTGAAAGCCTAACAGTTCATCTGGATTCTAGGGCATCGACCCCAAAGCTTTGGCTCCAAGAATGCATTCTGCTCCGAAGGATATGGAGTTGAAAACATCAATGAGGGAGCTGGTTTCTGAGGCAGCCAAGCTGTCAGCACCAACAGGAAGGATATAGCATAATCGGAATCATGGGCCCCGGCACTGAAGAATGGACCAGGGAAGGAAAGTACAGTTGTGTACACTTACCATAAATGTAGATGTTAGAGTGTATTCACTGTTGCAGTCATCACATTTGGGTTATCTTCTTGCAGTAGCCCTCAGTCAGCCTGATTAACAAAGTCTTGGGTCCTGCGTCAGTTTCTGTCCCATCTTCCATGACGTCAGGTAGTCAGGGGTATAAAGCATGCAGCTGACGCCATTACATCAGTTATTCTTGCCCCAGATGTCAGGTGCCACCATAATGGGAAGCAATTATATATAAGGTTACACCTCCAACAAAAAAACAAATACACCAAAAAGCTTTAAACATAGTAAGTAAGAATAGAGGTATAGCCAATAGAAGTCAGGGGGTTGGTGGGAGGGTAACTAGGACTGCAACAGTGAAAACACTTGAACATCTACATTTATGGTAAGTGTACACAACTGTACTATGTTCTTAGTGTTTCACCTTTGCAGTAATAACATTTGGGTAGATTTCCAAAGCTAAGGATGGGAGGAGGAAATCAGATAGCATTAGGACCAACAATAAGGCCCTGCAAGACTGCAGTGGCAAAGCCAGCTCTGGATTTAGAGAAAATTGGCAAATGTTAATGCTTGGTGAAGGTATGTACAGAACTCCAGGTAGCAGCTTCTGGGATGACCTTGGTAGGGACACCTCTGACAAAAGGCTTTAGAGGTAGATGCAGCTCTGGTAGAATGTGGTCTAATGCCCTGTAGGATAGGCTTTCCATGGTGCTTATAGCAGAAATGAATACAATGGCCTATCCATTTAGAAATGGTTTGCTTTGAAATGGCCTTCCCCTCTGCCCCTGTAGCAAATGCAACCAGCAGTTGTTCAGATTTCCTGAGAGATTTAGTCCTGTCCAAAAAAATCTAAGTTGTCTGTGCACATCTAAGGTGTGCAGAATTCTCTCCCCTTTGTTCTGTGGGTTAAAGAAGGTTGGCAAATGAATGGACTGATTAAGGGCTACACTGGATACCACCTTGGGCATGAAGGAAGGATTGGTCCTGAGGGACACCCTATCCGCATGAAAAATGATGAAAGGCTCCACTGCCATGAGGGCCTGTAATTCAGATACCTTTCTAACTGAAGTGATGGCTAAAAGAAAGGCTGTTTCCCAAGAAAGGAATTTCAACTCTGCATTTGCAGCTGGCTCAAAACGAGGTTGAGTGAGTTTTCCAATACAAAGTTAAGGTCTCAGGCTGGAGTAGGCGCTCTCCTGGGTGGTCTTAAGTTTTTGGCCCCTCTGAGGAACTGCTTCAGCAGTGGATGAGAGAAGAGGGGTGGTTCTGTGTTGTAATGAACTAAAATGGCTGAGGCATGAATTTTGATGGAGGAAAAGGAAAGGCCCTTGTGCAGCATCTCAGTTAAGTATTGAAGAATCTGAGGTAAATTGGGCACTGCTGTGCCCATCCCCTGAGTTTGGTTTCAGGAACAGAATCTTTTCCATTTTTCAGCGTAGGATTTTCTAGTAATAGGCCTCCTTGCCTCCAGAATGGCATCCAACACTTAACACTTGCTTACTGAGGGGATGGTAATGGAGAGATCAGGTAATTAGCCAGGCTGCCAGGTTCAGGGTTTGAAGTTGTGGGTGCAGAATCTGGCCCTCCTGCTGTGACAGCAGGACAGGGGTCTGAGGCAGGTGCCATGGTGCTAGCAGTGACACACTGCACAAAAGGGGGTACAACAATGTTGGAATGGCCAGTCTGGTGCAATCAGTATCGTCCATGGTTTGTCCTGTTTGATCTTTAGTAGTACCTTGGAGAGGAGAGGCAGAGGGGGAAAGGCATAAACTGATAGATTTTTCCAAATGAAGGACAGGGCATCCATTTTCCAAGCTTGTTTGTGGGGAGTCCTTGTGCAGAATTTTTTCAATTGGTAGTTCTGGGGGAAGCAAACAGGTCTATATTTGGGCTACCCCATTTCTTTGTCAACATGTTGAATATGTTTGATTCCAGTTTCCACTTGTGTGGGTCCATGAGATTTCTGCTTAGGTCGTCTGCCAGTGTGTTTAGTTTTCCTGGCAGGAACTGACCCTGTAGGTGCACGTGGTAGCTCAAGGCTGTGTTCCACCGAGTCATGGCTAGTCTGCAGAGAGGGTATGAGTGGGTTCCCCCCTGCTTATTTATGTACAATTGTCCTGGAAGGATGTGGTCCTTGAAGGCTGTCAGAGCATTCTGTACAGCTAACATTTCTTTCTGAATGATGTGCAGGTGCATTTGACTTGGGTTCCATTTGCCCTGAATGCACTTCCCTGTCAAGTGAGCCCCCATGCATAGTCTGATGTGTCTGCTGTTAGGGTTTGGGCGGCAGGGGGTAGAGTAAATGGCAGTCCCTTGTTTTGGTGACAGGAGTCTGCCCACCAAAGGAACTCTATCTGTAGACAAGGAATGATAGGAAGCATTGCTTCCAGATCCTGAGAATGTTGACATCATAAACTTTTTTGATACCATTGTAGTTTCCTCATATGTAGTCTTGCATATGGAGTTAGTAGAATGCAGGAGGCCATGAACCCCAGGGCTTGCAGTATTTTCCTTGCAGATAGCTGGGTCTTTGTGGCCAGTAGTTTGAAGTAGGCTGTCAAATGAACTTGTTTTTCTGGCGTGAGAAAAGCCATCTGGGAAGTTGTGTTCAACCTTGCTCCCAGGAATACAATTTGTTGTCAGGGTACAAGATGTGACTTCTTTTTGTTTATAGTGTACCCCAGAAAAGTTAGCAATTTCTGTACAAATTCCAGATGATTCAATAGTATGTCCTGGTTTTATGCCTGAATTAGACAATCATCCAGGTATGGATATATTTGGATATTTCTTTGCCTGCAAAATGCAATGACTGGAGCTAGGCACTTTGTGAATACCCTGGGCGCATTAGATAATCCAAAGGGCAGTGTAGAGAATGGATAGTGCATGTATCCTGCTTTGAAGCATAGTTATCTTCTTGCAGGATTCCCTTATTGGGATGTGCGGGTAAGCTTTCTTTAAATCCAGTGTTGCCAACCAGGCATCTTTGCCTACCATAGGAAGCAGTTGGTGAGTTAACATCTTGAATTTTGGAATCACCAAAAATGTGCTTAGGATAGAGAGGTCCAGTATAGAATGCCAGGAGTCGTCTTTTCTGGGTACCAGGAAAGTCTTGAGTAGAAACCTTGTCCCCGTTCCTCTTCTGGAACAGGTTAAATAGCCCTGATACTTGAGAGTGAGAATTTGCTTTTGAGTCTCCACCCATTGATTTGGGGATAGGTCTGGCCAACCATTTGGGGTTGGTAAGGAGTGAAAGTGGAATCTGTATCCTTGGTAAACTATATTTAAAACCCATTTGTCCTTGGTAATGAGTTCCCAATTTTTTGCTTGCCGGGAAATCTTTCCCCCTAAGGGAACAGTGAGTTGTGCAGGGCTTGGAAAGTTTAAAGTTGTCATTGAGACAGTTTACCATAGGGGGGTGTCTTACCACTCCCTGCTTTGGAAGTCGGAACCCCCACTGCTTAGCCCTGTGAGTACCTTGGGACTGAAGCCAGGGTGTTCTGCTGGTTCTGGGTTTGGACCGAGAAGGCCTGGAAGAGGCAGGAAAGGACCAATTTATTGAGGGCCAATGCCTACTAAATCTGGGAGGCTGTACTTGCAGGAAATCTTTAACAGTTTGCATAGATTTAGCTTTTTCCTCCATCTTTTTAAGTATTACTTCTGCTTTGTTGCCAAACAGGCGGCCCTGATTTAAGGGAACATCCAGCAATTTAGTTTTAACATGATCTGGCAAAGATTGCTCCTTAAGCCAAGCATGCCTTCTAAGTACAGACCCAGTGACAGCAGCCCTGCAAGATGCCTCTAGTGACTCAAAACCACATTGCAAAGTATGTTTTTCAACTAGTTCAGCAGAATGCATTAAATCCTGTAAATCTTTATTTTCAGCACAATCAGGAATCAAAATCAATTTCTGTTTAAGCAATCCAATAATATGCTGCTGATACTTTAACATATGAAACTGGCAAATTAAGGCCCTAATGGCCAAGGTTGCAGAAGTGTATACCTTCTTACCCTATCTATCCAGCTCCCTGGAATCTCTATCAGAGGGGGTTAGGATTTTTGGCAGTAGTAGCCTTAATGCCCTTGGGTCCCTGTGAAATGGTCTCAGGATCCGCAGCAGGATTTTTAAAAAGGAACTTGTGAGAATCAGGAACACTGTAATATCTATCAGGTTTTCTGAAAGCAGGAGGTAGAGAATCAAGGGGCCAAGCGAGATTCCGAAAAGGCATCGTCAACAATGTCCAGCACAGGAAGGATAGCTAAAGGCCTGTGTTGGGGCAGGAGTAAGAAATCTCTAAGCCTCTTTTTAGAATCAGAGTAATCCTGGATTTCCAAAGAAAATGCTCCCTGAGAGTATGCAAGGTTTCACCGAAAGAAAAATCCTCTGGGGAAGAAGCAGAGGGAATAGAGTCCTCTGCATCAAATTCCTTATAGGTGGATAAGGGTAAATCCTGGTCATCAGAGGAAACAGAAATTTCAGAATCCTGGTCAGAAGTATCACAAGCAAATTCAGTCCTAGGTCTCTTAGAGGGGGAAGGTTGGCTTCCCCTGATTAAATCAATAAGGTCTTCAGCCATTCTTATTTGTTTTTTAGGCATAGAGGCCTGACCATGCAGTTTGGGCGTCTGTTTCCTAAGCATGGTTCGAGTTTTAGGCCTTGAAGAAGATGATGGCATCGGTTTAATATGCAAGTCAGTAGGCCTGAATGCACCCTCAAGAAGTCAGTGCCTGCATAGTGGCTCCAAACCCATCCAAGGTAGAGACATCTGCACGTTCCACAGTTGAAGCATCTTGCGGCATACCGGTCTCCAAATGGGTCTCACTAGAGGCCTGCAAATCTGAAGTAGCAGGTATCAAGGGGCTGTGAAAGCGCCTCACTGAGTACCGGCGAACTAGCGACTAGCTTAGGAAAAGCATCGTTGGCAGCTTTGGACCTAGGCGGCCTGTCTCTGTCTTTATCTTTGTGTTTTTTCGGAATGTCGGTAGTTGGGTGGCTTACCAAAGACATATCTGCATAATTGAACAGAGTACCAAAATATTTAGAAGCAAATTTATACTGATGACGAACAGTTCATGGTTTAAATAAGGCACAAAACCGACAGTGAGGTAAGTCTTGGGCCTAGGCAAGGAATACAGTACGAATGAAAATCTTTGAGGTATTTGCTTTCCACAAGAAATACAATTATTGACTTTTACTGACATCGGTTTAGAGCAAGAAAAAGTTTCCTCAATGGGGTACTTCGGTTCTGAAACTCGAAAACGAAAATTTCAGGAGTCGGCTGACCGGCACTTGTGAACTGCTTCTGCTTCGGGCACCGCACGGCAAGAAAGACTGATGTAATGGCGTCGGCTGCATGCTTTATAACCCTGACTACCTGACGTCATGGAAGATGAAACAGCAACCGACGCAGGACCCAAGACTTTGATAATCAGGCCGACTGAGGGCTACTGCAAGCAGATAACCCAAAAGTGATGACTGCAACAGTGAAACACGAAGAACATCCCTGTAATATCTATCAGGTTTTCTGGGAGCAGGAGGTAGAGAGTCAAAGGCCAAGCTAGATTCTGAAAAGGCATCAACAATGTCCAGTACAGGGGGGATAGCTAAAGGCCTGTGTTGGGGCAGGAATAGGAAATCCCCAAGCCTCTTTTTAGAGTCAGAGTAATCCTGGCTTTCCCAGCAAAAATGTTCCCTAAGAGTATGCAAGGTTTCACCAAAAGCGAAATCCTCTGGAGGGGAAACAGAGGGAATAGAATCCTCGGCATCAGAGTCCTCATAGGTAGGTATTAGGCTATCAGCCCAAGGGCCTACGTAAGCCTAGCCAACAAGGTTCCCTGGCTTACGCTACAAAGAAAGTTATAGGTAAGATAGGTAGATAAGGATAAATCCTGGTCATCAGAGGAAACAGAAATTTCAGAATCCTGATCAGAAGAATCATAAGCAAATTCAGTCCTAGGTCTCTCAGAGGGGGAAGGTTGGCTTCCCCCGATTAAAGTAATAAGGTCTTCAGCCATTCTTATCATTTGTTTTTAGGCATTGAGGCCTGACCATGCGGTCTCTTCTCTGTCTTTATCTTTGCGTTTTTTCAGAATGTCGGTAGTCGGGTGGCTTACCGAAGCCATATCTGGATAATTGAACAGAGTACCAAAATATTTAGAAGCATAAATATACAGACGACGAATAGTTCATTATTTAAATAAGGCACAAAACCGACAGCGAGGTACATCATGGTCAGGACCTTGGCAAGGAATGCAGTACGAATGAAAATCTTTATGAGGTATTTGCTTTCCACAAGAAATGCAATTATTGACTTTTACTGACAGATTTAGAGCAAGAAATTTCCCCAATGGGGTACTTAGCTTAGTTGAAGACTTCGGTTCTGAAACTCGAAAACGAAAATTTCAGGTGTCGGCCAACCGGCACTTGCGAACTGCTTCTGCTTCGGGCACTGCACGGCAAGAAAGACTGTTGTAATGCGTCGGCTGCATGCTTTATACGACTGACTACCTGACATCATGGAAGATGGGACAGCAACCAACGCAGGACCCAAGACTTTGTTAAATCAGGCCGACTGAGGGCTACTGCAAGCAGATAACCCAAATGTGATGACTGCAACAGTGAAACATGAAGAACATCAGCCAAAATAGGAGATAAAGGTGGGGAATCTTTAACGTTGGAGACGAGGAAGAGGGGATGATTCCAAGATCCATAAGTTGCCTTCTCTCAGATGTGGAAGACCTTGATCAAGCCATCAAAGGCATCTTGTAAGGCTTAGAAAAGGAAAGACTAGAGCAGTGATGGTGAACCCATGACACGCGTGTTAAAGGTGACATGCCACAACATTGTGTGTGACATCAGCGATCACCACCACCTGTGTTACCAAAGACACTACTTTTACATTCGTTGCTCATGTGACGTGCACTGAATTATTTTGTGCCAGGAGCTTCTGACATGCCAAACCCAAAAGGTTCGTCATCACTGGACTAGAGTCTCTGACCAGAGAGTCCAGGATCGCTCCAGCAAAAACTCTGGAGCGGGAGTTATTGGAAGGAAGAGGGAGTGACTTCTATCAATGACTGGAGTCAAAATCAAAAAGGGGTTTGTCATATTTAATTGTAGAGAGCCAGAGGACACCAAATCCAGATCCTTAACTGCAGGCCATCAGCTCTGATGGGCTGCTAATGGCATATCAGATGTTGGAGATAGATTAGCAGAAGACCTTAAGATCTTTAGATCTGACTGACCCTCCGAGCCAGAAGAGCTTTTGCGCTTCCCCTCTCTAATTTTAACTATGCCTTTTCTCTCTTTCTTTCTCAGTTTTTTTTTCTCTCTCTCATCAATTCTCTTTCCCAGCTTTTTGGTGGAAGATTAAGAGGAGGACACAGAAAATAAGGCAGATGCATATATCAAAAGTCCTTTCAGTCCGCCAGGGTTCTATGCCCAAAACCAGAGGACGCTTGATGCTCACAGTCTAGGTGGGACACACAAACAGTACACATTTATCCAAAGAATCTTGAGGCTGGGCAACTTGCGCTGACACCACACACAT
Organism: Protopterus annectens; assembly: GCF_019279795.1. NCBI lineage: Eukaryota > Metazoa > Chordata > Ceratodontiformes > Protopteridae > Protopterus > Protopterus annectens. The sequence goes on from NC_056725.1 coordinate 423,613,645, forward strand.
TTTTTGAAGCCCAAAGAAAGCCAGTTCCTTCCATATTGGCCTAAACAGTCACAGAAGAAGAAACCACATGCACATACAGACACACCAAACAGAACATACCTCAAGGCAATATAAATATAAATAGAAGTCAGAAAAGTTTAGCTTTTTTTTTTTTTTTTTTTTTTTTATTAATTCATGAAGACAGGAACAGAAGTGGCAGCAAAACAACACACAAAGAAACAACGTACAAGCAGCTGGAAAATTTATCTAAAGAGGGAAGAAAACTCCACAAAGTACAGTTGTGTACACTTACCATAAATGTAGATGTTCGAGTGTATTCGCTGTTGCAGTCATCACACTTGGGTTATCTGCCTGCAGGTAGTCCTCAGTCAGCTCGAATACCAGAGTGTTGGGATTTCTGTGTCGGATGATGTCGCCTCTTCCATGACTTCAGGGGGTATAAAACATGCAGCCAATGCCATTACATCAGTTTTTCTTGCCCCAGATGTCAGAGGCCCCCCAAAATAGGAAGCAATCACATGGTGTGGAACCATCTCCAGTAAAAAGTAAATACCACTGCCATAAGATATGGCCATAAAAGAGGATGGGTAGAAAGTATAGCAAAGACAGGTGGCTGGAGGGAGGGTAACCAGGACTGCAACAGTGAATACACTCGAACATCTACATTTATGTTAAGTGTACACAACTATCCTATGTTCTTCGTGTATCACTGTTGCAGTCATCACACTTGGGCTGATTCCCAAAGCTAAGGAAGGGTGGAGGCAGTTAAGAAGTATTAGGGCTGGCTAACTGGCCGTGTAAGACTGCTGTGGCAAATCTAGCACTGGATTTAGAAAAGACAGGTAAGTAGTAATGCTTGGTGGTGTGTACAGAGCTCCAGGTTGCAGCTTCCAGGATGTCCCTGGTAGGGCCTCCCCTGAGAAATGCTGTAGAGGTTGAGGTAGCGCTAGTGGAATGAGGTCTGATCCCCCCGGGGTTGATTTTCCATGGTGTTTGTAGCAGAAATGGATGCAGTGTGCTATCCATTTAGAAAGGATTTGCTTTGAAATGGCCTTGCCCTCTGCCCCTGTACCAAAGCTGACTAGCAGTTGGTCAGATTTTCTGAAAGGTTTAGTCCTGTCAAGGTAGAACCTGAGCTGTCTGTGCACGTCCAAGGAGTGCAGGATCCTTTCCCCTTTATTCTGAGGATTAGGAAAAAAGGTTGGTAAAATGGATGGATTAGTTTAAAGCCACACTGGATATCACCTTGGGCATAAATGATGGGTTAGTCCTGAAAGAAACCCTGTCCACATGGAAGATAATAAAGGTTTCCACAGCCATAAGGGCCTTTAACTCAGACACACGTCTTGCTGAAGTGATGGCTAGAAGTAAGGCTGTTTTCCGAGAGAGGAATTTTAACTCTGCTGTAGCAGCAGGCTCAAAAGGGGAGAGCGTGAACTTCTCTAGTACAAAGTTAAGGTCCCAGGCAGTAGTGGGAGCTCTCCTTGGGGGTTTTAAATTGTTAGCTCCTCTCAGGAACTGTATGATCAGAGAGTGAGAGAAGAGGGGTGGCTCAGTACTGTAATGAGCTGAGATGGCAGAGGCATGAATCTTAATTGATGAGAAGGATAGGCCTTTGTGGAGGAGCTCTGCTAGATAATCTAGGATTTGAGGTAAGGTGGGCACGGCTGTGTCCTTTCCTTGAGACTGGCTCCAAGAACCGTATCTTTTCCACTTTTCTAAATAGGATTTCCTAGTACTAGGCCTCCTGGCCTCAAGGATAACATCCAGCACCTGTTTGCTGAGGGTTGTTGGTGATGTATTCAGGGAATAAGCCAGGCTGCCAGGTTCTGGGTTTGCAGCTGAGGATGCAAAAATCTGCCCCTCCTGCTGGGACAGCAGAGAGATGGTCTGATGTAGGTGCCAGGGTGGCACTGCTGTCAGACTGCGGAGTGGGCACCAGTGCTGGTTTGGCCAGTCTGGTGCAATGAGGATTGTCCTTGGCCTGTCCTGTTTGATCTTGAGTAGTACTTTTGAAAGGAGGGGCAGAGGGGGCAAGGCATAGATTGAAAGTTTTTCCCATGTAAAGGATAGGGCATCCACTTTCCATGCTTGGCTGTGGGGAGTTCTGGTGGAAAATTTGCTCAGTTGATGGTTTTGGGGGGAAGCAAAGAGGTCCACCTCTGGTGTCCCCCACCTGTGTTTTCCACTCGTGTGGGTCCATTAGATTTCTGCTCAAGTTGTCTGCCAGTGAATTTAGCTTGCCTGGCAGAAATGGAGCTTGCAGATATACTTGACTGTTCAAGGCTGTGTTCCACAGAGCCATGGCTAACCTGCATAGTGGGTAGGAATGAATTCCCCCCTGCTTGTTTATGTACCACATAACTGTGGTTTTGTCTGTCTTTATAAAGAGTTGTTCTGGCAGGATAAGGTATTTGAAGGTTGTCAGTGCATTCTGTACAGCTAACATTTCTTTTTGATTGATATGCAGGTGAATTTGCCCTGGGCTCCATTTGCCTTGAATGCATTTGCCTGCCATGTGAGCCCCCCATGCATTGTCTGATGCATCTGTTGTCAGGGTTTGGGTGGCGGGGGGTTGAGTGAAAGGGAGTCCCTTTTTGTGGTTGCAAGCCTCTGCCCACCAAAGGAACTCGGTCCTTAGGCAAGGAATGATAGGAATCACTGTTTCCAGATCCTGAGAAGGTTGTCACCAGAGACTTTTTAAGTACCACTGAAGTTTCCTCATATGCAGTCTTGCATATGGAATTAGGAGAATACATGAGCCCATGAACCCTAGGTCTTGCAGCATTTTTCTTGCAGATAGCTGGGTTTGGGTGGCCAGTAGTTTGAAGTAATTTGTCAAATAAACCTGCTTTCCAGGAGTGAGGAATGCCATCTGGGAAGTTGTGTTCAAGCTTGCTTCCAGGAGTACAATCTTTTGGCTGGGTACGAAATGTGATTTCCTTTTAGTTGATGGCATACCCCACAGAAGTTAGGTGTCTCTCTACAAACATCAGGTGCTGAAGTAGCAATTCCTGACTGTCCGCCTGAATCAGGTAATCATCCAAGTATGGGTAAATTTGAATATTTCACTGCCTGCAGTATGCAATGGCTGGAGCCAGGCACTTTGTGAATACTCTGGGTGCAGTAGTTAAGCCAAAGGGAAGTGCAGAGCAATGATAGTGCATTGAGCCTGCCCTGAAACGTAGATATTTCCTGCAAGATTCCCTTATGGGGTTGTGCAGATAAGCTTCTTTTAAGTCTAGGGTGACTAGCCAGGAGTCCTTGGCTAGCACTGGAAGCAGCTGCTGGAGTGCAAGCATTTTGTATTTTGGTACCACCAGGAAGGTGTTGAGAGTTGACAGATTCAGAATAAGGCACCAAGAGTTCTCTTTTCTGGGCACCAGGAACAGTCTGAAGTAGAAACCCTGTCCCCTTTGCTCTCCTGAACAGGTTGAATAGCCCTGATATTGAGAAAGAAAAAGTACATGCTTTTGGGCCTCTGCCCACTGGTTTGGAGGAAGGTCTGGCAATCCGCTTGGGGTTGGCAGTGAGTGGAAATAGAATCTGTGTCGCTGGGATACAATGTTCAAGACCCATAGGTCCTGGGTAATATACTCCTATTTTTTTTGCATGCAGGGTGAGTTTTCTTCCTAGGGGTGCAAGTACTTGGGCATGGCTGGGAAGGATGAAGGACAAATCATTGTGAACTTTTTCCATAAGGGGGTGGCTTACCCCTCCCTGTTTTTGAGGAGGGAGCACTCCATTGTTTAGATCTGTGCATACCCCGAGACTGTAGTCTTTGTGGTCTGTCGCCCCTGGGTTTGGACTGAGAAGGTCTGGGAGGGACTGGAAAGGACCAGTTTTTTGAAGGCCAATGCCTACTGAATCTAGATGGCTGTACTTTTAAGAAATCTTTAATAGTTTGCATAGATTTAGCTTTTTTCCTCCATCTTTTTAAGTACTTCTCCTTTTGAGCCAAACATTCTTGGTTTAATAGAGCATCTAGTAAATTTTGCTTTGACATGGTCTGGCAAGATTTGTTCAGCTAAGCATGCCTTCTCAGAATAGACCCAGTGACAGCAGCCCTGCAAGATGCTTTTAAGGCATCAAAACCACACTGCAAAGTATGTTTACCAACTTGGCTTGCAGAATGCATTAACTCTTGTGTTTATTTACTGCACAATCATGAATCAACAACATTTTTTTTGTTTAATTAGTTCCATAATATGCTGCTGGTACTTCAACATGTGAACCTGGCAATTTAAAGCCCTGATGGCAAGAGTTCCAGAGGTATATACCTTCTTAGCCCATCGGTCTAAAGCCCTAGAATCCCTGCCCGAAGGGGGTAGGGTTTTTGGCTGTAGTAGCCTTAATACCTTTAGGTCCCTGGGAAATGGTCTCTGGATTGCAGTGGAATTTTTAGAGCGAAATATGTAAGTCGGGTACTCTGTAGTACCTGTCAGGCTTTCTATGAGCTGGTGGTAAAGTACCAGAGGTTAAGACTGGATTCCATTGAAGACATCATCTACAATATCTAGGACAGGGGGTATAGCTAGACGCCTATGCTGAGGCTAGTCTATAAATTCCCTGCATCTCTTTTTGGACTGTGGTTAGTCCTGACATTCTCAGCGGAAATGCTCTTAGGGTATGCAAGATTTCACCGAAAGAGAAGTCCTCTGGGAGGGAGGCAGAGGGAATGGAATCCTCTGCATCTGAATCCTCATAGGTAGATAAAGGTATGTCCTGGTAATCACAGGGGTCAGAGTCATCGGACTCATGGTCTGTAGAATAAGGAAAATCAATTCTTTGTCTTTTAGAGGGGGGAGGCTGGCTTCCCCTCATTAAAGTAATAAGGTCTTCAGCCATTTAAGCATTTGTTTCTGTGGCATGGGAGCTTAAGAATGCGCTTTGGTCATCGGTTTCCTAGGTGTAGTGCGAACTCTGGGCCTGAGAAATTCGGTAGTTTTAGTCATTAACGAAGTCGGTTTAATACGAACATCAGAAGGTCTGATCTGGACCCATCCAAGGTAGATACATCCGCAGGTTCCACTGTCGAAGAAGCATCTCACGGCATTCTGGACTCCAAATGGGTCTCAGTAGAGGCCTGCGAATCTGTAGAAGCAGGTAACACAGGGGCTGCGAAAGTGTCTCAATGAGTACTGGCAGACTGGTGACTAGCTTAACGGAAGTGTCGGCAGTTTTGGACCTATGCGGTCTGTCTCTCTTTATCCTTGCCTTTTTTCGGAAGATCGGTAGTCAGATGGCTTATCGAAGCCATTTCGGAATACGGAGAACGAGAGCAAAGAATTTAGCAACAAAAATAGTCTGACAACAAATAGTTCGGGTGTTGAACAAGGCACAAAACAGCGAGGGACGTCGTGGTCTGGGCCTAAACAGGTGACGCAGTAAGAATGAAAATCTCTTGAGAGGTATTTGCTTTCCAGAGGCATGACAATTGTTAACTTTTTCTGACATTGGTTAGAGCAAGTAAAAAGGATCCCCAACGGGGTACTTAGCTTTAGCAGACTTCCGGTTTGAAACTCGAAAAATGAAAATTTCAGGTAGCGGCTGACCGGCACTTTCAAACTGCTTCTGCTTCGGGCTCCCGCGCGGCAAGAAAATTTACCTGCAGGCAGATAACCCAAGTGTGATGACTGCAACAGTGAAACACGAACATCTTTACAGAATTCCAGCTAATCCTACTCAAACCTGAAGAAAAACCTAGAAGAGGCTATAGAAAAAAAAAAACACACTAAAAAGGTACTTATTAACCAGAATCTTCAGAGACTGTGCCTGAAGGCTGAAAACAGCAAATGAAGACCAGGGAATCAGAGAGGGCAGTGCATTATGGGAGAGGAGGTGGAGCTCTGGAGCTGAAGAGTCTAAGGTGCTACCCTAAGATCAGATAACTCGCAGGTCATGGCTGATATAAAGACATCAGATTCTCATGTTTCTGTACAAAAATGAAACACTGAGCATCTGAAAAGATGGCAACTATCTCCTCCTTCACTTGTTCAAATGCTGAGGTACAGTTCTCTTATAGGTATGTACATAACATGTGATGGAAGAGTTCTGCACAAAGCTGCATGCCTAAAGGATAAATTTACACACATTTGTTTGCTCACCGATTAGTTTTTTTTTTTTTTTTTTTTTTTTTGAAAAAGGTGAAGCATATTCTTGCTTCTGGACAATATAGTGCTGACCTCTCTTCTCTCAGAGCATGATAACACAGATTGTGTCACCCCTCCAGAGCACATTTATACTTGACATTCCCTTCTTCATTTTGTTGACATCTAAAACCAGCTTTAAGGTTATGCCACCTTCTAAATCACACTAATTACATAACATAAGTACCTTGGTACAGGCAAAGTATCCACAAAACACATCACAAATATGACACTACTATGCAAACCAAAAATGCTCCTACTTAATTCTTATACACAAACATAACAGTAAACTGCCACACATACAAATTGCAACCCCCAATCCTCCATTCATAACCCCATTTCATATTCAACCAACCTCATCGATCCCTCAAGCACACTTTACATCCACATCTTCTCAATCACTTGGCACAACCCACTCATCAAAACCCAGCTTGAACACAACAGAGACCTATCCACCTAACTCAACTGACAGTTCTCACTAAAGAAAAAAACAAAACTCCCAAAGGACTGCACAAACTCCCCCATCCTTTTCATTCTATTAATCAGAAATAACACTGAATCCAGCTAAGGCACACAAACTCATCAATATATCCACAAAGTCTTCCTAAACCAACTAGACCAGGCTGACACCAGAAACTCCACAATCGTGGCATACTAGGTGTTAAGTGTCCTGAATTAAAAAAGGCATTTCACACTTGCACCATTTTCTCCACAAAACTACTTTCTATATGCGACACGGTCTAAGAAATGGTGGTGGTGGAACCATCACTGCTTTAAACAACTCATCTAAACATCCAACTCCTAGCACAGACACTAATGCAAGAAATAGTCCAACTAGGAAACAAAAGCAACCACCATTCTCTTAGGTGACCAACTTAAATATGCTTCACTCCATCGAGCATGACATTGATGACATTCTGTTTAACTTCAACATCCATGTGACCTGACCCTTTCACAAGCAACCATTCCCTTCTAAATTTAACAGACAGCCCTACTCTAATCTCGATCATCCACCCTCTATTAGTGACCATTGCACACGAAGATTCACAATACATATTCTATACTAAAAATCCCCTCCAAATAAATCTCATTCAGACCTAAGACAGACTAAAATATCAAAAACCTTAAGTACACTCCAACATAGACTGGTCTTCCATATTAAACCTAAACCCTTGTACTGCATTAGAAGTTCTCACCAGTACACCCTTCATCCCTCCAAGACACACTTAACTATACCTTCTAGACTCTACAAACATAAAAGAAAGGACTGGCCAATTCCTGAACTGAAATATTTTTTTAAAACTTAGAGGTGACACTTGGCAAGCACTGAAAAATAACCTCTCCCTTGCCAATAGGCAACAATATTTCCAACTCAGAAACCTCAAAAACAAGCAAGAGACAAAAGCCAAGTAAATATTTTGACAATCCTTGGCTAAAATCACCAAAACAGATCTGGAAATTAGAGAATCAACTCACAGGAAGGAATATTGAAAATAACCCACCAACAGCTTATCTTCATTCTCTCACTATGAACCCTTCTCTGAATTCTCCAACTTATGCTTATTCTCAAGCACTCACACTGAACCCATCCCCCAGAATCACCTCTCTACATTTCTCAATTTTAACTTAAAGTAAAAAGAAAAGAAAAAAAAAAAAAAAAAAAAAGAGGAGACTGAGCTTCTTCAGCAAAAATCTCACAACCCACCAGGTGCAAATGGCCTCTACCCCTGGTTCATACACCACTGCTGGGACCTCCTAACAACCCCCTGCAACACATCTTCAATCTCTGCCTAATATTTACCATGCATATGGAAAAAGTACAGTTTTGTACCTACCATAAATGTAGATGTTCGAGGATTCCCTTGCTGCAGTCCTGACAATTGGGGTATAGTCCGCGTCCCAGTCAATAGCAGAGGGTCATGGCGCCTTGAGTACGTCAGGGTACTAATGCGCATGACCGACGTCATTTCCTCAGTCTTTTCTTGCCCCAGATGTCAGAAGACCCAAAAAGACAAGTCCCAAAAACAACCTGCACCAATAAACATGTACAATATATACAGTAATATATATATATATACCAAAAAATATAAGCATGTAAACTCACCTACACAACCACCCTGAAACACAGAGGGAAGGAGGGATGGACTGCAACAAGGAATCCTCGAACATCTACATTTATGGTAGGTACAAAACTGTACTATGTTCTTCGTCTTCCCTTGCTGCAGTCCTGACAATTGGGTAGAATCCCAAAGCAGAGGTAAGGGAGGCTGGCAAATTATAAAGTAGCAGGAGCTGACAACATGCCTTGTAAAACAGCTGTGGCAAAACCAGCTCTAGTCTTAGAGTATATAGGCAGGTGATAATGCCTAGAGAAAGTATGCACTGAACTCCAAGTAGCTGCTTCCAGAATATCCTTAGTGGCCACCCCTTAGAAATGCTGTTGAAGTGGCAGTAGCCCTAGTGGAATGAGGCCTAATCCCAGCTGGAACCTCTTTGCCATGATGGGAATAACAAAATGCAATGCAAAAGCCAATCCACCTAGAAATAGTTTGTTTTGACACAGGCTTGCCCTGTGAACTCAAAGCAAAAGAAACAAGTAACTGCTGAGACTGCCTAAAATCTTTAGTCCTGCTCAGATAATAACGCAATTGCCTGTGTACATCTAAAGTGTGCAAAATCTTTTCCCCTTTATTTTGAGGATCTGCAAAAACGTAGGCAAATGAATAGTTTGGTTTAAAGCCACACTAGAAACCACCTTAGGCATAAAGGAAGGATTAGTACGTAATGATACCCTGTCCTTATGGAAAATCAAAAGGGCTCTACTGCCATAAGGGCCTGCAACTCAGACACCCTTCTTGCAGAAGTAATAGCCAACAGAAAAGCAGTCTTCCATGACAAATATTTCAATTCAGCAGTAGCTGCAGGCTCAAAAGGTTGTAGAGTAAGTTTTTCCAACACAAAATTGAGATCCCAAGCAGGAGTAGGAGCTCTCGTGGGGTCTTATATTCTTTGCCCCTCTAAGAAACTGCTTGAACAAAGGATCCCCAAACAAAGGTGGGTCACAATCATAGTGAGCTGAAATTGCTGCAGCATGAATCTTTATGGAAGAGAAGGACAAACCTTTGTCCAATAATTCAGTAAGATATTGAAGAGCCACACTCAAATTAGGCTCTGAAATCTCCAAATTCTTTGCTGTACTCCAAAATAAAAATCTCTTCCATTTTTCTGCGTACACTCTCCTAGTACTAGGCCTTCTAGCTTCCATAATCACATTTAAAACTTGTTGAGGAAGCTGAGACCTACCATGCTTCAACACAGAATATGCCAGGCTGTGAGATGAAGAGATTGAAGCTTGACATTGAGCAGATGACCGTCCTTCTGAGATAACAGATGAGGAATCAGAGGTAAAGGCCATGGAGGCTTCTGTACAAGACTCCTTAGAAGTGGGTACCAGTGTTGCGAGGCCAATCTGGAGCTATCAAAATCATCCTTGGCCTGTCCTGTCTGACCTTTAGTAATACCTTTGGAAGAAGAGGTAGAGGTGGAAAGGCATAGACATGAAGGTTTTCCAACTGAAAGACAGAGCATCCACTTTCCAAGCTGTGTGATGAAACCCCTTTGTGCAATACTTTGGCAGCTGGTGGTTTAGTGGAGAAGCGAACAGATCTATGTCTGGAGTTCCCCATGACACTGTCAATTTCTGAAATACATGAAGATCCAGTTTCCACTCGTGGGGATCCATGATTTGTCTGCTTAATGCATCTGCTAGGAGTTCTGTGCTCCTGGCAGAAACCTTGCCTGAAGAGTCAGTTGGCAGTCTCCCATAAAATCATTGCTTGCCTGCATAGAGGATAAGAATGTGTTCCCCTTGCTTGTTGATGTACCACATGACAGTTGTGTTGTCTGTCAGAATCAACACCTGCCCTGGAAGAAGTAACTCCTTGAACGCCATCAATGCAAACTGGACTGCTAACATCTCCTTCATGTTGATATGTAGAGGCTGTAGTCTGGCAGGCCACTTGTCTTGTATCCACTTTCCATTTAGATGAGCTCCCCAAGCAGTGTCCGAGGCATCTGTCGTTAAAATCTGACTCGCCTCTGGCCGGGTCACAGAGAGTCCCTTGTTTAGGTGACATTCCTGAGCCCACCACAAGAATTCCTTTTGAAGGCAAGGTATTATTTGAATGACAGTGTCCAAATCTTGGCAGTGCTGTGTCCATACATTTTTGAGATACCATTGCAGCTTCCTCATATGCAGTTTGGCATTGGGAAGCACCAGAATACAAGATGCCATGAACCCTAATGCTTGAAGGACTGTCCTTGCAGTCAGCACGGACTGATGAGATAGTTGATGGAAGTAAAGTGACAGACTGTTTTGTTTGTCCGGGGTTAAAAGGCCATCTGGGCTGCTGTATTCAGTCTCACACCCAGAAAGCACATGTCTTGAGAGGGTACTAGACTGGACTTTATTTCGTTCACAGAATACCCTAGGCATCTTAGCACTGCTATGACATATTCCAGATGCTGTAGAAGGTGTTCCTTTTCTTGAGCCAGAATCAGGCAGTCGCCCAAGTAAGGATAAATTTGAATGCCTTGAAGCCTGAAGTAAGCTATCACTGGAGCCAGAACCTTTGTGAATACTCTGGGCAGTAGATAAGCCAAAGGGCAATGCAGAGAACTGATAATGAAAATCTCCAGTTCGAAACCGCAGATACTTTCTGCAACTTAGCCTTATGGGCACATGAAGGTAAGCTTCCTTGAGATCCAAAGTTACCATCCAGTGATCCTTGCCCAGCAGAGGTAACAGTTGCTGTAACGTCAACATCTTGAACTTGGGAATGTCCAGATAAGTGTTGAGGATAGATAAATCCAAAATTGGTCTCCACATGTTCCCCTTCTTTGGTACTAGGAACAGCCGAGAATAAAGTCGAAGCCCCTTTCTGATACAGGGACTGGCTGAATAGCCCCTATCTGGAGTAACTGAGAAACTTGCTTGTGAGCCTCTTTTCTTTGTGGAGGAGGAACATCTGGCATGCCTTTGAAAGGGGCATTGTGTGGAAATAAAATCTGTAACCGTGATGAATGATATCCAGCACCCATCTGTCTTGAGTGATTAAATCCCAATTTTCTTTGAAAAGAGACAATCTTCCTCCCAAAGGAGCTGCCAGACGAGAATCCACTGGCAGCTGAAAAGGCAGGTCATTGGTTCTGCTTACGAAAGGACTGACCCTGCCCTCACCAGAAGTCTGAGCAGGTGAACTGTCTGATCTAGGCCTAAAGAACCTTGAGCCCTGCCCCTACCACGTCTAGACCTACCCCTAGACTGGGAACCATAAGCAGGATATGTCCACCCCTTAGCAGGCCAATTTCTACTAAACTTGGAGGCTGCACCTGCAAAATCTTTAACAGTCTGCATAGACTTAGCTTTGTCCTCCATTTTCTTTAAAACTGCTTCCACAGGCGGTCCAAACAACACATCAGACTGTAAAGGAGCATCCAAAATCCTGGTCTTAACATGCTCAGCTAAATTCTGATCCTTCAACCATGCATGTCTGCGAGAACAGAACTAGTAGCAGCCACCCTCGAGGAGGCCTGAACAGCATCAAAACCACACTGCAAAGAATGCTTACCCACTTGTTCAGACACATGAACCAAATCCAGCAATTCTTTACACTCAATACCTTCCAAAGCATCCACCTTAGATTTCAATTGTGAAAGGAGATAATTCTGATATTTCAGCATATGAAACTGACAATTCAACGCCCTCATGGCTAGAGTGGAAGAAGTATATACTTTCTTACCCCACCTGTCCAAAGCCCTTGCCTCTTTATCAGAGGGTACAGGATTTTTAACCACAGAAGCTTTAACACCTTTAGGCCCCTGAGAAACAGTTTCTGGGTCCGCCCTGGGACTCTTAAACAAATACTTATGAGCTTGGGCACCCTATAATACCTATCAGGCTTAACAGGAGCAGGAGGCAAGGAATCAGGGTTCAGAGAAGCCTCTGCAAAAACATCCTCCACCACATTCAACACAGGAGGAATAGCTAAGGGCCTATGCTGAGGCAAAAACAAGAATTCCTAAGCCTTTTCTGGAGTCAGAGTAATCTTGGCCTTCCCATTTAAAGTGCTCCCTCATGGAGTGAAGAGTCTCTGAAAATGAAAAATCTTCAGGAGGAGAAGCTGAAGGAGTGGAATCATCCACATCAGAATCAGAATAAGTAGGAAACTCTTGCAAGTCTTCCACAGAAGACTCTGAAGCCTGTGAACACTGTTCAAAACTATCAAACTCCTGTTCCACCCTAGGCCTCTTATCAGGTGGGGCATAGAACCTCTAATCAGAGTAATCAAATCTTCTGCCATTTTAAGCATATGTTTCTTAGGCACAGAGCCCGAAATGCTAGGAGAAGCCCCTACAGAAGCTGAACTTGGCCTTCTAAAAGAAGCTTTGGCAACAGAAGGAGAGGCCCTAACTACCTTGGGAAGAGAGGGAAGAACAGTTACCTGAGAAGCCCCCTCAGCCTGGCCTACTTCCTGAGAGGGCACATCCTGTAACAGTAAAGTATCTGCCTGAGACTCCATAGAGACTCCTGGCAAAACCTCTGGCTGCCCTGAGCCTTCCAAAGGACCGGCGTCCGGGACTGCGGTTCCTCACCCTAGACTTCACTGTTTTGTCCTTGCGCTTAGATGAAGCAGGCGGAGCATCCGGCGGCATAGTATAATTTTACCCAAACACTAACCTAGCACAATCAAGCCTCCTCAAAATAGTGCGCTTATTAAATGTAGCACAAGAGCGCCACCCAACAACGCCTGCTCAGGCCCTAAACAAGGTATACACAATGTATGATAATCCCTATGCGGTATCTGCTTCCCACAAGAAATACAGTTATTCACTTTTCTGACATCCGGTAATATACTGAGGCAAGAAAAACCAAAATGTTCTAAACGGGTTTACTAGCCAACTCTGTACTCGGTCTGAAACTCCGGTTTCGAAAATCTCAGAACGCCAACCTGCACTCAAAATTGCTTCTGCATCGGACCATGCGGCAAAAGACTGAGGCCGGTCATGCGCATTAGTACCCTGGCGTACTGACGGCGTCAGTCTAAGCCATGACCGACGTCAGCCTTATACTCTGCTATTCGGGCCGACTGGGACGCGGACTATACCCCAATTGTCAGGACTGCAGCAAGGGAAGACGAAGAACATCGGTCACAATCCCAAAGCAACCACCACCAAAACTTCAAATACAGGCTAATCTATAGTTTCCCTGTTTCTATGAATACTACTTGAAAAAGTAATCTATGTTCAGCTCATCCAATAAATTACCCACAGCCTCCTGTTCCCAAACACAGATTCTGGTCTGGACGGAGCACACATGTGGACCTGTACACCCCTATTAATTAAATGCTGTTAGATATGGACACAGGCCAGCTCACTGACAGCATCTTTACTGAATTCACAAAAGGCTTTGTCCTCATTTAACATATACTTCAGTCACCTACTACAAATAGCCATATCTCCCGACTCCCCATTACCTTGGTTTCAAAAAATAATTTGCCAACTGCCACTTCTCCATCAAAATTCATACCTCAATTTCCCATTCAGTCAACTTACAAAAAGTGAACCACAAGGTTCCATACTTGCTCCTCTTTTACCATCCATCTTTATAAACTTCTCTTTGACCTAACGCTACCCTCCCCCATTCTACAGAGATGACATGGTACAATTTCACACACAACTCACTATCCAAGATCCAACACCCAAAAGCAGATTTCCTAGCACTAATCCACTGGCCCTACAATAACCCCTCTCCCAAATCCCAACAAAACAAAAACAATGACTTCTGGAACCAAAGATAACTTAAAACAGCAACCCATAGAAAACACTACCTCTTTCAAATACCTTAGCATTTCGTTTAGCCACTTCCTTAACTTCTCCCTCTAGCTCAACTACACAAGGAAAAAGGTAAACTAGCTCCTATTATGGGCCAGATAAAATGTCCCCCTTTCTTACTAAAACCACCAGAACAACAACATGCAAAGGCATTCTATTTTCCCAAGTTAATTTCGCCTCCACATCTTAAAAACAAACTCCACACACATCAAAACAATAACAAATAAAATCTATAGATTACCCAGTCCCCTAAAAATGAACACCAGTATAATACACTGAAAAAAAGCAAAACGTCTCCCTGTTCAACAAAGGATTGACCTTCTCTCCTAGAATCTCAACTATGCAAACTCTTAATCAGACAACTTCCCTAGCAGGTAAAGTAATTAGACAACCTTCCTCTTACAACCTCAGAAAAGTACAGTTGTGTACACTTACCATAAATGTAGATGCTCAAGTGTATTCACTTGGCCTCTTTGGGGGGGGGGGTTGACTACCCCTGATTAGAGTAATAAGATCTTCAGTGATTTTGATAATTTGTTTTTGATTTAGACCTTACAACAGAAGATGGAGTCGGTTTAATATGCAAGTCTGTGACCCATCCAAGGTGGAGACATTCGTGGGTTCCATAGGAGCAGCATCTCGGCATACTGAACTCCAGACTCAATGGGTCTCAGTAGAGGCTTGTGGGTCTGAAGTAGTGGGTATCAGCTGGCTTAGGAAAGCGTTGTCAGAGCTTTCCCGCAATTATAGCTTTAAGTTGAAGACTTGGTTCTGAAACTCAAAACGAAAATTTCAGGAGTCTGTTGCTAAACTGCTGCTTCTCGGCACCGCGCGCAAGAAAGACTGATGTAATGGCATCGGTTGCATGTTTTATACCCTGACGATCTGATGTCATGGAAGAAGGGACAGCAACTGACGCGGGACAAGACTATCAGGCGATTGAGGGCAACCTGCCCGCAGATTACTAATGTAATGACCAACAGTGAAACACGAAGAACATCAGGCACAAAACTGACATCAAAGTACATCGTGGTCAGAGCCTAGGCAAAGAATACAGTATAAATTAAAATCTTTATGATTTATTTGCTAAAATGCAATTATTTACTTTTACTGACATCGGTTTAGAGCGCTGTTAGTTGAAGACTTCATTTCTGAAACTTCGAAAATGAAAATTTCAGGAGTCGGGCCGCTGGCACTTGTGAACTGCTTCTGCTTCAAGAAAGACTGATGTAATGAGGTCAGCTGCATGTTTTATATCCCTGATGTCACGGAATAAGAGACTGCAACAAACGCAGGGACCCAAGACTTTGTTATCAGGCAGGCTGATGGCTACCTGCAAGCAGATAACCCAAATGTAATGACTGCAACAGTGAAACTCTAAGAGAAATGCTGTAGAGATAGATGTTGCCCTAGTGGAATGTGTTCTGACCCCGAGGTTGGTTTCCCATGGTGCTTGTAGCAGAAATGGATGCAGTGTGCTATCCACTTGGAAATAGTTTGTTTTGTAATGGCCTTGCCCTCTGCTATCAAGGTAGAATGTGAGCTGTCTGTGAATGTCTAAGGAGTGCAGGATCCTTTCCCTTTATTTTGAAACCCTGTCAGCATGGAAAATAATGAAGGTTTCACATCCCCAGTGCTGCCCCTTCAGTGCTCTTCTAGCAGAAGTGATGGCTAGAAGCCTGCTGATGCAGCAGGTTCAAAGGGGGGTGTGAGCTTTTAAGAGAGGTGGCTCAGTGTTGCAAATGAGCAGAAATGGAAGACATGTATTTTAATGGAGGAGAAGGACAGGCCTTTGTGGAGTAGATCTGCTAAAATCCAGGATAAGAGGCAGAAAGAGGCAGTGTTTTGTCCCTCCTTTAGACTGAATCCATGAGAAGAACCTTTTCACTTATTGGCATAGGATTTTATTGTTCTGGGTCTTTGGCTTCAAGAATATGCTTAAGGTTGCTGGGGAGAATTCAAGGAATAAGCCAGGCTGCACAATTTAGGGTTTGCAGTTGTGGATGCAGAATCTGTCCCTCCTGCTGAGAGAGGAGGGTTGATTTCGTGTGTAGGTGAGTGGCACCCAGGAGTGGGTACCAGTGCGCGTGGCCAGTCCGGGCTAATCAGAATTATACTTGGGCTGTCCTGTTTTATCTTCAGTAATACTCTTGAAGGAGGGGCAGAGGAGAAAAGGCATAGATTGAGAGATTTACCCACTGAAAAGATAAGGCATCCACTTTCCAGGCCCTGCTGTGAGGATTCCTGGTGCAGAATTTGCTGAGCTGGTGGCTGTCCCATTTCTGGATCAGAAGGTTGAAGGTGCTGTGCTCCAACTGCCACTCATGTGGGTCTATGAGGGTTCTGCTTAAGTCATCTGCCAGTAAATTTTGTTTGCCTGGCAGGAATTGAGCAGATGGACTTGAATGTCTAAGGTCGCGTCTACAGGGCCATGGCTAGCCTGCAGAGTGGGTAGGAATGGGTTTCCTCTGCTTGTTGATCTACCACATAACTGTGCTGTTGTCTGTTTTTTTAGCAGTTGTCCTGGAAAGATTAGGGATCTGAAAGCTGCCAGGGCATTCTATACAACTGCATCTCTTTTGGTTGAAGTGCAGATGAATTTGACTTGGGCTCCAGTGGCCCTGAATACATGTCCTTCATGTGTGACCTCCAGGCATAGTCTGATGTGTCTATGGTTAGGGTCTGGGCAGTCTGGGGTTGAGTAAATGGCAGTCCCTTGTTGTGGCTGCATGCTTCTGCCCACCAGAGGAACTCTGTCCTTAGACAGGGTATGATAGGAATGACTGTTTCCAGGTCCTGAGTATGTTGGCACCAAAGACTTAGTACCATTTTTCCTCATATGCAGTCTTGCATATGGAATGAACCCTAGGGCTTGCAGTATTTTTCTTGCAGATAGCTGGGTTCTTGTATATTTGCTTGAAGTAGTCTGTCAGATAGACCTGTTTTCCAGAAGTGAGGAATGTCATTTGAGAAGTTGTGTCCAAGCTTGCTGCCAGGAATACAATCTTTTGACTGGGTACCAGTTGTGATTTCTTTTCGTTGATGGTGTAACCCCAATGAAGTCAGAAGGCTTTACAAATGTCAGGTGCTGAAGCAGCAACTCCTGTCTGCCTGAATCGCGGCAGTCGCCCAAGTATGGGTAAATTTGGATATTTCTCTGCCTGCAGTATACAATGGCTGGAGCCAGGCAATTTGTGAATACCTGACCCATGTAGATAATAAGCCAAAGGGAAGTGCAGAGAACTGATAATGCATAGACCCTGCCCTGAAATGTATATATTTCCTGCACGACTCCTTATGGGATGTGCAGATGGGCTTCATTTAAGTCTTGGTTAACTAACCAAGCATCCTTGGCTAACATAGGGAGAAGCTGTTGTAAAAGCATCTTGAAAGGTTTTGAGAATTGAAAGATCCAGGATTGGTGCTAAAGAGCCTTCTTCCTGGGTACCAGGAATAGTCTGAGTAGAATCACTGACGGTCACAATCCCAAAGCAACCACCACCAAAACTTCAAATACAGGCTAATCTATAGTTTCCCTGTTTCTATGAATACTACTTGAAAAGTAATCTATGTTCAGCTCATCCAATAAATTACCCACAGCCTCCTGTTCCCAAACACAGATTCTGGTCTGGACGGAGCACACATGTGGACCTGTACACCCCTATTAATTAAATGCTGTTAGATATGGACACAGGCCAGCTCACTGACAGCATCTTTACTGAATTCACAAAAGGCTTTGTCCTCATTTAACATATACTTCAGTCACCTACTACAAATAGCCATATCTCCCGACTCCCCATTACCTTGGTTTCAAAAAATAATTTGCCAACTGCCACTTCTCCATCAAAATTCATACCTCAATTTCCCATTCAGTCAACTTACAAAAGTGAACCACAAGGTTCCATACTTGCTCCTCTTTTACCATCCATCTTTATAAACTTCTCTTTGACCTAACGCTACCCTCCCCCATTCTACAGAGATGACATGGTACAATTTCACACACAACTCACTATCCAAGATCCAACACCCAAAAGCAGATTTCCTAGCACTAATCCACTGGCCCTACAATAACCCCTCTCCCAAATCCCAACAAAACAAAAACAATGACTTCTGGAACCAAAGATAACTTAAAACAGCAACCCATAGAAAACACTACCTCTTTCAAATACCTTAGCATTTCGTTTAGCCACTTCCTTAACTTCTCCCTCTAGCTCAACTACACAAGGAAAAAGGTAAACTAGCTCCTATTATGGGCCAGATAAAATGTCCCCCTTTCTTACTAAAACCACCAGAACAACAACATGCAAAGGCATTCTATTTTCCCAAGTTAATTTCGCCTCCACATCTTAAAAACAAACTCCACACACATCAAAACAATAACAAATAAAATCTATAGATTACCCAGTCCCCTAAAAATGAACACCAGTATAATACACTGAAAAAAAGCAAAACGTCTCCCTGTTCAACAAAGGATTGACCTTCTCTCCTAGAATCTCAACTATGCAAACTCTTAATCAGACAACTTCCCTAGCAGGTAAAGTAATTAGACAACCTTCCTCTTACAACCTCAGAAAAGTACAGTTGTGTACACTTACCATAAATGTAGATGCTCAAGTGTATTCACTTGGCCTCTTTGGGGGGGGGGGGTTGACTACCCCTGATTAGAGTAATAAGATCTTCAGTGATTTTGATAATTTGTTTTTTAGGCATAGGGGCCTGAACATGTGGTCTGGGTGTCGTTTTTTTAGACATAAATTGAGATTTAGACCTTACAACAGAAGATGGAGTCGGTTTAATATGCAAGTCTGTAGGCCTGAATACACCCTCAGAAACTGGTGCGTGCACAGCGGCTCCGGACCCATCCAAGGTGGAGACATTCGTGGGTTCCATAGGAGCAGCATCTCGCGGCATACTGAACTCCAGACTCCGAATGGGTCTCAGTAGAGGCTTGTGGGTCTGAAGTAGTGGGTATCAGAGGCTGCGAAAGCACCTCACAGAGTACCGGCGAACTGGCGACTGGCTTAGGAAAAGCGTTGTCGGCAGTTTCCCCGACGGGGTACTTAGCTTTAAGTTGAAGACTTCGGTTCTGAAACTCAAAAACGAAAATTTCAGGAGTCTGTTGCGAACTGCTTCTGCTTCGGGCACCGCACGGCAAGAAAGACTGATGTAATGGCATCGGTTGCATGTTTTATACCCCTGACGATCTGATGTCATGGAAGAAGGGACAGCAACTGACGCAGGACCCAAGACTATCAGGCCGATTGAGGGCAACCTGCCCGCAGATTACACTAATGTAATGACCAACAGTGAAACACGAAGAACATCAGGCACAAAACTGACATCAAAGTACATCGTGGTCAGAGCCTAGGCAAAGAATACAGTATAAATTAAAATCTTTATGATTTATTTGCTTTCCACAAAAAATGCAATTATTTACTTTTACTGACATCGGTTTAGAGCAAGAAAAAGTTTCCCCAACGGGGTACTTAGCTGTTAGTTGAAGACTTCATTTCTGAAACTCGAAAATGAAAATTTCAGGAGTCGGCCGACTGGCACTTGTGAACTGCTTCTGCTTCGGGCACCGCACGGCAAGAAAGACTGATGTAATGAGGTCAGCTGCATGTTTTATATCCCTGATGTCACGGAATAAGAGACTGCAACCGACGCAGGACCCAAGACTTTGTTATCAGGCCGACTGATGGCTACCTGCAAGCAGATAACCCAAATGTAATGACTGCAACAGTGAAACTCTAAGAACATCTCCAGGCAGCAGCCTCCAGGATGTCCCTGGTAGGGACTCCCCTGAGAAATGCTGTAGAGATAGATGTTGCCCTAGTGGAATGTGTTCTGACCCCGAGGGGTTGGTTTCCCATGGTGCTTGTAGCAGAAATGGATGCAGTGTGCTATCCACTTGGAAATAGTTTGTTTTGTAATGGCCTTGCCCTCTGCCCCTGTTACAAAGCTGACTAGTAGCTGGTCAGATTTTCTGAAGGGCTTAGTCCTATCAAGGTAGAATGTGAGCTGTCTGTGAATGTCTAAGGAGTGCAGGATCCTTTCCCCTTTATTTTGAGGACTAGGGAAGAAGGTTGGCAAATGGAAGGATTGATTGAGAGCCACATTGAACACCACTTTAGGCATAAGGGAGGGGTTAGTCCTGAGGAAACCCTGTCAGCATGGAAAATAATGAAGGTTTCCACAGCCATCAGTGCTTGTAGCTCAGTCACTCTTCTAGCAGAAGTGATGGCTAGAAGCAAGGCTGTTTTCCAAGAGAGGAATTTTAACTCTGCTGATGCAGCAGGTTCAAAGGGGGGGGGGGTGTGTGAGCTTTTCCAGTACGAAGTTAAGGTCCCAAGCAGGGGAGGGTGCTCTCCTTGGTGGCCTTAAGTTGTTTGCCCCTCTCAGGAACTGTTTTATAAGAGGGTGCAAGAAGAGAGGTGGCTCAGTGTTGCAATGAGCAGAAATGGCTGAAGCATGTATTTTAATGGAGGAGAAGGACAGGCCTTTGTGGAGTAGATCTGCTAAGTAATCCAGGATAAGAGGCAGAAAGGGCAGTGTTTTGTCCCCTCCTTTAGACTGAATCCATGAGAAGAACCTTTTCCACTTATTGGCATAGGATTTTATTGTTCTGGGTCTTTTGGCTTCAAGAATGACGTCCAGCACTGGTATGCTTAAGGTTGCTGGGGGAGAATTCAAGGAATAAGCCAGGCTGCACAATTTAGGGTTTGCAGTTGTGGATGCAGAATCTGTCCCTCCTGCTGAGAGAGGAGGGTTGGATTCTGGTGTAGGTGCCAGAGTGGCACCGATGTCAGGCTGCACAGGAGTGGGTACCAGTGCCGGCGTGGCCAGTCCGGGCTAATCAGAATTATACTTGGGCTGTCCTGTTTTATCTTCAGTAATACTCTTGAAAGGAGGGGCAGAGGGAGAAAGGCATAGATTGAGAGATTTACCCACTGAAAAGATAAGGCATCCACTTTCCAGGCCCTGCTGTGAGGATTCCTGGTGCAGAATTTGCTGAGCTGGTGGCTGTAGCGAGAGGCAAAGAGATCCACCTCTGGGGTCCCCCATTTCTGGATCAGAAGGTTGAAGGTGCTGTGCTCCAACTGCCACTCATGTGGGTCTATGAGGGTTCTGCTTAAGTCATCTGCCAGTAAATTTTGTTTGCCTGGCAGGAATTGAGCTTGCAGATGGACTTGAATGTCTAAGGTCGTGCTCTACAGGGCCATGGCTAGCCTGCAGAGTGGGTAGGAATGGGTTTCCCTCTGCTTGTTGATCTACCACATAACTGTGCTGTTGTCTGTTTTTATTAGCAGTTGTCCTGGAAAGATTAGGGATCTGAAAGCTGCCAGGGCATTCTATACAACTAGCATCTCTTTTTGGTTGAAGTGCAGATGAATTTGACTTGGGCTCCAGTGGCCCTGAATACATGTCCCGTTCATGTGTGACCTCCAGGCATAGTCTGATGTGTCTATGGTTAGGGTCTGGGCAGTCTGGGGTTGAGTAAATGGCAGTCCCTTGTTGTGGCTGCATGCTTCTGCCCACCAGAGGAACTCTGTCCTTAGACAGGGTATGATAGGAATGACTGTTTCCAGGTCCTGAGTATGTTGGCACCAAAGACTTAGTACCATTTTTCCTCATATGCAGTCTTGCATATGGAATTAGCAGTATACATGACCCCATGAACCCTAGGGCTTGCAGTATTTTTCTTGCAGATAGCTGGGTTCTTGTGGCCATTTGCTTGAAGTAGTCTGTCAGATAGACCTGTTTTCCAGAAGTGAGGAATGTCATTTGAGAAGTTGTGTCCAAGCTTGCTGCCAGGAATACAATCTTTTGACTGGGTACCAGTTGTGATTTCTTTTCGTTGATGGTGTAACCCCAATGAAGTCAGAAGGCTTTTTACAAATGTCAGGTGCTGAAGCAGCAACTCCTGTCTGCCTGAATCGTGCAGTCGTCCAAGTATGGGTAAATTTGGATATTTCTCTGCCTGCAGTATACAATGGCTGGAGCCAGGCAATTTGTGAATACCCTGACCATGGTAGATAAGCCAAAGGGAAGTGCAGAGAACTGATAATGCATAGACCCTGCCCTGAAATGTATATATTTCCTGCACGACTCCCTTATGGGATGTGCAGATGGGCTTCATTTAAGTCTTGGTTAACTAACCAAGCATCCTTGGCTAACATAGGGAGAAGCTGTTGTAGGGTAAGCATCTTGAATTTTGGTACCACCAGGAAGGTTTTGAGAATTGAAAGATCCAGGATTGGGTGCCAAGAGCTCTCTTTCCTGGGTACCAGGAATAGTCTGGAGTAGAATCACTGACCTCTCTGTTCTACTGGAACAGGCTGTATAGCTCTGACAGAGCAGGGAAAGTAATTAGTTTTGAACCTTTGCCCACTGGTTTGGAGGAAGGTCTGGAAATCCGCTTGGGGTAGGCAGTGAATGGAAATAAAATTTCTACCCCTGGGTTACAATGTTGAGGACCCATTGGTCCCGAGTGATGGACATCCAGTTTTTTTGCATGAAGGGCACGTTTTCCTCCTAGGGGCACAAGCAATTGGGCAGGGCTGGGAAGCAGAGCTGAGAAGTCATTGTGAGCTTTTTCCATAAGGAGGTGGCTTACCACTCCCTGCTCTAGGGGTTGAGGTGCTCCATTGCTTAGATCTCTGCATACCCTGAAACTGTTTGAGTGGTTTGTTTCCCCTGGGTCTTGTCTGGGAAGGCTTGGAGGGGGCTGGAAAGGACCAGTGCTTTGAAGGGCAATGTCTACTGACTCTAGGTAGTTGCACTTGTAGGAATTCTAACAGTTTGCATATATTTAACTTTTTCTTCCAGGTTTTTCAGAACTACTACTGCTTTGGTGCCAGACAAATGGTCCTTATTTAAAGGAGGGTCTAGTAATTTAGATTTGACATGATCTGGCAAGGCCTGCTCCTTCAGTCAAGCATGTCTCTCAGTACAGAGCCAGTGACTGCTGCCCTGCAAGATGCTTCCAAGGCATCAAAGCCACACTGCAGAGTATGCTTACTAACTTTGTTTGCAGAGTGCATAAGCTCCTGCAATTCTTTAATTTATGCACAATCTGGAAAAATTACCACTTTTTGTTTAATAAGTTCCGTAATATGTTTTTGGTATTTCAGCATGTGAAACTGGCAATTCAGTGCCCTGATAACAAGAGTTACAGAGGTATATACCTTCTTACCCCATCTGTCCAAAGTTCTGGAATCTCTGTCCGAAGGAATAGGATTTTTGGCTGTAGTAGCCTCAATACCTTTAGGTCCCTGGGAAAAGGTCTCTGGATCAGCAGTAGGATTCCTGAAAAGAAACTTGTGAGAATCAGGTACTCTACAGTACCTGTCTCATTTCCTAGGGGCTGGAGGTAAAGTGTCAAGACTGGATTCCATGAAAACATCATCCACAACATCCAGGACAAGGGGTATAGCTACAGGCCTGTGCCGAGGCAACTCTAAAAAATTCTCTGAATCTCTTTCTGGTCCAAGGATAGTCTTGGCATTCCCAATAGAAATGCTCTCAAAGTATGAACGTTTTCGCCAAAAGAGAGATCCTCTGGAGGGGAGGCAGAGGGAATGGATTCCTCTGCATCTGAATCCTCATAGGCGGATAAGGGCATGTCTTCATAATCAGAAAGATCAGAGTCATCAGACTCCTGGTCTGTAGAACCTGAAGAGGACTGGAGTCAGTCTCTTAGCTGGGGAAGGCTGGCTTCCCCTAATCAGCGTAATAAGGTCTTCAGCCATTCTAAGCATTTGTTTTTCTGGCATGGGTGCCTGAGCATGCGCTTTGGTCGTCGGTTTTCCAGGTGTAGTGTGTACTCTGGGCCTAAGAAACTTGGTAGTTTTGGTTAAAAAAAAGTCGTCAGTTTGATTCCAACATTGGTAGGATGAAAAACTCCCTCAGAAGCCGGTGCCTGCAAAGTGGCTCTGGACCCATCTAAGGTAGAGACATCTGCTGGTTCCATAATCGAAGAAGCATCTCGCGGCATACTGGACTCCGAATTGGTCTCAGCAGAGGCCTGCAAATCCATGGAAGTGGGCATCAGGGCCTGCAAAGGTGCCTCACTGAGTACCGGTGGACTGGCGACTAGCTTAACGGAAGTGTCGTCGACAGGTTTGGACCTATGCGGTCTGTGTCTCTGTCTAGCTTTACTTTTTTTGGAAGATAGTCAGTCAGATGGCTTACCGAAGCCATTTCAGAATACGGAGATTGAGAGCGAAAGAATTTAGCGGCAAAGATAGCCCGACGAAGAATGGTTCGGGAGTTAAGGCACAAAACTGACAGCAAGAAACATCGTGGTCTGGGCCTAAACAGCTGACGCAGTAAGAATGAAAATCTTTCAGGTTATTTGCTTTCCACAGGCAAGACAATTGTTAACTTTTTCTGACATCGGTTAGAGCAAAAAAAAAAAAGGATCTCCAACAGAGTGCTTAGCTTTAGAAGACTTCAAGATTATTCAACTCTAAAATGAAAAATTCAGGTAGAGGCCGACCGTCACTTGCAAACTGCTTCTGGCTCCTCCTCAGCAAGAAAGAGTGATGCAAGGCGTCGGCTGCCTGTTTTTATACCCCCTGATGACCCAACGTCATGGAAGAAGCAACAGGATCCGACGCAGAAATACTAAGTCTCTGGTATTCGGGCTGAGGGCTACATGCAGGCAGATAACCCAAGTGTGATGACTGCAGCAGTGAAACACGAAGATAATCATCTGCTTCAGGCTCCTCGGCAAGAAAGACTGATGTAATGGCATCGGCTGCCTGTTTTTATACCCCTGACGACCTGACGTCAGTCCTGGAGCGACAACAACCGATGAAGAAATACTAAGTTTCTGGTATTCGGGCCGATTGAGGGCTACCTACAGCCAGATAACCCAAGTGTGATGACTGCAACAGTGAAACATGAAGAACATCTGTATGCCACTGGAATCAGTGACTAGAGTGGGTACTCAGGATTCAGGCAAGAGTCAGGGGGAAGGCAGGGTGGGAAATTATATAGCAGAGAGAAGAGAAGGACATCTAAAGTTATGGTATGATTTTACACAATACTATGTCCTTCTATTCATGTGCAAAAGCTCCTGTTAAGATTTGGGGTAAAAACCGAAGCATTTTCCACAAAGCCATGAAGGATGGCTCTGACAAAACCTGCTCTGGCCCTAGAAATGATGTCCAACTTATAGTGTTTGGTGAAAGTATGGACAGAGGACCATGTAGCTGCTTCTAAAATGACAGTTGTAGCCAGACCCTTAAAGAAAGGCCCAGGAGGAGGACACTGCCCTAGTGGAGTGTGCCTTTACTGGGTAGGGGAACTCTTCTGCCATGGGCTGTATAGCAAAAGGAAATGGTTTTCAAAATCCAGGAAGACATGGTTTGCTTGGAAACAGGGTGTCCTAGGGCTCTTGGGTGGTAGGAGACAAACAGCATGTCCAGTTTACTGATAGATTTGGTCATGGCCAAATAGTATCCGAGTTGCATATGTACATCCAATGAATGACTGATCCTTTCAGCAGGAAGTGAAGAAGGTTGGAAGGTTAACGGCCTGATTCAAGGAAAGTTCATTAACTACTTTAGGCATGAAGGATGGCTTAGTACGTAAACAAATTCTGTCCTTATGGAAAACGGTAAAAAGATGCGAGCCCATGAGGGCTTGCAGTTCAGAAACCCTTCTGGCTGAAGTAATGGCCACCAAGAGTATAATTTTCCATGTACAGTATTGGAGGGAACAGTCTTTGGCTGGCTCAAAAGTTGACTGTCAACTTTTCTAGAACAAATTTTAGATCCCACGGAGGAGAAATGGGCTTCCTTGGAGGTCTAAGGTGCAGAATCCTCTTCAAAAATAGCTCAACTTCTAGTCTAGAAGCCAAAGGTGGGGTCAGTGGAAGGCATGCTGAGATGGCAGATAAGTGGGTCTTAATTGAAGAATAAGACAGGCCAGACTTCATGAATTCACACAGGTAGTAGGACAGAACCACTGGAGGTTCTACTGCCAGTGGCTGTAAATTTTGTTTCTGACACCAAACAGAAAACTTCTTTCACTTGGACAGATATGATTTTCTGGTAGTTGGTTTTCTGGCCTCCTGAAGCACGTCCTCTGTGTATGTTGTGTCTTTCGGCTTTTCCCGGTTAGGGGTCGCCACAGTGGAACTCCGGTCCGCTAATGATTGGTAGTTGATTTTTACATGCCGAGATACCAGCCCTGACGCACAACCTTCAACGAAGGTACGCCCATTCACACATGTCTCCCTGCAGAAGACGCTCTAGCTGAGAATCGAACCGGACAGCGTCTTACAGTGAGGTGACAAAGCTACCGCAACACCACCACGGCGTATGTGCGGATGCACGTCCTCTGTGTACAGGTGTCTGAAAGGCACGTCCTCTGTGTATAGGTGTCTGAAAGGAATCAATGCCCTATCACTCACAAAGTAAGGTTCAGTGTGGACAGTTGTGGGTGTATGAGTGTTCCCTTCTCCTGTGTGAGCAGGT
Source organism: Protopterus annectens (assembly GCF_019279795.1). Classification (NCBI taxonomy): domain Eukaryota; kingdom Metazoa; phylum Chordata; order Ceratodontiformes; family Protopteridae; genus Protopterus; species Protopterus annectens. The sequence goes on from NC_056725.1 coordinate 423,640,175, forward strand.
CCATCCGGTGGGGTAACTTGTGGAGATTGCCCTTGGCTAGATGTTGTAATAGGGGGAACCAATGCTGCCTTGGCCAATAGGGGGTGACCAACAAGATTTATGGTTGTTTTCTGAATTTTCAGCAGAACGTTTTGTATGAGTGGGAAGGGGGTAAATGCATAAGTGTACATCCCCTTCCAAGGGAATGAAAGAGCATCTAACCTCCATGCTTTGGGATGTGGTACCCTGGAGCAGAAGGTTGGGAGCAGTCTGTTCACGGGGGAGGCAAACAGATCCACATCCGGAATACCCCATCGATGGACCAGGTCCAGGAACACATCCCTGTTTAGCATCCATTCGTGCTGATTGAGTCATGGTCCTGCTCTATCGACTATCACATTCTCTGCTGAAGGTATGTAAGATAGCTAGGATGTTGACTTGTCTCTCTAGGGCGATTTCCCACTCCTGCACAGCCAACCTGCACAGGAGGTAGGACCTTGTCCCCCCCCCCCCCATTTATGTACCACAGCACAGTGGTATTTTCTGTGTACCACCTCAGCATGCCTGGCAGGAGACCATCCTTGAAAGTTTGGAGGGCTAATGTCAAGGCTCTCATCTTCCTTGATACTGATGTGCTCTCTGAGTTGGGGTCAGGGTCCACGAGTTTCCCACTTTCCATTCTCCTAAGGTTGCTCCCCAACCTGTGTCTGTCTGTGAATAAAGTCCTGATTGGGGGGCAGGGTTGGCCTTCGTCTGGGCTATCCATAAATTCAATTCCCTGAAAGGCATGGAAGCATGGGAAAGTACAGTTGTGTACACTTACCATAAATGTAGATGTTAGAGTGTATTCACTGTTGCAGTCATTACATTTGGGTAATCTGCTGGCAGGTTGCCCTCAGTTGGCTTGATTAACAAATTCTTGGATCCTGCGTCGGTTGCTGTCCCGTCTTCCATGGCATCAGGTTGTCACGGGTATAAAACATGCAGCCGATGCCATTTCATCAGTTTTTCTTGCCCCAGATGTCAGGTGCCCCCCCAAATGGGGAGCTATATATATATATATATATATATATATATATATATATATATATATATATATATATATATATAATTTAAAACACAAAACATATACCTCCAAACAAAAGCAAAACGGGAGGCTGAAGCTAAACAGCATTAGGTGCGGCTAGAAGGCCCGGCAGCACTGCAGTGGCAAAGCCAGCCCTGGACTTAGAGTAGAGAGGCAAATGGTAATGCTTTGTAAAGGTGTGAACAGAACTCCAAGTAGCAGCCTCTAGAATGTCTTTGGTTGGTACTCCTCTGAGAAAGGCTGCTGAAGCAGCTGCAGCTCAGGTGGAATGACACCTAATGCCCTTGGGCACAGGTTTACCATGGTGTAAGTAGCAGAAATGGATGCAGTGGCTTATCCACTTTGAAATGGTCTGCTTTGAAATGGCATTTTTTTCTGATCCTGCAGCATATGACACTAGCAATTGCTCAGTTTTTCTTAGAGCTGTAGTCCTGCGCAAGTAGAAACTTAGCTGTCTGTGTACGTCCAAGGAATGCAGAATTCTCTCCCCTTTGTTCTGCGGATTTGGATAAAAAGTTGGCAGATGAACTGTTTGGTTAAGAGCCACACTGGAAACCACCTTAGGCATAAAAGTAGGATTGGTCCTCAGAGACACCCTGTCCAGGTAAAATATGATAAAGGCTCTACAGCCATGAGGGCCTGTAGCTCTGAAACTCTTCTTGCTGAAGTAATTGCTAGTAGCAGAGCTGTCTTCCATGATAAGAACTTTATATCAGCGGTAGCAGCTGGTTCAAATGGAGGCAGGGTGAGCTTTACCAACACATAATTGAGGTCCCATCCAGGTAATGGTGATCATCTAGGAGGCCTTAAATTTTTGGCTCCTCTAAGATACTGCTGTAGTAAAGGATGATAAAAAATTGGTGGCTCTGTGTTGTAATGAGCCGAAAGGGCAGAGGCATGGATTTTGATTGATGAGAAAGATAGGCCTTTGTCAAGCATCTCAGTTAAGTATCGTAATATCTGAGGAATATTTGATTCTGCTGTATCAGTTCCTTGTGCTCAATTCCAAGCACAGAATCTCTTCCACTTGTCAGCATAAGATTTTCTAGTACTAGGCCTTCTGGCTCCCAAAATGACATCCATCACAGCTTTACTGAGAGGTGTTGTTTGTATGATTACAGGATTAGCCATGCTGCCAGGTTTAGAGCCTGTAGTTGATTGTGCAGGATCTGATAGTTTTGATGGGACAGTAGTTGTGGTCTTTGAGGCAAGGTCCAAGCTGGGTATTGAGACAATTTTCTTAGGATTGGGTACCAGTATTGGCGGGGCCAGTCCGGGGCAATTAATAACATCTTTGGCTTCTCTTGTCTGACTTTTAGGAGGATCTTTGGTAGAAGAGGCAGAGGAGGAAAGGCGTAAACTGATAGGTTTTTCCAACTGAAGGATAGGGTGTCCACTTTCCATGCTTGTCCGTGATAAGTCCTTGTGCAGAATCTTTTCAACTGATAATTTTGAGGAGAGGCAAATAGATCTAGGTTTGGGAATCACCATTTCTCTGTTATCCTGCTGAAGACTTGTAGATTTAGTTTCCACTCCTGAGGATCCATAAGGTTTCTGCTTAAATAGTCTGCCAGAGTGTTTTGTTTTCCTGGCAGGAATTGAGCTTGAAGATTTATTTGGTAGGTCAAAGCTGTGTCCCACAGTGCCATGGCTAATCTGCAAAGGGGGTATGAGTGTGTGCTCCCTTGCTTGTTTATATACCACATGACTGTGGTGTTGTCCATCTTTATCAATAGTTGTTCTGGATGAAGTAAGTCCTTGAAGGCTGTTAGGGCATTTTGAACAGCTAGCATCTCTTTCTGGTTGATATGTAGATGCATTTGTTTTGGTGCCCATATGCCCTGAATGCATCTTCCTGTCCCCAGGCATAATCTGATGCGTCTGTTGTTAAGGTTTGGCTGGCAGGGGGTAGAGTGAAGGGCCGTCCCATGTTTTGGTGACAGGCCTTTGCCCACCATAGAAACTACTGTTGCAGACAGGGAATGAGAGGAATCATTGTTTCAGGACTGTGTGAATGTTGACTCCATAAACTTTTTAGGTACCATTGAAGTTTCCTCATACAGTCTTGCATATGGAATTAGTAGGATGCAGGATGCCATGAAGCCCAGAGCCTGCAGAATTTATCTTGCAGAAGAGTGGGTTTTTGTTGCCATCAGTTTGAAGTTAGTAGTCAGGTTGCCCTTGTTTGTCTGGCATAAGGTAAGCCATCTGGGTGGTTGTATTCAAGCTTGCACCTAGGAATGTTATCTTTTGAGAGGGTACCAGTTGTGATTTCTTTTCGTTTACCGTGTACCCTAGGCATGTTAGAAGCCTTTTCACAAACGCCAGGTGTCAAAGAAGAGTGTCCTTATTCTCTGCTTGAATGAGACAGTTGTCCAACTAAGGATATATTTGTATACTTTTGTCTGCAAAATGCAATTACTGGTACCAAGCACTTTGTAAAGACCCTGGGCACAGTAGATAAGCCAAAGGGCAGTGCAGAGAAATGCTAATGCATTAAGCCAGCCTTGAATCTGAGGCATCTTCTGCACGATTGTCTTATTGGGACATGCAGGTATGCCTCTTTTAGGTCCAGTGTCACCAGCCAAGCATTCTTGCCCAGCATGGGCAGAAGCTGCTGCAAAGTCAGGATTTTGAATTTTGGAATGTCCAGATATGTGTTCAAAACTGATAAATCCAGTATTGGCCGCCAGGCCTGGTCCTTTCTGGGTAACAGTCTTGAGTGAAATCTTGTCCTTTTTTCTGTTCTGGTACTGGTTGAATGGCCCCCAAATCCATGAAGGACATAACCTGTTTCTGTGCCTCTGCCCATTGATTTTTGTGCAGATCTGGTCAACAGTTTGCCATTGGCAGAGTATGGAAATGGAATCTGTATCCCTGTGATACTATGGGTAGTACCCACTTGTCCTGGGTTAATAACTGCCAATTTTGAGCAAAAAGTGCTAATTTTCCCCCTAAGGGTGCTGTCAAAAGATAAGTACTTGGTGTAGGCAGAGGGAAGTCATTGGGACTGTTTTCTGTAGGTTTGCGCTTTATCTCCCCCTGAATTTGGTGGTAGATGCACCCCATTGCTTTGACCTGTATGAATCTTGCGCCTGTTATCTGGAACCCCTTGGGCGGCTGGATTTGCCCCTTTGAGCTCTGTCTGACACAGGAAAGGACCAATTTTTTTGAAGGCCAGTGTCTACTGAATCTTGGTGGCTGCACTTAGCTTTGTCTTCAATTTTCTTTAAAACTTCTTCTGCCTTAATACCAAACAGAGAATCATGCTGTAAAAGAGCATCTTGCAATTTAGCTTTAACATGATCAGGCAAATTTTGTTCCTTTAACCAGGCATGCCTCCTAATCACAGATCCAGTAACTGTGGCCCTGCAGGAGGCCTCTAAGGAATCAAAACCACATTGCAAAGTATGCTTTCCAACTTGTCCAGCTGCATGCAAGAATTCCTGCAATTCTTTATTTTCTGCACATTCTGAAATCAACATTTTCTGTTTCAGCAATCCCATAACATGTTGTTGGTACTTAAGCATATGAAATTGACAGTTTAAGGCCCTGAATGCCAAGGTTGCAGATGTACAAACCTTTTTTCCCCATCTGTCTAGTGCCCTTGAATCTCTGTCAGAGGGGGTAGGATTTTTTGCTGTTGAGGCCTTAACTCCCTTTGGACCCTGTGAAATAATTTCAGGATCAGCAGCAGGGTTTTTAAATTAAAGTTTATGTGAGTCAGTGACCGTGTAATATCTGTCAGGCTTACTGGGAGACGGAGGTAAGGAGTCAGGGGTCAAGTTTGACTCTGAAAACACATCTTCCACAATGTCTAAAACAGGGGGAATGGCTAAAGGCTTGTGCTGAGGGAGGAGGAGGAAATCCCTGAGCCTCTTTTTTGATTTATTTAAATTTGTTGACCGGGAGTGTCCGACTGGACGTAGGTCCATTTTCAGCGGAGGCCCGGGGAGAAAAGCTCCACAGTTAAAATAAACAGACAGTAGTTGCATTCGATTACATAGCGATTAACAATTTAACATAGCAATTACTTACTACATATTTACAGATGAACATAGTACATCAGTAGACAACTAGAATCTTTATCTTTGAAGTACATAACAGACATTAACAAGTGTTACAATGAGACGTTCCTGTTGTATAATAAGTACTAGGCTTATGAGCATCTGAGCTTGCTATAATCAAGGTAGTTAGTGGACTGGAAAGAAAGGTAGTGGTTGGATGGGGTGGATGATATCAGAGTGGGAGTTGCAAGGGCATAGCCAGCATGTTTTTAGGTGCGCTTTTAGTAAAGTTTTGAAGTGGGTGCATGATGGCATGGAGGTAATTGTGGGTGGGAGTGAGTTCCATAATTTGGCTATGGCGCAAGAGAATAGTGCTTCACCAGCAGAGTTATTGGCTTTACTGATCTGCAGGTGATTTTTGTTGCTGGATCATAGTGGTCTGGTGGTGCGATAGGGTTGGAGTAGCTTCTGGAGGGATGGGACATTTAGTGGATGGTTTACTAGTTTGTGGGCGAGTGAGATTGATACCACTGAAGGAGTTGAGGGAGTTCAAGCCAGCCCAGTTCAGCAAGTGAGAGAGAGTGGTGACTACGGTAGGATGCCCCTGTGGCAAATTTGGTGATTTTGATTGATTGAGTGATTCTGAGAAGTCTCGACTCTCCCAGTGAAAATGCTCCCTCAAAGTATGCAAGGTTTCTCCAAATGAATAATCCTCTGGAGGAGATGCAGATGGAATAGACTCCTCAGCATCAGAATCCTCCTAGGGAGGTATAGATAATTTCTGATCAGAAGAGGAATCAGAAAAAATAGAAACCTGATCTGAAGATTCATAATCAGTGTCTTGCCTAGGCCTCTTATCTGGAGGGGATGGGTACCCCTGATCAAGGTAATAAGGTCTTCAGCCATTTTGATCAAATGTTATTTAGGCATAGAGGCCTGTGCACGTGGCTCATGCGTCGTTTTTTTAGTTTTAGAAGTTGCCTTTGTCTTTGATTTTGCAGCTGTCGGTTTGATATATAAATGTTGAGGTCTGAATACACCCTCAGAAGCTGGTGCCTGCTCAGCGGCTCAGGACCCATCCGAGGGAGATACATCCGTTGGTCCAATACCTTGAGTATCTTGTGGCATGCCGGACTCCACATGGGTACCGGTGGAGGCCTACGACTCAAAGGTAGCGGGTATCAGGGGCTGCGAAAGCACCTCACTTGAGTACCAGCGAACCGGCGACTGCTTAGGAGAAGCTTCGTCGTTGGTTTTGGATCTCGAATGCCTTTCTCTGTCCTTTTCTTTGCGTTATGTAATCCGGTAGTCGGATTATCAGACGACATTTCTGGGTAGTTAAATCCGTTTCCAAAATACTTTAAAGCAAAAATATACAGACGCTTAATCGTGCGTTGGTTAAATCTAGCAAAAAACCGACAGCCAGGCACATTGCGATCAGGGCCTAGGCAAGGAATACAGTATAAATGGAAATCCTTATAAGGTATTTGCTTTCCACAAGTAATACAATTATTAACTTTTTCTGACATCGGTAAAAAGCAAGAAAAAAGTTTCCCCAACGGGGTACTTAGCTTTAGTGAAGACTTCGGTTCTGAAACTCAAACTCGAATATTTCAGTAGTCGGCCGACCGGCACTTGCGAAATACTTCTGCTTCAGGCACCGTACGGCAAGAAAGACTAAAGAAAATGCCATCGGCTGCATGTTTTATACCCCTGACGACCTGACGTCATGGAAGAGAAGACAGCAACCGAGTCAGTACCCAAGACTTTGGAATTCAGGCTGACTGAGGGCAACCTGCCAGCAGATTACCCAAATGTAATGACTGCAACAGTGAAACATGAACATCTGATAATGCAAGTAGCCTGCTTTGAATCGTAGGTATCTTCTACAAGATTCCCTGATTGGGATGTGCAGGTATGTTTCTTTTAACTATAGAGTTGCCAACCAGGCATCTTTGTCTAGCATAGGAAGTAACTGGTGAAGAGTCAGCATCTTGAATTTTGGAATCTCCAGAAAGGTGTTTAGAGTAGACCGGTCCAGGACTGGATGCCATGATTTGTCTTTTCTGGGTACCAGAAAAAGCCTGGAATAGAAACCTTGTCCCTTTTCCTCTTCTGGTAGCAGTTGAATAGCCCCCATGTTTAAGAGGGAAAGTACTTGTTTTTGAGCCTTTGCCCACTGATTTGGGGGCAGGTCTGGCCACCCATTTGGTGTTGGCAACATGTGGAAATGAAATCTGTATCCCTGGGACACTATTTAAAACCCATTTGTCCTGGGTTATGAGTTCCCAGTTCTTTGCATGAAGAGCAATCTTTCTTCCCAAAGGGGCGGTTAAAAGATAAGTGCTTGGAAATTTTAAAAGGAAGTCACTAAGACTATTTACCATAGGGGGGGGTGTCTTGTTATTTTCTGATTTGGAAGTGGAGGCCCCCCACTGCTTAGATCTGAGAGTTCCCTGGGACTGAAACCTGGGTTTTTTGCAGTTCTGGGTTTGGCTTGAGATCATCTGGAAGGGGTCGGAAAGGACCAATTCTTAGTAGGCCAGTGTCTACTAAACCTTGGAAGTTGCACTTGTAAAAAAATCTTTAACATTTTGCATAGATTTAGCTTGATCTTCCATCTTTTTAAGAACTTCTTCAGCCTTATTGCCAAACAGGCGGTCCTGATTTAAAGACGCATCCAACAATTTAGCTTTAACATCATTAGGCAAAGATTGCTCCTTAAGCCAAGCATGCCTTCTAAGCACAGACCCGGTAACAGCAGCCCTGCAAGAGGCCTCTAAAGAATCAAAACCACATTGCAAAGTATGTTTTCCAACTTGCTTAGCAGAATGTATTAAATTCTGTAAATCTTTGTTTTCCACAAGTCAGGAATCAACATAATTTTCTGTTTAAGCAGTCCAATAATATGCTGTTGATATTTTAACATATGAAATTGGCAGTTTAAAGCTCTGATTGCCACAGTTGCAGAAGTATAAACCTTTTTACCCCATCTATCCAGCATCCTGGAGTCTCTATCAGCAGGGGTAGGATTTTTAGCAGTAGAAACTTTAATGCCCTTGGACCCCTGAGAAATGGTTTCTGGATCTGCAACAGGATTTTTGAAAAGGAGCTTGTGATACTCAGGAACCCTGTAGTATCTGTCTGGTTTACTAGGAGCCGGAGGCAGGGAATCAGGGGCCAAACTGGATTCCGAAAACACATCAACAATGTCTAGTACAGGAGGTATAGCCAAAGGCCTATGCGGAGGAAGGAGGAAGAAATCACTAAGCCTCTTTTTTGAATCAGAAAATTCCTGGCTTTCCCACTGGAAATGCTCTCAAAGTATGTAAAGTTTCCCCAAAAGAAAAATCCTCAGATGGGGAAGTAGAGGGAATGGAATCCTCTGCATGAGGATCCTCATAAGTAGGTATGGACAAAATCAAATCTAGGTCATTAGAAGAGTCAGAAGAAACAGAATCCTTTTCAGAAGATTCATAATCAAGGTCAGCCCTAGGCCTCTTGGGGGGGGGGGGGGGTTGACTACCCCTGATTAGAGTAATTAGACCTTCAGCCATTTTTACCATTTGTTTTTTAGGCATAGGGGCCTGAACATGTGGCCTGGGCATCAGTTTTTTAGACATAATCAAGATTTAGGCCTTGGTAATGAAGGTGGTGTCGATTTAATATGCAAGTCTGTAGGCCTGAATACACCCTCAGACGCCAGTGCCTGCACAGCAGCTCCGGACCCATCCAAGGTAGAGACATCTGCAAGTTCCAAAGGTGAAGTATCTCGCAGCATACCGGACTCCGAATGGGTCTCAGTAGAGGCCTGAGAGTCAGAAGTAGCAGGTATCAGGGGCTGCGAAAGCGCCTCACTGAGTACCGGCGAACTGGTGACTGGCTTAGGAGAAGCATCGTTGGCAGTTTTGGACCTCGGCGGCCTCTCTCTGTCTTTATCTTTGCGTTTTTTCAGAATCCCGGTAGTCGGATGGCTGACGACATTTCTGGATACTTAAACGGAGAACCGAAATATTTAGAGGCAAAAATATACAGATGACGGATAGCACGCTGGTTAAATAAAGCACAAAACCAACAGCAAGGTACGTCATTGGTCAGGGCCTAGGCAAGGAATACAGTATGAGTGAAAATCCTTTATGAGGCATTTGCTTTCCACAAGTAATGCAATTAACTTTTACTGACGTCGGTAAGGAGCAAGAAAAAGTTTCCCCAACGGGGTACTTCGCTTTAAGTTGAAGACTTTGGCTCTGAAATTTGAAAACGAAAATTTCAGGAGTCAGCCGAATGGCACTTGCGAAAGGCTTCTGCTTCGGGCACCGCACGGCAAGAAAGACTGATGTAATGGCATCGGCTGCATATTTTATATCCCTGACGTCATGGAAGAAGGGACAGCAACCAACACAGGACCCAAGACTTTGTTAATCAGGCCGATTGAGGGCAACCTGTCAGCAGATTACCCAAATGTAATGACTGCAACAGTGAAACACCAAGATTATCAATTAATTCCAGGGGGTGCGGGTGATATTTCCAAACTGTTCTCAAGTACCACTGGAATTTCCTCACGTGAAGCCTTGCAAGGGGTACCATGGGGATGGTGGAGGCCATGAATCCAAGGAGCCTGAGAAACTCCCTAGTAGACAGGGTTTTGAAAGGGAATAATCCCTTGAAATAAGTGAGTGACAAATTTGTTTTCTGGGGGAAGACGGGCCATCTTTTTTCTGTTAGGATCCTGCATCCCAGGAACATATGATCCTGTGAGGACTTCAGGGATGATTTTTGGAGGTTTATGGTGAACCCCAGACTTTTCAAGATGGAAATAGTGAAGTCTAGATGTTGTAAGACCAATTGAACTGATGAGGCCTGGATCAGGATATCATCCAGGTAGGGGAAGAGCTGGATCCCCCTTGTTCTGGCAAAGGCAATGACTGATGTTAGGCACTCTGTGAACACTCTTTGGGCTGTAGAGAGACCAAATGGCAAAGCAGAGAACTGAAAGTGTGCAGAACCCACTGAGAAGCGGAGGGATTTCCTGAAGAGGGGATGGATTGGGATGTATTAGAAGGCATGAGAATCCGAATGGTACCAGGAGGACAGTGTTGAGATGGGACAAATCCAAGACTGGCCTCCAGGGACCTTCTTTCCCAGGAACCAGGAACATCCTAGAGTAAAATCCCTTTCCTCTTACATTAGGAGGTACCTCCTGAATTGTGCCTTGAGCAAGGAGCTCCTGCAGAACAGGAGGAAAGGAGGCTGGTTGGTCTCAAGGGGGTTGTGGAATGCCTTTGGGAGTAGGTCTGGTTTCCCATACCATTAAGTACCAGTGTCTGAAGACTTAGAGGACACAAGAGTCCTGGGTGACCTGTTTCCAAGCAGGGAAGTACAGGTAGACACACATGGAGAGAGGGCCTGGTATTCACAGGTTACCAGGCTTAGCCTGAAAGGGCTGTTTGGCAACAGGAGTAGAAGAAGCAGACCTAGAGGATGTCTGTTTCCTGGAATCTTTTTTGCCTTTGGGTTGAATTTGTATAGCAGGTCTTCTCACAAAGGAGGTTTTGGCTGGTAGCTCCTTTGAAAGCAAGGAATCGGGGAGACAAAAATGTGTCTCCGATCCTGCAGCTCCTTACCCTTTTGAAGGGCCATGAAAATGTCAGTAGCTGCTAAACCAAACAAAGCTTTGTTGTCCAAGGGAGCATCCATGAATTTAGACAATGTCATCAGAGAGAGGCTGCAACCTGAGCCAGGGATATCACCTGATGACAGATCCTGAGGCAGCAGCTCTAGATGAGGCCTCTACTGCATCATAACTGCACTTGATAAGAGTGGTTAGTTGAGTGCAGAAATTCGAGACTAGAGATTTTTACCTTAGGTGCGGAGTCGGGGAGGTCACCCAATTGTTTAGCCACATCAGAAAAAACAGCCAGTGAGTATTTGGCCATGTGAGTCTGGTAGTTAAGGTCCCTCAGTGCTAAAGTAGCAGATGTGTAGACTTTTTTTGCCTAGGCGCTCCATTAATCTGCTCTCTTTATTAGAGGGAAGGAGGGAGGTGGAAGGGAGTAATTTGGAGATTTTATCTGCAGCCACAGAAATGGTGGAAGGGTCTGCAGAAGGAGCCTTGAAGAGAAATTTAGTATCTTCAGGGACAATGTAAAACCTGTCTGGGTGCTTGGGTGCAGGAGGTTGGGAATCTGGGTTTTTAGAAGCAGCCAGGAAAGCATCCAAGAAGGCAGGACGCACTGGAGAGACTGCAGACTGGTTAGGGGACTCCATTTGTAAAAGGTCATAATACTTCTTTTGAGCCTCAGTGACCTGGCAGCAGTCCCACTTGAAAAAGTATTTTCTCCTGTACAATAGTTTCCCAAAAAGGTAATGTCTTCCCCTGGGGAATCTGTACCATTGGTCTCCTCTGGGGAAGCGTACCCCAGAGGGGATGCACTTTGGGAAGTGTAAGTGACTCACCCCCTAATGAATCCTCTTCTTCAGTGGCAATGTCAGTAACCAGCTTACCCTTAGGGGTAGACACAGTAGAGGCCTGGCATAAGACAAGGAATGTACTTAGAAGGCCTTGAGTAAAAGGCTTGCCAGTCAGGTGCTTGGTCAGAGGCTATGGGCATTGGAGAACGAGCAATAATGCTTCATATTTTGCTTCTTTTTGTGGGTCTCTGACGCTGACTTGTCAGAGATGTGATGGAGGGACGAATGCCATGTGGCACTCCACAACATCTGAGAAAACATCCTAGCAAACTATAATTTCAGAAACCCCACGCGGGCCCTCGGAAATGATGAGCCTCAGTTCCTCCCTGGTGCCGGATTCAGATGCCTGAGACTCCCTCTGGGACGTGCTAGTGACTTGATGGCCTCCTCCTAGGTATCCGCCAAAGGAAGATCAGAGGATACCAACTTGGATTCCGGGTCTTCACCATCAAGAGGTACGGCTGGAATAGAGAGCACAGTAGTCATTTCAGGCCTCAATTCTTTTGGCTTTTTTAATGGGCGGCTCACCAGAGGTACCCAAAGTTGGATCCACTTCTTTAGTCAGAAGTTTGAGACGCTGGTTCTCTAAAGTTTTAAGGCTACAAGATGACTCCTTAGGGTTTTGGGGGCGAAGGCTTGACAGATTTCACAAGTGTGGTCATGTTCTTGGCCTAAACAATTTGCCTTCCACACCTACACTTGCTCTTTCAACCAGACATGAAAACCCAAAACACTAGCAAAAAATAGTCAAAAGCCCCTATGGGGTACTTATGTGAAATCGGATAACATGAGGTCACTTTTCCAAAGTAGCGACAACTGGAGCAGGCAGTCACACAGGTGGCACAAAAGTTCTGAGGTAGGTGCGTGCCGACGTCCATTTTGTACCGGTCTGTTTATGACACAGATCTGCACAGAGACACGGGATGTCACATGCACCTTCACAGTAGCATCTATCTTTAGTAAAATGGCCGGATGTATGCGAGTCGACCAAAGGCAGAGTCCCTTATGTTAGGGGTACAGCAGCATATGAACAGAAGGATATAGGGGGAATACCCGGCCTCACTGGGATCTGACAGCTGGTGTCTGGGTCCAGAGATTCCAAGGCTGGAAGAAGAGAATGATTAAGTGGGGGGGGGGGCAAGCCCCCCTTGCCAGATGGGTAAGGGAAGCCAGGATCCCCAACTCTAGTTGGGCCTTGAGGAAGCACCTCATCATCCTGTCCATGTCAGAGGGTAACAGACTACTGGAAGACCTGGAGGAAGAGGAGGAGTGAGTAGACTTAGGAGACCCTTCCAACTGGCGACGTTCCAGGGTACAGCTCCAAGGCCAAGGAACCAACTGAGCTAGCTGTCTGGAGGTAGGAGAAGCAACCTCATCCAGAACTATAATTGGATCCGAGGATTCTGTTGGATCTGATGGCTGAGCTGACATAGCAAATCAGACCCAATGAACTGGTCGGATCCAAAGCAGGCCTGACCCTGGGCAGATCAGAGGGCCTCTGATCCAAAGAAATCCTGGATCCAGAAGACAACTCCGTGGCTCTCGGATCCTAAGACCTCGGATCCGAGATGGTCCAGGCTGGGGTTGGATCCAGAGACCTAGGATCCAACAGTCATGGTTTCTTGGATGTAGCCGATGGCAAAGAAGGACTCTTCCCTCTTTGGATCTGCAGAGGAAGACTGTGAAGGGTGAAACAAAAGGTCCCCTCTGAGCTAGACCTTTCCAAAGGAGCTTACTGTGGAGCTCCACCAAGGCCTTGCAGTTAAAATGAGGCACAAATGTTGCATTCAGCCTCCAAGTGTAAAGCACCCAAACAATACAAGCACTCCTTGTGCGAGTTGGAATTGGGCATCTTCCGACTGCATGAGAAGCACTTCTTAAAGCCTGAGGGCTTATCAACCATAAAGAAAACTAAACTAAACACACTACAAAAAAGAACTAACTGCCAAAGCCCCAACGACTAAGGGGAAAAAAGGCACCAAACTACTTACTAATGAAAAAAACTCTCTAAACAGTTAAACGAAGGGAGGGGAGGTACTACTAAACTAATAAAAACAACTGGAAAGGAGTTAAAACTCACTACATTAAACTAACTAAACCAACTAAGCCAAAAATTTAGTTAAACACATCTGTAGCCAGAGTCGAGGAACTGCGTCTGCACAGAATAACGGCAAATGAGATCTGGGGGTTAGAACGCAGCAGGGAATTATGGAACAGGGAGGAGCTAGAGCCTGACAGCATCAGTTGTATGTTACCAGCTCGGATCAGATATCAGAACCTAGACCCCATGGTGATGAATAATGGCATGGATAACATCAGATCTACATGATGTACCTGCCCCCCACCACACCCATCAAGATTTCTGAATTTTAAAATATGGTTTCTACCTTTCCACACACACTGCCATTCACTGGCTTGCCCAAACTCCATTCCCTTACTTTAGGTGATGTGCAGACAGCTCAATGACGTAAATCACACTGTTAAATGAATTTTTGTGCTGTGCTGCTTTTACTAAATTAATCTACACAGTTCTTGTTGCAATTTCTGTAATGTCCTCCTACACAGTTCTTGTTGCAATTTCTGTAATGTCCTCCTGTTTATAACTGATAGCTCACAGAGATGATTCACAGTAGAAAAGTCCAGTTGTGTACACTTACCATAAATGTAGATGTTAGAGTGTATTCACTGTTGCAGCCATTACATTTGGGTAATCTGCTGGCAGGTTGCCCTCAGTCGGCCTGAATTCCAAAGCCTTTGGTCCTGCGTCGGTTCTTGTCTCCTCTTCCATGACGTTAGGGGTATAAAACATGCAGCCGACGCCATTTTCTTTAGTTTTTCTTGCCCCCGATGTCAGGTGCCCCCAAAAAGATAGCAATATTATAAAAAATTGTATATATACATGCATCAATATAAACTTTACCTTCATCTATGAGCAAATACACCACCTAGGTTGCAGAAGATAGAGAAGGAAAGACAGACTGTAGAATGACATGGGGATGGAGGGAGGGTAACCTGAACTGCAACAGTGAATACACTCGAACATCTACATTTATAAGTGTACACAACTGTACTATGTTCTTCTATGGTTGGGAGGTTGGAGTTGAACAGCATTAGGTGAGGCTATAAGGCCCTGCGGCAACTGCAGTGGCAAAGCCTGCCCTGGACTTAGAGTAGAGAGGCAAATGGTAATGCTTTTTAAACGTGTGAACAGAACTCAAGTAGCAGCCTCTAGAATGTCCTTGGTTGGTACTCCTCTGAGAAAGGCTGCTGAAGTAGCTGCAGCTCCGGTGGAGTGAGACCTAATGCCCTTGGGCACAGGTTTGCCATGTTGTAAGTAGCAGAAACGGATGCAATGGCTTATCCACTTTGAAATTGTCTGCTTTGAAATAGCCTTTCCTTCTGATCCTGCAGCATATGACACTAGTAATTGCTCAGTATTTCTTAGAGCTTTAGTCCTGCTCAAGTAGAATCTTAGTTGTCTGTGTACGTCTAAGGAATGCAGAATTCTCTCCCATTTGTTCTGCGGATTTGGATAAAAAGTTGGCAGATGAATTGTTTGGTTAAGAGCCACACTGGAAACGACCTTACGCATAAAAGTAGGATTTGTCCTCAGACACACCCTGTCCGGGTAAAATATGATAAAAGGATCTACAGCCATGAGGGCCTGTAGCTCTGAAACTCTTCTTGCTGAAGTAATTGCTAGTAGCAGAGCTGTCTTTCATGATAAGTACTTTATATCAGCGGTAGCAGCTGGTTCAAATGGAGGCAGGGTGAGCTTTTCCAACACAAAATTGAGGTCCCATGCAGGTAATGATGATCTTCTAAGAGGCCTTAAATTTTTGGCTCCTCTACGATACTGCTTTAGCAAAGGATGAGAAAAGATTGGTGGCTCTGTATTGTAATGAGCCGAAATGGCAGAGGCATGGATTTTGATTGATGAGAAAGATAGGCCTTTGTCAAGCATCTCAGTTAAGTATTGTAATATCTGAGGAATATGTGATTCTGCTGTATCAGTTCCTTGTGCTTGATTCCAAGTACAGAATCTCTTCCATTTGTCAGCATAAGATTTTCTAGTACTAGGCCTTCTGGCTTCAAAAATGACATCCATCACAGCTTTAGTGAGAGGTGTCATTTGTATGATTACAGGATTAGCCATGCTGCCAGGTTCAGTTGTAGTTGATTGTGCAGGATCTGATTGTTTTGCTGGGACAGAAGTTGTGGATTTTGAGGTAAGGTCCAAGCTGGGTATTTAGGACTGGGTACCAGTATTGGCGGGGCCAATCCGGGGCAATTAATATAATCTTTGGTTTCTCTTGTCTGACTTTTAGGGAAGAAGAGGCAGAAGAGGAAAGGCATAAACAGATAGGCAACTGAAGGATAGGGTGTCCACTTTCCATGCTTGTCTGTGAGAAGTCGTTGTGCAGAATCTTTTCAGTTGATAAATTTTGAGGAGGCGCAAATAAATCCATGTCTGGGCTCCCTCATTTCTCTGTTATCATGCTGAAGACTTGTGGGTTTAGTTTCCATTCGTGAGGATCCATAAGGTTTCTGCTTAAATTGTCTGCCAGCGTGTTTTGTTTTCCTGGCAGGAATTGAGCTTGAAGATGTATTTGGTAGGTCAAAGCTGTGTCCCACAGTGGCATGGCTAATCTGCAAAGGGGATATGAGTGAGTGCCCCCTTGCTTGTTTATATACCACATGACTGTGGTGTTGTCAGTCTTTATCAGTAGTTGTCCTGGATGAAGTAAGTCCTTGAAGGCTGTTAGGGCATGTTGAACAGCTAGCATCCCTTTCTGGTTGATATGAAGATGCATTTGTTTTGGTGCCATTATGCTCTGAATGCATCTTCCTGCCATGTGGGCCCCCCAGGCATAACCTGAAGCATCTGTTAAGGTTTGGCTGGCAGGGGGTAGAGTGAAGGGCCGTCCCATGTTTTGGTGACAGGCCTTTGCCCACCATAGAAACTTCTGTTGTAGGCAGGGAATGAGAGGAATCATTGTTTCCAGACTATGTGAATGTTGACTCCATAAACTTTTTAGGTACCACTGAAGTTTCCTCATATGCAGTCTTGCATATTGACTTAGTAGGATGCAGGAAGCCATGAAGCCCAGAGCCTGCAGAATTTGTCTTGCAGAAGACTGGGTTTTTGTTGCCATTAGTTTGAAGTAAGTAGTCAGTTGCCTTTGTTTGCCTGGCGTGAGGTAAGCCATCTGGGCAGTTGTATTCAAGCTTGCACCCATGAATATTACCTTTTGAGAGGGTACCAGTTGTGATTTCTTTTTGTTTGTGTACCCTAGGCATGTTAGAAGCCTTTTCACAAACGCCAGGTGTCGTAGAAGAGTGTCCTTGTTCTCTGCTTGAATGAGACAGTCGTCCAAGTAAGGATATATTTGGATACTTCTTTGTCTGCAAAATGCAATTACTGGTGTCAGGCATTTTGTAAAGACCCTGGGCACAGTAGATAAGCCAAAGGACAGTGCAGAGACTTGGTAATGCATTAAGCCAGCCTTGAATCTGAGGTATCTTTCTGCACGACTGTCTTATTGGGACATGCGGGTATGCCTCTTTTAGGTCTAAAGTCACCAGCCAAGCATTCTTGCCCAGCATGGGCAGAAACTGTTGCAAAGTGAGCATTTTGAATTTTGGAATGTCCAAGTATGTGTTCAAAATCGATAAATCCAGTACTGGCCGCCAGGCCTTGTCCTTTCTGGGTACCAAGAACAGTCTTGAGTAAAATCCTTGTCCTTTTTCCTGTTCTGGTACTGTCTGAATGGCCCCCATATCAATGAGGGACGTAACCTGCTTCTGTGCCAATGCCCATTGTTTTTTTTTGGTAGTTCTGGCCAACCATTTGTCATTGGCAGAGTGTGGAAATGGAATCTGTATCCCTGTGATACGATGTTTAGTACCCACTTGTCCTGGGGTTAACTGTCAATTTTGAGCAAAAAGCGCTAATTTTCCCCCTATGGGTGCTGCCAAAAGATAAGTACTCAGTGTAGGCAGAGGGAAGTCATTGGGATTGCTTTCTGTAGGCTTGCGCTTTATCTCCTCCAGATTTGGAGGTGGATGCGCCTCATTGGCTTGACCTGTATGACTCGAGCCTGGTACCTGGAACCCTTAGGGTGTCTGGATTTGCCCCTTTGAGCTCTGACACAGGAAAGGACCAATTTTTAACAGTTTGCATAGACTTAGCTTTGTCTTCCATTTTCTTTAAAACCTCTTCTATCTTAATACCAAACAGAGAATCATGCTGTAAAGGTGCAACTAGCAATTTAGCTTTAACATGATCAGGCAAATTTTGTTCCTTTAACCAGGCATGCCTCCTAATCACAGATCCAGTAACTGCGGCCCTGCAGGAGGCCTCTAAAGAATCAAAACCACATTGCAAAGTATGCTTTCCAACTTTTCAGCTGCATGCAATAATTCTTGCAATTCCTTATTTTCTGCACATTCTGAAATCATCATTTTCTGTTTCAGCAATCCCATAACATGTTGTTGGTACTTATGCATTTGAAATTGAAAGTTTAAGGCCCTGATTGCCAATGTTGCAGATGTATAAACCTTTTTTCCCCCATCTGTCCAGTGCCCTAGAATGTCTGTCGGAGGGGTAGGGTTTTTTGCTGTTGAGGCCTTAACTTCCTTTGGACCCTGTGAAATAGTTTCAGGATCAGCAGCAGGGTTTCTAAATAGAAATGTGTATGAGTCAGGGACCCTGTAATATCTGTCAGGCTTACTCGGAGCCGGAAGTAAGGAGTCAGGGGTCAGGGCTCAACTCTGAAAACACATCATCTACAACATCTAAAACAGGGGGAATGGTTAAAGGTTTGTGCTGAGGGAGAAGGAAATCCCTGAGCCTCTTTTTTGATTCTGAGAAGTCTTGACTCTCCCAGTGAAAATGCTTCCTCAAAGTATGCAAGGTTTCTCCAAATGAGTAATCCTCAGGAGGAGATGTAGATGGAATAGACTCCTCAGCATTAGAATCCTCATAGGGAGGTAAAGATAATTCCTGATCAGAAGAGGAATCAGAAGAAATAGAAACCTGATCTGAAGATTCATTGTCTTGCCTAGGCCTCTTATCTGGAGGGGGATGGGTACCCCTGATCAAGATAAGGTCTTCACCCATTTTGATCATCTGTTTATTAGGCATAGAGGCCTGTGCACGTGGCTCAGGCGTCGTTTTTTTTAGTTTTAGAAGATATCTTTGCCTTTGGTTTTGCAGCTTTCGTCTGTTTGATATATAAATGTTGAGGTCTGAATACACCCTCAGAAGCCGGTGCCTGCTCAGCGGCTCTGGCCCCATCCGAGGGAGATACATCCATTGGTCCAATACCTTGAGTATCTTGCGGCATGCCGGACTCCACATGGGTGTCGGTAGAAGCCTGCGACTCGAAGGTAGCGGGTATCAGGGGCTGCGAAAGCGCCTCACTGAGTACCGGCGAACCAGCGACTGGCTTAGGAGAAGCTTCATCTGTTTTGGATCTCTACTGCCTTTCTCTGTCCTTTTCTTTGCATTTTTATGCACTCCGGTAGTCCGATTGCTATTAGACATTTCTGGGTAGTTAAATCTGTTTCCAAAATACTTAGATGCAAAAATATACTGACGCTTAATAGTGCGTTCGTTAAATCTAGCACAAAACCAACAGCCAGGCACGTTGTGGTCAGGGCCTAGGCAAGGAATACAGTATAAATGGAAATCCTTATGAGGTATTTGCTTCCCACAAATAATACAATTATTAACTTTTTCTGACATCAGTAAAAAGCAAGAAAAAAAGTTTCCCCAACGGGGTACTGAAGACTTCGGTTCTGAAACTCAAACTCGAATATTTCAGTAGTCGGACGACCGTCACTTACGAAATGCATCTGCTTTGGGCACCGCACGGCAAGAAAGACTAAAGAAAATGGCATCGGCTGCATGTTTTATACCACTGACGACCTGACGTCATGGAAGAGGAGACAGCAACCGACGCAGGACCCAAGACTTTGGAATTCAGGCTGACTGAGGGCAACCTGCCAGCAGATTACCCAAATGTAATGACTGCAACAGTGAAACACGAAGAACATCCGGATTTTTGTGTTGCTCTGCTTTACCAAATGCATACGTTGCAAGATTGGTAACGGCTATCTGTTTATAACTGCTGTATTCTAAATTCCATACACCCTTGTTTCTACAGTCTTTCACTATGTACTCAACTAAAGTGGGTCTATTTTACTCTAAATGTACACCCAGGTAGAATAGACTGTGCAGCACATACACTGCAGTCTGCTGAACACCTACACAACACTTAAACAACTAAGTCCTTAGCCCTGGACTCAAACCTGACTCAGTAAATGCGGGTCGCTCTGTTCACAAAGCTCAAATGTAAAGTCTGCAAGTGCATGTAACAGTTGATATAATAATGACTGCACTACTTGGGCTTCCATAGTGAAGCCTCTTATACTACATGCTATAGTCACTGGAAACCAACCGTAAGCTTTAAAGTGTGCTTACCTTAGTAAGATGATAACGGAGACCATGCTTATTGCACTAAACTAAACAGGCTTCTCTGCAGTTAGGGTGGTTGTGTTTTTCCATACAGAACGTTAATTGCTGCTGACACTAAATGCATTTGTGTTTTATGCTTTTCCATATAGAACATTACTTTTCAACTGTATGCTGCTGATACTAAATGTATTTGTTTTTCAGCCTGATACCTTGCAGCCTATAAAACTCTGTATATGGTTCTGCTTAATTATACTGAGGATTGCTGACTAGTAATTACGGTTGCATAGGTTCTCTAACGTTTTTACTACTTGCTAATTCTGCCTCTTCCCTCTCCCTATAACTCCTGCAATTTTCCCACTTATCGTACCTCCCTTAGAGAACAGTATCTTAACTATACCTTCAGAGATCGTAACCCTTTCTTCTACTCTTATCTTTTCCTAGACTACAGACTCTCTCTCACATCCTGGCACCAACAGCTTCATTACTCTGGCCACAAGTGACAAACATTATTCAAATCACAGTCCCCAGCAAATAGCTACAACTCTCGGGCTATTGGTGTGTGTTAAAGGTGTTTTGCTACCTCAGTACTTATGTTCAACTCCTCCTCATAGGGGTTTCACACATCACCACTCCCAGTTACTCCTCACTGCATCCCCTCCTTCCTTAATCAAGCTATTAGATCTGGCCTATCCCTCTCACCTTACCACTACCATCCTTCTCAGCCATAGTTATCAAACCACCTTGTCTACTGTAAAGTAACCCTCACCTCATTTTTGTCATGCTCACCTCTACATTTTTTTTAATCATAGAATCTCCACCCCTTTATTTCATCTTCGCACCCTGACTATATTAATACGAATTTGGCCAATATCGGAGTCCAGCTCATCCCTCTGTCCTCGCTCTGCGCAGGCTCACACTGCTCTCCTACCCCACCCCCAATTCTCACCCAGTCCCACTACAATTACATTTCCAACAGACCACACCCACAACTAATTATCCAATCACAAGCCTTACTACTTAACAAGCCACATACATAACATCCCTCCCATTACACACCCACTAACCAACAATGTTACTATTACACACTTCTCTTCTATTTATAGCCCTTCACATGACCTCTCCTCTTTTTACTATTTATAGCCCTCCATCTGACCTCTTACCACAATTAGCTAATCACTAAAACATCCTATCCTACCCACTCTTCCCTCTCTCTTCCCTACACCACACTCACAAACATCTACATATCACACCTTGTAAACACCAATACAGAACTTTTTGCAAACCAATATGCACGACAACCAGCTACTCCCCATCTAACTTGCAAATACTCCAGACTGACACCCAATTTTCTACACCCATTCCTTCATAAATTCTCTCTCCTCAAACTAAGTGGAGACATCCACCCTAACCTTGGTCCTAAACCAAGTCAAGAACCAAGTCATCAAACAACACACCACCACCCACACCCAGTTCTTCACAAATCTCTCATTTGATAGCTCTGACTTTCTACTTGCAAACTTGAATCTGAGAAGCCTCACAAACAAAATACATGACTTTCATGCATTCCTCTCCCTACACTCCCCAGACATAGCAATAATGGAGATGTGGCTAAAAGCTCACATAAGACAATGAAATTCTAACCCCAGGTTTCAACATTCACAGGCTAGACAGAATACACAAATGCAGTGGTGGTATAGCTGTAATCTTTAAAATACAGTAAAAGTTGAATGCCTTGAACTAACACAGAAATATTAATTACCCATCTTAAAATTAATCTCAAAAATATACAATCATTTTATCAATCTACATCACACCTGGCAACAATTCTACAGTCGAAACCTTGCATCACTAGTCGTCCTCCACATTTAATCAGGAAACCATAATAATGGGGGACTTCAATATGGACTGGCTTACCTGTGCCTGACAACCCCTCAACACACAAACTATACAATCCCAAACCAGAATAGATAAATACAGCAAGAGACAGTCAACAGTTGACTGGAGCTTAACCAACAAAACTAACACCAGCCTATCCGGTTACCTACCCGACGGCCTCAGTGACCATCATCCTACATATCTTCTTAAGCAATGTCTTTACCCCCCCCCCCCAAAAAAAAAATATTATCACATACAAACAAATCCAAAACAAAAAACATTTTTCACCAGATATATTCTCATCACTCCTACTGGTCTCGCCTAAAACATCTCCAACTCTACTCTGCCGAATAATACTTTAATACCAAATTCTTAAACATACTTATCCTAACATCCACCAGGAATGTAAGTGTAAAATCTACCTGCACACCATGGCTATCCAAAGATACCAAAGCATTACTCAAGAAGAGAAACAAAGCCTGGACACAAAACCAGGTAAACAAAACTTAGTAGCAGTAGTCTAGGGTGGCCTAAGAAACAATTCAAAAAAACTAAAAGAATGACAAAAAGGTATATTATACGAAGACACGGGGAAAACAAAACAAAACACAAAAATTCTGGAGTGCTGTAAAATATCTCCCTCATCCTAGCCAAATGTCAACTTCAACTCCACCACCACAAGTACCACTGACAGCATTTGCCACCCAATTCAATATATATTTCCCCAACTCTATACTGTCACTAATCAAAAACAATACCCCCTAACCATTCCTACAAAAACTTAAGTAACTCCTAACTCATTTGTCTTAAAACCTGTTCAAACCAGCACAATAAAAAAAAAAACTACCACACCACTGGCAGCAGATCAACTCCCAAATAAATACCTCAAACAAGCACGCAATGTTATTGTGTTCCCAGTCTCTCTCAATCAACTGGTCCATCTCAGAATATATTCCCAAGCTCTGGAAAATCTCCTAAGTCACCTCTCCATAAAGTTGGCACTTCAACAGACATCTCAGACTGCCACCCAATAGCCATACTATCCCCTCTCTCAAATTCTAGAAAATTGTACTAACACAACTCATAAATTACCTTCTAAGCAAGAAACTAGTTACAAACTCCCAACACGGCTTCAGACCCAGTCACAGTACCATAACCCCTCTAATAAGCTTTACCAACACAATTACCCAACTCAAAAATGCCAAGATAATTCGTTTCCATCTTTCTAGATATGTCCAAGGCATTCAATACGGTTTTCCACCAAAAACTCCTCAGCAAACTAGCATCAGTAAACCTAAACAACCCCACCCTCTCTTGGTTTCACAATTGCTTACCAGACCGACAACAAGCAAGCAGATGGCAAGGTATAATGGCAAGGTAATTTATCCTCCCACTTACCTGTCACAGTAGGAGTCTCACAAGGTTCAGTTCTTGGTTCTCTCCTTTTCACTATATTCACCAACAAACTTCACTCTGCTACTAACCTAGCCACCACCATTCAATGCATAGATGACGCCACACATGTCTGTGCTGCACACCCCCCTCAGACAGCTCCAAGAAATAATGCAAACATCCTCCTCAGCCACAGAATCCTAGCTCGCTGACTATCAACTTATTCTCAACCCCAATATAACTAAATTAATGACATTTTCGGACAACAAATCACCTGACCTAACATGTCTCCTCCTCAAATATTCAGCAACCACCACTAAAATTGAAGCTGTCTCACACTAAACTGCTCAGAGTCAACACTGACAATGGCCCGAGGTTCAATAAACACTTAGCCTTGTCATAAAAAAGACCCATATAAATCTTGGCTCTCTACAGATTCAAATCATATCTTACGAGCCCCACCAGGCAAGCTACTGCCATAACCCATCTACTATCTACCCTATTACACACCTTACCCATATTCACCAAACTTAAGAAAACTGACGTAGCTCAGCTAGAAGCCTATTACAAAGTTGCAAAATTTGCCACAAACTCAGCACAGATCCCACCACTGTGCAGCTCTTCGCCAACTTAACTGGCTAGCACTACCCAACCTCCAATCTCTCAATCAACTCACAACCGTCCATACTACACAAGACAGAAAAGTGCCCAAACAAAATCTACTAGAACCCTATTCCAATAATAGAACTCTAAGGTTGTCAGATAAATTACTAATTAAAAAACAAAACCACTTCCAAAGGGTGAAAGCTGCTGTGGCTCCAATAACAATATAAAGCAACAAGAAAAAACGCATCCACAGCAACTAAGCACAGCAGTTGTATTCCACAATCTAATCACTGAATGTCCACCAGGTAAGAAAAACGAATACAAAATAATTTATTGAGAAGTTAGCGCTTTCATCATAAAGGCTTCATCAGATTTATAAAATCAAAAGAGAATTTCAGACATTTAAATAACATATCATTTCAGCTGATTGGTTGTAACTACGTTTGACATCACGCATTAATAGACAGCTGCTTAACTTTAAAGCCATATATTCAAACTCAAAGACAATAGATAATCCATGTAATAAAATTAAAATTGCAAGATAGAGCCAATAATTAAAGATAAAAATTAAAAAGTATAAATAATCAACAGACTAGGAAAAAATATACACTAGAATATAAAACTTTTGTCAGCTAAAACATACTACTGGCTATGCCAGCCTGGCTTGACCTAAGTAATGACCAAATGTCAAAGTTTTATTCATGAATGTCATCCTACAGAAAGCAATGAAAATACATTCTGTAAAAAATTGCAACTAATGACCAAACCTTGTTATTGCATTTAAATCAATAGTATAAATTAACAGACATTTCATTAATATAGTTTGTTAATATGACAAAGTAACCTTCATTTAGATATTTTCATATTTTTAGCCTCCTATTCCGTATAATAGGTTTTAAGGGCGTTTTATCGTTCAGCCCTGGTGATCTATCAGCCTCAAGTCTGATGATCCATCTTAATTCACACTCTTCAGAGTGATTTTCGAGGTTGCCACCTTGTATGTTAGGACTGATATTCTGCACCACTGAAAACTTGAAAACATGTGCTGGACCTGCCTGTCTGTTATGCTTGGCAAGGGCGTTAATTTCGGAGCCAATACGTATTTGATACAGGTGTTCTCCAATACGCTCACGAAATTTCCTGTTCGTCTTGCCTATATAAAATGCTGTACATGATGAACACCTTGCAAGATAAATGACATGTTCACTTTGACAATTAGTAGCTGTACGAAAAGCAAACTCTTGACCAGAGATAGGGTGTGTGAATGTAGGTCTGGTATCAATGTATTCACACTGATTACATTTATTACAAGGTTTGGTGTTGCCATCATTCAATGAATGATTGCTATTTATCATTGCAGATGTATGATGACATAAAATTTGTTTTAAATTCTTTTTGTTTTTAAACAAAAACTTCGGGTCATTCCCCACTATCTTTTTTATATTCTCATCTAGAAACATGGTCCCCCAATGTTTCTTAATGATGTTGTTAATTTTATATGTGTCAGAACTAAAAAATAAATAAATTTTATAT
The DNA here is from genome assembly GCF_019279795.1 of Protopterus annectens. NCBI lineage: Eukaryota > Metazoa > Chordata > Ceratodontiformes > Protopteridae > Protopterus > Protopterus annectens. Next base: position 423,665,607 of record NC_056725.1, read on the forward strand.
TAGTTTTTCGTACCTGGTGGACATTCAGTGATTAGATTGTGGAATACAACTGCTGTGCTTAGTTGCTGTGGATGCGTTTTTTCGTGTTGCTTTATATTGTTATTGGAGCCACAGAAGCTTTCACCCTTTGGAAGTGTTTTTGTTTTTTAGTATCATTGACATTTTGTTTTCTTTTACACCGCCAAGGGGACATGGCAGAAACCTCAAGTAATATCGTTGAACTACCATACACATAAACGGGCAAGTTGCAGAAGACCGGAAGTCAGCACGTTTCCAAAATTGTGTATCCGGTAATGAGAACGTACTGATGCTACACGAGGAACTGGCTGAAAATAATGGCGATAATGAGGATGTGGAGAACCTAGTTGGCTTTACGGAAGACATGAACATGCTTGAGTTTGACTTTTTAAAGTTAAAACGGATGCAATTGCAGCACCAACATTTTGAGGTATGCCTACAAAAGAAAATTGTACCGAGAGGGCTGCGCATCTTAAAAATGCCAACCACAGGTAATCTCCATCCTGAGCTTTTATTTAAGTGGCAACAGTTAAACTTGGGCCTCAGTTTTAATTACGAGACTTTTAAATTAATTTTTTAGTCCTGAAGAGGAACAACTTAGAAATCAAGTCATTAGACAGCAAAGTGAACATGTCATTTATCTTGCAAAGTGTTCATCATGTACAGCGTTTTATATAGGCAAGACTAACAGGAAATTTTGTGAGCGTATTAGAGAACACCTGCATCAAATACGTATTGGCTCCGCAATTAACGCCCTTGCCAAGCATAACAGACAGGCAGGTCCAGCACATGTTTTCAAGTTTTCAGTGGTGTAGAATATCAGTCCTAACATACGAGGTGGCGACCTCGAAAATCACACTGGAGAGTGTGAATTAAGATGGATCATCAGACTTAGGGCTGATAGATCACCAGGGCTGAACGATAAAACGCCCTTAAAACCTATTTTACGGAATAGGAGGCTAAAAATATGAAACTATCTAAATGAAGGTTACTTTGTCATATTAAACTATATTCATGAAATGTCTGTTATTAATTTATAATATTGATTTTAAATGCAATAACAAGGTTTGGTCATTAGTTGCAATTTTTTACAGAATGTATTTTCATTGCTTTCTGTAGGATGACATTCATGAATAAAACTTTGACATTTGGTCATTTACTTAGATAGGTCAAGCCAGGCTGGCATAAGCCAGTAGTATGTTTTAGTTGACAATAAGTGCTTTAGCTGACAACAAAAGTTTTATATTCTAGTGTATATTTTTTCCTAGTCTGTTGATTATTTATACTTTTTAATTTTTATCTTTAATTATTGGCTCTATCTTGCAATGTTAATTTTATTACATGGATTACCTATTGTCTTTGAGTTTGAATATATGGCTTTAAAGTTAAGCAACTGTCTATTAATGCGTGATGTCAAACTTAGTTACAACCAATCAGCTGAAATGATACGTTATTTAAATGTCTGAAATTCTCTTTTGATTTTATAAGTCTGATGAAGCCTTTATGGTGAAAGCGCTAACTTCTCAATAAATTATTTTATATTCGTTTTTTGTACCTGGTGGACATTCAGTGATTAGATTGTGGAATACAACTGCTGTGCTTAGTTGCTGTGGATGCGTTTTTTCGTGTTGCTTTATAAATTACTAATTAAAGTCACAAAATCTACCACCACTTTTGGTGATTTTCTCTACTCTAATCATACATCAAGGGACAGAAATGCCATCCCTCAACATACCTGAAAAAAACAACCCATTCAACTTTAAGAAACTTCTAACGGCACACTTCACTGACAACTGGCTTTGTTCATGCACAGCACCAGGCTAAGGCACCATATCTTCTATTTCACTCTTTCCCTCACTCTCTCCCCTATCTCCCCCCTTCATTCTCTCTTCCATTTCACCTCATCTTCATATCCTCACCATATTTTCTACTAACTTCTTCCCTCATTCTTTAACTCTCACATTCCTATGTAAACACTTTCCACCCCTACTCAATCTACTTTCATCTCTATAACCTCTCCAAAGTTTTTCTTTAACCTACCAGGCATCATAACTTTGTCCACTGTGAAATGCTTTCTTCTCAAAACTAGAAGCAGATGTATTTGTTTTCTTTTTTCCATCTATATCGTACTGTTATTCTACATTTTTTTCTGGGTATTCTTGCACCATGTTATCATACAGAGGATAAATTGTTTCTACTATGCAACTAAGATGACACTGCACTAACTGTGTAAGTGCTTGTTAAATTGTACTATGGAGCATTTCTCCCCAGGTCTCCGCTGAAAAAGGGCTACAAATGCAAAATAAATAAAATAAAAATCTCACTATACTGTAATTCTTTTTATCTCAAACTCAGACTGAAATTGACAACTTTTGATCAGTGCTCTAACCCAGTGGGGAAAAAAACTTCATATAAAATATCGACAGGCAGTCCAGTTAATAGTTAATACTGATGCTTCATACTGCTTGGTTTTCCTGTTTAGTTATTGGCTGGAATGTCTTTCCTGCTGAGTCTGCATGTTCTTAGTGTCAGCATGGATTTAAGAGACATGCTCACAGCTGAACTGGTGATCTTCTAAATAGCCTGAAGGAGTGTTTGTTATGACAGACTGGCATCCCATTTTAATCTGTTTTTTTTTGATTTATGCCTGTTGCCATTAGACTGGTTGCGTCTCCCCAATGCCATGGCCTTAGCATAATAAAATGGGTAAAATAAAATGAATGAAAGAATTACTGAATAAGGCAACTACAAAGAGGTTAGTTTCTTGTCTACACCTAAAATGAGTTACAAAAGGTAACATGGACTACTCCTGAAAAAGGACATCAAGTGTCAAACCGCATCATCACACCAACTCAAAAAACACTAAACACTCAAATTAAATAATCAGAAGCAACTTGGACTTTAATCTGATTGGTTTAATGTTCTTCAGCAGGAAGAGAAGAAAAAAACAATCAAGTTACAACTTTTTTGTAATCATCTTTACAGTATTAACTAAAGTGAAAGGTCTAGGCTACATGTGTCAGTAAGTCTGGAAAACACAAAGGGTTAAATAAGGTTTTCAGTATAGAACATAGGTTCTGCTTCAATGTCTTCACTTTTAAACTTCACATAACAATCACCAAGGAACAGCCCTTTTCAAAGGAAACAAAATGAAAACAAATTTGCATTCTTAGTGTTTGACATACATCTAAGTGATCAGTCTGTGACTAGGTCTCAAGTCAAAAAAGAAAAACAACAAAGTAAAATTATAAAACAAAGTAAAACTTGTGAAAGAATGCATTCCACTTGTTGTGCTACACTGACACTTATATACTAGTTTTTACCTTCAGGTGTTAATGTTAAAACAGCAGGGACACTGATTTTACACAATGAAGTCCTCTGGTTTGGAGAAGACAAGTAGAGAGACACCATTCGCTAATCACATGACTACCAGCATCACAGCCTAATGGCAGGACCCAGCTGCCATTTCAAAACATTCTAGTACCACATTTGGGCTATAAATCCTGTAGTTTATAAATTCAGAAGAGACTCTTTGTGAGGGAATGGAAGAATACATTTTTTTCTGAAGCTTTCCATATCAAACCTCTTAGTTTACTTCCACTGTGCATTAGTCTGCAGTGAAGTATACTGTAAAGTGCCCTCCCTCCCAATCAGCATGAAAACAATACCTTCAGGAAACAGGTATGCTGTACATAACCTGTCTACTAATTAACATCAGCCACCTTTAGGAATGGTATGGTGTACACAGCAGTTCCTTGTCGGCCTAATGCTGCATGCACAACCACCAGAAATTTGATAGTGTGATCTTCATTTCTGCCTTTTACTCTACATATGCTATGTCTGAGAAGCATATGCAAGTATTCTAAAATGTAAATGCAAAACCATTTCACACAACCACTTTCATGAACCTCTAAACACTAAAGCCGTTCCCTACATTGGCTCACACATACTAACGTATGGGCAAATAAGTTCTGTCTACTGCTCAAAACACATCTTCCTCAGACACCAAAGAGGAGCATAAAACAGAACACACCTGCCACTTGTTAACTGTGAGGAGTACCTTCAGTAAACATAACAGTGAATGTCAAATATGGCACTTATGCTCTCAGCATCAATAATGTGTCCCACATGCAGTAAATACCCTACCCTTCAAAAATGATGTCACCACTGTGCTCAAACATTGAGTGCTCAGTACAGTATCATACTACCACTTCACAAGCATATTAGTTTTAAGAATTTAGTGGCAGCTTTCCGTGTTGTTAGTATCTTACAATGCCACTAAACATGCGTTATACAACACATTAAATACTACTTGAAAAAGCTCCTTGACCACTATCCTGAGCTGCTCCTTACAACTGGACAGTAATGGGCTTTCAGACACTGCTAGGGTTGAGACTTGAAATGTTTGTCTGATGGCCTCCAATTAAGCAAAAAACGCACAACTATCTGCATTGCTGGATGTGAGAGTTAAGCCCCTCACTGAAGGCCTTTAAATCAACCCTCAAAATGCTTTTACTTACCCAGGCTTTTAGGGATCTGTAGTCCCCATGGAGCCTTAAATGATAAGCTACAACTCATATATTACTTTATATTACATTACTTTTAATATTATGTTACTTTTATATAATCTGTGTAGTGACTGGCATGGTTTACTATGTACATCACTCCGGAACGTTAAAACAAGCAATTAATAAACTTAAAACATGAAACACACGCTTTCTAGACTAAGTCACAGAAACTCAATACATTACTTGTATACCATGAAAAAAAGGCATACTTCCTTCAGGGCCCAAGCAACTAAATGCCCAGCAATTAAACTTTCTATACATTCGGCAATTAACAGCTAGACAGTGAATTCCTTCTATAAACAGCCGCCTATCAGTTGCCAGATGTTGGGGAACGGTTCCAGAGTGTCATTCACCCAATACAGTACTAATCCATCATTAAACATATGTTGGGCAAAATGCTGGGACCCATTTTACAGTACGTTTGCTTTAATTATTCTATATGCAATACACCTTTGAGCAAAAGTGACAATCCCCTTTACAGTGCTTCAACAGCACCATGCACTTGATGCTTTTATGTGCACCACGCAAATGCTTCACAACACGGGCCTACCACACTGTACACTATATTTTGAATAAAACAACAAAGCTTACAGTACCCTCTCTGCCAGGCAGTGCACACTATTTTTAAAACCTGAAGGAAGTCATCATACGCATTTTAATGTTAATAACCAAACAGGGAAGCTTTTAACAGCTCCTACCCCTTTACATATGCCATCTCCTAGATCTAAAGCACAGAACATGTTTCCAGAATCAATCTTCCACTTTCAAGATGAATGTATATCTTTTGAACAGCACACATACCTTGAAAATTAGGATATGAAGTTTTGAAGCAGCATGCAGTCATAACATGGTCTTCAAGCCAATGAAAATGATACTGAAGTACCTTGAAGCAAACAGCAGAGACAGAATACCTGAAGAAAATGTTGCATCTTCTTTTGTGATCCAAGTCCAATAAGAAGCTATGATATAAAGCATGGGAAGCAAGGGAATGGATGAAAGTGCCAGAGCCTTTACATTAAAGGATTAAGTACTCAAGTCGTGACAAGCCATCATGAAACAAATGTAACAAGACTTAAGACTGAAGCAGTTAAAATGCACTGAAACAATTTTAAGTACCCCAAACATCTTTGCAATTTTTTTGTTGTAACTGTTAACAGCCACAATCACTTCACAATGCTCTATGAAGTGTTACACAGTAAAATCTAAATACGCTTCTGACCACATTTTCAAAGAAAAATTGTGAGCTGATATTGATGTCCTGTAAGTACCACTGAGCGAGAGAGTACACTTCTGTAGATAGCTGTAACACGACATTTTGGAAAGTGAAGCACTATCAAAGTGCAGCTAATAAGATTTGTCTTAACTGAAAATTTGCAGTATCCTTCTTAACGTAAGCTTAGTGGCCATGACCTTTAAGTGAAGTTAACTAACTGGTCCCCATGAATTCTAAGTTGGTCTGTGCTGGCACCAGCTAAACCACTTCTGAAATGCAGGGTGTGTCATTTACTGTTCCTCTGTACTGCAGAATAAGGCAAGGTCATGAACGTTCCAAACCTTAAGGCAAGATGCATCTAGAGTAATCATCTGAAAGTGAAGACCATTGGGCCCCTCAAATAAAATAAAGCTAGAAAATTCTTAACTCAAAATGCTGACTGCTTTAATCCATTAAGTTAAAGATAAACCATTTTTTTTTACTCCTTTCATGCTAAAGGCTTCAGGAAGCTCAAAGTGATACTTAAGACATTCTGAAGACCAACTGGTATCCCATTTGGGCCACCTATATGCCATTCCTCTGCGTCATGATGCGACACTAATTCATTATGAGGGAGTTGCATTATAGGTTTTGTACTTCATCCCTTATCAGAAGGCTGTGCTGGTGCTCACTTGCAACTCCCTCTGTGGAAAGTTAGATCAACTGTTCCTGCAATGCAAGTCTGTCCTGATGTTTTCTAAAAGTCTTTAGTACGGAAAGGGAACATGTTAAAGCCTCCAAAGGTAATATTGGAAGCACACCTTCTCCCTTGTAACCTTCAGCACATATGGCTGATTAAAAATTCCCCACATCACTGTCAATGAAAAATAAAGCAACTGATAAATCAAAAACAGCTCTGTCTAGACAGACTGCAGAAAACAGTGAAGACAGCTTATGAAAGTGCAACTGTGGGACTCTACACAGCAGCATTCTCCTTGGTTTATTCACAGATACTTTGACCCTGAGCCAGGAAACATATCAGGCAATAGTCACCGCTGAAAACAGAATGCCACCCCCATCCCCACCCAACTTCTTGCTACCTTCCACAAGTTTCAAGGTTACAAGGACTAGAGGCACTTCCTTGGTTATTATTTGACAATGTTAAATATATCAACCTGTTGAAAAACTCATTTTTCTCTTCCTTTCACTTTAAATTGCTTACAGTTTAAAGTCTCAAGATTTCCAACCACGGTCAATCTGCTAAGTAGCCTTGCTACAATCGGATACACATGCAACTAAGAAAACAGCAGCCAATTGGGGTCCATCTAACAGGCAGAGCTAAACTGATTATTTCACATTCAGCAGCTTGCCTGTTTCTTGAGGTGAAGTGTACAGTCAGGCCAATGTTAAAGGATCTTGGCCCAAAAGAGACGCACCTGAGTGTTGACAATAAACACTAATGTATAAGGCTTGGTTATGACAGATGCTACCATGTGTGTTGTGGCATGCATAACAGTGAAAAAGTAAGTAAATAGTGTGAGTTTTTTAATAGGGTGTGGGTGCAACAGCATACTACCATGTGAGTAGGGTGTGACTTTAGTGAAAAGTGTATGCCTGGACCAACTAGGGGCTGCATTCTTGTCAGAAAACTTGAGATGACTATAGACACGATTCCAGCAAGGAGTCCAAATTACATTTTAAAAGCCACTGAAAATAAAAAGAAAACAAAAGAATAAGAAAAATGGAACCTCTATTTAGTTACATTAAAAAGTGTTCTCTCCGCAGCCAGACTGTGTCATGCGAAGTTATCATTTATCAACGGTGGCTAGCAGACCCCGGGCAGAAGTCAACGTGCACCAGCAGTGGCCAGAATGCCACAAGTACCAAAAAAAGTCTTGCAGTGGTAGAAGCTGATTGGCTAAAGTCTGGAAGTTGCCCGGTATAAGGGTTATCTCGCTTAAGTTCATCCTAAATAAGGCTAACATCTGTGAGCTAAGAGAAACTTGACACCAGGATCTTGCATTCAAGAGCACCCCTCCCCGATGCGCTGGCATGCTCGTCCCACTTTCCGGTCCAATTTCACCATTTTCAAGATGGCCTCTTCACGTCCACGGCCCATGTGATCAAATGTACAGTCGTGTTGCTCTGGCAGACGATGTAACATGCAGAACACATAACCTGAAGAAAAACAGAAAATGGGATACGGGTAGTGATAACATGCTGGTTATCCTTCTTACAGTGATCAATCCATGAAAAACAGCACAGAAAACTTGCCACATGGCTTAAAGTGAAGTAAAACCAGAATCTACCCAAACAGAATTCTCTGCAGAATTTCACAAGATCACATCTCAAACACTGCTATTAAGTAATTAGAACTCCACAGAAGTACTTCGTACAGTGCTGACCTGTGTCAGTACTTAAGTGTGTTTCTGTTAAATCTATGTGCAATTTTTTTTTTGAATTAGCAAGTAAAGGCAGTATTGCTGCAGAAGGCTATGAAAATACAGGAGCTCTAACTCAATTTGGATTAATCTGGTAATGAAAACCTTACCATTCAGTCATTTGGGATAAGCAGTAGATTCTTTAACGCGGCTTGGTAAGTACTCTAGATCGGTGGAAAAGGAAAATTACTACTTTATGTAATTATATATATATATATATATATAGATATAGATATATATATTAGTTACATATAATTAAACAATTAAATATAATTATAGACAGATTTACTACATATCAGCAAGTCAAATGGCATAAGAAATACTCTGTCTAGGGATCTAAGCTTCTTCTGCAGCATCACCAAAACAGTTTGGAGGGATAGGTATAGTTTGCAGAGTATACCACTTATTTATGGAACAGACGGCCCATCTGGATAAAACAAAGTTCACCCCTGTCCACTTTCAAGTGCAACTTAGATTTATGGATAGGAAACGCAAATGTATCCCAGGACTACCCCTATACAGTAGTACTGGACACAGGCAGCTTCTAAATGCTTTATCCCATGCATGGGTCTCCTCAAATTATCTATGGAATGATCTCAAGTTATTATTATTTAGAGTACTATACAATTATCAACCACGGGATGGGTAAGACTAATCTGCAACCAAATGGGATTGGTTATTTCAAGTACAAAAAGGGAAACTGCCTAGACTTAAAATGGTCCACAAGGGCAGCTAGCCTTGTACTTATTTATGAACAACAATCTAAGATGATGAAAGTTCATACTTCTTTGTAGCGTGTGAGCTTTCTGTTATGTAAATATGTATATGACTACTATCTAACTCTACTCCTTACTCAAGTCTGACCAACTCCCCTATTCAAGTTGCATACTGTATTGTGTACCTCGTTTCCCACTACCAATACTAACAAAGTACACAGTTTCTGAACTTCATGTTTTGTGAATATATTGTTTCCCGTGTCTGTAATTAGTGATGTACTGTTTATTCTGCTTGTAAAATGCATTCTAGGCAGAGACTGCAAATGGTCAACTTTTATCAGTGCTCTACCCCAGTTAACAAAATAAAACAATCAAAACCAAGTTCACCCATTCTGAGACGAGGAAATGTGAACAGTACCACAACTGGATGCTCATAGGCAAAAACACCATATGTTGGAGAAGGTCAGCATCTAATATCTTCTAGAGACCAGCTTAATGAAAAAGACTTGCACAAAGAATGTGCAAGTCTCCCAGAATATGAAAGTCACAAATTTCAGGTTAAAGCATTACACCACAAGCCAGAAGCATTTTCTTTGCGAGAAGTATGTCCTGGCTGCCGACCCTGTAAATCACAATAATGTTTAACAGAACATGAAGTAAAGGGGAGGCTAGATGATCCAGGAAAGTGTAAAATACTTAAAGGACTGCATACATCAACAACACTGCTAAGGAGTCTACATATAACACTTAAGTATCTAAAGGACCCCTCTGTATGTACCACAGCTACTGAAGACCAATTGCTGGGGCGGAATCTCAAGAGACAATTAAAATGAAATGACACTTTGCAAACCTGCTAACTCAGGACACACTAGGTAACAACAGTACTAGTTTACTATGATACCAGTAGAATCTGACCCAGATGAAGTGAACAAAAGCATGACATACAACTCAATTTTTCTACATAACCAACAACCGCATACACTGAAGCATGGAACACATTTCTGGGAACAAAAAGATTTCTGTAAAACATTAATAAAGAATGATTATGCAATGATGGCATGAGCAGGATCCAACAGTGATTGAAATTCAAAGCAACTCCCACCATGCCACGGAGCTAAATGACTAAGATGCCCCATGGCAAAAGTCTAAGCTAGTATGAAATCAATCCTCCACACCAGAAAAACAGACAAGATACCATGTCAGCTGACCTGTGAGAAAGCCACCTTTAGCTTATCACAAGGCTGAAAAACCTGTGGCTCCCAGACACAATGGTATGTGCTCTTATGACGACACACCAGACCATGCAAATATCCAGTTTCACCCTAATGCACTGAACAAACTTACAAGCTTGTCTAACAAGAAAATACATCCACTAACAACTGAAGAAGAAACCATGAAAGCAAAAAGCACAAGGGTAATAAGCACTCATTAAATATTAAAAGGACTTCAAAACAGAACTCAGAAGACCGGGAAACTGACCACACTAACCAAATGTCTCTCCTAATTCGGATTTGTCAAAAAATAATGAAACGTTCAAAGTTCAGGAATACAAAATGCACTAGACACAAGTTAAATTCAACACAGCTGGTAGGTCCAACAAAAGCAAGAACGCCAATGAATAAAAAACGAAGTTGTTTTAATAATCCACAGCCAGTATAAACAAGCGCTTTCGCCTGGTGTGTCCCAGGCTTTATCAAGTTACAAAGTATAGTGTGGCCATCCCTTTATTTATACTGTGGGATAGGCCAACTAATTAACTAATTAAACATTTAAAACGTTCATCAACAATAAAATGACTATTTAGAGCACCTGTATCTATATGATACTTAGAAATGCATGAAATAAAATAAAATAAATTTATAACAAGTACACTTTGTGCACTGAATAAAAAGTCAATATTAGCTACAAACATTAGACTTAGATGAATATACTAAGTCATTTCCTTAAAAATCCTACTTGTGTGAATATTACATGGCCATTAAATAACCCAAAAAACTAGAGTATTGGTAAAAAACACTGTGAACATGTTTGTTTATAAGAATGCAATTTATCAAAAAATATTAATTTAAACATCGATAACATATGAGTCCAAAATATCAACTAAAACATATATGACATAAAAATATTAGCATAACAATGAATGTTGGTAACATGTTCACAGTGTTTTTTACCAATACTCTAGTTTTTTGGGTTATTTAATGGCCATGTAATATTCACACAAGTAGGATTTTTAAGGAAATGACTTAGTATATTCATCTAAGTCTAATGTTTGTAGCTAATATTGACTTTTTATTCAGTGCACAAAGTGTACTTGTTATAAATTTATTTTATTTTATTTCATGCATTTCTAAGTATCATATAGATACAGGTGCTCTAAATAGTCATTTTATTGTTGATGAACGTTTTAAATGTTTAATTAGTTAATTAGTTGGCCTATCCCACAGTATAAATAAAGGGATGGCCACACTATACTTTGTAACTTGATAAAGCCTGGGACACACCAGGCGAAAGCGCTTGTTTATACTGGCTGTGGATTATTAAAACAACTTCGTTTTTTATTCATTGGCGTTCTTGCTTTTGTTGGACCTACCAGCTGTGTTGAATTTAACTTGTGTCTAGTGCATTTTGTATTCCTGAACTTTGAACGTTTCATTATTTTTTGACAAATCCGAATTAGGAGAGACATTTGGTTAGTGTGGTCAGTTTCCCGGTCTTCTGAGTTCTGTTTTGAAATATTAAAAGGAGCCAGGAGATGCAACTGCTACTGTACTTCAAAGGTTCTCTCCAACTCAAATGGTGCCCAAAAGGTTGGTACTAAAAAGTACCTATGTGCCAAAGAAAGATCAACTCCCAGAATCATGGCCTAAGCAACAAAGCTCAATAAAGCATTATTTTCTGGGAAGAAGGCAAAAGAACTACAGCCCAGTACCCAATAAACCTTATCTGAAGAAAGGATCAACTGGAAAGGAAGTTTCATTACTCCTGTCTTCGTGACAAGAAGCTCAGATATGGAGGATGCAGAAGAGACCAGCTTCCTTACTTTGTGTTCCAAAAGAGGATAGTCTCCCACAGAACAGCATACAGCAGAGCGATACATCAAACCATAATGCCAAAGGGTGGACTAACATGCGAAAGTCATTTCACCGTTCAAATATACTGCATGTGTTTATGTAGGGGCTGCTCCCACAACCTTCCTGCAGTGGAAGAATTTCAGCAGACTCCTCAACTTAGATGAGCTTTCCTAAACCTCATGAAAATGCAAACTCCAGTTTCATGCACGCTAGTTTCAATGGGAAATTTGACAGATCACTTCATGCATGCAGGAACACTACAGTTAAATGCATATTGTGTCAGATTTTGAAATACTCTAGCATAAATTCGGGGGCAGATGTTCAAAATCTAACACCATCACAGGCCATACCTCTCAACATTAGAGCAAGAAATCTGGACAAAGCCATAAATAATGTGGGGACAAAGGCCCAAAAATAGGGACAATTTTAAAATACTGCTATTACAAACTTAGAAAGTTGATAGAATAACAGGTTTTACATTAACATGAATTTTCTGAAGGGTATGAAGTGCGAAACAAATGCCAGTCATTATTTTCTGACTTAAATCTTCAATGATTTGCCAGTAATTTGCTAGAAAACAGTTTTGTGAAAAATGGACCAAAAATATGAGGCAAAAATCTGGACATTCTTTGAAAATCTCTACAGTTCAGAGGAATGTCACAGATAGCTAATTATGTGCTTTGTTGTGACATCACAACTTTTTTTAAACACATTTTCCCTGGTCTCTGAATTTTGAGAGTAAGGTATTACAGCTGATAGTGTCTTATTCAAGGGAGAAAGAATAGTTGTGTAAAATCTTACCATAACCATAGATGTCCTTCTCTTCCATGTTGCAGTGTTCTAGGTGTGGGATTTCCTGACCTCAGGCGACTCGTACGTCGGCTTCTATACAAAAGCTTCAGCTTGGCTGCTGTAGTGTGCGGGGGACGTCGCACGTAGGGCCATAAACCAAGGGGCCTTAAATGTGACGTCTGCACGCACAATCCTCAGAACTTGAAGGCCAGCAAGGCAGAGAAAGTACAGTTTTGTACCTACCATAAATGTAGATGTTCGAGTGTATATACTGCTGCAGTCATCACACTTGGGTTATCCTGCCGTCAGGCGGTCCCGCAGTCAGCCAAATCCCAAAGTCTTGGTCCCGCGTCGGTTGTCGTCGCTTCTTCCCTGACGTCAGTGCGACAGGGGTATAAAAAGAGGCAGCCGACGCCATTTTCTTCAGTTTTTCTTGCCCCAGATGCCAGGTGCCCCCAACTAGGAAGGCAATCCAAATAACTATGCAAAAATACCTTAGTAGATAAACAATAGTACTAGCTGTTAGCAAATACACCATATAGACATGCATCCAATTGATTGATGTACATGGAGTTATAAGTAACACCCTGGTATGTAGAGGGGATGGTGGGAGGGTAACCTGGGCTGCAGCAGTATATACTCGAACAACTACATTTATGGTAGGTACAAAACTGTACTATGTTCATCGTGTTATACTGCTGCAGTCATCACACTTGGGTAGAATCCCAAAGCTATGGATAAGTGGCTGGTACTAAACTGGGTTAGGCGAAGCTAGGATGCCCTGCAGAACTGCAGCGGCAAAACCAGCTCTGGTTTTTGAGTATAATGGAAGGTGGTAGTGCTTGGTAAAGGTGTGCACTGAACTCCAAATAACTGCCTCCAGAATGTCCTTTGTTGGAACCCCCCTGAGAAAGGCTGCTGAGGTTGCTGTAGCCCTGGTAGAATGGGACCTAATATTAACAGGCACTGCTTTCCCGTGGTGCGAGTAGCAAAAGCGGATACAATGTGCTATCCATTTGGAGATGGTCTGTTTTGAAATAGCCTTTCCCTGTGAACCTGCAGCATAGGATACAAAGAGTTGGTCAGTTTTTCTGAAGGTCTTTGTCTTATCCAAATAGTAACGTAGCTGTCTGTGAATGTCCAAAGAGTGAAGGAGTTTTTCTCCTTTATTCTGGGGGTTTGGATAAAAGTTGGGTAAATGAATGGTCCGATTCAAAGCCACACTGGATACTACCTTTGGCATAAAGGTAGGGTTAGTTCGTAAAGAGACTCTGTCCTGGTGGAAAATGATGAAAGGTTCCACTGCCATGAGTGCCTGTAGTTCTGAGACCCTGCGTGCTGAGGTGATGGCCAGCAACAGAGCTGTTTTCCATGACAAGTATTGTAGTTCTGCTGAGAAGGCTGGTTCGAAAGGAGGCCGTGTTAATTCTTCTAAAACGAAACTGAGGTCCCAAACTGGCGTTGGGGGTTTTCTGGGGGGGGGGTCTTATATTCTTAGCCCCTCTGAGAAACTGCCTTAGTAAAGGGTGTGAGAAAATGGGAGGATCCGTATTATATTGAGTTGAAATGGCCGAAGCATGGATCTTAATGGATGAGAAAGAAAGGCCTTTGTGTAGCATCTCAGTTAAGTATTGCAGTTTTTGAGGAATGTTTGGTATCCCAGGATTTTGGCCTTTAGCCTGGTGCCATGCAGAAAATATTTTCCATTTGTCTGAGTAAGTTTTTCTGGTGCTGGGCCTCCTGGCCTCCAAAATGACATTCAGGACGTCCTTTGAGAGAAGTGTTGATTGACAATTCAAGGTATTCCCCATGCAGCTAAATTTAAAGTCCTGAGCGGACTGTGAAGGATCTGAGAGTTTTGCAGAGTCAACAGAAGTGGGAATTGAGGTGTGATCCATGGAGGGCTGTGAGTCAAGTTCCTTAGTAATGGGTACCAGTGCTGACGTGGCCAGTCCGGAGTAATGAGGATCATTTGTGGTCTCTCTGATCTGACTTTCAGTAATACCTTGGGTCAATAGAGGTAGTGGTGGAAAGGCAGACTGTCAATGCTGTCCAACTGAATGATAGGGCGTCCACTTTCCAGGCTAGGGAATGATAAGTCCTTGTGCAAAATTTCTGTAGTTGACAATTGTTGGGGGAGGCAAATAGATCTATGTCTGGGCATCCCCACCTTTGAGTTATCATTGAAAATACTTGTGGGTGTAGTCTCCACTCGTGCGGATCTGCCATATTTCTGCTTAATTCGTCTGCCAATATGTTTTCCTTTCCTGGCAGGAATTGTGCTTGCAGTTGTACTTGGTAAGTCAATGCTGTGTTCCACAAGGTCATTGCCTGTCTGCATAAAGGGTAGGAGTGTGTTCCTCCGTTTGTTTATGTACCACATAAAGTACAGTTTTGTACCTACCATAAATGTAGATGTTAGAGTGCTAATACAGCTGCAGTCATAACAGATGGGTTCTCCTGCCGTCAGGCGGGTCCTCGGTCGGCCGAATTCCAAAGTCTAGGTCCGGCGTCGGTTGTCGTCGCTTCTTCCCTGACGTCAGTGCGACAGGGGTATAAAGGAACCAGCCGACGCCATTTTCTTCAGTTTTTCTTGCCCCAGATGTCAGGTGCCCCCAGAAGGAAGGCAATACATAAATTTGTGTGATAATGCAGTGCAATATAATCCAAATACAGTAGTTGCAAGCAAATACATCATAAATGAACACCCCAATCAGGTTGTAAGAGTATGTGTTGGCCTATAGGCCTGTCCCAAGAGGGGAAGGAGGGAGGGGAAACCTGGACTGCAGCTGTATTAGCACTCGAACATCTACATTTATGGTAGGTACAAAACTGTACTATGTTCATCGTGCATACAGCTGCAGTCATAACAGATGGGTAGAATCCCAAAGCTAAGAAAGGGGTGGTAGGCACTAGGTGGAACTAGGAGGAGCCAAAATGCCCTGCAAGACTGCAGTGGCAAAGCCTGCTCTAGATTTGGAGTATAATGGTAGGTTGTAGTGCTTGGAGAAGGTATGCACAGAACTCCAAGTGGCTGCTTCCAAAATATCCTTGGTAGGAACTCCTCTGAGGAAGGCTGCAGAGGTGGCTGTGGCCCTGGTGGAATGAGTTCTAATGCCTGTAGGAACAGTTTTGCCATGAAAGGAATAGCAAAAACGTATGCAGTGGGCTATCCATTTTGAGATTGTCTGTTTGGAAATTGGCTTTCCTTGAGCTCCTACCGCATAGGCCACAAAGAGCTGTTCTGATTTTCTGAAAGGCTTTGTTCTGTCCAAATAATAACGCAGTTGTCTGTGGATGTCCAAGGAATGCAGTAATCTCTCACCTTTGTTTTGAGGATTAGGATAAAAAGTAGGTAAATGTAGGGCCTGATTTAAAGCTACCCTGGATACCACTTTAAGCATAAAGGACGGGTTGGTTCGTAAGGAAACTCTGTCCTGATGGACAATGATAAAAGGCTGTACAGCCATGAGAGCCTGTAGTTCTGAAACTCTACGAGCTGAGGTGATAGCCAGAAGGAAAGCTGTTTTCCAGGACAAATATTGCAAATCTGATGAGGCAGCTGGCTCAAAGAGAGGCAAGGTTAGTTTTTCCAGAATGTAATTAAGATCCCAAGCAGGTATTGGTTGTTTCCTTGGAGGTCTTAAATTCTTAGCCCCTCTGAGGAACTGCCTTAGGAGAGGGTGAGAGAATAAAGGAGGATCAGTGTTGTATTCTGCAGAAATGGCTGAGGCATGGATTTTGATGAGGAGAAAGAAAGTCCACTGCTTAGCAGTTCAGCCAAATATTGTAGTATTTGAGGTAAATTCAGTTTTCCAGGGTCCTGGCCCTTTTTCTCATTCCAGACACAAAAACGTTTCCATTTTGCGGAGTAAGCTTTTCTAGTTGATGGCCTTCTGGCCTCCAAAATGACATCCTGCACCTCCTTAGAGAGTAGAGCCTGTTGTGATGCTAAGGAATCTTCCATGCGGCCAGATTGAGTGTCTTTAGCTGGCTGTGAAGAGTTTTGAAGCTGTGCTGAGTCAGAAGAAGAGGCATTAGAGGCAGGGTCCATGGTGGTGAATGTGTCAGGCTCCTCAGGAGTGGGTACCAGTGTTGCTTTGGCCAGTCCGGAGCAATGAGAATCATCTTTGGTCTGTCTGCTCTGGTCTTCAATAGAACTTTGGGCAGCAGAGGAAGAGGTGGGAAGGCATAAACTGTCATTGATGTCCAACTGAAAGAGAGAGCGTCCACTCTCCAGGCTTTTGGATGGAAGGTCCTTGAGCAGAATTTTGTCAATTGATGATTTTTGTGGGAGGCAAAGAGATCTATGTCTGGCCTTCCCATTCTTGGATTATCTCTGTAAAAACTTTTGGATGCAATTTCCATTCGTGTGGATCTGTCATATTCCTGCTTAGGTTGTCTGCCAGCGTGTTTTCCTTGCCTGGCAAGTACTGTGCTTGTAGTTCCATTTGTAAGTCCACGGCCATGTTCCAAAGTGACATGGCCAGTCTGCATAGGGGGTAAGAATGTGTTCCTCCCTGTTTGTTTATGTACCACATAACTGTGGTGTTGTCCGTTCTTATCAATAGTTGACCTGGTTGTAGAAGGTCCTTGAAAGCTATAATAACATTTATTACTGCTAGCATTTCTTTTTGATTGATGTGAAGGTGCTTTTCTTTTTGGGACCATTTGCCCTGAATGCACCGATCTGTCATGTGCGCCCCCCCCCAGGCGTAGTCCAAGGCGTCTGTTGTGATGACTTGATTTGCTTGAGGCTTGCTGAATGGAAGGCCTGTGTTTGTTTGACATGCTTGAGCCCACCACAGAAATTCCTTTTGCAGACATGGAATTAGTGGTATTATTGTTTCCAAACTGTGGCTGTGTTGAGACCATATGTTTTTCAGGTACCATTGTAGTTTCCTCATATGCAGCTTTGCACATGGGATTAGCAAGATGCAAGATGCCATGAATCCCAGAGCCTGCAGGATTTTCCTTGCAGTCAGCCTGGTGCAATTTGCTAGTGTTCTGAAGTATTGAATTAGTTGCCCCTGCTTCTCTGGCGTGAGGTAGGCCATCTGGGTGTTTGTGTCCAAATTGGCACCCAGGAAAATTATCTTCCGAGAGGGTATTAGCTTTGATTTCTTTTTGTTGACTGTGTATCCCAGAGAGTTCAACAACATTATTACATAAGCCAGATGTTTCAGAAGAATGAGCTTGCTGTCCGCTTGGATTAGGCAGTCGTCCAAATAGGGGTATATTTGTATCCCTTGAAGTCTGCAGTAGGCAATTACTGATGCCAGGCATTTCGTGAATACTCTGGGCGCAGTAGATAAGCCAAAGGGCAATGCAGAGAATTGATAATGGGTTGAACCTGCAAGAAATCTGAGGTACCTTCTGCAATTTTGTCCGATTGGGACATGCAGGTATGCCTCCTTGAGGTCCAATGTTACCAGCCAAGACTCCTTTCCCAGCATGGGAAGAAGTTGCTGTAGGGTGAGCATCTTGAATTTTGGTACTAGTAGAAATGTGTTTAGGATGGATAGGTCCAAAATAGGTCTCCAATCTTTTCCCTTCCTTGGCACCAGAAATAGCCTGGAATAAAAACCTTGACCTTGTTCGTGCGTAGGCACCTCTTGAACAGCTTTCATGTTTATGAGATCTGAAATTTGCCTTTGTGCCTCTGCCCTTTGATTTTGTGGCAGGTTTGGCATGCCTCTCATTTTTGGAAGGGTGTGAAAATGGAATTTGTAGCCTCTGTTTATAATGTCCAGGATCCATTTGTCCTTGGTGACAATATGCCAATTTTTTGAAAATAATGCCAGCTTTCCTCCTAAGGGGGCTGCCATTTGAGACTTGGTTGGCATGCAAAGGGGAAGTCATTGGGTTTGCTTTCTGAAAGATTGCAAGTTATCCTCACCACCTCTTTGTGTAGGAGCTTGCCACTGTCTGCCTCTAAACGATCCTTGGGATTGTCCTCTGCCCCTTGGGCGCCTGTATCTGCCTCTTTGGGCTCTGTCCGTAGCAGGAAAGGACCAGTTTTTGGAAGGCCAATTTCTACTAAAGCGTGGGGGTTGTACCTGTAGAAATTCTCACAGTTTGCATTGATTTGGCCTTTTCCTCCATTTTCCTTAACACCTCCTCGGCCTTAGCACCAAATAGTACATCCTTTTGAAGAGGGGCGTCTAGTAATTTAGCTTTGACATGATCAGGTAAGGCTTGTTCCTTGAGCCAGGCATGCCTACGTATGACTGACCCTGTAACAGCAGCTCTACATGAGGCCTCTAGAGCATCAAAACCACATTGTAAGGTATGCTTACCCACTTGTTCTGCACTATGCATCAAATCCTGCAACTTCAAGTCTGGTTGTTCAGGTCGTGACATTTTACTTTTCAATTGTGATAACAAAAACTGTTGGTATTTTAGCATATGAAACTGACAGTTTAAGGACCTCATGGATAAGGTAGCCAAGGTATATACCTTTTTCCCCACCTTTCTAAGGATCTGGAGTCTCTCTCGGAAGGTAATGGATTTTTAGCAATGGAGGCCTTAACTCCCTTGGGGCCCTGTGAGATGGTTTCTGGGTCAGCAGCATGGCTCTTGTATAGAAATTGGTGTGAGTCAGGAACCCTATAGTACCTGTCAGGCCTAACTGGAGCTGGAGGTAGAGAGTCCGGGTTAAGGCAGGCCTCTGAGTAAACATCATCTAGGATGTCCAAGACAGGAGGTATAGCCAGAGGCCTGTGCTGAGGTAGCAAGAGAAATTCCCTGAGCCTTTTCTTGGAATCAGAATAATCCTGGCCTTCCCAGTGGAAGTGTTCCCTTAAGGTATGCAAAGTTTCCCCAAATGAGTAATCCTCTGGGGGGGAGACAGAAGGGATGGACTCCTCCGCATCAGAGTCTTCAAAAGGGGAGTAAGAATGTTCCTGATCATCAGAGTGCTCTGAAATAATGGAGCCCTGATCAGAGGAGGGGGAATCTTCCTCCACTCTGGGCCTTTTGTCCGGTGGGGGCTGAGAACCTCTGATAAGAGTAATTAAATCCTCAGCCATTTTAAGCATCTGTTTCTTAGGCATGGGGCCTGGAGATGGGCCCTGTGTAGCTGGTCTCAGAGTGCAAGGTTGCTTTAGACTTTGTGAAAGCCTTGATGGAGAAAGAAGAGGAAGGTCTGTAGACACCTTGAGTGGAGGTGGACTTGTCCACATTCTGAGTTTCAACGCCAAGAGTGGCTTCGGTATCTGTAGTCGGGGTGTGGGCCGAGGAGCCTGCGACTTCGGGCACAGGAGACATCGCCAAATAAGTGTCGTCGGTAGTCAGGGGCTGCGTAGGCGCCTCGCTGAGAACCGGACCACGTGTAGTCGGCTTTGGCGTGGTGTCGGTAGAGGCCGCGGACCTCATGTGTCAGTCCTTGTCTTTGCGTTTTTTAGAAATAACCGGAGTCGGAGTATCCGACGACATAGTATAGTTAAATGCTTTCCCAAAATAATGCTGGGCAAACTCTGCCCGACGCTTAATAGTGCGTTTGTTGAAAATAGCACAAAAGCGACAGACCGAGACATCGTGGTCTGGGCCTAAACAAGGTATACAGAGGGAATGGAAATCCTTATGCGGTATTTGCTTCCCACAAGAAATACAATTATTAACTTTGTCTGACATTGGTCTGAGGCAAGAAGTTTCCCCAACGGGGTACTTAGCTTTTAAGAAGACTTTGGTTTCCAATTTTTCGTAATTTCAGGAGCTGGCCGACCGGCACTTGCGAACTGCTTCTGCTTCGGACACTGCTCGGCAAGAAAGACTGAAGAAAATGGCGTTGGCTGGTTCCTTTATACCCCTGTCGCACTGACGTCAGGGAAGAAGCGACGACAACCGACGCCAGACCTAGACTTTGGAATTCGGCTGACCGAGGACCCGCCTGACGGCAGGAGAACCCATCTGTTATGACTGCAGCTGTATGCACGATGAACATCCAGTGCTGCCTTGGCCAGTAGGGAGACATTAACAAGATTTTTGGTTTGTCGTCCTGGATTTTCAGGAGGACTTTCTGAATCAGTGGGAATGGGGGGGGGGGGGGGGAGGCATAAAGGAACTTCACCTCCAAAGAGAAGCTGAAAGCTTCCACTCTCCATGCTAGAGGGGAGCAGGTTTTTGAGCAGAAGCTCTGCAATTGCCTGTTCTGGGGGGAAACAAACAGGTCTATTTGTGGAGCACCCCACTGGTGGACTATGTCTAAGACCACTTCCCTGTTCAGCCACTGGTGGACTATGTCTAAGACCACTTCCCTGTTCAGCATCGATTCGTGTTGAGGCAAGGTCATCCTGCTTAAGAGGTCTGCTTGGTGGTTGTCCTATGAGAGGATTTAGACTGCCGGGAGGCTAAGTTCCATAGCAGGGATAGACTGCACAGCTGATAGGCCTTTGTTCCTCCCTGCTTGTTGAGGTACCACAGCACCATGGTGTTGTCGGTGACAATCTGGAGCACCCCTGGAACCAGAAGGAGGGTGAAAATCTGCAGAGCTAAGAAAACTGCTGTCATTTCCCTGATATTGATGTACTGATGTTTGGCCTGAAGAGAGGGATGCTACTTCGCCTGAATCTTGTAAGAGGCCACAGTTACTCCCTAACCTGAATCTGGGACATCCGTATGCATAACTTGGGGTGGGGTGGGGGTCTGTAGTGGGAGCCTTGGGTTCAATTTCACTTGCTAGATCCACCAGTTGATTTCTGTTTTCAGACAGGGAAGGAGGGGGATGGGCCTGCTCTAGGAAATGTAGGTGCTGGGACCAGGTGTTCTTCAGGGAACCACTGCAGCTTGTGCATATGCATTCTTGCCAGAGGTAACATGGGGATGGTTGCTGCCATCAAACAGTACAGTTGTGTACACTTAACATAAATTTAGACGTTAGAATGTATTCACTGTTGCAGTCATTACATTTGGGTTATTTGCTTGCAGGTAGCCCTCAGCCGGCCTGATTATCAAAGTCTTGGGTCCTGCTTCGGTTGCTGTCGCTTCTTTCATGACGTCAGGTAGTCAGGGGTATAAAGCATGCAGCAGACGCCATTACATCAGTTTTTCTTGCCCCAGATGTCAGGTGCCCCCATAATGGGAAGCAATTATATACCAGGTCACACCTCCAACTATAAGCAAATACACCAGAAAGCTTAAATACTGTAAGCAACAAGAGAGATATAGCAAATAGAAGTCAGGGGGCTGGAGGGAGGGTAATCAGGACTGCAACAGTGAATACACTCGAACATCTACAGTTATGGTAAGTGTACACAACTGTACTATGTTCTTCGCGTTTCACTGTTGCAGTCATTATATTTGGGTAGATTCCCAAAGCTAAGGAAGGGAGGAGGCAATTAGAGAGCATTAGGACCAGATATTAGGCCCTGCAAGACTGCAGTGGCAAAACCAGCTCTGGATTTAGAGAAAATATGCAAGTGGTAATGCTTGGTGAAGGTATGAACAGAACTACAGGTAGCAGCTTCTAGGATGTCCCTGGTAGGAACACCTCTGAATGGCTGTTGAAGTAGATGCAGACCTGGTGGAATGTGATATTATCCCCTGTGGGGTAGGTTTTCCATGGTGCTTAGAGCAGAAATGAATGCAATAGCCTATCCATTTAGAAATGGTTTGCTTTGAAATGGCCTTCGCCTCTGCCCCAGCAGCAAAGGCAACTAGCAGCTGTTCAGTTTTCCTGAGAGACTTAGTCATGTCCAAATAAAATCTAAAGTTGTCTGTGCACGGTCCAAAGAGTGCAGTATTCTTTCTCCTTTGCTCTGTGGATTAGAAAAAAAAGGTTGGCAAATGAATGGACTGATTAAGGGCCACACTGGATACCACCTTGGGCATAAAGGAAGAATTGGTCCTGAGGGACACCGTGTCTGCATGAAAGATGATGAAGGGCTCCACTGCCACGAGGGCCTGTAATTCAGTTACTCTTCTTGCTGAAGTGATGGCTAGAAGGAAGGCTGTTTTCCAAGAAAGGAATTTCAACTCTGCAGTTGTAGCTGGCTCAAAGGGAGTTAGAGTAATCTTTTCCAATACAAAGTTACGGTCCCAGGCTGGGGTAGGGGCTCTCCTGGGTGGTCCTAAAATTTTTGCCCCTCTGAGGAATTGCTTCAGCAGGGGGTGAGAGAAGAGGGGTGGCTCCATATTATAATGAGCTGAAATGGCAGAAGCATGAATTTTAATAGAAGAGAAGGAAAGGCCCTTGTGAAGCATCTCTGTTAAAGATTGAAGAATATGTGGCAAGCTGGGCACTGTTGTGCTCATCCCCTGAGTTTGGCTTCAGGAACAGAATCTTTTCCACTTTTCAGCATAGATTTTTCTAGTACTAGGCCTCCTTGCCTCCAGAATGACATCCAGCACTTGCTTACTGAGGGATGGTAATGGAGAGCTCAGGTAATCAGCCATGCTGCAAGGTTCAGGGTTTGAAGCTGGGGGTGCAGAATCTGGCCCTCATGCTGGGACAGCAGGGAAGGGGTCTGAGGCATGTGCCATGGTTCCAGCAGTGACACTGCGCAAGAGGGGGTTACCAGTGTTGGCGTGGCCAGTCTGGTGCAAGGAGTACTATCCTTGGTTTGTCCTGTTTGATCTTTAGAAGAACTTTGGAGAGGAGAGGCAGAGGGGGAAAGGTAAAAACTGAGAGGCTTTCCCAAGTGAAGGACAGGGCATCCACTTTTTAAGCTTGTCTGTGGGGAGTCCTTGTGTAGAATTTGTCCAATTGGTAGTTCTGAGGAGAGGCAAACAGAGCCATCTCTGGGCTCTCCCATTTGTTTCTCAACATGTTGAATATCTTTGGTTCCAGTTTCCACTCATGTGGGTCCATGAGATTTCTGCTTAGGTAGTCTGCCAGTCGGTGCACTTGGTAGCTCAAGGCTGTGTTCCACGGAGCCATGGCTAGCCTGCAGAGAGGGTATGAGTGGGTTCCCCCCGCTTGTTTATGTACCACATAACAGTGATGTTCTCTGTCTTTACCAATAATTGTCCTGGAAGAATGTGGTCCTTGAAGGCAGTCAGAGAATTCTGTACATCTAACATTTCTTTTTGATTGACATGCAGGTGCATTTGACTCTGGTTCCATTTGCCCTGATTGCACTGCCCTGCCAAGTGAGCCCCCGATGCATAGTCTTTTAGGGTTTGGGCGGAAGGGGATAGAGTGAATGGCAGTCCCTTGTTGTGGTAGCAAGCCTCTGCCCACCAAAGGAACTCTGTCTTTATACAAGGGATGATGGGAAACTTATTCCAGGTCCTGAGAATCTTGACACCATAGGCTTTTTAGATACCATTATAGTTTCCTCATATGCAGTCTTGCATATGGAATTAGTAGGATGCAAGAGGCCATGAACTTCAGAGCTTGCAGTATTTTCCTTGCAGTGAGCTGGGTTTTTGTGGCCAGTAATTTGAAGTAGGCTGTCAGATAAACTTGTTTCTCTGACGTGCGTTAGACCATCTGGGAAGATGAGACCTAATGCCCTTGGGCACAGGTTTGCCATGGTGTAAGTAGCAGAAAAATGCAGTGGCTTATCCACTTTGAAATAGTCTGCTCTGAAATAGCCTTTCCTTCTGATCCTGCAGCATATGTCACTAGTAACTGCTCAGTTTTTCTTAGAGCTTTAGTCCTGCTCAAGTAGAATCTTAGCTGTCTGTGTACGTCCAATGAATGCAGAATCCTCTCCCCCTTGTTCTGCGGTTTTGGATAAAAGGTTGGCAAATGAATAGTTTGGTTAAGAGCCACACTGGAAACCACCTTAGGCATAAAAGGAGGATCGGTCCTCAGGGACACCCTGTCTAGATAAAAAAAGATAAAAAGCTCCACAGCCATGAGGGTCTGTAGCTCTGAGACTCTTCTTGCTGAAATAATTGCCAGGAGCAGAGCTGTTCTCCGTAAGAACTGTAGGTCTGCAGTAGCAGCTGGTTCAAATGGAGGCAGGGTGAGCTTTTCCAACACATAATTGAGGTCCCAAGCAGGAATTGGTGATCTTCTGGGAGGCCTTAAATTTTTGGCTCCTCTAAGATACTGCTTTAGTAAAGGATGAGAAAAGATTGGTGGCTCTGTGTTGTAATGAGCCGAGATGGCGGAGGAATGGATTTTTATTGATGAAAAAGATAGGCCTTTGTCAAGCATCTCAGTCAAGTATTGTAAAATCTGAGGAATATTTGGCTCTGCTGTATCAGTTCCTTGTGCTTGGTTTCAAGCACAGAATCTCTTCCATTTATCAGCATAAGATTTTCTAGTACTAGGCCTTCTGGCTTCCAAAATGACATCCATGACAGCTTTACTGAGAGGTGGTGTTTGAATAATTACATGATCAGCCATAATGCCAGGTTCAGTGTTTGGAGCGGATTGTGCAGGATTTGATTGTTTTGCTGGGACAGTAAGTGAGGTATTAGATGTAAGTACCAAGCTGGGAATTGAGACATGTTCCTTAGGATTGGGTACCAGTATTGGCAGGGCCAGTCTGGGGCAATTAGTATCATCTTTGGTTTCTCCTGTCTGACTTTTAGTAGTACCTTGGGAAGAAGAGGCAGGGGAGCAAAGGCGTAAACTGATAGGTTTTTCCAACTGAAGGATAGAGCATCCACTTTCCATGCTTGCCCGTGATAAGTCCTTGTGCAGAATTTTTTCAGTTGATAATTTTGAGGAGAGGCAAATAGGTCTATGTCTGGTCTCCCCCATTTCTTTATTATCATGCTGAAGACTTGTGGATCTACTTTCCACTCGTGAGGGTCCATAAGGTTTCTGCTTAAATCGTCTGCCAGAGTATTTTGCTTTCCTGGCAGGAATTGAGCTTGAAGATGTACTTGGTAAGTCAAGGCCGTGACCCACAGTGCCATGGCTAGTCTGCAAAGGGGGTATGTGTGCGTGCTCCCCTGCTTGTTTATATACCACATCACCGTGGTGTTGTCCGTCTATCTGTAGTTGTCCTGGATGAAGTAAGTCCTTGAAGGCTGTCAGGGCATTTTAAACAGCCAACATCTCTTTTTGATTGATATGCAGATGCATTTGTTTTGGGGTCCATATGCCCTGAATGCATCTTCCCGTCAGGTGGGCCCCCCATGCATAATCTGATGCGTCTGTTAAGGTTTGGCTGGCAGGGGGTAGAGTGAAAGCCCATCCCATGTTCTGGTGACATGTCTTTGCCCACCATAGAAACTCCTGTTGTAGGCAGGGAATGAGAGGAATCATTGCTTCCAGACTGTGACAATGTTGACTCCATAAACTTTTTAGGTACCATTGTAGTTTCCTCATATGCAGTCTTGCACATGGAATTAGTAGGATGCAGGATGCCATGAATCCCAAAGCCTGCAGAGTTTGTCTTGCAGATAACTGGGTCTTTGTTGTCATCAGTTTGAAGTAAGTAGTCAGTTGCCTTTGTTTGTCTGGCGTGAGGAAAGCCATCTGGGCAGTTGTATTCAAGCTTGCACCCAGGAATGTTATCTTTTGAGAGGGTACCAGTTGTGATTTCTTTTTGTTTATTGTGTACCCTAGGCATGTTAGAAGCCTTTTCACAAACACCAGGTGCTGAAGAAGAATGTCCTTTGTTCTCTGCTTGAATGAGACAGTCGTCCTAGTAAGGATAAATTTGTACACTTTTTTGTCTGCAAAATGCAATTACTGGTGCCAGGCACTTTGTAAAGACCCTGGGCGCAGTAGATAAGCCAAAGGGCAGCGCAGGGAGTTGGTAATGCAGAGAGCCAGCCTTGAAACGGAGGTATCTTCTGCACATTTCCCTTATTGGGATATGCAGGTATGCCTCTTTTAGATCTAATGTCACCAGCCAAGCGTTCTTGCCCAGCATGGGCAGAAGCTGCTGCAAAGTTAGCATTTTGAAATTTTGGAATGTCCAGGTATGTGTTCAAAATTGATAAGTCCAGTATCAGGTGCCAGGCCTTGTCTTTTCTGGGTACCAAGAACAGTTGAGTAAAACCCTTGTCCTTTTTCCTGTTCTGGTACTGGCTGAATGGCCCCCATATC
Organism: Protopterus annectens; assembly: GCF_019279795.1. Lineage (NCBI taxonomy): Eukaryota > Metazoa > Chordata > Ceratodontiformes > Protopteridae > Protopterus > Protopterus annectens. The sequence continues at coordinate 423,692,365 of NC_056725.1, forward strand.
CATGAAGGATGCAACCTGTTTCTGTGCTTCTGCCCATTGATTTTTTGGCAGATCCGGCCAACCATTTGCCATTGGCAGAGTATGGAAGTGGAATCTGTATCCCTGAGATACTATGTTTAGCACCCACTTGTCCTGGGTTATTAAATGCCAATTTTGAGCAAAAAGTGCTAATTTTCCCTCTAAGGGTGCTGCCAAAAGGTAAGTGCTTGGTGATGGTAGAGGGAAGTCATTGAGACCGTTTTCTTTAGGGTTGCGCTTCATCGAGGTAGAAGCTTCCCATTGCTTTGGCCTGTAAGAATCTTGTGCCTGGTATCTAGAACCTTTAGGGCGTCTGGATTTGCCCCTTTGAGCTCTGTTGGACACAGGAAAGGACCAATTTTTTTGTAGGCCAGTGTCTACTGAATCTTGGTGGCTGCACTTGTACGAAGTCTTTTGCAGTTTGCATAGACTCAGCTTTGTCTTCCATTTTCTTTAAAACCTCTTCTGCCTGAATACCAAACAGAGCATCATGCTGTAAAGGTGCATCCAGTAATTTAGCTTTAACATGAACAGGCAAATTTGGCTCTTTTAGCCAGGCATGCCTCCTAATCACAGATCCAGTAACTGCGGCCCTGCAGGAGGCCTCTAAGGAATCAAAACCACATTGCAAAGTATGCTTTCCAACTTGTTCTGCTGCATGCAATAATTCCTGCAATTCTTTATTTTCTGCACATTCAGAAATCAACATCATTTTCTGGTTCAGCAATCCTATAACATGTTGTTGATACTTGAGCATATGAAACTGGCAGTTTAAGGCCCCAATTGCCAAGGTTGCAGATGTATAAACCTTCTTTCCCCATCTATCCAGTGCCCTTGAATCTCTGTCAGAGGGGGTAGGATTTTTTGCTGTTGAGGCCTTAACCTCCTTTGGACCCTGTGAAATAGTTTCAGGGTCAGCAGCAGGGTTTCTAAATAAAAATTTGTGTGAATCAGGGACCCTGTAATATCTGTCAGGCTTGCTGGGAGCAGGAGGTAAGGAGTCTGGAGTTAAGCTTGACTCCGAAAACACATCATCCACAATGTCTAAAACAGGAGGTATGGCTAAAGGCCTATGCTGAGGGAGAAGGAGGAAATCCCTGAGCCTCTTTTTTGATTCTGAGATACAGGAGGTATGGCTAAAGGCCTATGCTGAGGGAGGAGGAGGAAATCCCTGAGCTTCTTTTTTGATTCTGAGAAATCTCGACTCTCCCAATGAAAATGCTCCCTCAAAGTATGCAAGGTTTCTCCAAATGAATAATCCTCAGGAGGTGATGCAGATGGGATAGATTCCTCTACATCAGAATCCTCATAGGGAGGTACAGATAATTCCTGATCAGAAGAAATAGAAACCTGATCTGAAGATTCACAATCAGGGACTTGCCTAGGCCTCTTATCAGGAGGGGGTTGGGAACCCCTGATCAAGGTAATTAGGTCTTCAGCCATTTTGATCATCTGTTTTTTTTTGGGCGTAGAGGCCTGTGCATGTGGCTCATGCGTCGGTTTTTTAGCTTTAGAAGTTGCTTTTGTCTTTGATTTTGAAGCTGGCGTCGGTTTTATATAAAATTGTTGAGGCCTGAATACACCCTCAGAAGCCGGTGCCTGCTCAGCGGCTCTGGACCCATCAGAGGGAGAGACATCCGTGGGTATAATACTCTGAGAATCTCACGGCATGCCGGACTCCACATGGGTCTCGGTAGGGGCCTGTGACTCGAAAGTAGCGGGTATCAGGGGCTGCGAAAACGCCTCACTGAGTACCGGCAAACCGGCGACTGGCTTAGGAGAAGCTTCGCTGTCGGTTTTGGACCTCGACAGTCTGTCTCTGTCCTTTTCTTTGCATTTTTTGTGTACTCCGGTAGTCGGATTGCTATCAGATGACATTTCAGGGTAGTTAAATATGTTTCCAAAGTATGTTGAGGCAAAAACATACCAACGCTTAATAGTGCGTTGGTTAAATCTAGCACAAAACCGACAGCCAGGCACGTTGTGATCAGGGCCTAGGCAAGGAGTACAGTATAAATGAAAATCTTTATGAGGTATTTGCTTCCCACAAGTAATACAATTATTAACTTTTTCTGACATCGGTATGGGGTAAGAAAAAAGTTTCCCCAATGTGGTACTTAGCTTTAGTGAAGACTTCGGTTCTGAAACTCGAACTCGAAAATTTCAGGAGTCGGCCGACCGGCACTTGCCAACTGCTTCGGGTATCGTGCGGCAAGAAAAACTGAAGACAATTGCGTCGGCTGCTTGTTTTACACTCCTGACGACCTGACGTCATGGAAGAGGAGACAGCAACTGACGCAGGACCCAAGACTTTGGAATTCAGGCTGACTGAGGGCAACCTGCCAGCAGATTACCCCAAATGTAATGACTGCAACAGTGAAACACGAAGAACATCCAGGAGGCTAAGAAATTTCCTTGCCGACACCTTTCGGGATAGCAGAGCTGCCTGGAAGTGGGAAGTTAAAGACATAACCTTGTACTGAGTTAGAAAGGTCTTCACTGCGTCTGTTCTAATTCTGCATCCGAGGAAAATCTTACCCTGGCTCAGGATCAGAGAAGATTTGGGGAGACTGGTGGTGAATTCTACGTTCTGCAGAAGGGACACGGTGAAATGTAGATGCTTTAGTAGAGCATCCCTGGACTCTTCCAGAATCAGGATGTCGTCCAGATAAGGATACATTTGTATCCCTTGAGTTCTGCAGAAGGCAATGGCTGGGGCCAGGCACTTTGTAAAGACCCTGGGGGCCATCAATAAACCAAAGGGCAAGACAGTAAAATGGAAATGAGAGGAAGGGACAAAGAAACGTAGGAATTGTCTGTGGGAATTCCTGATGGGTATGCACAGGTAGGCTTCCTTTAGGTCTAGGGTGACCATGAAGGCCTTGGCTGGAATGAGAGACAGCAAGGTGAGGAACGAGCGCATTTTGAAGGAGGGTACCTGAAGATGTAGGTTTAGAAAGGACAGATCTAAGATGGGTCTCCAGGGGCCATCTTTTCTGGGGACCAGGAAGAGATGGGAGTAAAACCCTTTTCCTTCTTGTCCTGGAGGAATGGGCTCTATGGTGCCTCGCTGAAGATCTGCCAGAACTTGTGACTTGTGGCATGAGATGGACATGATTTTTGGGGCGGGAAGGGATGCCTCTTCTGGATGGCTTCTCTTTCCAGGGCAGGAAGTACTCTTTTTGGATAATGTTTAAGACTCACTGGTTTGAAGTGATGTATTGCCAAAGGGGTAGACAGTGGGAGAGGCGGGCTAAGAGAGGGAGGTGGGCAAGGCAGTCACACATTACTGTGGCCTCCTCTGTCCTGAAAGTGTCATCTGGGTTGCTGTGGTGGAGCACAGGATCTGGAGTTAGTAGGTCTTCTGGCCCCTCTCCTGGACCTGGAAGAGGAGGACTCTGGACTACGTCTTACAGGTGTGGCTTTAGCAGGGTAATTCCTGTAATACTTGGGTATGTGCGACACCAGCAGGTGCTTAATGTCCTGCAGAGCTCTGCTTTTTTCTTGTAGATGTTTAAAAAAAGTCAGCGGATTGTTTTCCGAACAGCACATTGTGGTCCAGAGGGGTGTCCAGGATTTTAGCTTTGAAGTCCTCGGGGAGGTTCTGGAGTCTTAGCCATGAGTACCTCCTGAGGGCTGAAGCAGATGCTGGAGACCTAGCAGATGCTTCTGCAGCATCATAGCTGCTCCTTATGGAGTGCCTGGCTAGCTGTTGAGCTAAGGAAAATTTGGATTAGATGTCTGTGTTGCTAGGACTGTGAGGCAAGGAAGCCAGCATGGAGGAGGCTTGCGAGACCAAGTCTAATACATACCTGGTCATGTGGGTTTCATAATTTATGGCTCTGAAAGCCAAAGTAGAAGTGTACACCTTCTTACCCATCCTATCCTTGTACTTTACTGTCAGTGGTAGTAGGGAGGCAGAAGGCAACAGTCTAGATTGCTTATCTGCTGTGGTGGCAATAACAGCTGGGTCCACCAAGGGTGGCTTGACCAAGAATGTGTGGTCCTCTCGTACTATATAACACTTAGGGGCCGGAGGGTGGGAGTCAGGGGCCTTAGAGGCCGCACTGAAGGCATCAAAGTAAGCAGGCGGAACAGGGGGAACCGCTGAAGGGGAAGATGATTCCACTTGCAGCAGTTCAAAGTACCTTTTTTGGGTGTCAGTCATTTGGGAAGTGCCCCATTTAAAGTAATCCCTCATCTTAGTGATGGTATCACCAAAAGTAATGTCCTCAGGGGGAAGAGTCCCCCCCTCCACAGATTCCTCATCCGGAGTGTAATATTCCTGGGTGGAGGCAATCTGGGAAACATAATAAATGGAGTCCTTTGATGAAGAGAAAGAAGAGTCATGTTCTTCCCTGACCTGAGGGGTTTATGGATGGGAGGGAAGAAGCAGAGGCAGGTCTAGGCCTAAAAGCGGCAGGGTGGAAGTGGCTGAGGCTAAAGGCCTGCATGACAGAGGAAGTGAAAGCCTGCCAATCCAGTGTGACTTCTGAAGAAGAGGAGGTAATGTTTACTTTTCTGCTTCTTTTGGGCTAGAGAGGAAGTAGACAGTGTCCTGGCGTCGGGTCTGGAGATTAGCACATCCGAATTCTGGATCCTTGCCGGAGGAACCACCGAAACAGGTTCCCCCCTCGACAGGTGTCAATGTCTGGGTGAGTTCCAAGGACATGCCCATCATCGGCTGCAAAACTGCTTCCTTGAGGGATGCTCCAAGCACACCTCAACCCCTATATATTGGCAGTGCATCGGTAAGCGGAGCAGCAAGCGAGGAAGGCCTAGGAAACTTGGCCTTTTTGCGAGAAGGTTCAGGTGCAGCCCTCCAATGCACGATCCATCCTAAGGGCTGTTTGAGGCGTTGGTTCTCGAGGTAGAGGTTTAACGCGGCTAGATGGCTGCACAAGGTCTTAAGCACAAACGATTGACAAATAGCGCAGGAGGAGTGATCATGTTCCCTGCCTAGGCAAAAAACATCTGTCATGGGCACCCTTGAGGGGTATCTGGCGCCCGCATTGGCACTTTCCCTTTTTTCCTGACATCAGCTAAAGGCTACAACAACCAACCGTTAGCTATAACAATCGTCAAAAATAAGAAAGTTTGCAACCCAATGGACTACTACTTTAAAATGCAACGTCTATGAAAAAGCGATCGTACGATGCGAATGTCATCTGTGGCTGAAAAGGTCTGAGGACTGTGTGTGCAGACATCACATTTAAGGTCCCTTGGTTTATGGCCTTATGTGTGACGTCCCATGCACACTACAGCAGCCAAGCTGAAGCTTTTGTATAGAAGTTGACATACGAGTCGCCTGAGGGCAGGAAATCCCACACTTAGAATACTGCAACATAGGAATAGGAGGACATGCAATACTTCACAGCACATCCATATAAGCTGACTAAATATAACCACACCATGGAGGCTAAAGAGTGGGAGAGAAGTGCTGACATCCCAAGGTGCATCCCTTATGGTAGTTGAAGCAGCGCACCTAAACTCAATCCATCTGTTGCTGATGGAAAGAAAACCACACACAAAGATTTAAAGGGTCTTGACAGTAAACTCTGTTAACCGGAACTCAAGCAACCGTCACTCTCGAGCAACTAACAAAAAAAAATAGAAATAACAGTACAATTTTCATGTGTTGCACTTTGTTTTCCCCTCGCAGAAGCATACCTTATGCAGAAGAATACCTTATGTTTTTAGAGTTTTAAAAAGGAAGACAGGAATAAATCCTCTCTCTCCCCAACCTGAGAACAAGTCAAACCAAACAAATAGTACAGGGTTCAGTATTAGTCAGGCCTGTGTTTAATAGTAACTTTCAAGCAACTAGAAAAGTACAGTTGTGTACACTTGCCATAAATGTAGGTGTTCGAGTGTATTCACTGTTGCAGTTATCACACTTGGTTTATCCTGCCAGGGGTAGTCCTCAGTCAGCCCAAATACCAGAGGTTTAGTATATCTGCGTCAGTTTCTGTCATTCCAGGACTGACGTCAGGTCGTCAGTGGTATAAAATCAGGCAGCAGATGCCATTACATTAGTTTTTCTTGCCCCAACTGTCAGAAGCCCCCACATATGGAGCTAGGTTATGGTGGAAGAAGAACACCAGTAGAAAGTAAATACCTAAAATTCCCTGTAAGGAGAGAGAGAGAGAGAGAGAGAGAGAGACAGACAACGGGGATGGAGGGTGAGAAACCAGGACTGAAACAGTGAATACACTCAGACATCTACATTTATGGTAAGTGTACACAACTGTACTATGTTCTTCTTGTTTCACTGTTGCAGTCATCACACTTGGGTTGATTCCCAAAGTTGAAGAAAAGGGAGGAGGCAGTCAAGAAGACTGGGGGCTGTCTAGGATGTCCTGCAAGATTGCAGTGGCAAAACCTGCCATGGATATGGAGAAGACAGGCAGGTGGTAATGCTTAGTGAAGGTAAGTCCATGTTGCAGCCTCCAGGATGTCCCTGGTGGGGACCCTTCTGAGAAAAGCTGCAGAGGTGGAGGTTGCCCTGGTGGAATGCATCCTGATCCCCTTTGGGGGTGGTTTGCAGTGCTGTTTGTAGCAGAAATGGATGCAGTGTGCTATCCATTTGGGTATTGTTTGGATATGGCCTTGCCCTCTGCCCCTGCTGCGAAGCTGACTAGCAATTGGTCAGTTTTTCTAAAAGATTTAGTCCTATTCCAGATCGAATCTGAGCTGTCTGTGCACATCTAGACAGTTAAGAATCCTTTCCCCCTTGTTTTGTGGATTAGGGAAAAAGGGCAAATGAATGGATTGGTTTAGAGCCACACTGGACACCACTTTAGGCATGAAGGATGGGTTAGTTCCAAGGGAGACCCTGTCAGCATAGAAAATGATGAAGGGCTCTATAGCCATGAGTGCTTGTAGCTCTGAAAATGTTCTAGCTGAAGTGATGGCCAGAAGCAAGGCTGTTTTCCAAGAGAGGAATTATAACTGTTGAAGCTGCAGGTTCAAAGGGGGGTAGGGTGAGTTTTTCCAACACAAAGTTAAGGTCCCCAAGCTGGGGTAGGAGCTCTCCTGGGTGGCCTTAAGTTGTTAGCCCCTCTTAGGAAATGTTTGATGAGAGGGGGTGAGAAGAGAGGTGGCTCTGTGCTGTAATGAGGAGAGATGGCAGAAGCATGAATTTTAATAGAAGAGAAGGATAGACCCTTGTGCTGTAGGTCTGCTAGGTAATCCAGGATGAGAGGTAGGGAGGGCTGTGCTGTTTTGGCTCCCTTAGCCTGGATCCAGGTGCAAAACCTTTTCCACTTGTCGGCATAGGATTTTCTAGTTCTGGGGCATCTGGCCTCATGTATAACATCTATGACTTGTTTGCTTAGGCTGGCAGCTTGAGGAGAGGTCTGGGAATAAGCCAGGCTGCCAGGTTGAGGGTCTGCAATTGGGGATTCATGAATTCTCCATCCTTCTGGGCCAGGAGTGTTGGGATCTGAGGTAGATGCCATGGTAGCAGGCTATGCAGCAGTGGGTACCAGTGCTGGCATGGCCAGTCTGAGGCAATCAGGATTGCCCTGGGTTTTTCCTTCCTTATTTTGAGCAGTACCCTTGAAATGAGTGGTAGAGGGGGAAATGCATAGACCCATTGGAAGGGTAGAGCATCCACTTTCCAGGCCTTGCTGTGAGGCTTCCTGGTGCAGAATTTGCTGAGCTGATTGTTGTGGGAGGCAAAGTAAAGAGGTCCACCCTCAGGGTGCCCCATTTCTGGGTTACAAGTGTGAAGGTTATGTGGTCTAGCTGCCACTCGTGTTGGTCTAGCAGGTTTCTACTTAAGTTGTCTGCCAGAGAGTTTAGGGAGCCTGGCAGGAAAGCAGGTGAATTTGCATGGCTGAGGGAGGCAGTGTGCCAAAGGGTCATGGCAAGCCTGCAGAGAGGATAAGAGTGAGTCCCTCGCTGCTTGTTGATATACCACATTACTGCGGTGTTGTCTGTTTTGATTAGTAGAGGCCCCGGGGAGAGTAGGGGTCTGAAAGCTGTCAGGGCGTGCTGAACAGCTAGCAGCTCTTTTTGGTTGATGTGCAGATGTATTTGATTTGGGCTCCAATGGCCCTGAATGCACCTGCCATCCAGGTGTGGACCCCAGGCATAGTCTAATGCATCTGTGGTTAGGGTCTGGGTGGCGTGGGGCTATGAAAAGGGAAGTCCCTTGTTGTGGTTGCATGCTGCTGCCCACCAAAGAAAATCTTTCCTTAGACAGGTATCATTGGTATGATAGTGTCCAGGTCTTCAGTGTTGACACCAAAGGCATTTTAGGTACCATTTTAGTTTCCTCACTTGCAGCCTGGCATATGGAATGAGTAGAATGCAGGAGGCCATGAACCCTAGAGCTTGCAGGATTTTCCTTGCGGATAACTGGGTTCTGCTGGCTAGTTGAGAGAAGTAGGCTGTCAGGTAGGCTTGTTTTTCTGGAGTAAGGAATGTCATCTGGGATGCTGTGTCCAGGCTTGCTCCCAGGAATACAATTTTTTTGTGTGGGGACTAGTTTTGACTTCTTTTCATTGACAATATACCCCAGGGGGGTCAGTAGGTCCTTTACAAAGGTCAGGTGCTGTAACAGTTTTTCCTGACTGTCTGCCTGAATCAGGCAATTGTCCAAGTAAGGGTAAATCTGAATATTTGTCTGCAAAAAGCAATGGGCTGGAGCCAGGCATTTTGTGAAAACTCTGGGAGCAGTGGATAAGCCAAAGGGAAGAGCAGAGAAATGAAAGTGCAAAGATCCTGTCCTGAACCATAGATATTTCCTGCAAGATTCCCTCTGATTGGGATGTGTAGGTAAGCCTCTTTTAGGTCTAGGGTGGCTAATCAAGCATCCTTGGAAAGCATAGGAAGAAGCTGCTGGAGGGTGAGCATTTTAAATTTTGGTATCACCAGAAAGGTGTTTAGAATGGATAGATCTAGGATTGGGTGCCGGATGCCCTCTTTTCTGGGTACCAGAAAAAGTCTGGAATAGAAACCTTGGCCTATCTGGTCTGCAGAAACATGCTGAATTGTCCTCATGGACAGCAGGGAATGCACTTGCTTTTTGGCCACTACCCACTGGTTTGGAGGAAGATCTGGGAACCCTTTTGGGGTTGGCAGTGTGTGGAAATAAAATTTGTATCCCTTGGACACTATATGTTGAGGACCCATCGGTCGTTGGTAATAGAGGCCCAGGTGTTTGTATGGAAGGAGTGTTTTCCTCCTAGGGGCACAAGCAGATGGGCAGAGGTAAGGGGTGGAGGTGTGAAGTCATTGTGAGTTCTTACCATAAGGGAGTGGCTTAGCACTCCCTGTTTTTGAAGAGGAGGAACTCCATTGCTTAGATTTCTGCATTACCTGGGACTGCTGTCTGGGGGTTCTGTTTCCCCTGGGTCTGGGCTGAGCTGGCCTGCAGGGGGCCGGAAAGGACCAGTGCTTGGAGGGGCAATGCCTACTGAACATCGGAGGCTGGACCTGTAAAAAGTCTTTAACTGTCTGCATAGATTTAGCTTTTTCTTCCATCTTTTTTAAAACCTTTTCTGCCTTGGCGCCATACAAATTGTCTTTGTTCAATGGAACGTCCAATAATTTTGATTTGACATGGTCTGGCAAGTTCTGTTCCTTAATCCAAGCATGCCTTCTGAGGACAGAACCAGTGACTGCTGTCCTGCAAGATGACTCTAGGGTGTCAAAGCCACATTGCAAGGTGTGCTTATTAACTTGGCTTGCAGAATGCATGAGCTCTTGTAATTCTATAAGCAAGAAAGGAAGATAATTTTTGTTTGAGTAGTTCCATGGTATGCTGCTGCTATTTCAGCATGTGGAACTGACAATTTAGTGCTCTAATAGCAGGAGTTGCAGGGGTGTATACTTTTTTACCCCATCTGTCTAAAGCTCGGGAATCCCTGTCTGAGGGGGTGGGATTCTTAGCTAGGGTTGCTTTAATTCCTTTAGGTCCTTGAGAGATAACCTCTGGGTCAGCAGTAGGATTTCTAAAAAGGAATATGAGAGAGTCAGGGATTCTGTAGTACCGGTCAGGTTTCTTGGGAGTAGGAGGAAGGGTGTCAGGAGTCAAACTGGATTCCATAAAAACATCATCCACAACATACAGGGCAGGAGGAATGGCTAAAGGTCTGTGCTGTGGTAAATCTAATTCCCCCGAGTCTCTTTTTTGATGGAGGATAGTCCTGACATTCCCATTGGAAATGCTCCCTTAAGGTATGTAGGATTTCACCAAATGAAAAATCCTCAGGTGGAGAGGTAGAAGGAATGGATTCCTCTGCATCAGCATCCTCATAAGCAGAGAGGGGTTGCATGTCTTCATTTTCAGAAGCATCAGAGGCATCGGACTCCTGTTCAGATAAAACCACTGGGGACAAGTCTCTTCCTTCTGGAAGGGGTCGCCTGGCTTCCCCTAATAAATATAATTAGGTCTTCTGCCATTTTAAGCATTTGAGATTGAGGCATGGAAGCAGCTGCTTGAGTCATTTTTTTGGGTGTAGTTCGTACCCTGGGCCTTAGAACCTCGGTAGTTTTAGAAAGAACTGAAGACGTGAAAGAAGTAGTCGGTTTGTGTCGAGTACTGATAGTGCGAAGAACTTCCTTGGAAGCCGGTGCCTGCTCAGCGGCACCAGACCCATCCAAGGTAGAGACATCCGCAGGATCTTTAGTCGAAGAGTCTTGCAGCATACCTGACTGCAAAAGGGTCTCGGTAGCGGCCTGCAAATCCACAGAAGCGGGCATCAGGGGCTGAGAAGCCTCACTGAGGACTGGAGAACTGACTACTAGCTTAGCCGAAGTGTTGTTGGCAGCTTTGGACCTGTGCGGTCTCTGTCTTTATCCTAATGTTTGTTCAGAAGATCGGTAGTTGGGATGGCTTACTGAAGCCATACCGGAGATCGAGGACTGAGCGAAAATATCTAGCTACAATAAGGGCCCGACGATGTATAGTTCTGGCGTTGAACAAAGCACAAAAGCGACAGTTAAGGACATTGTGGTCTGGGCCTAAACAGGTGACACAGCAAGAATGGAAGCCTCGTGTGGTATTTGCTTTCCACAGGCGAGACAATTGTTAACTTTTTCTGACATCAGTTAGAGCAAGAAAAAAGGATCCCCAACAGGGTACTTAGCTTTAGAAGACTAACTTCAATTCGGAAATGACACCTCAGCGGCCGACCGGCACTTGTGCAAACTACTACTTTGGGCTCCTTGGCAAGAAAGACTGATGTAACGGCATCGGCTGCCTGATTTTATACCACTGACGACCTGACGTCAGTCCTGGAGCAACAGCAACCAATGCAGAAATACTAAGCCTTTGGTATTCAGGCTGACTGAGGACTACCCCTGGCAGGACAACCCAAGTGTGGTGACTGCAACAGTGAAACATGAAGAACATCTACAGTTATCCGGCATCTACCAGTCCCCATGGGTACCGGTTAACTGACAGTTTATACTATATATGGTCTGACTTTGTCTAAGGAAGACTTTTCTTACCATATTAGATGCATTAGACTCTGGGCCCAGGATCAAGCAAGAGACCTTTGTGCCAGACCCTGTATTACCCCCCTCCCAATTATAATGCTTACTGTGAGGTGAAGCAAGCATCAAGCTTTCTTCACCTTCACTTACAAGTGGTTGGTAAGAAGCAGAAAAACTTGGGCAGGTCTTCAAATCATACGACTCTCCCAGACAATCCAGGCCAAACAGATTACAGGTCCTAGTATATCAAACTGCTGTAGAATACTTTTAAGGTTTTAGATTACAACAATGCAAGTTGGAATTAACAGCGGAATTATGCTAATGACAGAAAAGGTCTTCAGATAGTAGGAGCTGGTGAGGAACTTAAACCATGGGATGAGTGTGTGTGCCAGTAAGTACCAAGCACAACCCAGAGTATAAAAGATGGTCGGTTTGTTTTTTTCAGCTTTGCTAAGTTGATAACATAACGGAGAACACAACAATGGGGCTACAACGATATATTAAACTGACTACATCCCTAGTGCCAGACAATGTAAAAGGCAATATTACAATCTGTCTGATCTTCTGGAATCATTAGTATGCACACAGGCATACAGCACAAGCAGTCCTGATTTAAAAGTAGGCAGCCAAGAAGAGCTATCACAAAGTACTACAGAGATGCACAGTGAAGACCTTGAAATTCAATGTCCACAATGCAGCATTTAAGCGAATAGAAAAGACCCGTATCTAAAAGGGAAGGTAAATATCCTGTAACAAGTTTCATTAGCAAACTATGGATATTTGACCCTTACAGGAATGTGACTAAGGGAATAATTAAATGGTTCTGGAAGACAATTCTAGATGCAGTCAGGTGTATATTTCGCTGAATAACCATACCCAAAGCTGACAAAACATGAAAACAGAAGGTACAATTATCATCATATCTATTGTTTTTGTACACAGGAAAAGGAGGCATCAAGTTGATATGGGGTGGAATGTGTAGGCAGGATACAAGGGCATAAAAATGGCTAGATTAAAGCCTGTCATTAGCTCGGCACTAAAGAATCTGAGGTCATTATACTGTGCGCTTTTACACAGTCAAACACAAAAAATTCAGACCAAAAACAAAAAAGACAAGTTATGCACTTAACATAAAGACAGATAACTTAGGATGAGCAGGGTCCACCCTCATTAACCAACAGGAATGAAACTGCACACTTAGTCATTTTGGCATTTGAAAGGTTCTACCAACTAAGTTCCTCTCCAGATCACAAGGGTGCTTCTTGAAGGAAGCATAACATTAATGATTCTACTGACCATGTGTGTGGTGATGCAGAGTAGAGGAGGATGTTTAAGTTGACAAGGCTGCATCTGCTCATCCAGACTTATTATGGTAAGTAAGTTTTTTTTCAATTGCAATGAGGAGGTCCACCTTCATTGATCAACAAGACAAAGTTCCATTCTTATCATCCTAAGTAGCCATCATGGGCACATAACTCCTATCATTATGGCTTCAAGAGAGATCACAGCCGGCTTACAGTTCTTGCAAAAGTATTTAGTGAAGCCCATGTGAGAGATACACAATCATCATCTAATGACACTTTCATGAAAAGCCCGAAATGCAATCACTGCTTTAGTTAAATGTGCAGCTGGCATAGAGGGAACTGTCTTGTGCTTTACAAGAGAATTTCACACAATTAATAAAATAACTTTAAAGTCGAACAATTTTTTGGGGAAATGAGAAACTGACCTTCCTGACTGTGCTTTGGTTCTGTCTACATAAAAACGAATTCATGAAGTAGTCACGTTTGAGTAGTTAGCAGAGAATACAGGCAAACAGTGTACGTCTGCAGCTTAGTCTGTCATGACAATCAACTCTTTCTGGAAGAAGGTTTTATGCACAAGGCCTGTAGTTCAGATATACTTATTGTAGAGTTTATGGTAATGGCGGCTGGTGACTTCAAATCAAAGGGGGGCTGCAGGAGACAGCTGAAAGGTGTGTGACCAACTAGAAAGGGATGAAGCTATGCTAAAAAACAGAAAAACTGTGACTAATTAAATACGCTGCCCTGGGTGCCAAACCATCATTATGACAGTCCAATCAAGACAAAAGAAAGTGTAGAAGAAAAAAAATACTTCAATGCATTGGCTACATGACAGCTTACTTAATATCTAGATGGAAACAGATTGTGAGGCATGAAAAAATTATTTTTTTAAATACACTACTGGAATGCCAGTCAAAATCAAGTATAAAAAAACAAGCATTACTCAACTCAAACCACTTCTCCTTGCACTGCAGTTCTAATTAGAATTAATATTCAGGTTTATAGAAGTACCAAATAACATGCTGAAAGTAGCAATCTCTGTGATACCCCCCACTTCTAAAAATATCTCTTATCCAAAAAAGACCTGCTGCCTAACAACTCATGATCAAAGTTGAAAATGAACAGCAAACAAGAAACAAGCTCAAGATAAATTGCTTAAAGGATTACTGCACAGGTTATGGACAACACGATAGGTTGGCATTTTGTTGAGTTTACGTGTAAAGCCTGCAAAGATGACTGCAAGTCTCCAACAAATGTAATGAGGTTCTGAAAATACTATACTCCTGTCCTTTATTACAAATACTGTCATATGCATTTCAATACCCAAGGCTTACACGCTAGCTAGTTATGTAAATATTCTCTGCATGGCCACAACAAAAGGCTTTCAGTGTTGGTAATTCTTTAACAGTATGTTTATTAAAGCTTACTTGCATCTTACAATCTCAGACAAGCTTACCTGACTGTCATTAAAGCATTGCTAGTTAAACACAGACCAACAGGTATTGCAACAACATGCATTTTCTGAATAAGAAGCATAAATCAACAGTATAAAAATATGACAGAAAAGTACAGTTTTGTACCTACCATAAATGTAGATGTTCGAGGATCCACATTGCTGCAGTCCTTACTATTGGGTAGTCCGCTGTCCAGTCGGCCCGAATACCAGAGTATATGGCTGACGTCGGTCAGGGCGCATTAGACTGACGTCAGTACGTCAGGGTACTAATGCGCATGACCGACGTCATATCCTCAGTCTTTTCTTGCCCCAGATGTCAGAAGACCCTAAAAAGACAAGGCCCAAAATACCTGCACCAAAAATATGTACAATATATACAAAAATATATACAAAAATATCAACATATAACCTCACCTACACAACCACCCCTAAACACAGAGGGGAAGGAGGGAGGGTAAATTGGACTGCAGCAATGTGGATCCTCGAACATCTACATTTATGGTAGGTACAAAACTGTACTATGTTCTTCGTCCCACATTGCTGCAGTCCTTACTATTGGGTAGAATCCCAAAGCAGAGGTAAGGGAGGCTGGCAAATCATAAAGAAGTAGGAGCTGACAACATGCCTTGCAAAACAGCTGTGGCAAAACCAGCCCTAGACTTAGAGTAGATAGGAAGGTGATAATGCTTAGAGAAAGTATGCACTGAACTCCAAGTAGCTGCCTCCAAAATATCCTTAGTTGCCACCCCCCTTAGAAATGCTGTTGAAGTGGCAGTAGCCCTAGTGGAATGAGGCCTAATCCCAGCTGGAATCTCCTTGCCATGATGGGAATAACAAAATGCAATGCAAAACCCAATCCACCTAGAAATAGTTTGTTTTGACACAGGCTTGCCCTGAACTCAAAGCAAAAGAAACAAACAACTGCTGAGACTGCCTAAAATCCTTAGTCCTGCTTAAATAATAACGCAATTGCCTGTGTACATCTAAAGTGTGCAAAATCTTTTCCCCTTTATTTTGGGGTCTGCATAAAAAGTAGGCAAATGAATAGTTTGGTTTAAAGCCACACTAGAAACCACCTTAGGCATAAAGGAAGGATTAGTGCGTAATGATACCCTATCCTTATGGAAAATCAAAAGGGCTCTACTGCCATAAGGGCCTGCAACTCAGACACCCTTCTTGCAGAAGTAATAGCCAACAGAAAAGCAGTCTTCCATGACAAGTATTTCAATTCAGCAGTAGCCGCAGGCTCAAAAGGTTGTAGAGTAAGTTTTCCAACACAAAATTGAGATCCCAAGCAGGAGTAGGAGCTCTCGTGGGGTCTTATATTCTTTGCCCTCTAAGAAACTGCTTGAACAAAGGATGCGAAAACAATGGTGGGTCACAATCATAGTGAGCTGAAATTGCTGCAGCATGAATCTTAATGGAAGAGAAGGACAAACCTTTGTCCAATAACTCAGTAAGATATTGAAGAGCCACACTCAAATTAGGCTCAGAAATCTCCAAATTCTTTGCTGTACTCCAAAGTAAAAATCTCTTCCATTTTTCTGACACTTTCCTTGTACTAGGTCTTCTAGCTTCCATAATCACATTTAAAACTTGTTGAGGAAGTTGAGACCTGCTGTGTTTCAACACAGAATATGCCAGGCTGTTAGATGAAGAGAGTGAAGCTTGACATTGAGCAGATGACCGTCCTTCTGAGATAACAGATGAGGAATCAAAGGTAAAGGCCATGGAGGCTTCCTTACCAGACTCCTTAGTAGTGGGTACCAGTGTTGCCGAGGCCAATCTGGAGCTATCAAAATCATCCTTGGCTTGTCTTGTCTGACTTTTAATAGCACCTTTGGAAGAAGAGGCAGAGGTGGAAAGGCATACACATGAAGGTTTTTCCAACGGAAAGACAGAGCATCCACTTTCCAAGCTGTGTGATGAAACCCCTTTGTGCAAAACTTTGGCAGCTGGTGGTTTAGTGGAGAAGCGAACAGATCTATGTCTGGAGTTCCCCATGACACTGTCAATTTCTGAAATACATGAAGATCCAGTTTCCACTCGTGGGGATCCATGATTTGTCTGCTTAACACATCTGCTAAGGAGTTCTGTGCTCCTGGCAGAAACCTTGCCTGAAGAGTTAGTTGCAAGCTTAGCGCAGTCTCCCATAAAATCATTGCTTGCCCGCATAGAGGATAAGAATGTGTTCCCCCTTGCTTGTTGATGTACCACATGACAGTTGCGTTGTCTGTTAGAATCAACACCTGCCCTGGAAGAAGTAACTCCTTGAAAGCCATTAATGCAAACTGGACTGCTAACATCTCCTTCATGTTGATATGTAGATGCTGTGGTCTGGCAGGCCACTTGTCTTGTATCCACTTTCCATTTAGATGAGCTCCCCAAGCAATGTCCGAGGCATCTGTCGTTAAAATCTGACTCGCCTCTGGCCGGGTCACAGAGAGTCCCTTGTTTAGGTGACATTCCTGAGCCCACCACAAAAATTCTTTTTGAAGGCAAGGTATTATTTGAATGACAGTGTCCAAATCCTGGCAGTGCTGTGTCCATACATTTTGAGATACCATTGTAGCTTCCTCATATGCAGTTTGGCATTGGGAAGCACCAGAATACAAGATGCCATGAACCCTAATGCTTGAAGGACTGTCCTTGCAGTCAGCACGGACTGATGAGATAGTTGATGGAAGTAAAGTGATAGACTCTTTTGTTTGTCCGGGGTTAAAAAGGCCATCTGGGCTGCTGTATTCAGTCTCACACCCAGAAAGCACGTCTTGAGAGGGTACTAGACTGGACTTTATTTCGTTCACAGAATACCCTAGGCATCTTAGCACTGCTATAACATATTCCAGATGCTGTAGAAGGTCTTCCTTTTCTTGAGCCAGAATCAGGCAGTCGTCCAAGTAAGGATAGATTTGAATTCCGTTTAGCCTGAAGTAAGCTATCACTGGAGCCAGAACCTTTGTGAATACTCTGGGGACAGTAGATAAGCCAAAGGGCAATGCAGAGAACTGATAATGAGAATTTCCAGCTCGAAGACGCAGATACTTCCTGCAACTTAGTCTTATAGGCACATGAAGGTAAGCTTCCTTGAGATCTAAAGTTACCATCCAGTGATCTTTGCCCAGCAGAGGTAAAAGCTGTTGTAACGTCAACATTTTGAACTTGGGAATGTCCAGATAAGTGTTGAGGATAGATAAATCCAAAATTGGTCTCCACGTATTCCCCTTCTTTGGTACTAGGAACAGGCGAGAATAAAATCCTAGGCCCCTTTCTGATACAGGGACTGGCTGAATGGCCCCTATTTGGAGTAACAGAGAAATTTGCTTGTGAGCCTCTTTCCTTTGTGGAGGAGGAACATCTGGCATGCCTTTGAAAGGGGCAATGTATGGAAATAAAACCTGTAACCGTGGTGAATGATATCCAACACCCATCTGTCTTGAGTAATTAAATCCCAATTTCCTTTGAAAAGAGACAGTCTTCCTCCCAAAGGAGCTGCCAGACGAGAATCTACTGGCAGCTGAAAAGGCAGGTCATTGGGTCTGTTTACGAAAGGACTGACCCCTGCCCTCACCAGAAGTCTGAGCAGGTGAACTCCCTGTTCTAGGCTTAAAAGAACCTTGAGCTCTGCCCCTACCACGTCTAGACCTACCCCTAGACTGGGAATCATAAGCAGGATATGTCCATCCCTTAGTAGGCCAATTTCTACTAAACTTGGTGGCTGCACCTGCAAAAATCTTTAACAGTTTGCATAGACTTAGCTTTGTCCTCCATTTTCTTTAAAACTGCTTCCACAGGCGAACCAAACAACACATCAGACTGTAAAGGAGCATCCAAAATCCTTGTCTTAACATGCTCAGCTAAATTCTGATCCCTCAACCAGGCATGCCTGCGAAGAACAGAACTAGTGGCAGCCACCCTCGAGGAGGCCTGTACAGCATCAAAACCACATTGCAAAGAATGTTTACCCACTTGTTCAGACACATGAACTAAATCCAGCAACTCTTTACACTCAATACCTTCCGCCAAAGCATCCACCTTAGATTTCAGTTGTGAAAGGAGAGAATTTTGATATTTAAGCATGTGAAACTGACAATTCAACGCCTCATGGCTAAAGTGGAAGAAGTATACACTTTCTTTCCCCATCTATCCAAAGCCCTTGCCTCTTTATCAGTGGGAACAGGGTTTTAACCACAGAGGCCTTAACACCTTTAGGTCCCTGAGAAACAGTTTCCGGGTCTGCCCTAGGACTCTTAAAAAGATACTTATGAGCTTCAGGCACCCTATAGTACCTATCAGGTTTAACAGGAGCAGGAGGCAAAGAATCAGGGTTCAGGGAAGCCTCTGCAAAAACATCTTCCACCACATTCAACACAGGAGGTATAGCTAAGGGCCTATGCTGGGGCAAAAACAAGAATTCCCTAAGCCTTTTCCTGGAATCAGAGTAATCCTGGCCTTCCCATTTAAAGTGCTCCCTCATGGAATGCAGTCTCTCTGAAAATGAGAAATCCTCAGGAGGAGAAGCTGTAGGAGTGGAATCATCCACATCAGAATCAGAATAAGGAGGATACTCCTGCAAATCTTCCAGAAGACTCAGAAGCCTCTGAACACTGTTCAAAACTATCAAACTCGGTTCCACCCTAGGCCTCTTATCAGGAGGGGGCATAGAACCTCTAATCATAGTAATCAAATCTTCTGCCATTTTAAGCATATGTTTCTTAGGCACAGAACCCGAAATGCTAGGAGAAGCCCCCACTGAAGCTGAACTTGGCCTACCTCTCAAAGAAGTTTTGGCAACAGAAGGAGAGGCTCTAACTACCTTGGGAAGAGAGGGAAGAACAGTTACCTGAGAAGCCCCCTCAGCCTGGCCTACCTCCTGAGAAGGCACATCCTGTAACAGTAAAGTCTCTGCCTGAGACTGCAAAGAAACTCCTGGCAAAACCTCTGGCTCCACTGAGCCTTCTAAAGAACCGACGTCCGGGACTGCCGGTTCATCAACCCTAGGCTTCGCTGTTTTGTCCTTGCGCTTCTTGACGAAGCGGGCCGGAGCATCCGACGGCATTTTATAATTGCAACGCTTCCCAAACACTAACCTGGCACAGTCTAACCTCCTCTTAATAGTGCGTTTGTTAAACCTAGCACAAGAGCGGCATCCAACAACGTCGTGCTCAGGCCCTAAACAAGGTATACACAAGGTATGGTAATCCCTATGAGGTATCTGTTTCCCACAAGAAATACAGTTATTCACTTTTTCTGACATCCGGTTAAATACTGAGGCAAGAAAAAAACAAAATGTTCCCCAACGGGGTACTTAGCCAACTCTGATTCGGTCCGAAACTCCGGTTTCGGAAATATTTCAGAACGCCAACCTGCACTCGCAAAACTGCTTCTGCATCGGACCATGCGGCAAAAAAGACTGAGGATATGGCGTCGGTCATGCGCATTAGTACCCTGACGTACTGACGTCAGTCTAATGCGCCCTGACCGACGTCAGCCATATACTCTGGTATTCGGGCCGACTGGACAGCGGACTACCCAATAGTAAGGACTGCAGCAATGTGGGACGAAGAACATCCATAATATTCTGCAAAATCAAGGACAGATGAAAAGCCACTCTAGTACTTGTGCCTGTCTTGGATGGGGGGATGCTCTGCACACTTCCACTGCATAACTGCTCCTTGCCTTGCTTGGACACATCCAGAGTCACTACATGGGGGAGTGGGGTACAAAAAGTATGTCACAATTTGAAATGTCTCTGGCTGACTGTGATGACCCTTTCACATTTGTCATAACTCTTAACCTCAGTGCAAGAAATCTGGACAAAACCATAAATAGAAGCGGGACAAAGGCCCAAAAATAAGGACAATTTTAAATATTGCTCTTATAAACTTAGAAAGATAATAGAACAGTAGGTCTTGCATTAGTATGAATTTTCTGAAGGGTATGAAATCTGAAAACTCAAATGTCTATCATTATTTTCTAACTTCAATCTTTAATGATTTGCCACTAATTTGTCAGAAAACCACAATTTTATAAAAAACGGACCAAAAATGTGATGCAAAAATATAAAACAATCACACAATACAGCTCAAAGAAGGAACATTTTTTAACATTAGTACTGTTAACTTGAGCAGCTGACAAAATAAGAATCTACATGAATTTCTGAAATTAAAAGTAATCTATAACTCTGATCATTACAATTACTTATTAACTGTAAACCCTACAGATTTCTTCCAAATTTGCCATTTTGCAGAGGGATTATTAGGGGGAGAGCAACACTAAGTCAAAATCGAGGAGAGTTGAGAGGTTTGGATATACCAAATTCTATAAAGCAATTTATTTGCATGCACCTCAACACAGGAAATCTGGACAAGGCCAAATATATTGCGGGAACATACAAACAGTACTAAAAATTGCTCTTGTATAAACAGACAGTTGACAGAATAACAGGTCTTGCTTTAGCATGCATTTTTCTGAAGGTATGAAGTCTGCAACTCAATGTCTGTCATTATTTAGTGACTTTGTTCCTAATAATTTGCCAGAAAACCACAAATTTAGAAACCAAAAATAAGAAGCAAATACCTATTCATTTTGCAAAAATCTGGACACTTGGGAGGTAAAGTTCAGCTGGGACTGTCTGAGTTTGGTCGAATGGGGTTGCCCCCCAGTAGCCATTTCAATGTCCCATTACTTGGCTATTTCACCCCATTTACCATGAACACCGCGGTGGTGACGCTGCGGTAGCATTGTCGCCTCACAGTAAGACGATGTCCGGTTCAATTCTCAGCTATAGCGTCTTCTGCGTGGAGACATGCGTGAATGGGCGTACCTTCGTTGAAGGTTGTGCGTCAGGGCTGGTAACTCGGCAGGTAAATATCTACTACCAATCATTAGCAGACCGGAGGTTCCGCTGTGGCGACCCCTGGCTGGGAAAAGCCAAGGGACACAACTATAATATGCATACTGCTTTACTTCTATGATGATTTGGATTTCATTTAAAAGTTTTATTTTACATTTTACAGCAGAAACACTAATAGACATCTGCTAAACAAAGCAATGCAGTCTCACAATGAAAACAAACTTAGCATTAAAACTTCTCTGACCTTGAAACTCACATTCATTGAAACAGTATTGAAACCCACATTCAAAGAAAATACATCAGTGGCAGACAGAAATTAACTCTGGGCTGTTTTCAAATCATAGGCCCCTAGCACAGGAAACACACATGTGTTCTTTGATGCACCTTCCTGACTCTATTAAATTATATTCCTTATATAATACAGTACAGTTGTTAGAAGGTGTTTTAAATGTATTGTTTTGAATATTTTTTCCAGTACACAATAAAACGAAATGTATGCACCAATGACGACAAAACTGCCCAATTAAGAACATTGCCATCATAAAAGTCTACTCAAACTTCTACAATCCACCAATATCAGTAAATATGCACAATCTCTGCAGAAG
Organism: Protopterus annectens; assembly: GCF_019279795.1. Classification (NCBI taxonomy): domain Eukaryota; kingdom Metazoa; phylum Chordata; order Ceratodontiformes; family Protopteridae; genus Protopterus; species Protopterus annectens. Next base: position 423,714,052 of record NC_056725.1, read on the forward strand.
TAAAAGTAATCTAAACAATTCCACATGAAAGAGATCTGTAACTAATGATGAGGTTGCTGCTCGCAAACATTATATTTCATTGTTTCATCTACAAATAAAGTGCCTGTTGCCCTTGAGGAATACATTGCCTATTTTGCATTAAAAAATGATAAGCTAGTAATACTGCAATAGGGAATGGATAGTAAACTAACAGGTTCATAGTTCCTAGGTATCTCCGCCAAAGAGTTACTAGGTATCTTCGCCAGAGAGGACATTCTCTTCTCAGGACTGCAGCATCCATCCCCTTTAAAAGTACAACCCAGTACAGTATCAACAATGCAACTACATAGTGTAGGAGTAGTACCCACAGCCTTCTGCATCAAAAGCAAGTACACTAACTGTTGTGTTATTAACAATGCAAATAAGCAGCACTAAACTCATCTTCCCCTGAAGCTGTCAGCTCCTTGTAAAATCCACTTGACACCCAACTGTATCTTTCAACTTTGCAGCACAAGAAATCTGGAAAAAGCCAAAGCCCAAAAACCAGAGACACATTTTAAACATTGCTTGTATAATCTTGGAAAGTTGCTAGAATAAAATACTGCATTACTACCATGCATTTCACTGCCAAGTCTTGAATCCAAGACTATGCACAACAGAGTAACATACCACTATGCCAGAACGGTTTCTCGAAACATGGGAAGACAAACTTAAACGGCTATCATTTAGTGAATTCAGTTCTCACCATAGCTCTCAACCTCTTAGCACAAAACACATGGACAAAGCTAATAATGGGGAAATACAGCCCCCAAACATATTCAGTGAATTCAGTTCTCACCATAGCTCTCAATCTCTTAGCACAAAACACCTGGATAAAGCCAATAATGGGGGAATACAGCCCCAAAAATAGGGACACATTTGAAATATTGATCTTATAAACTTAGAACATTGCTAGAATAAAAGGTTTTGTGTTGCTATGTACTTTCTGAAGAACATGAAGTCTGAAATTCAAATGCCTGTCATTATTTAGTGAATTAAATCCAGAAAACCACAGATTTTATGAGGAACAGAACAAAAATATGAGGCAAAAATTTGAGCAGGTTTCACAAGTGATGGTGGGTAGAGAAATCAGGCTCTTGCTACCTGCACCCACGGTACAGGGTTTGAGTCAGAGTTATTATCTAACCACTACTGTTGCCTGAATCTCTCTGGACATCAGGTATATATATCTGGGGCACTTACACACACACACACACACACACACACACACACACACTAATACTGGAACACAGATAAAGAGTGTGACACTAAAGAAATGCATCTGGAACACATTTTTCCTACAAGTTATGAAAAGACACATTAAGACAACTCAGGAGCAGCTAATATCTATATATTTTTTAAAAACAATTCAGTATCATCTGTTAATATTTATTCTACTGTACTATTGTTCTTGCTAGATGGATCACTAACAGAGTAATTTAAAAACATGAATGCATGCATCATTAACTACTGAATAAATCTCAACCCACAAAAAAACAAAACAAAAAAATAGAAAACATCTTTGCTGCACTAATCTAAACACTTTCGCAACAGGATCATTCCAAAATTGCTATAACATCCAAACAGTAAATGTCCTAACTTTTGTCTATTTATTAATTTAGTATCTGTGAACTGGGCAAGTCATCAGGTTCTGAGACCCTTTTCAGCCACAGACCAGGTCCAAAGGCACAATAATAAATAAATAGGAAGTAATGACAATATAAGATGTCCTCAGTTACCTGCCTTTGAAATCCAGGTGTTTACATTCATTACAATAACTGTGTTTACATTTTATAGAGTCAAAGGGATACTGAACGCTCTCCCAGCAGCTAGTAGGTGTAAGGCTTCAAAGCTCATTCTGGACAGAGTATAAATCTATTTCACAATGCAAATGGTCACTCATTCACACAATGCACACACATCTGGACAATTTGGAATACTATCTATTAACTACTACATCTATTTGGCAAAAACTGGAGCACACAGATAAAACCCATGCATGCAGACTCCACACAAATGAAATCCAGCACAGAATCAAACTAGAGAACTTGTTGTTAGGAAGCAAAGTTACTCACTGCTGCAATATGCACTCCAGGTATTTACAAAGACAGCAAATTCATAATAAATGATACACTCCGTTATCTGCTTCTCATACACAGGTATTAACACACAAGGGAAGGATTATGTAAACATTTCCAGATGCCAAGTGTTTTTAAAAGCAATTCTGCTTTTCATTGTTTTTAATACTGCATTTTTAAAGGAATTGTAAATGTTACAACAGGCAAAAGTACAGTTGTGTACATTTACCATAAATGTAGATGTTCGAGTGTAGTCACTGTTACAGTCATTACATTTGGGTAATCCTGCTGGCAGGTTGCCCTCAGTCAGCCTGAATTCCAAAGTCTTGGGTCCTGCATCGGTTGCTGTCGCCTCTTCCCTGACGTCAGATCGTCAGGGGTATAAAAGATGCAGCCGACACCATTTTCTTCAGGTTTTTTTGCCCCAGATGTCAGGTGCCCTCTAAAGGCTAGCAAAAATTTATATATATATATATATATATATATATATATATATATATATATATATATATATATATATATATATATATATAAAACAAACATGCACCAATATAAACTTTACCTTCATCTACAAGCAAATACACCACATAGGTTGCACAGATCAGAGAAGGAAAAAATAAGTTCCAGCAGAAAAAGGGGGATGGTGGGTAGGTAACCTGGACTGCAACAGTGAATACACTCGAACATCTACATTTATGGTAAGTGCACACAAAGTACAGTTTTGTACCTACCATAAATGTAGATTTTCGAGTGTTCACCCTGCTGCAGTCATCACACTTGGGTTATCCTGCTGTCAGGCGGTCCCACAGTCGGCCTGAGTTCCAAAGTCTTGGTCCGGCGTCTGTTGCTGTCGCTTCTTACCTGACGTCAGTGCGCCAGGGGTATACAAGAGGCATCCAACGCCATTTTCTTCAGTTTTTCTTGCCCCAGATGTCAGGTGCCCCCAATAGGTAGGCAATATATATATATATATATATATATATATATATATATATATATATATATATATATAGCTATATAAAAATAAAACAATACCTTCAGGCACAAGCAAATACACCACAGAGGTTGTATAGGATAGAGTGGTATAGATAAGTTCAGCTAGTTCAGAGGGGATGGAGGGAGGGTAACCTGGACTGCAACAGGGTGAACACTCGAACATCTACTTTTATGGTAGGTACAAAAAGTACAGTTTTGTACCTACCATAAATGTAGATGTCCGAACTGGATAGCATCTGCAGTCATAACAACTGGGTTGTCCTGTCGTCAGGCAGCCCTTCAGTCGGCCGGATTCCAAAGTCCGGGTCCGGCTTCGGCTGATGTCGCACTTCACCCGACGTCATCTCTGTTGGTCTTCGGGTATAAAAGCATCAGCCGACGCCTTTTTCCTCAGTGTTTCTTGCCCCAGATGCCAGTAGCCCTCTTGAAGGCTAAAATTTGGATAGATGCCAATGTTTCCAAAAGATAGAGGTAAACACAAAAATAAGCATGTATGTACATATATACAAACAAATACACCATAAAAGACTCCCCACCAGGTAGCTATTAGGAGGGTAAACACCCTAGGAGTACCACAGAGGGGAAGGAGGGAGGGTAATCCTGACTGCAGATGCTATCCAGTTCGGACATCTACATTTATGGTAGGTACAAAACTGTACTATGTCCTTCATGGATGCATCTGCAGTCATAACAACTGGGTAGAATACCATAGCCAACTAGGGAGGAGGATAAAAGTAGATTATGGTGTGTTTAGGATCCCTTGCAGTACAGCAGTGGCAAACCCTGCTCGGGATCTGGAATATAGAGGCAAATTATAATGCTTGGCAAATGTATGCACAGAGGTCCAAGTAGCCGCCTCAATAATGTCTTTGGTTGCCACTCCTCGTAAGAAGGCTGTGGTAGTGGCTGTTGCCCTTGTTGAATGAGGTCTTATGTTCTGTGGAATTGGTTTTCCATGGAAGGAGTAACAGAATCGTATGCAATTTCCTATCCATTTGGAGATTGTCTGTTTGGAAATAGCTTTTCCTTCCCTTCCTGTTGCATAGGCTACAAAAAGTTGGTCACTCTTTCTGCTATTTTTTGTTCTGTCCAAGTAGTAGCGTAGCTGTCTATGTACATCCAAGGTATGCAGTATTCTTTCCCCTCTGTTTTGTGGGTTGGGAAAGAAGGTAGGTAGGTGGATTGCCTGGTTTAAAGACACTCTGGATACCACCTTAGGCATAAATGTAGGATTAGTCCTCATGGACACTCTATCTTGGTGGAAGATTAGGAAGGGTTGCACTGCCATTAAGGCCTGTAGTTCTGAAACCCTCCTTGCTGAAGTAATTGCCAGTAGGAAAGCAGTTTTCCATGACAGGTGTTGTAGGTCTGCTGTTGCTGCTGGTTCAAAGGGTGATAGTGTCCCAAGCTGGTAATGGTGGTTTCCTTGGAGGTTTTACATTCTTGATTCCTCTGAGGAACTGCCTGAGCAAAGGGTGCGAAAAAACAGGTGGATCAAAGCTGTATTCTGCTGAAATAGCTGATGCATGTATCTTGATGGAGGAGTAGGACAGGCCTGAATGAAGAAGTTCGGCCAGATACTCCAGAATGTTAGGCATATCTATGTTTGACACATCTTTTCCTCTTTCCGTACTCCAAATGACAAACCTTTTCCATTTTCCAGCATAGTTCCTTCTTGTTGAAGGTCTGCGTGCTTCAAGAATAATGTCTTTAACTCTTTGGGAAAGTTCTGGATTAGCTGCTGCTATGTGATGTTCCATGCAGTCAGTTGCAACGTTTTAGGTTTGGATGTATGATGCTGTAGTTGTTCTGAGTTAACATCAAAGGCATCAGGGGTATTGGCCACATATTGTTCCGAGACATGCTCCTCAGCAGTGGGTACCAGTGTTGTCTTGGCCAGTTTGGAGCTATCAGGATTATCCTTGGACGTTCTTCCTTGATTTTTAGTAGTACTTTGTGTATCAAGGGAAGAGGTGGGAATGCATATGCTGTTAGGCCTTTCCAGCTGAAGGAGAGCGAATCCACTTTCCATGCTAGTGGGTGGAATGTCCTTGTGCAGAACTTTTTGAGCTGGTGATTGAGAGGTGATGCGAATAGATCTATCTGAGGCATTCCCCATTTCTTTGAGATGGTCTTGAAGATGTCCGGGTGCAGCTTCCATTCGTGGGCATCCGATGTGGTTCTGCTTAATATGTCTGCTAGAGTATTTTCTTTTCCCGGTACAAATATTGCCTGTAACTGGATGTTGTAGCTGAGTGCCAGGGTCCACAGCTCCAAAGTCATTCTGCATAGGGGGTACGAATGAGTGCCTCCTTGTTTGTTGATGTACCACATGACTGTGGTGTTGTCTGTCCTTATCAACTGGCCCTCTTGGAGAAATGGTTTGAACTTTTGGATTGCCAGTTTTACTGCCAGCATTTCTTTTAGGTTGATGTGCAGGTGAAGTTGATCCTGTGTCCACAATCCTTGCACGCATTTGTCCAGCATGTGGGCCCCCCATCCTAGGTCTGAAGCGTCTGTTGTGATGGTCTGGCTTGCTTGACATCTGCGAAAGGGTAGGCCTGGGTTTGACTGACATGCCTGAGCCCACCATAGGAACTCCTGCTTTAAGCATGGAATTAGTGGGATTTCTGTTTCTAGGCTGTGTCTGTGTTGGGACCATAAATTCTTTAGGTACCACTGTAGTTTTCTCATATGTAGTCTGGCAAATGGGACCAAGATTATGCATGATGCCATCAAGCCCAAGGCCTGCAGTACTTTTCTTGCTGTTAACGTGTTCAGTTTTGTTAGTGCCAAGAAGTAAAGAGGGAGTTCTTTTTGTTTTTCTGTAGTCAGGAATGCCATTTGTTTTACTGTGTCCAATTCCGCGCCCAAGAATGTCCTTGTTTGGGATGGTATCAGCCTTGACTTTTGTAAATTGACTGTGTATCCCAGTGCTTGCAGCAAGTAAATGACCCTTTGTAAATCTGTTGTCAGCTTGCTTTTGTTGTCCCCTTGCAGCAGGCAGTCGTCCAGGTATGGGTAAATTTGAATTCCCTGTAGTCTGCAATGGGCGATTACTGATGCCAGGCATTTTGTGAATACTCTGGGCGCAGTAGATAAGCCAAAGGGCAATGCTGAGAATTGATAGTGCTCTGATCCTGCAAGAAATCTGAGGTATCTTCTGCAGATTGGTCGAATGGGGACGTGCAGGTATGCCTCCTTGAGATCTAGAGTTACCAGCCAAGACTCCTTGCCCAGCATGGGAAGAAGTTGCTGTAGGGTCAGCATTTTGAATTTTGGGACAATGATGTATGTATTTAAGGTGGACAGGTCGAGAATTGGTCTCCAACTTTTTCCTTTCTTGGAACTAGGAATAGTCTGGAGTAGAACCCTTTCCTTGCTCTGCTGTTGGCACTCTTTCCACAGCTCTCATGTTTGCTAACTCCATTATCTGTTGTAGTGCCTCTGTTTTTTGATTTGGAGGTAGATTTGGCATTCCTGTTTTGACTGGTAAAGTGTGGAAGTGAAACCGGTAACCTTGATCTATGGTTTGTAAAATCCACTTGTCTTTTGTTATGTAGTGCCAGTTCTTTGAAAATAAGGTTAACTTTCCGCCTAGAGGAGCCGCTATTTGTTCCCTGGTAGGCGGATTTAGGGTTAAGTCACTGTGGTTGTGCTGATGTAGTGGCAGTGGTTGTGTCTGTGCCTCTGTTGTTACCTTGCCACTGTCGTCCTCTGTAGGCACCTCCTCTGGATTGGTTTCTGCCTCTGGAACGCCTATTCCTGCCCCTTTGAAATTTTGTGGAGTCAGGAAAGGACCAATTTTGGCAGGCCAGTTCCTGCTAAACCTTGGGGTTGAACCTGCAAGAAATCTTTAACCGTTTGAACAGATTTTGCCTTTTCTTCCATTTTCTTCATAACCTGCTGGGCAGGTGTACCAAACAAACTTGTCTTATCCATAGGAGCATCTAGCAACTTAGCTTTAACATGATCCGGTAAAGCTTGCTCCTTTAGCCATGCATGCCTTCTTATCACTGTGCCAGTCATGGCTGATCTAAATGAAGCCTCCAGTGCATCATAGCCACATTTTAAGGAATGGTTGCTAACCTGTTGTATGTTATTTACCATTTCTAATACATATTTCTTATCAAGAGATTCATCAGTGGTTAGTTTTTAGTTAACTGATCAAGCATAAACTCATGGTATTGTATCATGTGAAACTGACAGTTTAAAGCTCTAGCTGAGAGAGTAGCTGAAGTGTGGACCTTTTACCCCATCTGTCTAATGACCTTGCTTCCCTTTCAGAAGGAATAGGGTTTTTAGCTATGGTCGCGGCTACTGCCTTGGGACCCTGGGATATAGTTTCGGCGTCTGCAAGTGGGGCCTTGTAAAGGTGGTGATGAGTATCTGGCACCCTGTAAAATCTGTCTGGTTTGGCAGGGGCTGGGGGTAAAGAATCTGGAGCGGAGCAGACATCATTGAAAGCATCATCCACCACAGAGAGAACAGGAGGTATTGCTAAGGGCCTGTGCTGTGGGAGGTGCAGAAAGGTCCTAAGTCTTTTTCTGGAGTCTGAAAAATCCTGTTGCTGCCATTGGAACTGCTCTCGCATGGCATGTAAGGTTTCCCCAAAGGAGAATTCTTCTGGTGGGGAAGCAGCTGGAATGGATTCTTCAGCATCAGAATCTTCAAAATTGGAGAAAGGAGCCTCTGGCTGGTCAGTTATGTCTGATTCGTCAGCAGAATCATCAGAGGACACTGGCTCAGGGGGCTCTGCCCTAGGTCTCTTCTCTGGGGGCTGAGAGGCCCTGTCTGGGTGAGATTGAAATCCTCTAATTAATGAAATTAAATCTTCTGCCAAAGTAAGCATTTGAGAACTAGAAGAGGGCCTGGTTGTGTGGGGTTTAACAGGCACTGTCTTAGTAGTCTTGGCTGCTTTAGCCCTGGCGAAGGCCTTAATGGACATGGCTGCTGGAGGCCTAGCAGCACCACGTGCTGGGGTAGAGACATCCAAGGGAATGGTGTCTGATAAGTCAGTGGCAACCACCGTAGTGGATAAAATTTCTGAGGCCGATTCAAGAGTGGTAGCAGGGGCCTCAGTTGTAGAGATAGGTTCAGCTGTACTTTGATCAGTTTTCTCGGTTTCGGCCGAAACCGAGACACTCGCGGTTTGCCTAACCATGGTTTCGGCCGAAACCGCGGACCGCGAGTGTCGGTCTTTATCTTTGCGTTTTTTGGTAGATTGGGTAGTCGGAGGATCCGACGGCATAATGTACGCAAAATCAGAACCGAAAAACTGTTCTGCAAACTCCGACCGACGCCTAAGCGTTCGTCGGTTGAAAGAAGCACAGGCCGAACAGGCTGCTACGTCGTGGGCTGGGCCTAAACAAGGCAGACAATAAGAGTGGAAATCTTTATGAGGTATTTGTTTCCCACAGGTTAAACAATTATTAACTTTTTCTGACATCGGCTGAGGCAAGAAAGAGTCCCCAACGGCGTACTTAGCTTTAGAAGTCTTCGAAGTAGCATTCGGTAGAAGTAATCTCTGGATCCGACCGACCGGCACTTGCGAACAGCTTCTGCTTCGGCGCCACGGCAAGAAAGACTGAGGAAAATGGCGTCGGCTGATGCTTTTATACCCGAAGACCAACAGAGATGACGTCGGGTGAAGTGCGACATCAGCCGAAGCCGGACCCGGACTTTGGAATCCGGCCGACTGAAGGGCTGCCTGACGACAGGACAACCCAGTTGTTATGACTGCAGATGCATCCATGAAGGACATCTGTACTATGTTCATCGTGTTACCCTGCTGCAGTCATCACACTTGGGTTGAATCCCAAAGCTAAGGATGGGTGGTGGAGTTAAACAGGGTTAGAAGAAGCTAGTAGGCCCTGCAAAACTGCAGTGGCAAAACCAGCTCTAGTCTTGGAATATAGAGGTAAGTGATAGTGTTTGGTGAAGGTGTGCACTGAACTCCAAGTTGCAGCTTCCAGAATATCCTTGGTTGGCACTCCCCTGAGAAAGGCTGCTGATATAGCTGTAGCCCTGGTGGAGTGGGACCTAATGTTAGCAGGTACTGGTTTCCCATGATGCGTGTAGCAGAAACGTATGCAATGCCCTATCCATTTAGAAATGGTCTGTTTTGAGATAGCTTTTCCATGTGATCCTGTAGCATAGGCTACAAAGAGCTGGTCAGATTTTCTGAAAGCCTTAGTTTTATCCAAGTAGTTAACATAATTGCCTGTGAATGTCCAAAGACTGCAGGAGTCTTTCTCCTTTGTTCTGGGGATTTGGGAAAAAGGTGGGCAAATGAATGGTTTGGTTTAGGGCCACACTGGATACCACCTTTGAAATAAAGGAAGGGTTAGTTCGTAGAGAGACTATCTTGATGAAAAATGAGGAAAGGCTCCACTGCCATTAGTGCCTGTAGCTCTGAGACTCTTCTAGCTGAGGTTATTGCTAGTAGCAGGGCAGTTTTCCATGAAAGAAATTTTAAATCAGCTGAAAAAGCTGGTTCAAAGGGCGGCAGTGTAAGCTTTTTCCAGAACAAAGTTGAGATCCCAAGAAGGTGTTGGTGCTCTCCTGGGCGGTCTTATGTTCTTTCTTAAGAGTGGATGTGAGAATAAAGGAGGATCCATGTTGTAATGAGCTGAAATTGCTGAGGCGTGGATCTTAACAGATGAAAAGGAAAGTCCTTTGTGCAACATCTCAGTTAAATATTGTAGAATCTGAGGAATGTTTGGATCAAGGGGATTTTGGCCTTTAGCCTAGGCGCAAAATCTTTTCCATTTGTCTGAATAGGTTTTCCTGGTGCTGGACCTCCTGGCCTCCAGAATGACATCCATAACAGCTTTGGATAGAGGTGTTGGCTGGTTGTTTAGGTAATTTGTCATGCAGCCAGGTTTAAAGTCTTGAGCTGGCTGTGTAGAATCTGATTGTCTCGCTGGGTGAGCAGGTGAGGAATTTGTGGTAAAATCCATGGTGGGCCGTGGGCCATGTTCCTTAGAATTGGATACCAATGCTGGCATGGCCAGTCTGGTGCAATGAGTATCATTTGTGGCCTCTCTAATCTGACTTTCAGCAGTACCTTTGCTAGAAGAGGCAGTGGAGGAAAGGCATACACTGTTAAGGTTTTCCAACTGAATGAGAGGGCGTCCACTTTCCAAGCTTGTGGATGGAATGTCCTTGTGCAAAATTTTTGAAGTTGGTAGTTTTGGGGGCTGGCAAACAGATCTATGTCTGGGCGTCCCCATTTTTGAGCTATCATTGCAAATACTTGTGGATCTAGTTTCCACTCGTGTGGATCCATGATGTTTCTGCTTAGGTCGTCAGTCAATGTGTTTTTCTTTCCTGGCAGGAATTGTGCTTGCAATTGAACCTGGTAAGACAGTGCTGTGCTCCACAAGGTCATTGCTTGCCTGCATAGAGGGTAGGAATGTGTGCCCCCTTGCTTGTTTATGTACCACATTACTGTGGTATTGTCCATCTTTATTATTAGTTGTCCTGGGTGTAAGAGGTCCTTGAAAGCTGTTAGGGCATTCTGTACTGCTAGCATTTCTTTTTGATTGATATGCAGATGCCTTTGATCTGTAGTCCATTTGCCCTGAATGCACTGTCCTGCCATATGTGCTCCCCAGGCATAGTCCGAAGCATCTGTTGTCATAGTTTGCCTGGCTGTGGGTAAGGTGAAAGGCTGACCCTTGTTGAGGTGACATGCCTGTGCCCACCATAGAAACTCCTGTTGAAGGCAGGGAATAAGTGGTATCATTGTTTCCAAGCTGTGGCTGTGCTGAGTCCATACGCTTTTCAGGTACCATTGTAATTTCTTCATATGTAGTTTTGCAAATGGTATTAGTAGTATGCAAGATGCCATGAATCCCAAAGCCTGCAGAATTTTTCTTGCAGGGAGTTGGGTCTTTGTTGCCATTATTTTGAAATATTGAGTCAGCAGCTGTTGCTTGTCTGGCGTGAGATAAGCCATCTGGGCCGTTGTATTCAAGCTGGCACCCAGGAATATTATGTTTTGTGAGGGCACTAGTTTTGATTTCTTTTCGTTTACTGTGTACTCTAGGCAACTTAGAAGGTGTTTGACAAATGCCAGATGTTTTAAAAGAATGTCCTTGCTTTCTGCTTGAATAAGGCAGTCGTCCAGGTATGGGTATATTTGAATTCCTCTGTCTGCAGTATGCAATTACTGGTGCCAGGCATTTTGTGAAGACCCTGGGCACAGTAGATAAGCCAAAGGGCAGTGCAGAGAACTGATAATGCGTTGAGAACCTGCAATGAAGCGGCGGTATCTTCTGCAATTTTGTCTGATAGGGACATGCAGGTATGCCTCCTTGAGGTCCAACGTTACTAGCCAAGCATTCTTGCCCAGCATGGGGAAAAAGCTGCTGTAGTGTTAGCATCTTGAATTTTGCTACTTGCAGATAGGTGTTCAGAATTGAAAGATCCATAATGGGTCTCCATGCTTTGTCTTTTCTTGGGACTAGAAAGAGTCTTGAGTAAAATCCTTGTCCTTGCTCCTGTGTAGGTACCTGTTGAATGGCTCTCATGTCCATGAGAGCTGTAATTTGTTTTTGTGCCTCTGCCCATTGATTTGGTGGCAGGTTTGGCATTCCTTTTATCCTTGGCAAGGTATGAAAGTGGAATCTGTATCCTTGTGAGACAATGTTTAGGACCCATTTGTCTTTTGTGATGATGTGTCAGTTGTCTGCAAAAAATGCTAATTTCCTCCCAAGGGGGCTGCCAGGAGAGATTTGCTTGGTAGTTTGAGGATTGAGTCATTGTGTTTGTCTTCTGCTAGCTTAGGGCCTGTCTTCTCCTCCTTTCTGGGTAGCCAGTACCCCATTGGCGAGGTTTGTAAGGGCCTTGTGACTGACCTTTGCCCCTTGGGCGTCTGTATTTGCCCCTCTGTGATCTGTCAGAAGCTGGAAAGGACCAGTTTTTTGTTGGTCAATTTCTACTGAAACGAGGGGGTTGTACCTGTAAAAAATCCTTGACCATCTGCATAGACTTTGCCTTATCCTCCATTTTCTTTAAAAACCTCTTCTGCTTTGACACCAAATAATACATCCTGCTGTAAAGGTGCATCCAATAATTTTGCTTTAACATGACCAGGTAGGGTTTGTTCTTTTAACCAAGCATGTCTACACGTATGACAGACCCAGTAACAGCTGCTCTACAGGAAGCTTCCAATGAATCAAATCCACATTGTAAAGTATGTTTGCCCACCTATTCAGCTGCATGCAACAGATCCTGCATTTCCTTGAATTCAGACTGTTCAGTATGTGTGCTCATTTTTTGTTTAAATTGAGACATTAGGAATTGCTGATATTTCAGCATGTGAAACTGACAATTTAATGCTCTCATAGCCAGAGTTGCTGATGTGTATATTTTCTTTCCCCATCTATCTAGGGCTCTGGAATCCCTTTCAGAGGGCACAGGAGTTTTAGCCATAGAAGCTTTAGCCCCCTTGGGACCCTGGGAAATTGTGTCTGGGTCAGCTACAGGGCTTTTATAAAGGAATTTGTGTGAGTCAGGTACTCTGTAGTATCTCTCTGGTTTGGCTGGAGCAGGAGGTAGAGAGTCTGGATTTAGACTAGACTCCAAGTAAACATCATCTACAACATCTAAAACTGGAGGGATAGCAAGTGGTCTGTGCTGGGGTAGAAAAAGGAACTCTCGGAGCCTTTTCTTAGAATCAGAGTAGTCCTGGCCTTCCCAGTGGAAATGTTCCCTCATGGTATGTAAAGTTTCCCTAAAGGAGTAGTCTTCAGGGGGAGATGCTGAGGAAATAGAGTCTTCAGCATCAGAGTCTTCATAAGGGGGAAAAGTGTAATCCTGTTTCTCAGAAGAATCTGAGGAAATAGAAACCTGGTCAGAGGAAGCATAATCCTCCTCTTGTCTTGGTCTTTTATCTGGAGGGGAATGGGAACCCCTGATTAGGGTAATCAAATCTTCAGCCATCTTAAGCATCCGTTTCTTAGGCATGGGGCCTTGAACTGTAGACTGATGTACAGTCTTTTTTGGTTTTAAAGGAGTTTTAAGCTTAGCATAAGATTTAATGGTGAGTGTAGTCGGTCTGAAGACACCTTCTGAAACCGAAGGTGTTCCCAGTGCACCAGGGGCTCCTTCTGCTCCTGTGTCAGAAGGGCCTAATGAAGATGGCTGCGTCGGCCTAGTACACTCCGCTTGAGAATCCGCAGCTGTCTGGGGTTCCAATTCTGTGGTCGTCAGGGGCTACGTAGGCGCCTCACTGAAAACCGGAGAACCGGCGACAGGCCCAGCAGAGGCCTCAGAGTCTGGCTTGTTCCTAGGCTGCCTGTCCTTATCCTTGCGTTTTTTATGCATGCCGGTTGTCGGCTGCTCCGACAGCATGATATAATTAAATTTCCTACCAAAGTAATGTCGTGCGAAGTCAAAACGGCATTTGATAGTTTATTAAACCTAGCACAAAACCGACAACCTGCGACGTTGTGGTTTGTGCCTAGGCAAGGAATACAATAAGAATGGAATTCCTTATGAGGTATTTGCTTCCCACAAGAAATGCAATTGTTAACTTTTTATGACATTGGACTGAGGCAAGAAAAGGTTCCCCAACGGGGTACTTAGCTTTATTGAAGACTTCGGACTGAAATTCTTATCGAAAATCTCAGGTGTCGGCCGACCGGCACTTGCGAACTGCTTCTGCTTCGGGCACTGCACAGCAAGAAAGACTGGAGAAAATGGCGTCGGATGCCTCTTATATACCCCTGGCGCACTGATGTCAGGGAAGAAGCGACAGCAACCGACGCCGGACCAAGACTTTGGAACTCAGGCCGACTGCGGGACCGCCTGACGGCAGGATAACCCAAGTGTGATGACTGCAGCAGGATAACACGATGAACATCTGTACTATGTCCTTCGTGTTTCACTGTTGCAGTCATTACATTTGAGTAGAGTCTCAAAGCTATGGCTGGGAGGCTGGAGCTAAACAGCATTAGGAGCGGTTATGAGGCCCTGCAGAACTGCAGTGGCAAAGCCTGCCCTGGATTTAGAGTAAAGAGGCAGATGATAATGCTTTGTAAAGGTGTGTACTGAACTCCAAGTAGCAGCCTCTAAAATGTCTTTAGTTGGAACTCCCCTGAGAAAGGCTGCTGAAGTGGCTGCAGCTCTAGTTGAATGTGGTCTAATGCCCTTAGGCACTGGCTTGCCATGTTGTGAATAGCAGAAACGAATGCAGTGGCCTATCCACTTTGAAATAGTCTGCTTGGAGATGGCCTTTACTAGTGATCTTGCAGCATATGCCACTAGTAATTGCTCTGTCCAAATAGAATCTAAGCTGTCTGTGTACGTCCAAAGAATGCAGAATTCTCCCCCCCTTGTTCTGTGAATTTGGATAAAAAGTTGGCAAATGAATAATTTGGTTAAGGGCCACACTGGACACCAGCTTAGGCATAAATGTTGGGTTTGTCCTCAGGGAGACCCTATCTGGATAAAAAATGATAAAAGATTCCACAGCCATGAGTGCCTGTAGCTCTGACACTCGTCTTGCAGAAGTTATTGTTAGGAGCAGAGCTGTTTTCCAGGATAAAAACTTTATATCAGCAGTAGCAGTTGGCTCAAATGGAGGTAAGGTGAGTTTTTCCAAGACATAATTGAGGTCCCATGCAGGTATTGGCAATCTCCTTGGAGGCCTTAAATTTTTGGCTCCTCTGAGGTACTGCCTTAATAAAGGATGAGAAAAGATTGGTGGCTCTGTACTGTAATGAGCCGAAATGGCAGAGGCATGAATTTTAATTGATGAAAAAGATAGGCCTTTGTCCAGCATCTCAGTTAAGTATTGCAAAATCTGAGGAATATTTGGTACAGCTGTATCAGTTCCTTGTGCCTGGTTCCAAGCACAAAATCACTTCCATTTTGCAGCATATTATTTCCTAGTACTAGGCCTTCTGGCTTCCAGAATGACATCCATCACAGCTTTACTGAGAGGTGTGCTTTGTATGGCTACATAATCCGCCATGCTGCCAGGTTTAGAGTCCAGAGTTGGCTGCGCAGGATCTGATTGTTTTGTTGGGACAGTAGATGAGGCATTTGAGGTAAGGTCTAGGCTGGGCACTGAGACATGTTCCTTAAGATCGAATACCAGTACTGACGGGGCCAGTCTGGGGCAATCAGTATAATTTTTGGTTTCTCCTGTCTGACCTTTAGGAGTACCTTGGGGAGGAGAGGCAGTGGAGGAAAGGCATATACTGATAGTTTTTTCCAGCTGAAAGATAAGGCATCCATTTTCCATGCTTGTCTGTGATAAGTCCTTGTGCAGAATCTTTTTAGTTGGTAGTTGTGAGGGGAGACAAACAGATCTATGTCCGGGCATCCCCATTTCCTAGTTGTCATGCTGAAGACTTGTGGATCCAGCTGCCACTCGTGGGGATCCATGAGGTTTCTGCTTAGTTCGTCTGCCAGAGTATTTTCCTTTCCTGGCAGGAATTGTGCCTGCAGGTGAACTTGGTAAGTCAATGCTGTGTCCCACAAAGCCATGGCTAGTCTGCAAAGGGGGTAAGACTGTTTGCCCCCCTGCTTGTTTATATACCACATGACCGTGGTGTTGTCTGTCTTTATCAGTAGTTGTCCCGGATGAAGTAGGTCCTTGAAAGCTGTCAGGGCATTTTGAACAGCTAGCATCTCTTTTTGATTGATATGTAGATGCATTTGGTTTGTGGACCAGGTGCCCTGAATGCATCTTCCTGCCATGTGGGCCCCCCAGGCATAATCTGATGCATCCGCTGTTAGGTTCTGCCTGGCTGGGGGTAAAGTGAATGGCTGTCCCTTGTTTTGGTGACAAGCCTTCGCCCACCATCAAAACTCCTGTTGCAGGCAGGGAATGAGAGTAATCATTGTTTCCAGGCTGTGGCAATGTTGTGTCCAAACACTTTTTAGGTACCATTGAAGTTTCCTCATATGCAGTCTTGCATATGGAATTAGTAGGATGCAGGATGCCATGAAGCCCAAAGCCTGCAGAATTTTTCTTGCAGATAACTGGGCCTTTGTTGCCAATGTTTTGAAGTAGGTAGTCAGTTGCCTTTGTCTGGCGTGAGATAAGCCTTCAAGGCAGTTGTATTTTAGCTTGCACCCAGGAATATTATCTCGAGAGGGTACTAGTTTTGATTTCTTTTCGTTGACTGTGGGCATGTTAAAAGTCTTTTCACAAACGCCAGATGCTGTAGTAGAATGTCCTTGTTCTCTGCTTGAATTAGGCAGTCGTCCAAGTATGGACATATTTGTAATCCTCTGTCTGCAGAAAGCAATTACTGGTGCCAGGCACTTTTGTAAAGACCCTGGGCGCAGTAGATAAGCCAAAGGGCAGTGCAGAGAATTGGCAATGCATTGAGCCAGCCTTGAATCTGAGGTATCTTCTGCATGATTGCCTGATTGGGACATGCAGGTATGCCTCTTTTAGGTCTAACGTCATGAGCCAAGCCTCTTTGCCCAGCATGGGCAGGAGCTGCTGCAAGGTCAACATTTTGAATTTTGGTATATCCAAGAATGTGTTTAGAATAGATAGGTCCAGTATTATCTCCAGGCTTTGTCCTTTCTGGGTACCAAGAACAGTCTTGAGTAAAATCATTGTCCCTGCTCTTGTTGTGGTACTTGTTGAATAGCTCCCATGTCCATGAGGGATGAGACTTGTTTTTGTGCCTCTTGCCCATTAAGGTTTTGTCAGATCTGGACAACCATTTGCCTTTGGCAGGGTATGGAAGTGAAACTTGTAGCCATGTGACACTGTTTAGAACCCACTTGTCCTGGGTTATAATGTGCCAATTTTGAGGAAAAAGGTGCTATTTTCCCCCTAACGGTGCTGCCTGGAGATAAGTGCTCGGTGCAGGCAGGGGGAAGTCATTGGGATTGTTTCCTGTATGGTTGTGATTTGTCTTCTCCACTTTTGGAGGTAGAAGCACCCCATTGCTTTGACCTGTATGAACCTTGCGCCTGGGATCTGCCTCTAGGGCGTCTGGATCTGCCCCTTTGAGGTCTGACACTGGAAAGGACCAATTCTTTGTAGGCCAGTGTCTATTAAACCTAGGTGGCTGTACTTGTAAAAAATCTTTGACAGTTTGCATAGATTTAGCTTTGTCCTCCATTTTCTTGAACACCTCTTCTGCCTTAACACCAAAGTATCGTGCTGTACAGGTGCATCTAATAATTTAACTTTGACATGATCGGGCAGACTGTTCCCTTAACCAAGCATGTCTGCTAATTACAGAACCCATAACTGCGGCCCTGCAGGAGGCGTCCAGAGAATCAAAACCACGTTGCAAAGTATGCTTTCCAACTTGTTCAGCTGCATGCAATAAATCCTGCATTTCCTTGTTTTCTGCACATTCAGAGTTTAACAACATTTTCTGTTTAAGCAATGACATGACATGTTGCTGATTTTTGAGCATATGAAAATGACAGTTTAAGGCCCTTATAGCCAAGGTAGCAGATGTGTAAACCTTTTTTCCCCATCTATCCAGTGCCCTAGAATCTCTGTCAGAGGGGATAGGGTTTTTTGTAGCGGAAGCCTTAACCCCTTTGGGACCCTGTGAAATAGTCTCTGGGTCTGCAGTAGGGTTTTTGAAAAGAAATTTATGAGAGTCAGGAACCCTGTAATATCTGTCAGGCGTAACAGGAGTTGGAGGTAAGGAATCAGGGGTCAGACTGGACTCGGAAAACACATCATCTACAATGTCTAACGCAGGTGGAATGGTAAGGGGCCTGCGTTGAGGTAGTAAAAGGAAGTCCCTGAGCCTCCTTTTAGATTCTGAAAAATCTTGGCTCTCCCAATGGAAATGCTCCCTCATGGTATGCAAGGTTTCCCCAAAAGAATAGTCATCAGGAGGAGAAGCTGAAGGAATAGATTCTTCAGCATCAGAATTCTCATGGGGGGAAGTGAATACTCCTGATCAGAAGAGGAATCAGAAGGAATGGACACCTGATCTGAAGATTCACAGTCTGTCTCTTGCCTAGGCCCTCTTATCAGGAGGGGGATGGGAACCCCTGATCAAGGTAATCAAGTCTTCGGCCATTTTGAGCATCTGTATTTTTGGGCATGGAGGCCTGTCCAAGTGGCTCTTGAGCTTGTTTCTTTGTCTTTGAAGGTGCTTTAGTCTTTGCCTTTGAAGTCGGTTTAATGTATAGATGTTTACATCTGAATACACCCTCAGAAGCCGGTGCCTGCTCAGCGGCTCTAGACCCATCTGAGGGAATAGTGTCCGAGGCTCCAATACTTTGAGATTCCAGTGGCAAAGCCGACTCCACGTGGGAGTCGGTAGCGGCCTGTGACTCTAAAGTAGCAAGTGTCAGGGGCTGCGAAAGCGCCTCACTGAGAACCAGCGAACCGGCGACTGGCTTAGGAGAAACTTCGTCTGTTTTGGGCCTCGGTTGTCTATCCTTTTCTTTTTATTTATGTTTTTTGTGAACTCTGGTAGTCGAATGGCTATCTGATGACATTTTATAATTAAAAATGCGCCCAAAATAGTTTAATGCAAAATCATACCGACGCTTAATAGTGCGTTGGTTAAACCTAGCACAAAACCGACAACTTGAAACGTCGTGGTCAGGGCCTAGGCAGGAATACAGTAAGAATGAAAGTCCTTATGAGGTATTTGCTTTCCACAAGAAATACAATTAACTTTTTCTGACATCGGTCTGGAGCAAGAAAAAAAGTTTCCCCAACAGGGTACTTAGCTTTAAAGAAGAATTCGGATCTGAAACTCAAACATGAAAATCTCAGAAGTCGGCCGACCGGCACTTGCGAACTGCTTCTGCTTCGGGCACCGCGCGGCAAGAAAGACTGAAGAAAATGGCGTCAGCTGCATCTTTTATACCCCTGACGACCTGACGTGAGGGAAGAGGCGACAGCAACCGATGCAGGACCCAAGACTTTGGAATTCAGGCCGACTGAGGGCAACCTGCCAGCAGGATTACCCAAATGTAATGACTGCAACAGTGAAACACAAAGAACATCAGTCCAATGTCGAGTGTTATTTGTACAAATAGTTTCAAGCTATCCAGCATACTGAAATATTTGCTATTTTTTTCAGTAAGCAATTCTGCTTTTAAGAGGAGAAAGTTAGAATTCCTGTATATGTGATATTAGAATATTTATAGAACAGCCTTACTCCATACAACAAGATCTCTAAAGGCAAAAACCTCTATTTTTGCACACTCCAGTCATTTAGTAATCATGATCTATCACTCCCTCTGTAGTGAACACCTCTGATAAGGGCTAAACTCTAAGCAATTTGCCCCCCACACCCCCCATTTGCTTTCTATTATTACATGTGGGAAGTAGCTAGGGATTTTAGAAATGTACACACTCACCTGTTGAAAAGTTCTAGCCAGCTCTGAAAGATAGGTCCCAGTTGTTGACAAGCAAGTCCCATAATCTAAATGCACCCGCAATGAAAATGTTCCTGTGAGAGCAGGCTGGATATCCATGCTGCAGATGTTGCAGTCCAGTCTCCTTCCAGTCTGTGCGGGTCTAACCGCAGACTCCTGGGCATTTCTGCTTTCTGTCTAATCCGGACTGCTCTTACCTCAGTCTGGATTAGTTCCGGGAATGTGTGCGAGTTCTGGGAATGCTCACATGCATACGCGGAGTCCGTTCCAGGAGTTATTTTCTTTAGTTATTTTTTTTTTATTTTCTTTAGTTATTATGTTTTTCATTTTCAGCTGGGGGGCTGCAGTCCAAAAGGACGAGCCGTCCCTGGATGGTCACGCTACTATTAGGCTCAGATAGAAGGGTTAACCTCACTAAAATGAAATACAAATACCACAAAAGAACGGTATCCTTGACAGAAGGTTAAGAATGGGAAAGAAAGTACCTTTCAAAAATGCTTTGCAGACCTTTAAGACAAACCGCTATAAAATACTGCCTTGACAGAAGTTGGGCTTGGCAGTAAGGTAACCCTTCATAACTGGGAGAGGTGATCTAAATTAGCAGGCACAAAAGATGCAAAGGGAGTTGGACAGTTTGAAAACAATATTGATTAAAAAAAATGTCAATTTACTTTTGTATATTTTTACACTAATAGGTTTCTGGACAAAAGTAAGGACTTGGACCACCCTTTGATGGGTTTTAGGAGTCCCTGGTCATTACTGAAACTGTAGATAGTTAAGATGGATGGAGTGAAAAGTCCAAGTGAGGTTTGCTGGATCACTAAGTCAGTGGGGTTTAAGACCATAGCAGAAAAAGCCATACTTGCCGAGGCCACAATAAGGCTATGACAATGAATTTAGATTTGTTCTGCTGGGCTTTCTGTAAGAAGTTGAGAAAAAAAGGGAACTTTGGGGGGGGGGGGTTAGCACAAAGGAATCCTGAGGACAATTTTGTGATGCAGCAACCCTAGGATGCTCCCCTAGACAGATAAAGGAAAAGAAACTGCTGAAGTTCATGGTGGTCCGGGATGCAAAGAAGTCACAAGGCTTCCCTTAGTAACGGAAAATCTACTGTGCTACTAATGGTCAGGCAGGCCACTCATGAGGCACCACTAAACATCTAATAAGCCTGCAAGCTAGAGAAATGCCTTTCCTAGGAATGTGGTTGACAAACAGAAAGCATCTTACTGACAATATCCCTCTCCCATTCCCTCACTGCTTCATGGCATAGAAGAAAAGAACAAATTTCAGTTTGCTTGTTTATGTACCAAACCACTGCCATGATTTAGGAGTGGCAGTTGTGCCTTGGGGTACAGAGTCCTGGTAATGTCTGCAGGATGAAGTGAACTACCCACTTTCCCAGAACAATGATGTATACACTGGCCCTAGCAGTCCATTTCTACACCCTCATCAATTCTTTATAGCGATGGTACAAGTTCTACCACACACATTTATGTACAAAATACTGCAACGTTGTCAGTGTGAACAGTAATCACACCTTGGTATAGAGAGTCGTGAAATTCCTACACAGTGACTGCAACCACCCTCATCTCTCGAATACTTAGGTTCTGACTAGCTTGCATTTATGAAAGCACACCCTGGACTATCTGCTGTTAATACCCACATAGCCTGCAGCAGATGCATCCATGTTGACAGCTACTATTTGGCTTGAAATCTAGAAAGGACTGCCCAAAGTAAGGCCTGGGATATGAAGCCACCACTGCAAATGAACTTTGTATGACTTGGAAATTTGTCTGTTGGGGCATGAGATCTAGTAACTGAGACCATTATAACCTTCAAAGAATGACCCTCACTTGTAATCCTCATGTGAGGACTAATTAAAGTGGTCATTATAAGACAGTACTGCCAGACAGCTACTGTAACAAAACGAGAGAAAGAAAATCAAGGATACAACAGTGAGCAGAGAAAGAACCCAGCCTAAGGTGGACAAAAACATTTAAGGTACATCAGAGTCTGCAGAGAGACTCCATTTTGGACTTTGCAGTGTTCACCATTATTCTCAAGAATTGCAAAAGATTCAGTACAGACTCCGAAACTGCAGCTAGAAGTAATTCGACCAGATATGTAACACCTTCATCCCTTGCAACCTCTGGTTCACTCCCAATTTATGAGCATGCATCTGGTAAAAATCCTGGGGATTGAGGTTAGACTGAATGGGAATGCCTGAAAATGATGATACTCTTGCCACCCAGAAGTACAGACACCTCCTGGATTCCATGGTAGTATTCGCATTTGCATAGATGTCCCGAGTATCCCAAGAGCACATCCAGTAGCCTTCTTGCAAACAAAGATGGATGGAATGCACTGTAATCATCAAAAAAGACTGCTTAGGAACAAACTTATTTAGGCCACTCAGATCCAAGTATCGGCATGAAGTTATTTTTTAGGAGCTAAAAATATAAAGTTATAGCCTGATCCTTCTCTTGTTGATGACATTCTCTTGTTGATGACATTTAAGACCTCATGTCTTCTTATACTTTTCTCAAAAGGCAGAACATCTGACCTGTGAAAAGTTTTATGGGAGAAGCTGTCCATCTACCAGTCTTGGCCACAGTGGTGATAGACACGCACTTTAGCTGATTTCTGAGGAGCTGGACTGCATGGACCGAGGGAGATACGAGGAGAATGAACTTTCAGAAGATGGAGTAGTAGAATTAGTTTTGGTCCTGTTGGGACCATACTGTTGAAACAAGGGCTATCAGTGTCTAACAGGTAGCACACACACCTTTGGTGCTGGAAAATCAATCAAATGTGGGTTTTAATCCCCCACACCAGGATA
The DNA here is from genome assembly GCF_019279795.1 of Protopterus annectens. Taxonomy (NCBI): domain Eukaryota; kingdom Metazoa; phylum Chordata; order Ceratodontiformes; family Protopteridae; genus Protopterus; species Protopterus annectens. Next base: position 423,736,330 of record NC_056725.1, read on the forward strand.
CTGACTCAGCAGTCCAGCATAAATGGGGTGTTGCACTTCTCATTTGGAGGACGGCCAAGTCAGATGTTAAATAGAGGTCCCATCTCCCTGATCTGGCAGTAGCTCCCATGGATTTAAAAGATCCCACAGCAGGGAATGTTCCCCTATGCTATGGCCAAATTTCACCTAGTCAATATGAATACCACCTGGGGTCTCCCCTCAAGAGAGAACAGTGGCCCAATGGGATTAACCCAGTCAGAAAAGAATAAATAATGGGAATGTGTGTAAGGAAGAGGAGGGGTATAGAAAGGAACTGGTTTGAAATAATACCCTGCCTGCCAAAAGGGCAATGAGAATGAGTCTCAGTCTTGTTTGCTGACCATTGCAAAATGTGGAAACAGGATTACTGGCAATATCTGCACAAACCTCCAGTGCCACACAAAGAAAACATTCACTCCTCCCCTAAAACAGCCTACAAACTGATTCAAACGTGCCCTGCACTTGCCCGCATCGCAAAAAGACACTTCTGGATTGCCTCATCCCCTCTGAGGACCTTGATCATTCTGAACGAAAAGTTTCAGGTAAGTTCTGGAAACCCAGTTTAGTGCTTCAGCCACATAATTCACCACCCCAGGAAAGTGAAAAGAGAGGGAGCAAAAGAAGAGAGAGGTGGACACTCCCATTTATGGCTCAATGTCAGACAAGCATCCCTTCTGTGTACAAAGTACAACCTTGTGTCCATTCTTGCTCAGGTATCAAAAGATAGACTGTATGTCTCAGATAATGAAAGCCCCTGAAAGTATTGGCTTGCTAAAGTTTTCAGAGCCAGAAATGTTGCTCTAACATTAAATTATGTGGTGCCTCCTCCTCCTCCATGGAGGATCACTCTTCCCTGCATCATTTGGCAGCCTACATATAACCTGTATATTACAATTAGTTGGCAAACAAACACCTACTACATCATTTGCACTTAAATCAATCTGAAGGTAAAATATACTCAGCACAATTAAGTCTCCGTTTAGTATCCTTTCTACTTTATCTAATGCAAGTATAGCAACTTGACTAATACCGCACTGTAATATACACAGAGTTCTAGCAGGATTCTCTCCTCCTTCAAACCTTATAATGCAGGTCTCAGACCAAATATTGACTTTCCCAGGTTTAGCTTCTAGCATTACCCATAAGGCACTGCATTCCTTAGTAATTCACCAGATCTCTACTGTTGCACATGCATCTTGCGCAGAAAAACAGCCTCAGGTTTTTTCTCTCTCTCCATTTTTTGACAGGAAAACTTTTAAAGTTGATGGCTTTTCACCTTTTGATGATTTCATCTCAGGACTCAATTCTCCTCCGGTTTTTGAGTCAGGTCAAACAGTTTTCTCTGCTTTAGTCTCATTCTATCTAGGACCCGTAAAGGTCACTGCATTCTTCTGTGCTATATAACCTTGCTGCTGCCAATGTTAGGGGACATCTATTTCAATACATGGTGCTGTATTCTTGTTTAATTTTTTTTTTTAGTGTTTAAGAGTTTTGCAGAATACTCTAGAACATTTTGATAAGGTCACTGAACAAATTATTTATTAACTTAAGATCTCCAAGTTAATTTAAGATTGCCAGCTGTTCTTTACAGTGGTGCGGTATGTATGTGTGTGTTCCCTCACTCTACTGGTTATTGAGAAATCATAGACCACCAAAAAATGTTAATCCTATGGATATATAAATCTACACCAAACAGTATTTACTGTCTCTCGTGTGTTCTGATGCCAAGTATTTGCAGGCTGACTTCAAAATCTGTAAACAACTTGATTAATGTACATTAACAGATAAACTACTGCTGAAGGGACTGCTGCCCAAAGATGCTACTTATTCTGGTAAACTTTCTTCCTCAGAGCTTCTGAAGAACTGGTCTTGAGTTTTTTAAACCTAGATCCAAAAGCAAAGGTCACAAGAGAACAGAAGAGATGGACAAGTCACAATCCTTCACAGAATCCACTTTGGTGCCTCCCAAAAAAACAAGGTCAGAGAATAACAGCGACATAGGTAATTAAGGATGTAGTGTGGTTGAAAGGCAGCTACGTAGGCAAGGTAGCCATACCCATCATTAGCCGAGTTAGCCAGGCTGGCTTCCTCTAAACAGTATGCCAGAACTTTTAATTCTATTAGATCCTATTTCATACAACTGCAGTCATGTGGTCACTGGAAATTTGACCTATTGCAGGTTCAGGTAGAGAACAGTCTTGTCCCTTTCTTCTCTTGTTCTTCTGTCAGCATCTTGTAAGTGGCAGTGTCAACAAATGTAGACAGGGCTACTGCAGACAAGCTCTTGGGATCACAGACTTTTCTTTTGACTTCTCCCACATCCACAGTGCTGTCCAACACACTGTCAGCACAGGTTACTTGGATGCTGGGTTTTTCTTTTGTTTCCAGTCTCACAGTCAACATCAGCTCTGGTACAGATACCCTCAGTGCTGTTTTGAATGTTGGTAGCCTCAGCATTTGAGCCCCCAGTACCGAGGAACTCAGCTCTGCCTTCTGCTCTGGTTAATTTCAACCAGTGTCAACAGATTGGTTACAGCAGCTACAGGGTTTTCTGTTCATCTATGCTAACCCTGGTCCATCAGCGTTATAATGTCCTTAGAGTAATATGGGTTTGAGACACCAAATATTACACCAGTGTTGTGCTCTTCCATTCATGGGCCTTCCTCAGCACTTCCTACATCCTTGGTTTTAACCTAAGAGTCTCTGGTCTTATGAGACTTCAAATATTTTCACCACTGGGACAAAGGACTGGACACAGGTACCTGTAAGGGGAACTTTGAAGGTTGGGCTACTGTGCTTTCTTCTCTTCCTATTAACTGTCTTCATTAGGGAATAAGGGAAGCACACTGATCCCCCCACCTTGAAATCCCCAACTTACAAGAAAAATAAAGATGTAGGTGATTCTGTAACATCCATGTGGCCCACTCATCCCTCTATCACTGGAATATATCTTGGAGGCACTCTGATCTCTCCTACTCAACCCCATGAGTGGTTATCCCTGCACACAAGATGTTTTGTCATCAGAAGGCTTGGAAGAATCTAGATGTTGTGGCCCCAGCCCTAACAGACTGGAGAGGCTCCTCTGGCTACTTTGGATTCTTGACCTGACTGTTAAAATCTCTGTCACTAATCTGTTTTTACAGCTGTAGCCTCCAGAAGGAGACCACTCTACAGAGACCCATGAGTAGCCCCCTTGGGAAGGACTCCAAGGTTTTGGACTGTTTTGGGAAGGGAGTGTACCCATTTTTCACATTCATGATCAGAACTCTCAACTATCTTTCCCATACATGTTTTCACTATGAACTTAGCTTACATGTTAGGTGGCTGTCAAATAAGAATTTGTTACCCAATCTACTTCAGGCAGCTGCAACTTATCTTGACCATTTCAAAGCTGACCTTTGGGTTGGACATACAATGCTGCAGCTGGTACAGTAACCAAGCATATATGCAATGGCAGCTCTACTCAACACCATGCCTGGTTGCACTTCAATTTTGTAAAGAATTTCAACATGTCCTTTTACTAATGCACCACTCAATAGAACCATTCAATTCCATCCTAAAGTAAAAGAAAAACTGGAGGAGAGTGTAAAAGAATGGAGAAGTCGCACAAGTAGGTGTTTTGGGGACTACACTATGCATCAGCAGTGGCTTAGAGGCCAACAGAATAACAAAAATCAAAAGTATGGGAAGCAGCAGAATGGCTGTAGGAACTTCCAGAATAAATGCAACCCAAAGGGTAGGAATTTGTGTATAAACAGGGATGCAATGGCTCCCTCTGGAGAACTGCAGCAACAGTGGAATCCTTGAAAGTCTGCCCCAATGTCCCGTTCTGAAGGCAGTTGGGGCTGTCATCATGACTGGCCCTCATACACAGACTGATTTTGTCAATAATACGTGGACACTACAAACTCTTTTTCCAAGCTCCTCCCAAGCAGCTCGCTCTCATAAACAGGATGCCCCATCCCATCAGAATAGTATGGCCAAAATAAAGATCTTAAGCCTTCTTCAAAAGAAGGCCATCCAAGAGATTGACAAGCAACAAAGAATCCAGATATCATTTACTTTTTATTTAGAGGAAAGAAAGGATCTCGGGCCAAATCTATATCTCAGTGGCCTCAAGTGAGTCTTTCTGCACGCTGAAATTCCAGATACTCAAAATGCAATTAATAATTCTTTATTAAGAGGAGACTGGATGCACGCTTTAGACCTTTAAGAAGCCTAGGTGCACAAAAAAGTCACAGAGGAGCCCAAGAGGCGCCCCTGCTTTTAGGCAGGCACCAGTCACTTTCCAGTTTTGGGCATTTGTTTGGTTCCCCCTGCAGCTACCAAGATCTTCATCAAATGTCTGTCTGAATTCAGAGAGACCCAGAGGCTGCAGGATGTCAAAGTATTTGGTTTATTTTATGCCATTTCTCCCTCTGCATGCTTACCATCCAGCCATGCCCTACTGGACTTGAGGGGTCTATATCACTACACCAAACCGCCAAGTTCAGCAAACGGCATTTCATCAGAAATGCCATCCATTGAATTCCCCTCATGCGGGGGGCTGTGCACCCCACACTAATTATATAAACCAACTCTTTGAGATCGCACTACAGTAGGAAAAGGGCAAATATCCTAATCTTCATTGTACCACGATCTCAATACGAACAGTTTGACAAACTGCAAGTTCGATGCAAGTGCACTGAAATTGCCATTCGCTGAACTGATGGGGACCTGGATTTGAGTCCATTCATTCCTTAGGGTGATGAAGTTTCCTCAGATCCCCTAGGTCAAAAACCATCTGAAGTGACCACCATTCAGACTGACAGGGTATTTGAATGCTCTTGATGGCACCCTAGCAATATATGTATTTTGTTATGAATAGCCTGACCCCCTCCCCCTTGGGTGGTGATATGGGCAACAGTCACCTCAGGGACCATCTATGCTTCTCTAATAAGTTCTTATAATTGACACTGCAGTCACTGATTTAGATGGTCATGGCCACATTGCTCCTGCACTGACGCCTGTCATTATGACACCACTTTTGCCCTCCCAACAGTGATCATCAGCCTACACCACTACCTCTTGTCTTCCAGGCTGTGTTCACAGCCTTACCCCTCTCAGACACTGGTGTGGTTCAAGGTATTATCTTACCCTGATGAGTGGCTTCTAGCTGGTCAGGCATTAAAGACTCAAGTGCCAGCATAGGAGTCTTCAAATGTTCCAGTCCAAGTACAGTGGTAAATGCTGCAAAATCACACAGATGCAGCCACCACAGCCCCTCACATTCCTCTGCTGTACACTAGGGACTAAAGGCAACTATTTTTCTGGTTCCTAAAGACAATTTTCACATGAAGATACTGCAGTGGATTCTCAAGACACAAGGACACAATTATCTGACTCAGATCTCGGATTGGAAAAAAACATTCAGAGCTTCCAAAAGTGATCTTTGTTAGTGGTTACACATTCCCAACCATACTTAGGTCAGTCCTTTTCACCTTTCTACATCTTTAGTGACCATCACCATGGAGGTCTTTTTTTTTGGGGGGGGGGGGGGGACATTGTCAAAGGCAGACAAATCCAAGTTGCTTGGTCACAGATGAAGGCCAGTCTGTACACATCAATGTTTTCAATATCAGGGCAGTCATCTTCAATCTACAGGCTTTTCAGGACTTCCGCCTTCAGGATGCAACTGACATTCAAACTTACAACATGACTGTAGTTTAGTATGTAAAGAAAAGGAGGGGGACCTCATCCATACCCTTTTATCAACAGAATATGGGTGCAGGACTATGGTGCGTCAATTAATTGCTTTCTGTTAGCCACGCATATTTTCAGGGATGTTAATTATCTTCCAGACAGGCTCAGCCTGTATCCTCAGGTTGTCAGTGACAGATTTTTCCTTTACTGGGGAATGCTTACTGCTAGGTATTTGCATCCCTGAACACCACCACACACAGCAACTTTTACTCCCTTATCATCCTTCCAAGTCAAGCAGCCCAGAACACCATCAAACAAAGCAACTTTCACTCCCTTATCACCCTTCCAAGTCAAGCAGCCCAAAACATTTCATGTACAGAAATGGCACTCAGTTTTCTTCTGCTCCCCCATCCTCTCCAATCTCCCACTACACTCATGTTTGTTCAGAAAGTCAAGTAGAACAGGTCCAAAGTAATTCCCATAGTCTTGCTTTGGTTTTATGAAGTGTGACTTGCTCTACTATAGCCTCAATTTCTGGAGAAGCCTCTTTGAAGCCTTCTACAACATTGCTGGACTCACCTAATTGGCAAAACTCACCTGCACCTTCACTCTCTCCATCTAACCACAGACAGCCAAGGATGCTACATACCATTCCAGGGTTGCCCAACTACTTGCTTCTGCCCAGAAGTGGGGGGGGGCTGTAATAAGTCTAAAGGTTGGGGCTCTCAAATGAGAAGGATTGGCTCTCAGCCAGAAGCAAGATGTCTGGATGCCTTGGCAATCTATGTGGAGAAAGGCACCTTGAAGACCTATCACGTGTATCCAGCCTTTTGACGCAGCAAAACTGCTTGCAGTGTGCCACTATGAATCAGGCCTTTTTGACATAGAAGTTTAGTCCAGTTATCCAGAATTGATCTGAGGTCCTCATTTTTCACTGGAACTAAACAAATGTGGAATAGATTCTGGACCAGATCTGGCTTTATGGGACCTCTTGGATGATTCTTTTTCTAAGAGCAAGAAGTCCTCTCCTTGCCGCTTTGAGCTGCTGGGTGGAACTTCTGGGCAAGGCTGAGATTCAGAGACAGAGGGACAGAAAAAGGTTATGGTACAACCTTTGGATATTATTTCTATTACTCATTTGTCCTGTGTGATGACAATCCAAGCAGGTGAGTGGAGAGATAAATGGCCCCTGAATGCCTCCACAGGTGTACAGCTGGACAAATCTTGAAGGATGTTGGGTCTGGTTGTCTGAAAAGGGCCCAAGAAATCCCTGTTGTTTTGCAGACCTCCATGACATCTTGGTCACTGTCTGCTAAAGATGCTGCCTCTGCCAGCATCTGTCATCTGAGGAGGAATCAATGGCTAGACACGAGTTTGCAAAACTAGAAAGATTTTGACCTCTTCAGATTCATGTTAATACCTATGGCAAACAAGGTCTTACCTTCTTGTTTTCACCTAGTTAATGCTTTTCACCATATATCAAAACAAAGTAGATCCAAAGGAGGCACTGTAGAAGATGCCTACAAATTGTCCACAAAGTCACAAAGATGAAACCAGGCATGATGTTTTAGTGAGAAGTCCGAGCCCACCACTCTAGCTGCTCCATTGGCTACATTACAGAGGAGTCGCATGGAAATACGTAATATTCAGCATCAAACTCAAAGCGGTCTTTATTTGCTTCCTTGACTCAGCAGTGGGTGGTTTCCATAAAGCCTCCCTAAAGCTTGCTCCAAAAAATCTCTCTGGAGGCACCAAACCAGGAGTCTGCTGCACAATTCATTCCCGCACAGCAAAAGTAGCTCAGGCTTAAATGTGCTTAACCATTTTGTCCAGTGCTCTATACTCCTTGTTAGGTGGACAGACACTGTCGACTGTCAGCTTTTGTTTGGTGGCTGCTTTGACAGAGTCCACCAGTAGGTGCTTGAAACAATGCTGCTCATCTTTGGTAGGGGGTTGCAGACGTTTGTCAGGTTTACACAGTATAGCCTTTGTAGAGTCTGGTTCCTGTCATGTCTTCCTGGCACCAAATCTACAAGACGGTCAAGCAGCAGGGACCACCAAAGATCCACAGGGCTGCAGATCAGTAAGCCTCAGAGAACCTCCTCATGTAAAGGGTTGGCCAAGACCTCATCAACTCAAGGATAGTATCAAAGGTGGTATCTTCAAGAGGTGATTGTATGGAGCGCTCTTGCACATCCAAGTCTGTGCCTGATGTCATAGGTTCATAGGTAGTTACTAGGCTATCGGCCCTAGGGCCCATACAAGCCTAGCCAAAAAATGTACCCTGGCTTTCGCCACCCAAGAAAATTATTTTCCTGTGCCCCTGTCGAGCAGAGCCACAGAAGTGATCCCCGGGGTGAATTTCCCATTTCCCATCCAATCATCAAGATTTTTCTTGAAGAGTGCTAATGAGGAGCTCTGTTTGACATAGATAGGTAGTCTGTTCCAGAGTATGGGAAGTCTCTGGGACAGGAATCTATCCCTCCAGCATGTTCTGTTTATTGTGGTGACAAGGTTAAGGTCCCTAGAGTGTGTAGCTCAGAGGGAGTGGGATTTCTTTAAGTGTAGCATGTCCAACAGCTCTGGGTTTGACATAGCTTTGTATGTTAGGCAGAGATCGCCCCTGAGTAGGCGATATGCGATGGAGTAAAGCTGTAGTTTCTTGAGACAGTCTGCATAGGGCATCTGTTTGAGGCCAGTAATCCTCTTTGTGAGGTATTTCTGTCGTCTTTCCAGTTGTTGCAGATGTCTTGTGAGGTACATACCAAAAGGGGCGTTGTACTCTATAATGAATCTAATGAGTGATGAGTAAAGGGGAACAATGACCTCTTTTTTTCTGGATGAGAATCCTTTTGTGATGAGATGAGCCACGTAGAAGGATTTCCTGACCACTGTGGCGATGTGATTATCAAAGGAGAGACTACTGTCCACCTGTGTCCCAAGGTCTCATCACATTTTCGGCATTAAGTAGACTACCAGCTATGTGGTAGTTCATGGGTACAGAGTTTTTACCAAAGGGGATGACAATAGACTTTTTGGCATTGAGCTTCAGGCCATGGCTTTGACACCAAGTATCTGTCTCAGTGAGGCCCTTTTGTAGTTTGTCCACATCGTTAGGAGTTTCGATTATGGCTACTAGTTTGCAGTCATCTGCAAACTTTGTTAGCCAAAGACCTTCTGTGTTGGCCTGCACTTCAGAGAAGTAGATACCAAACAGGAGAGGACCCAGGACTGAACCCTGTGGTACTCCACTTGTCACTGGTCTGATGTCGGATTTGGAATCCGCTACTTTCACTGTGTGGGTTCTGTCCGTGACCAGTTGGCAACCCATTTTGTGACATAGGGATTTATACCTAGTTTAGTGAGCTTATCTATAATTCCAGAGTGGGGGATGGTGTTGAAAGCCTTGGCAAGATCTAGATAAGCTGTGTGAACCATTTTACCCTCATCTATGGCTTTGGTGACTACCTTCAAAGAAGTCAATCAGGTTTAGGAGACATGATCTGCTTTTTACAAATCCAAACCGAGTAGGGTCCAGAGTTTGGAGATTACCAATGTCTTTGTTTATGAGTTCCACGAGGATACGTTCCATGGCCTTGCAGACCAGGCTAGTCAGGCTAATGGGGCGGTAGTTCCCGGGGTCCGTCGTGGCTCCCCCTTTGTGGAGTGGGATAACTGTCACAGTGCGCCATTCAGTGGGTACAAAGCCTGAGGCGAGGCTATGATTGAACATGGTACTTAGGTAGGGTGCCAGTTCATTCTGTAGTTCGTGTAGAACGCAGCCTGGGATATTGTCAGGTCCCATGGATGCTGTGTTCTTGGCTTTGGAGAGTGTGTTTTTTACCTGTGCAGCCATGATTATAGGAACTTTGCATTCTCCCGGTATAGAGATGGGCCTTCTAGGGGGTGAGAGGGGAGTAAAGTTAGCATTGAACCTAACTGCTAGGATGTTGGCAATATCAGTTGGTTCTGTATATTTAGTGCCATTATGCTGCAACTCAGAGCAGATCTGAGTGTTCCCATTTAGATTCTTGACATAGCTATAGAATGCTTTGTGGTTGTCTTTAGAGTCAGTGGCAATTTTGTTTTCGTAACTAGCTTTGGAGGATTTTATGAGGGATCTCAGCTTCTTACTGAAGTTGACCAGGGAGTTCCTCCAGTCATGGAATTTTACTCTTTTTTGCAACAGTTTCTTTCTTCTGTTGTAGAGTTTGTTTATGGCAGAGGACCACCAGATTGGCTTCCTTTTTTTGGAGGATAACATCTTGGTTCTATTAGGGATAGCATGATCCATGCACTCGTGTAAGTGCTTATAAAGTGCATTTGTGTAGGATTTGGCAGTCATACCTCTATTGTCCGTCTGCATGGGTGTCAGGAAGTTTGCCACTTCTGTCTTAAGAAGTGTGAAGATGGCTTTTGAGAAGTTTTTTACGATGGTTTCCCTAATTGGGGCTGGGGGTATGATTGTGGATGTCTAGGCTGATTAGCTTGTGGTCGGATCTGACCAACGAGGAATTGACCTCTGGTGTGGAACACCGGTTTCCCATGTTGGTAATGACCAGGTCTAGGATATTGCTGCCCCTGGTGGGGGTGTGAATAAGTTGATTCAAGGCGTTGGAATTTATGAATTCTAGAAAACGTTGAGCAAAACAGTTGGTACATGAGTAGTTTTCCCAGTTAATGGTGGGGTAGTTGAAATCGCCCATTAGGGTGTTGGGTTGTACCCTAATACTTTCCAGTGTATCAAGAAATGAGGAGTGTGAATCCCGGGGCATGGTGGGAGGTCTGTAGCAAGCTACAATTTGGATTGCGGTCTTGCCCAGAGTTAGTTGCAGTTGGATAATCTTGGATGCATTATGCTGTGCAACTAGCCTGGAGGTGTGGATATCCTTAATGAATATGGACACACCTCCACCTTTAGTGCTTCTTTCCGAGTTAGGTGGCCGAAAGGTGTGGTATGAATTGAAGCCTGGTAATGCAGGGGTGCTCTCTGGAGCTTTGAACCAGGTCTCTGTCACTGCACAGATGTCAATGTTCTCCATTTTAAGGAGTGCCTAGAGTGAGTGCAATTTGAGGTTTAGACTTCTAGCATTGAGTAGCATTACCCTCAGATTTTGCTTGCTTGTACCTGTTACGGCGGTGAATTTGTCATTTGAACCTTGCCTAAAAAAGGCACTATAGGGGTGGCAAGAGCCTTAGCCAGTATCCGGAATCCTAAGGGCAACAGGTGCAGGCCATCTCTGGCAAAGCATCTTGGACTGTCGATCATGTTGTCCCAGGCAGACTAATACTGGATCCCCTTAGAATGACACAAAAAGCTTAGCCAATTGTTGAAGTCAATCATTTTGTCCTTGTACTGTGGTATCATTCTGGGTGATGGCAGGATGCTACTCAGGGTTAGGGTCATACCTACCTGGGATACAAGATCGGAGAGCTCCTCCATGTCTCTTTTCATGTAGTCCAGGGAGGTACATCTCAGGTCATTCACACCAACATGGACAATGACAGTGTCATATTTGTACTTATTGTGGAGTGACCTGAGTGCATGCGTTATGTGGCGGATCCTGGCACCCAACAGGCAGCTGACAGTAACTTTCTCCTTGTTTAGTCTAGTGAGTGGAACATCAGTGTGTTTGACTATAGAGTCACCTATGACTAGAGTGTTGGTTACGTTGTTATGCCTTATGGGCTGTGGTTGAGTGACACACTGAGTTTGTGGGCTGTGTGTCATTTGGGTTGTGTTGGGGGGTGGAGTTTGCTTGCGTTTATGCTTTGGATGTCCCTGATGCTTGGGCAGGTTTTTATTGAGAGCCTCTGCGAATGTAGGTGTGTGTTTTGTTTCTCTATGCGTGTGTTTTGGTGGTGTAGGTTTTGAGGGGCTATGTGATGAGTGTTGTGTGGTGCAAGTGTTTACCTTCTCCTCTTGACTGTTTAGTCCAGTCTTCGGTGAAGAGAGCTTTGCTTCCAGTTTGGCTATATAAGTGCATCTCTCACAGGTTGTAGTGTTGGGTGGTAGGAGGAGAGGGTTGTCTGTGTACATGAGGCAATTGCTGCATTGCCCCAAGATGCCCAGATTCATCAGGTAGACAGGAGAAATCACTGGGAGCGGACCCTTAGACATGCCTGGATAAGTGCTTATTTATTAAGCACTAAAAACTGCTTTCCACTAGACAATTGAGGAAAGTTGAGTGCTGTAGTAATTTGCAGCTTATGTAGTGCTTACAATGAGTTCTGAACAAGTGCTGAGTTCAAAGAAACAGATTTGAGTGCTGAAACTAGAAAACTGGCTAGTTATAAGAAAAAAAAACTAAGCTACAAGGCTTCTCTCCAACACAAAAGGGCTTGGGGGCTCAGAAGCCTACAAACAGTATACACCACTTAACAGGAAAGGCAGGAAACAAGCTTAAATTTTTTTTTCTTTTCCAAGGACTCTATAGGGGAGTCTACATGTCTTCATTTGCATGTCCTTTTCCTGGGGATATCAGAGGGGGGCTTATCCAAATCTCCAGAGGACTGAGCCTACACCTTTTCATTAAGGCTTTACATTCTGCTCTACATGAAGGATGGGTGATTAACAGGATGACTATGTAAGTGCCAGAGGCTGGAGTAGATAACTGTGGAAAGACTGCCTGATGCCTTGGAAGAGTGGCCATCACCCAACTCCATAGCCATGAAAGCAGATCACAAACCTATTGCATCAGAGATCACTAAACCAGACCCGTGTTTATCCCTGTCAAAGTAGACATAACTGGCACTGAGAAAGCATGGCTTGAGATCAAGGATTTAGAGGGCTTAGATATGGACAGCAGTCACAAAGCACTGAAGGCTGAGGACTCAAGGGACAGACAACGGATCCAAGAGGGCTGGCACCGAGAATGGTGCAGAAGACTCACCATTAAGCAAATGGCCTCAGAATTCCATCAAACTCGAAAATCTTGGTTTTGAGTTAATCAGAGGAGTAGATGTCAAGGCTGAGGTAATGGTACCAGTTGTCACAGAGAAGACAGATTCGGGGTGATGTTTTGGCTCCAAAGCCACCAGTGCCACTACTGGGAGCTGGAAAGTAAACAACAGGCATGAGGTGGGCCAACACAATCCATCCTTGAAACAGAGGGGGGATGGGATGCCATCCACCTCTATATGTGCCTTCCTGAAAGCCCCTAACTTAATGGTACCAGTTGTCACAGGGAAGACAGATTCGGGGTGATGTTTTGGCTCCAAAGCCACCAGTGCCACTACTGGGAGCTGGAAAGTAAACAACAGGCATGAGGTGGGCCAACACAATCCATCCTTGAAACAGAGGGGGGATGGGATGCCATCCACCTCTATATGTGCCTTCCTGAAAGCCCCTAACTTACATTATGAATCAACTTCAATTGTGGTTTGAAGAGGTAGGTGGTGGACTAGACATAAGTAGGGCAAATTATCTTCCTGAAAAATGCCTGCTCAACTATCTGGTAGGACACTTGTCCCAGATGACAATGGGTTCAAACACTGAGAAAGGGGAGACTTCTGCATTGATACTGGCGCTAAATATGACAGTGCCTGCTCTTGCCTCAGGACTTTTGGAGCCGTGGAAGTGCCCATCTCATCTGTTTTTCTTTGATCTTTAACCTCCCACCTCTCTTACTCTCCTCTAGCTTGCCCACTGAAAATGCCTGTTTGTCTGGGGGGAGGGGAGGCTAAGAAGAAAATACAGTTGTGTAAGAACTTAACTGTGGATGTCTTACTTTTCACTGTTGCAGTATTCATAGGGATATCCTACTGAGGGTAGCAATACGTCTGCGCCTGCTTACCAAAGTTGGTGCCCTTCCATGTAAGGTACATAAGTGACATATGAGCGGAAATCGCTCAGAACTGAAATGCCCAAGAAGAACAGGAGCAGCAAATGAGTAAAAGGAATATAGTACGTGCACATTCAGAATAAGGAAAAGTAGTCCTCTCAGCCAGAGGAAAAAGAAAAAATCAGGTTGAAGGAGAGGGACAGAATACTGCAACAGTGACAAGAAAAACATCTACTCATATGGTACACACTTACAACTGTACTATGTCCATCCTAAGTCACTGTTGCAGTTTTCTTTACAATAGAGACCGTAATAAAGCTACTGCAATGAAAGGGAGAAGGAATTGAGGAACCCTCCAAAAACATGGTAGATGGACCTTAGCAATACCTGCCCTAGTCCTTTGAAAACAAATCCAACTTGTAGTTTTTAGTAAAAATATTAACAGAAGACCAAGTATCAGCTTTGGAAATAGATTCAACATCCAGACCCTTAAAAAACCTCCAAAAGAGGAAATTGCCTAAGTTGAACAAGAACAAATAGAAGTTGAGAGCAGTCTGCAATGAAAAGAACAGTTTTAAAAATCCAAGAAGAAATTAATTGTTTAGAAACTAACAATTTTTTGTTCTGAAAGGAAAAGAAAACGTTCAGATTTCCTATTGTCTACAGTCTTATCTAAACCGCATTTCAGCTAAGCAAATTCAAAGAACAGAGAATCCACTCACTGCTACTCTGTGGAAAAGGAAAGGAGGAAGAAAGATGAGTGGTCTTATTCAAAGAAGCATCACTGACAACCTTAGGCATAAAAGTAGAATTGGTTCTAACAGACATTATCTGTAGAAAACTAGAAGAGGTGGAACTGCCACAAAAGCCTGAAGTTCAGAGACACTTTTGGCAGAAGACAGTTTTCCAGACAAACAATTTCAAAGTGGAAACAGCTGCTGGTTCAGAAGGTGGCAGGGTTAACTTTTCAAAAACAAAGTTCAGGTCCCAAGAAGGATGAATGTTTTTTTCTCGGAGGCCTAATTTGAAGGACACTTTTTACAAACTGTGACTTCAAATCTAGAAGAAAGTGGTGGATCCATAGGCAGATGGGCAGAAATGCCCGATAAATGAGCTTTAACAGAAAGCATGCCAGACCAGACTACAGCAACTCATACAATATGAAAGAACAGCAAGAATATCCACCAAAAGAGGGCCTTGTTCACTGCTGTGACTCCAACCAGAAAATATTTTCCAGTGGGGAAAAAAAAGCTATGTCCTCACCATAACGTCCCATCTGTGTTGCCCATTTTCATTTTTCCTCACTGATGTGTTCAGATCAGAACTCTTGGATCCAACTCGGCCACTGCAAAAGCTTTTGGCAAACAACAAAGCTCTTGGGCACCTCCCCTTACCTATAATGTACCTTCCCCCATTACCTCAGATCTTGTTTATTAGGAATAAATAGCTATTAAAATACGTAAGTACTATATACAGACAGGAATATACATACAAGTACTAAACTGTAGCTATTCCTGGAGCCAAAGAACCAATTTAAACAAAATTTAGATCATCACATGACCGAATCACCTAGAGCCATATTTTACACCGTTGAGTGGCTAGCCTTACCACGGTGTGCAGTCTGTGATCTGTGTTCTCCTATATTGAGGATACTGCGCACCACAGCAGATGCCCAAAGCAGTTGGGTAAGTACAACTCTTCCCCCTATAGAGCACCTTGTAGAGTCTGTGCTGCTGTCCACAGCTCCATTCATTGTTGAGTTAGAGATAGAAACACTCTGCATGTTTTTTGGACATGGCTGAAACCTCAAGGGGAGACACAGAGAACATGCAAACTCCAAACAGGCATTGGTCAGAGGTCAGGATCGAACCTTGTGCATGGGAGGCAAAGGACTTAACCACTAAGATAGTGGAACAGGTAAACAGCTTCAAGTATCTGGGAGGAATAGTTGAGGAGAAGGGTAGTCTGAATGAAGAGGTCAAAGCTAGAATAAGAGGGGCTGCAGCCAATTGGCATAGATTATCAGGTGTAGTCTATGACAGAAGAATGCCAAAGAAGCTGAAAAGTAAGGTGTACAAGACAGTGGTGTGACCAGTACTACTGTATGGTACAGAAACCTGGCCAGTAAAGGCAGAACATTTAAAGAAGCTAGAGGTGATGGAAATGAAGTGCCTGAGAAAGGTGATAGGATGCACACTGTGGGACAGATGAAGACATGAGGACATAAGAGCAGAAGCCAAAGTAGCTCCAATTGCAGAAAAGACCAAAGAGAACAGATTACTGTGGTTTGGGCACATGTGTAGAAAAGCAGAAGACAATCTGGTGAGGAAGATTTGGGACAGACAGGAAGAAGGCAAGAGGAAGTGAGGACGCCCAGCAAAGAGGTGGATGGACTGTGTGAAAGAAGATCTGCAGTAGTCAGGCATGAGTGTTTAAGAAGACAGGAGTGTGGCACTGAATCGAGAGAGTTGGCGACAGTTAACATGATACCCCGACCCCATGTAGAAAAATGGGAAAAAGGGGGCTGATGATAATTAGAACACCATGTCCTTCCGGGAGGCCTGGATGAGGGCTGGAGGGTGGGTTGAGAAAAAAAGTGAAATGGACAACACAGATGGAATGTTATGGTGAGTATATAACTTATTTTCTGATGTCAATTTTCACTTGATCCTCACTGATGGGACAGAGTCCCTAGCTACTTTTCTCTTAGGGTGACTCATGGAAGGATATTCCTCAGAACCATTGAACCAATGCAGACTCAACCCCCTGGAGACCAAATCCAATTTGTAAGGAGTAATAAAGGTGCGAGAAGTAGCCCAAGTAGCTGCAGTACAATTACTGTCTACAGAAGCTCTAAAATGGAAAAGCAGAAGCAGCAGCCATAGCTCTAATTGAGTGCGCCTTAACAGGCCTTGACAATTGTTTACCCTGTGCCTTATAGATACAAACTGTGACCCATTTTGCTAAAGTTGTCTTAGATACTGGTAGGCTTTTTCTGGTTTCTGAATAGGAAACAACTGACTTCCTTTCCTGAAGTCTTTTGTTCTTTGGAGGTAAAACCACAACTGTCTGAACATCTAACAAATGGAGTAAATATTCACCCCTGTTCTGGAAACTTGGAAAGAACACTGGTAAATCAACAGCTTGACTATTATTCTCAGAAACTATCTTCGGTAAAAAGGAAGATCAGTCTATAATGAGACTCTGTCATTATGAAAAATCAAGTAAGGAGGGTGGGAAGATAAAGCCCGTAATTCTGATATTCTTCTGGCCGATGTGGTAGCCACCAAGAAAAAATGTTATCCTAGAAAGCAGTTAAGTCACAATTTGCTGCTGGTTCAAAAGGGGATTTATGATACGTCTCAGGATGAAATTTAAATCCCACAGAGGAGAAGGATCTTCGTAAGGGGGCTTTAATAAGACTGTTCCTTTCAAAAAGGCTTTACAGAGCTTGTGTGAAACTAAAGAAGAGCCAACTTCCCCAAGGTGGAAATTAGAGACGGCTGCCAGTTGGACTGACTGTAGCGGCAACTACTGTTTCATTGAACAATTGTGTTAAGTAGTCTAGGATTGAGTGGATAGGGGCAGTGAAGAGATCCATGTCATGAGATTTAGCCCAAATAGCACACCTTTTCCACTTACTTTTAGTCAACTTGTGAGTGGAAGGCTGATGAGAAGATAATAAAATGTGATAAACTGGGAAAGAGAGTAGTGGTTGCCTGGCTATTACTGGAAATGGATGAGCTAAGCTGTCAGCTTGAGGTTGTTCAGGTTGGGATGAATCATTCCTGTCGAGTGAGACAGTAGATTCAGAAATGGGTCCAGAATCCAAGGTATTTCCAGAAGACAAGGCCAGAGGAAGGGAAACCACATCTATCGAGGCCAGTAGGGGCAAACAGTATTACTGTTCTCTTCAACTTGTTGGCTTTCTGTAGAAATTTGGGGATAAAAGGATTGTGGGGAAAGGAGTAATCGTGAAGAATAGCATCCCTCGGGGATTCCTCCTGTAGGGGGATTACAGCAAAGTAGCTTCTCCATTTGCTGTTGAAGAACCAAAAAGATTGCAGCATGCTGACCCCATTTTCGGAAAAACATCTCTGCTACATTCTGATTGAGGGACCACTTGTGAGACATTCAGATTAGACCTGCTCAATTTGTCTGCAATCACTTTGAACTTCCCCAGGATACACACTGCTATCAGAAAGCAGTTGGGATGAGATCGTCCACTGCCAAACCCTGAGCACTTCTCAGCAAAGGGGGCACAATCTGGTTCCTCCCTGCTTGTTGATGTACCAAACCATCGACATATTGTCTGACTGGAACGCAACTGTTCCCAGAGGGAGAGCATCCTTAAAGGCATGCAACGCTAAAAGTATGACTCATCTCTAGTACATTTATATGCAGATTGGCCTCGCTGGAAGACCAGGTGCCTTGAATTGTCCTTCCCAGAAAAAGCCCCCCCCCCCAACCTGGGAAGCATCCATAGTCACCATGGCCTTGGGCTGAAGGGGAATGAAAGGATGGTCTTGGATTACTTGATAGGACTGAACCCACCATCAGAGATCTCTTTTGCATACGTCGGTGAGTTGAATTTGATAAGACATCGGGAGATCTAGAATGGACCACGGCTTCACTAGGAGCCACTGCAAAATTTTCACGTGAAAGCATGCTAATGGGACTAGAATGATGGATGGCACCATAGACGCTAGAGTTTGTAGTACGAGGTGAGCAGCTACAGAATTTTTCTGAAGCAAAGCCATAACCTGACTGCGGATGGTATCGACTCTCGTGGTTGGAAGTTCAGCTACCATTTCTGCTGTGTTTAGACTAGCTCCTATAAATTCTAGATTTTGAGATGGTTCCAAATGCAATTTTTCATAGTTTATTGAGATGCCTAGTTTTGCAAAGATATGTATGACACAGTGCCTTGCTTGTACGAACAGATGCCTGGTCGGGGTGGAAATGAGCAAGTCATCCAGATACGGAAACACTTGGAATCCTTGTCATCTCAAGTGAGCAGTCACTACTGTCATGCATTTGGTGAACACACTGGGGGCTGTAATGAGACCAAAGGGCAGAGCTCGGAACAGGAAATGAGTGGCTCCCAGCCAGAATATTAAGTGCCTTCTGGACTATCTGTCCATACTGATGTGGTAGTACGCATCATGAAGGTTTACACAGCACATCCAATCTGTTTTACCAAAAACGGAAGGACAGAGTGTACTGTGACCATCCAAAACTTGCTCTTTTGTACTGATTTGTTTAGTTTGCCAAGATCCAAAATCTGTCCCCAGTCCTCTATTTTCTTTGGTAGTAAAAAGAACCTCGAGTTAAGTTCTGGATCTTCTCTGGTCTCAGGGGACTTCCTGGATGACTCTTGTCAAGCAACTCTTGAACTTGGATGACTGTTTGTTCCCTTTGACTGGGTGGTACAGCTGGGATTTGTTTTTGTTTTGAGGGGTGGGGCAGGAAAAGGGAATGAAAACCTATGGATATTATTTTCTGCACCCAGGTATCATTTATGTCTAGCCAGGCTTGTAGGTGAAGGGATAGACATGCCCTGATTGCCTCCAGAGTAGGACAATTGGGTCTCCTTTCAGGAGCACTGAAAGGATTTGCCAAAGAAGGTTCCTCTGGAACCCTGTTTTTGGGGACACCTCTGCCGCAAAGCTGGCATCTTCCATTGTTGGTCACCCTCTGCCTCTGGGGAATTTTCTCCATGTGTGACGCTCTGTGGCTGAACCAGCCACGGCCTTCTTCACAGCCTGAAACGCATCTTCCCTCCAACCTCTCTGACATTTAGGATACGGTCTCTAAAGGGTGGAAAAACATATGCCCATGGCAGAAAGGGTCTTGCCTTTCTGTTCACACATGAACAGCACTTCTTTAAACTTTGGGCCAAAGAAAGATGTGCCATCAAACAGGGCACAGACAAAAACTTGAAAGGCTCCGCAAAGTTGCAAAGGTGCATCCAGGCGTGCCTCCCCATAGATGCCTAAACCCACAGCTCTACTTGTTCCTTCGGCTGCATAAGAAATGAGCTGCATAGAAGAACTGGCTATTGTATGCAAGGTAGTGAGATGAGAGAAAACTATCCTGTAATCCCTTCAGCTACAGCTCCTTCGAGGGTATCCAAAAGCTCCTTGATCAGATCCCTCTGCAATCTGATGAAACGGGATAAAATTCAGTGACCATAAGGTAAAGGTCACTGATAAGACATGCTTCCCACACCCATCCCTCAATCCTTTTATTAGGTGGAAGGATAGCAGAACTCTCCCCAGAAAGTTCTTTCTTGGCTGCCACCGCCACAACCATGGCATCTACTGCAATGCCTTTAGTACAAAATGTATTGTTTTCAAGGGCTGTGATACATTTGCTTGGTCTCAGTCTTGTTCGTTTGATGGGAGTCTGGAGTCTCCCATGCCCGCCGCAAAATTAGTTCAATAAGTTCGCCAATGGGCAGGGTCACCGAAGAATTACAGCGAGATCCAATGGCCTTCAGGTACACCAACTCCTCAGGAGAAGCACTGCTGGACTGCCAGCCACCTCTGTTTCAAAATTTCTAGGACGCCCCCCCGAAAGAAACATTGTCTGGAGGTGACTGTGGGGATCCCTCTCCATCGAGGTTGGTGTCAGAAGAGGCAAACTCCTCTGAGTCTAAATGCTTCCTCTTGCAAGCCCTCTTCCTAGGGTCCTCCTCAGTGGCATATTCCAGGGAGGTGTCAGAAGAGGGAAGGGTACCCCTACGGGCATCAACAGGCCTACAGACTTGCTGGCCTTGTGGATGGTGTGGTTTAGAACGGAGATGCACTGGCTGTAATATGGGGGTCTGAAGATCCAAAGAGGATGTTACGCTCTGTGGCTGAACCAGCCACGGCCTTCTTCACAGCCTGAAAGGCTGACAGTCCCTGTGAAGAGAAAGACCCTGGATCCGATAAAACAGTCTCTCAAACCATGGTCCCCTCAACTGCAGATAACAGCCTACCCGAGGTCAAAGCCAGAGAAGAGCTTACCTGCGCAAAGGCTCCAAGAATCAGGGACAGCTCAGACTGCTTTGGAGTCGAAACCTGGTCCTCGGGACCTGAGGGGTCCGCTACAGCTCTGAGAGCTTTCCGGCCCCGACAAGACTAAAGAGCTCAAAGTGCAAGTCTGATCCAAGAAGGGAGAAGGCCTCTCATCCGACTCAAAACATACCCAGGCACTTGGAACTATGGGCTCCAAGACTTGAAGGCAAGTCAGAGGAGGAACAAAGATGTGAGATGTAACAGTCAGATCCTCGACTCTGGGGCTAGGATCCAGAGTGTTTTGCCAGACCCGGTGTCCTTAGGAGCCTTTGTACCACTCAATCCACATCATCGTCGGAGAGGGTCCTGGTCAAACGTGAAGAAGCTGGGTACCTTGACCTGAAGAAGATGGACCTAAGGTACCATTGAGGTAACCCGCTCTACAGAGGGGGAGTACCTAGGCCCTTCAAAGAGATTGGACTATGCCTATGATCAAATCCTGATGGAGCTGATGGACCTCTCTCCAAAGATAACTGAAGTACCAGCCTTTCCAATTCTCGGATCCGGAGTTTCTATCAGATCTGACAATTTGGATTTCTTTCGCATCGGCTTAGAGATCCTTAGGAGCAGACGAATGTCTTTTTTTGTTTTTTTCATGTATGAATGAAGATGAAGCCAGGCTGGACTATGCCAACTTCGATGAAGTTTCTCGGGTCCAGCAATAGCCTCAGCAAAAGGAGAGGTCAGCATTCCTTTTAGCATCAATTTGCTCTTGCGTTCAACAAGGCCCCTATGATTGAACACTTGACAAATCGAACAGTCCTCCTGGAGGTGGAGGCGGGCCCAAACAATATATGCATAGACTATGCACATCACTCATCGGCATTTTCTTGCCACATTTTGTAAATTTTTTAAAACCCAACCGCTTTTTGGGTTTGTCTGACATGGTGACACACCCACACACTCAGGCAACCATGGAAAAATAAAAATAGAAAAGGATACATATACTACAGAAAACAGTTTTTTTTTTTTTTCCAACAGAAATCACATAGGGAATGGAACTACCAAGAATGGTAGGTAGAAAGGGGAGAAAAACTACCAATTACGGTAGAAACAAGCTACCCGTAGGTAAGAAGAAACCTGAAACGAATATGATACAGATACCTGAAACGAAACAAAAACAAGACAATTTAAGTAAAATGTAAAGAATTAAACTGCTAAACACTTAACTTCCCAGAGAGGTACGGTTAACCACATCTTCACAAAAGTGGCAAACGAAATCTGAGGTAATGGGGCAAGGTGCACTGTGGGTAAGGGGAGGTGCCCAAGAGCTTTGTTGGTTGCCACAAGCTTTTGCAGAGGCAGAATTGAACACGAGGGCTCAGACCCGAACCAATCAGTGAGGATAAAGTGAAAACTGACATCAGATCATAAGACTTTCTAGTAGCAGTTTTCTTGCCTCCCGCAAAACCAGGAGCACATCCTCAGAAATATGGTGCCAAAATGGAATCAAAACCCTATCACCCAAAGTGTTGACTGTAGGGCGAGAAGAGGGTGAATTACACACCCCTTGTCTTGTGTAAGTAGATACATCCTGTAAGTTAACTTGTAATGATTTGCTCTTGGCCAGGTGAAAAAGAAGGGGAAACCAATGCTATCTGCGCCAAAAGGAAGTCACCAACAAGATTTTAGACCTCTCCAACATCTTGTGTAGGACCTTTGGCAACAGAGGAAGATGGTAAAATGCAGAGGACTTTGCATTCTGAAACATAACTTCGGGGAGTTGTCTGTTCTGAGGGGAGGCTAAAAGATCCATTTGAGGAGTAACCCACCAATGAACAATGTCCAGGAAAACCTCTGTGTAAAATCCATTCATGAGGATCTGCCCTAAATCTGCTCAGACTGTCTGCCACTACATTGTTTTCTGAATGAGTACAGAATGCCTGAAGAATTTACTGATGGCATATGGCAATGCTCCATGCTATAAGGGATAGTCTGCAAAGGTGGCAAGACTTTGTTCCCCTTGTTTATGTACCACATAACAGTGGTGTTGTCTGGAAAGACCGAGTGGACCAGGAGTCCAGAGGCAATGAAGAACCTTAACAGCCAGGATCAGAGCTTTCATTTCCTTGACAATATTGTCTTTTCTCTACTGAGGGGACTACATACCCTGAACGCTGATGTTGTTGGAACAAGCTCCCTAGGCTATGTCTGAAGCATTTATAAACAGTTTCTGAGTCGCGGGAAGTACCAGAAAGGGAAGACCTGATTTAGAGATATCGGGTTGATCCACCCAAGGTATTCCTTCCTTAGATAAGGCAAGAGAGGATGCTGGAGTCCAGGGGATGACAATGCTGTAGCCAAACTACCTTCAGATACCACTGGAACTTGCTCATAATGAGTCGGGCAAAGGGAACCATGAGGATAGTACATGCCATGAACCACAGATATCTTAGTAACTTTCGTGCTGAAGTCTCTCACAAAGGAAGAAGGGACAGAAAGAAAACTGTTAGAGAGGATCTTGGGAGGAGGAAGAAAAGCTGTCATAGGAGTTTGAATCCTGCATCCCAACAAAACCTGGTCCTGAGAAGGCATCAGGGCTAAGTTCTTTAGATTTAGTGTGAAGCCAACATTGTGAAGAAGCATCATTGTGAATTCTAGATCCTACAAAACAGGCTGCTGAGAAGAAGCTTGAATGAGTAGGTCATCCAGGTAAGGAAAAATATGAATGCCATGAGGTCTGCAACACGCTAAAATAAGGCATTTGGATAAATACCACTGGGGCTATAGAAAGCACAAATGGCAAAGCAGAGAGCTGATAATGCAAGGAAGATAGAGAACTGTAAACATTTCTTGGAGAGTGAATAGGAAAATGGAGATTGGCATCCTTTTGGTCCAGAAAAACCTGATGTGCCTCTGGTAGAAGCAGAGGAAATATAGATGAAAACCAATATTTTGAAAGAAGGAACTTTCTGAAACGGGTCGAGAAAGGAGAGGTCTAGAATGGTCCTCCAAGAACCTCCTTCCTAGGAACCAAAAACAAAAAGGAGTACAAACCCCTGCACCACTGGCAAGGAGGCACAGGCTGAATAGTAACTTGAGCCAACAGGTTCAGAAGTAGAAATGAGGCAACTACAAGGAGGCGGCTGAGGAAAGCCTGAAAAAGGAGAAAGGGGCTCCCACACCACGTGGTAGCTGTTGTGAATAACAGAGAACACCCATTTTTCTGTTCTGATTTTTTTGCCAAATGGGAAAGGACAGACCTTTGCGAAAGAGTACTTTGTTTGTGGGGAAACTTGTCCAAAGGAAGATTTTTAATCCCCTAGAGTCATGACTTGCTTTTTCAGACAGTCTTATTCTTTAAAGATGGTTTTGGATACTTATTCACAAAGGGACCTATTTTAGGGGGATAGTTTCTTTGATATTTAGGAACAGGTAACAGAAAAATGTGTTTAAGGTCTTGCATGACCTTCCCCTTGTCTTAATGCTTTACAGAGAAATGCAACAGCAGAGTCAAACAGATCTGTGTATCCAGAACTTCACCTTTACATCATCTGGGAAGAATTGAAGCACAAGTCCAGGAAAGCCTTCTAATGACTGACCCTGACACAGCCACCCTAGATGAAGCATCAGCAGTATCTTAGCTATACTTAAATGAATGCTTTTCTACCTGTTAAGCAGAACTAAGCAAAGAAAGGGCCAATGTTTTATTATCAGCATGTCCGCTAAAACACTCCCAGAGTGTGGAAAGAAGAGAAAGCACATATCTGGTCATACTCATCTGATAACTGATGGCCCTAAAAGTCAAGGTAGCAGAATTATACACCTTCTTGCCATATCTATCAAGGACTTTGCTATTCTTATCAGGTGGCAAGAGCTCTGACGAAGCAAACAGCTTTGTGGGCTCATCAGTAGAGAGGAAATGACAGAAGGGTCTGATGAGGGATTCTTTTACAGAAACTTCTGGTCTACAGGGACCTTACAGAATTTGTTCAAGCTTTGTAGGAGCAGGATGCTGAGTCTCAAGGGTCTTGAGAAGCAGATGTGTAGTATCTTAAGAGATCCTCTAGAATACGAAGCACTGCAGAAGGTTTAGGGGACTATCTCAAGGAGATCATCTCCTTTTGAACCTCAAATAAGTGAGAGCTCTGCCACTTAAAATGTTATATAATTTTAAGAATCTCTCAAATTAATGTTCCTCCACCAGGGAATAAGGTAAAGAGTATTCTCCCCATCAGAGCCCAAAGCAAGAGGTGAATCAATGTGGGAAGAGTAAGCTAAAGACTCTTCACCATTAACAGATGTTTCCCTAGCCTTTGAAGAAATTGAAGTAGAAGGAATCCCTTACTGGAGAGGGAACATACCCTTAAGGAGGCTTCAAAGAAATATGGGTTTTAAAAAGACCTTGGGTGAAATTCTGTCGCTTGTTTTGGGGATTCTTGGCAAAAGGTGCAACATGCATAAGTCATGTTTCTTTGCGATATCCATACCAACCCAGGCCTAAACTGCTACCTCCTTTCCCTATCAACAATTTCCCCTTGACTCATTTTTTTCTAATACACACCCAAATCTCACTGAATCAACCCTACATACCTCACTGCCTACAACCTCCAATTCTGACCTTCTAATGACAAATTTCAATCTCAGAAGATTCATGAATAAAATCACCCTATTCCATGCCACCTACTCTCCAGACTGAAACCTGGTTAAAGCCCCACATCAAGGACTCTGAAATCACAACTAATGGCTACATTATTATTAGACAAGATAAGCTAAATCAGAAAAAGTGGGGGTATGGCTATTATGTTTAAAGACTCTCTGATAATTAAAAAAAAACTGAACTGTACTCCCTCAGACATCCCAAATGCTGAAATCTTAACTACATGACTAAATATCAATAGTCACAAAACCATTAATATCATAGCTATCTACCTGCCCCCCAGATAACAACCTGTCCTACATAGAATCCTTACTTTCTTGGTCAGTTTCCTCCTTCAGCCAAGAACCTTATTAGACTAGGGGAATTTAATCTAGACTGGCTATACCGCTCATCTAACTACCCTACTAACTTTATTAACCTATACAATTTCACACAAACTATTAACTATCCGACATCTACTGACAAACATTCCAAAAAACAATCATTACGTGACTGGATATTAATCAAAAAACCTAACATGGGGTACCAGTCACTGAGTGATCATGCCCCCACATGTCTAGTCAGAAAAATAATTCAAACCCAAACCTGCATTCCTTTCAAGTACATTCACAGTAAAACAAAAAAACTTCTCCCCTGACATTTTTAAACTACTTCAACACTGACTGGTCCCCACTAAAAAATCTACAACTAGACCTTGCAGTGAATATTTCGACACTAAATTCCTAGACATCTTAAATAATTTTGCCCTTTCCAAGAAAATACGCCTCAAACCCAAACAATTACCACGGGTATCTAATGATGCCAAACTTCTAATCAAAGGGATAGAGCCTAGTCACTATATCACACAACCAAAGATAAAAACGACCTCTACCTATATCACCAACTAAGAAACCAAGCTAAAACAAATTCAATGATAAAACTTGCTTTGTACACTGCCAACAAAATCAGCAGCACAACCCCCACAAGTTCTGGCAAAACATCAACCACCTCCTTAACCCTGGGAAAGCTTTCAGCCTTCCTCCTTCCACATCTAATTCCACTGAGCCCTTAGCTTTACAGTTCAACTCTCACTTTATCAACTCCATCACTTCCCTCCTAGACAACAAACAATACTGACCCTTCTCAGTCCCCATCCTTTCCTCTGAGAGCACAAACACTTTTTCCTTCAAACCTATTCAAACCTCTTGCATAAATAAAACTACCAAGTAAACTAAAACCCTGCTGTCTTGCTGCCGACCATCTACCCAATGAATTTCTAAATGTAACCGCTCCTTCCATTGCCTACCCAATTTCCATTCTAATCAATCGTTCTATCTCAGAACAGTATGTGCCTCTCCTTTGGAAGACTTCTCATATCATATCTCCCCATAAGGGAAGTCCTTCTAAAGATATTTCTAAATACCGACCAGTTGCCATCCTATTGCCCATAGCAAAAATCCTTGAAAAATGTATACAACTTGTATTCCATCTTGCTACTAACAATCTACTATCCAGTTTTCAGCATGGTTTCAGACCTAAACATAGTACTAACACAGCTCTAATGACCTTCACTGATATTATTCATCACCTCAAAAATGAAAGCCAGCTTGTCTCCACAATTTTTCTGGAAATGTCAAAAGCCTCTGACACCATATCCCACCAACTGCTACTCAACAAACCTGCAATTTATTATCTAAGTTCATTATCCCTTACATGGTTACACAGTTGTCTAACCAAAAACAGGCTCAAAATGGGAGAACAAACTCTCCCCTCTACTATCAGTAACCACTGAAGTACCCCAAGGTTCCATACTTGGTCCCCTCATTTTTGTCTTATTTACCAACAACCTAAATTCTGCCACTCAGCTTACCACCGTTATCCAATATGCTGATGACTCCTCTATCTGCTCAGCCTTTTCCACGTACGATCTACAACAAAAAAAATGCAAAAAGCTTTCCGCGACATTAAAAATTACCTTTGCAACCATCAATTCATTTTAAATCCAAACAAAACAAAATTAACGATTTTCACAAACAAATCATCAAAATACAGCTCTCTACTTCTCTCCATTTTCTCCTCTAATGGCACCAAGATTGAACCTAAAAATGAGACCAAGCTCCTAGGAGTTATTATAGATAATAAACTAAAATGTGACAAACTTCTCACTGTCAATCAATAAAGTTCACACAAGACTTGGAGCGCTATATAGGGTCAAACCATACCTCATAAACCAAGCCAGACTAGCCACAGCTAGAGCTCATTTACTTTCTACACTACTCTACTGCTCACAAATCTTCACCAATCTACGTAAGACTGACAATCACCTAGAGTCCTGCTATAATAAAATTGCTAAGTTTGCCACCAATCAACCCCATAAAACTCATCATTGTTCCGTTCAACTACTTAACTGATTGGAATTACCAAACCTATTAAAACTAAAGCAACTTACTTTTGCCCACAAAATACATTACCCCAGCAACTGCCCTACACTCTTATCCCTGGTTCAACCAAACTAACTGTAGATCTCTTAGATCTTCTAACAGACTAATTCTCACAGTTACCCAGTCTCAACTATCATGGTGACTCGCTCTACTCCTATAAAACAACTAAGGTCTGGACTGCTCTTCCTCAGCACATCAAAAACAAACCCAACTTATCCTCATTTAAAAAAAGCCTGTTATGCTCCTGGCTAGTTGTCTCTTTCCTATTTCACATTCTTCTTTCTCTTATCTTGTACCATTTTTTTTTCTCTTAAGCAACTAATGCTTTAAACCCTTGCAGTTTTCCTTTTGCATGATGGACACAGCCCTTTCTCTGCTGGAACTTGTACATTTCTATTTTGGTATCAATATGGGTCTTAATGACTTTCTGTCATATGTAAATATTTTTATCATCTGTTTTAACTATCTTTTTTTGTAAATGTTAACTGATTGCACTGTTCTAGAGAGTTTCTCCCCTGGTCTCTGCTGAAAATGGGCTTCTTGCCCAGTCGGACACTACCCAGTAAATAAATAATTTTTAACATGGACATCTGCCCTAAAAAACTCAGAGGTCCTGAACCCTTATTTGCTTCTATGAGGGAATACAGGATTTCTTGCCCCACTAAAGTTTGTGGAATCCTCCAAGGTCCATCACAAATTGCCACCTGTGGTTCCCCTTTCTCATCCTCAGACATCTCAACCTCAGGGAATGTGCAGGTTCCATGCCTCGTATCAGCATCAAAAAAGGTCAACAGAGAAAGTAGGCATTGGAACCGGATGTCCCACGGTCTCTTCATCTGACACAGCAGATGTCCAGCAGAGGCTGGACAGCAGATTTTTCCAGTCTTAATTTCTTTGACTTTTTTACCAATACATTTGCCCAACATTTCCTGGAATTCATTAACTACTTAGTCATTACTAACATGCGCGGCCGTTGCTCTATATCAATAGTCAACTCCTCCCTGGTTAGATCCAACCACAAACTAATCACCTTGGAAATCCCCCCCCACCCCCTCAAAGGTAACCACCATGAAAAGCTTCTCCAAAGCTAACTTTAGGTTCCTGAAAACAGAGGTGGCTAACTTCACGGCATCCATGAAAATGGAAAATAGTTGCATGACTGCTGAGTCATACACCAATGCACTGTACGAACACGTACACAAATGCATGGATCTCGCCATACCCAATAGAACCAAGATGCTCTCCTCCAAAAAAAGGAAGCTAATCTGGTGGTCCCCTGCCATAAACAAACTCTACAAAAGGAGGAGGAAACTTATGCGGAATAAGATGAAGTCCCAAGACTGGAAAAAACTCCCTTATCAGCCTCAACAAAAAGTTGAGAT
Source organism: Protopterus annectens (assembly GCF_019279795.1). Taxonomy (NCBI): domain Eukaryota; kingdom Metazoa; phylum Chordata; order Ceratodontiformes; family Protopteridae; genus Protopterus; species Protopterus annectens. The sequence continues at coordinate 423,765,280 of NC_056725.1, forward strand.
CCCCTCATCAAATCCTCTAAAACTAGCTATGAAAACAGAATTGCAGCAGATAGTAAAGACAACCACAAGACCTTCGATAGTTATGTAAAGAATCTCCATGGCAATACCCAGATTTGCTTTGAGCTACTGCACAATGGTACCTCCTATACCGAGCCAACAGATATTGTCAATATACTAGCAGACAGATTCAGTGCCAACTTTACCCCTCTCTCCCCCACCAAAGGACAAATCAAAATAACAGCAGATTGCCAGGCACCCAGTATTACTGCTGCACAGGTTAAAATAGCACTGTCCAAGGCCAAGAATACAGCTTCTATGGGACCTGACAATATCCCTGGCTGTGTTCTACATGAACTACAGAGTGAACTGCACCTCACCTGTGTGCCCTGTTCAATCACAGCCTCACCTGAGGCTTTGACCCTACGGAATGGTGCACTGCTACAGTCATCCCTCTCCACAAAGGAGGAGTGACTACTGACCCTGGGAACTACTGCCCCATTAGCCTGACAAGTCTGATATGCAAAGCTATAGAACACATCATAGGTTCATAGGTTCATACTAGGCTATCTGCCCGAGGGCATTTACAAGCCTAGCCCATAGTTTTGTGGCTTACGCCACCCCTTTAGTATGGGGAACTATACCCATTATTTTGCTGTGCCTCTGTTGAGCAGTGACACTGAGGTAATCCCTGGGGTATATCTGCGATCTCCCATCCATTGGTCAAGATTTCTCTTGAACAAGGCCAGCGAGGTGCTCTGCCTCACATATACCGGGATTTTATTCCACAGCATAGGGAGTCTTTGGGTGATGAATCTATCCCTCCAGCACGTCCTATTAATAGCCGTGTCGAGGTTTAAGTCTCCCGCCTTGTGGCTCTGACGGATCTAGATTTTTGAGGTGAAGCATATTCATCAAATCTGGGTTTGACATGGCCTTGTATGTTAGGCAAAGGTCACCTCTGAGCAAGCGTAAGCGACTGAATAGAGCTGGAGTTCTTTCAGTCGGGCAGCATAGGACAGATGTTTGAGACCCTTTATCCTTTTGGTGAGGAACTTTTGTGGCCTCTCCAGCTGCTGCAAGTGTCGGGTCAGATACATTCGAATGGGGCATTGTACTCAATCATTGGTCTGATGAGTGATGAGTATAGGGAGACTATGACCTCCCTTGATCTAGATGAGAATCCCTTCATGATAAGGTGGGCAATGTAGAAGGTCTTCCTAACTACTTTAGCTACATGGGTGTCGAATGACAGACTACTATCAACCTGGGTCCCCAGGTCCCTGATAACTTCTTCTGTACTCAGTGGATTGCCACCTATTTGGTAGCTAGGGGTAACCTTGTTTTTCCCGAAGGGTATGACTATGCATTTCTTGGCATTTAACCTTAGGCCATGGCTCTGGCACCAGTTATCCGTTTCTGTGAGACCCTTCTGAAGGATATCTGTGTCAGATGTGTTTTCTACCATGGCCCAGTTTGCAGTCATCTGCAAACTTTGTCAGCCATAACCCTCCTGTGTTTGCTTGTACTGCGGAAAAGTAGATGCCAAACAAGAGTGGGCCCAGGACTGAGCTCTGTGGTACACCACTTGTGACAGGCTTTGAGTCTGACATGGCGCCAGCAACTCTGACCCTGTGGGTTCTGTCACTCAGCCAGTTTGCAACCCATCTTGTGATGTATGGGTTAACATTTAAGCTAATGAGTTTTTCAATGATACCCGAGTGGGGTATTGTATCAAAGGCCTTCGCCAGATCGAGGTAGGCTGTATGGACTGCCTTTCCCTCATCAATGGCTTTGGTGACTGTTTCGAAAAAGTCAACCAAGTTTAGAAGGCATGATCTGCCTTTGACAAAGCCAAACTGGGATGGATCCAAAGTCTGCAAATTCCCTATGTCTTTATTTATGAGGTCCATTATGATCCTCTCCATGGCTTTGCAGATAAGGCTTGTCAAGCTAATGGGCCGGTAATTTCCAGGGTCGGTGGAGGCACCGCCTTTGTGAAGTGGGACCACAGTTGCAGTGCGCCACTCCTGGGTATGTATCCAGAGGTAAGACTATGATTAAACAGCTGTCCTAGCTGTGGGTTTAATTCCTCGTTGAGTTCGTGGAGCACACAGCCGGGGACACCATCAGGTCCCATGGATGCTGTGTTTTTGCTTTGGAGAGAGCAGTTCTCACTTGGGCGTTGGAGATGTTTGGGGGGCTGCAATCGCTTGGTATAGATATCTCTCCTTTTGGGGGGAGAAGTTTGCACTGAACCTGTCAGCCAGTATGTTGGCAATGTCTGTAGGATCAGTAATCTTCACATCATTTTGAACTAGTTCTGAGCATATCTGGGAGTTTCCTCCCAGGTTTCTAACATAGCTAAAGAAGGCCTTATGATTGTCTTTTGAGTCTTTAGCTATTTTTCTCTCAAAATTTGCTTTGGATGATTTTATGAGAGCTCTTAGTTTTTTACTTACAGTGATCAAGGGTGTCTTACCTTTTAAGGATTTTGCTCTATCTTGTAGTAGCTTCCTCCTTTTGTTGTAGAGTTTGTTTATGGCTGGGGTCCACCAGAGTGGACGCTTGCCTTTGGTACAAAGAGTCTTTGTTTTGCTTGGGATTGCCTTATCCATGCAGTCCTGCAGGTGCTGGTAGAAGGCATTTGTAAGTGATTCAGCGGCTTGAGTACTGTTTTCCGTCGGCTCGGGGGCCTTAAAGGAGACCACACTAGTCTTTAGAAGTGTGAAGTTGGCTTTCGAGAAGTTCTTTACTGTGGTCTTTTTTATTTCAGGTGGGGATGGGATGAGGACCTCCAGCGAGATTAGTTTGTGATCTGATCTCACCAGTGAGGGGTATACTTCCGGTGTTGAACATTGTGCTCCCATGTTCGTGATGATGAGATCAAGTATGTTTTCTCCTCTTGTGGGGATGGTGACTAGTTGTTCCATGGCATTTGAGTTTATGAATTCCAGGAACTTTTGGGCTAGGGTGTTTGGACTTGAGTAGTGTTCCCAGTCTATATTAGGGTAATTGAAGTCACCTAGTATGATGGTGTTTGGTGATACATTTATCCCCTCTAGTGTTTTCAGGAAGGCCATGTGAGGTTCCTGAGTTTGTGAGGGTGGCCTGTAACATGCTACAATTTGCACAGCAGTCTTGCCTATGGTTAATTGCACCTGGATGGTCTCCGATGCATCGTGCGTTGCCACCAGTCTTGAGGTGTGGGTGTCTTTGATGAATATGGATACCCCCCCTCCTTTCTTGGTATTGTCCGGATTTTGGGGCCGGAACGCATGATAAGAGGTAAAACCTGATAGTGCTGGGGTGCTCTCAGGAGCCTTGAACCAGGTTTCTGTCACTGCACAGACATCGATGTTCTCCATACTGAGAAGGGCCTCGAGTGCGTGCATTTTGAGATTTAGACTTCTGGCATTGAGCAGCATTACCCTTAGTTTTTTCCTTTTTGTGTTCTAGGGTGGTAGGTTTAGAATTTGAGCCTTGCCTAAAAAGGCACTATGGGGTGGCAAGAGCCTTTGCCAATATCCGGAATCCCAGGGTGACAGGTGCAAGCCGTCCCTTGCTAAGCAGCGTGGCTTGTCCAGCATGTCATCCCAGGCAGACAGACATTGATCCCCTTTGAATGACACCAGAGTTTAAGCCAATTGTTAAAGCTGATCATCTTATCTCTGTATTGTGGCATCATTCTTGGTGAAGGTAGGATACTGCTCAAGGTCAGGGTCATACCTGCCTGGGCTACATAATCAGAGAGCTCCTCAATGTCTCTTTTCATGTAGTCCAAGGAGGTACGTCTCAGGTCGTTTACACCAGCGTGGACAATGACTGAGTCATATTTGTACCTGCTGTTGAGAGACCTGAGTGCTTGCGTTATGTGGCGGATTCTAGCGCCCGACAGGCAGCTTACTGTGACCTTCTCCTTACTCAGTCTGGTGAGCGGGACGCCCGTGTGTCTGACTATGGAGTCACCAATGCCTAGTGTGTCTGGCATTGTGTTTGGCCTTAAGGGCTGTGACTGTTTGACACTCTGACTGTGAGGTCTATGTGTTGCAGGTGTTGTGTTCTGAGGTGGTGGTTGTTTGGGTGTCTGCTTTGGTGGCCTCTGCTGTTTTGGTAGATTTTGATCAGAGCCGAGTATGTCTTTGTGTGTTTATGTGTATGATTTGAGGTTGTGATGGTACTATGTGAGACTGGGTCTATAGTGTGTGTGGTAACCTTCTCCTCCTGACTGGTCTTAACAGTCCTATGTTGAGAGAGCTCAGCCTCCAGTTTGGCCGTATAGTTGCATCTCTCGCATGTATTTGTGTTTTGTGGGAGGAGGAGAGGGTTGTTCAGGTACATGAGGCAATTGTAACATTGCCTCAATATTCCCAGGTTCACCAGCTGAGCAGGAGAGGACACTAGCAACTGATCCCTCGACATGCTAGAAGGACTAGACAAAAAAACTTTAAAAGAGATTCCGGGGACGGAGTGACCGAGAAATGGGGGTTTGCCTTTTGGGGTGCTATCTATAAGAGTGCCGTATCAAGGTAATAAGTACTGTAGGAGCAAGTGCTAGGTTTAACAGATAGAGAAAAGTCTACTTGGAGTCAAGTAGAGATGATCTTTTTAGGTATTAGAGAAAGTGCTAGTAACAGGGATGCTTAAAGGTAAGATTGAAAAGAATGCACTCTGCAGTGTGCACTAGAGAAGTTAGATATGAAAGTAGGTAACTTGAGTTTTACCTGTTTAAAAAGTTAAGGTTTAGTGGAGAGTTACTATTTTTAAAACAGCAAGATGGACTGAAAGGGGTGGTTACTTTTGTATTTTGGTACTATGAAATACTGTAGGATGGCCAATAAATTTAAATAATTGAAGGGGTGGGATTTCAAAAGTGATGGACTTTTTTTTGACTTCATAGACCTAATAAACAAGGATATAGGGAAACTCCAAACTCTGGATCCCACACAGTTTGGTTTTGTGAAGGGTAGATCATGCCTGCTCAACCTGGTCGACTCCTTTGAGTCAGTCACCAGAGATGTGGATGAAGGCAAAGTGGTTCATACAGCCTACCTTGATCTGGCCAAGGCCTTTGATACCATTCCCCACTCAGGAATCATAGAAAAACTCACTAAGCTAGGGATCAACCCCTACTTCACTAGGTGGGTTTCAAACTGGCTCACAGATGGAACCCACAGTGTGAAAGTAGCTAACTCCAAGTCAGACTGCTGACCAGTCATGAGTGGAGTCCCATAGGGTTTGGTCCTGGGTCCTCTCCTGTTTGGTATCTACTTCTCTGAAGTCCAGGTCAACACGAAGGCACTCTGGCTGACTAAGTTTGCAGACTATTGCAAATTGGGAGCTATTATTAACTCCCCGAGTGATGTTGACATTCTACACAAAAGCCACACTGAGACCAGCGACTGGTGTCAGAACCATGGCCTTAAGCTCAATGCCATAAAATGTGTTATCCCCCTTTGGGAAAATTCCAGTTATCATGAATTACCAACATAGATGGTAGTCCACTGAACACAGAAGGCATTATAAGAGATCTGGGAACATAGGTTGATAGCAACCCCTCTCGATCACCACATTGCCACTGTGGCCAGAAAGTCAGTCTATGTGGCACATCTCATTACCAAGGATTTTGCACCTCCCCCACCTTTCTAAGGATCTAGACTCTCTCTCAGAAGGTAATGGATTCTTAGCAGTAGAGGCCTTCATTCCCTTGGGGCCTTGAGAAATGGTTTCAGGGTCAGCATTATGGCTTTTGTAAAGAAATTGGTGTGAGTTAGGAACTCTGTAGTACCTATCAGGCTTGACTGGGGCAGGAGGCAGGAAATCTGGATTAAGGCAAGCCTCCGAGTAAACATCATCAAGTATGTCCAAGACAGGAGGTATCGCCAGAGGTCTGTGCTGAGGTAGCAAAAGAAATTCCCTAAGCCTTTTCTTGGAATCTGAAAAATCTTGGCCTTCCCAATGGAAGTGTTCCCTCAAGGTATGCAAGGTTTCCCGAAAGAAAAATCCTCTGGGGGGGATACAGAAGGAATGGACTGCTCTGCATCAGAATCTTCAAAAGGGGAGTACGAGTGTTCCTCTTCATCAGAATGTTCTGAAATAATGGAGCCCTGGTCAGAAGAGGGAGAATCTTCCTCCACTCTGGGTCTCTTGTCCGGAGGGGGTTGGGAACCCCTGATAAGAGTGATTAAATCCTCAGCCATTTTGAGTATCTGCTTTTTAGGCATGGGACCTGGAGATGGGCCCTGTGCAACAGGCCTCTTGGAATGCATGGCTGATTTAGACTTAGTAAAGGCCTTTATGGAAAAGGAAGATGAAGGTCTGAAGACACCATGGGTGGAAGTGGACCTGTCCACATTAAGAGGCTCAACACTCACAGTGGCTTCGGTAGCTGTAGTCAGGGTATGGGCCGAGGAACCTGCGGTCTCGGTTACAGAAGACACCGCCAGAGAAGTGTCGCCGGTAGTCAGGGGCTGCGTAGGTGCCTCGCTGAGAACCGGACCACGTGTAGCCGGTTTTGGCGTGGTGTCGGTGGAGACCGCGGACCTCGCGTGTTGGTCTTTGTCCTTGCATTTTTTGGACAAAACAGTAGTCGGAGTCTCCGACGACATTTTATAATTAAAAGCTTTACCAAAAAAGTGCTGGGCAAACTCCGCCCGACGCTTAATAGTGCGTTTATTGAAAGTAGCACAAAAGCGACAGCCCGAGACGTCGTGGTCTGGGCCTAAACAAGCTATACAGAGGGAATGGAAATCCTTATGCGGTATTTGCTTCCCACAAGAAATACAATTGTTAACTTTGTCTGACATCGGTCTGAGGCAAGAAAAATTTCCCCAACGGGGTACTTAGCTTTAAAGAAGACTTCGGTTTCCAAATTTTCATAATTTCAGGAGCTGGCCGACCAGCACTTGCCAACTGCTTCTGCTTCGGGCACCGCGCGGCAAAAAAGACTGGAGAAAATGGTGTCGGCTGTGTCTTATGTACCCCTGTCGCACTGACGTCAGGAAAGAAAGCGACGACAACCGACGCCGGACCTAGACTTTGGAATTCGGCCGACCGAGGACCCGCCTGACGGCAGGAGAACCCATCTGTTATGACTGCAGCTGTATGCACGATGAACATCTCCAACTTATTCTCGGTCTCATATCGCTTACTCAGAGGCGATCTTTGCTCGACTTACAAAGCCATGTCTGACCCAGCTCTGTTAGAAATGCTACATCTAAAGAAATCCCAATCCCGCCACACCGCACACTCCAGAGACCTCAACCTCATTACCACAATCAACAGAACAAGCTGGAGGGACAGGTTCATAACCCAGGGACTACCCATGCTATGGAACAGACATCCCATACATGTCAAACAGAGCACCTCATTGGCCCTCTTCAAGAGAAATCTTGATGGGTGGATGGGAAATAGAAAATTCATCCTGGGGATCACTCCAGTGGCTCTACTCGACAGAGGCACTGGTAACGAAGGTCGGGTGGCACAATGTCAGGGTAATCCTATGGGCTAGGCTTGTACAGGCTCCAGGGCTATTAGCCTAGTGCACACCTATGAACCTATATGGCTGCACTTAATTTCCTACTTCCTCTATTCTGTTCCTGCTATACATGTTTAAGTTATCTATAACTCAATTGTCCCCTTAGGTTCAACTGGTATTTTTCTTGAAACCACTCCCAAAAAATAAAGGCCTGTGCTTCCATCAGCTGTGGCAAGCACCTGACTTACCCATTCTTCTGCAACCAAACAGTCTAACTATTCTCTACCAGCTGAACAAATCTCAATAACTGGAGAATACTGCTGTGCCTGCTTAATTAGGACTGTATGACTTATAATCCAAGACAAAGCTGCTCCTACAGTTCTCCAAGTTTCTCCCAGTCCCCAAGCCTCCTAAAACCAGAACATTAAAGACCCGCAATGACATTAATTTAGCTCTAGTTCCAAAAATGTCCACTTTCAGCCATTCTGATAGCCTTTTTGTTTTTGAATAGGCGAGTGCTACCATGTCATCTAGAGTAAGGACTACAGGCACACCTAAATGTGTTAATTTGTTTGAAATACTTGTGGGCATTTCCCATATATTCTTGCTCAAGTTTTACCAGTCATTTACGCTGTAGCACGTTAACCGGGCATATGCATGTACTATTTGAAACAACCTCTCCAAATGTTCTTCAGGGTTATTCAAGTATATTAAGAATAAACATCTGTGTACATTGCCAACAGTGGTGACATTTCCAATCCTGAACCCTATCTCGGACTTCCTGAGCAAATTGCCAAAGATTCTAGGTACAATGCGAACAGCAGCATAGAAAATGCACACCCCTGCCTGGTGCCTTGTCCTATATTAAAGTTAACTGTTAATTCTGTGTTTATCTTTATACTTGCATTTGATCCTCAATATGTACATCAACAATGTTACCAATTTGGAAGCCCAAATTCCTGAAGGACCCTAAACAAATACTGCCGTTTCACCTGGTCAAACACTTTTACCCCCTCCAGAGTCCAAGCAGATCATTTTAATGTCTGGCTTGCTAAATCATCAAAGGTAGTCATCACATTGTCAGCAGCTTGTTTGCCCCATATAAAACCACACTGGTCCCCATGTACTAGTTGTAGCATTAAGTACGGTCATCTAGGGTGAAAATCTTGTAGTCTTGGTTTATAAAAGATATCAGTCAGTCTGAACTAACCAAAAGTGGATCTTGGCTGTCTCTGGAATGGCTGAGATCACCACCAGCTTCCATGGGGGGACGTAACTTCATCATCCCATTCATAAGGTTCATCAGTTTCTCTCATCACACACTCCCTACATGCCAAGTATATATTCAGAGGAATAATAGTCTGGTCCAGACTACTTCCCATAAGCACCCTTTTAAAACATTTCATCCAATTTCTCAAAAGTAATGGGTTTCACAAAGCTTGTGCCTGTGCTCCTGTTTGCTTAGTTCAATTAATTCTAATTATTCAATATGTCTGTCCAATGGCTCCCAAATGAAATGCCAGGACTTGAAATATCAAGTGCCAAGAAGCTGAAAGAAAAGTCAGAAGCTACAGCAGAAGAATAAATCTTGATCACTGTTCTCCTTTAAACTTCTTTTTTGCAGGGGGAAAGCCCCCCCCTGCACCCCCCCCTCCCAAACAACTCCCTGATCATCACACGTTGGAATAGAAATATTCTGGGAAATGGCCATCTCAGGCTTAGTATATGTAAGCCCATTTTTTTCTGCCACTCTGTCTCTGTTTTGGATTAGCTCTAGCAGGTCCTGACATTTCAAATGTTTGCCCTTGTCCAACCCTCTTCAGTTCACTCTTCATATAAACCTTTGTAAAAATAAGCAAATTTGTTTTTGGCTTTAATCTAATGGCTACATTCCTCCGTGATTTTGTGGAGTTGCCCCAAAATGTTTTTGTATAGTCTTTCCTTTAATTTCCATTCCCTTTCTAAAATCTTAATTTCTAATCGAGCCACCTACAACAAACTTAGGATTACCCATACTTTTTGATTTGGTAAGTCCTTAATCCACACTTTCCATCTACCTAGGGTAACTTTATCATTAACTCTACTATCCCTGGTACACCTCTGTAGAAATTCCTCCCATTTTTGTCTTTTTTTACATGCTGTCCCATTTAGCTACTAGCACCTCCCCTGAGCTTCCTTTCCCTGCCAAGCCCACTGAAATTCAACTGATTAATTTACGCATTACAAGAAAATGACAGTGTTGGATCCTCTTTCTGGTCTCTGCATTGATCAACCCCTTTTTCCCCTCTTTTTCTATATTGGTCAGGGTGTTGCACTAACGATTATCTCTATTCAGTGCCACACTCCCATCATCTTAGATGGTCATGTTTGACTGCCGAAGGCCTTTCACAGTTCATCAATCTCTTTGCTGGATGCCTTCATTTCCTCTTACCTTCTTTTTGTCTCTTCCAAAGCATCTTCCCCAGATTGTCTTCTGCTTTCCTGCACGTGCCCAAACCAGCATAATCTGTTCTCTGACCTTTACTGCAATTTTAATTACTCTGGCTTCTGTTCTGATGTACTCATTTCATCTGTCCCAGTGTGCAACCTACCACCCACCTCAAGCACTTCATCTCCATCACCTCTACCTTCTTCAACTGCTCTGACTCCACTGACCAGGTTTCTGTGCCATAAACTAATACTGGTCACACCACTGTTTTATACACCTTACTTTTTAGTTTTTTTGGCATTCTCCTGTCACACTCCATCTCTGACAATCTGTACCACTTAGCCTCAGCCCCTATGATTCTAGTTTTGACCTCATTCAGACTTTCCTTTTCCTCAACTACCCCCTACCAGATACTTGAAGCTGTTAAAACATTCCCCTATTTTCCCTCCCATCTCTATTTTCAGCTTCTTCAGATTCCCCTTCCATCTCTATTTTCAGCTTCTTCAGATTCCCCCCATTTGCTGCTATAACTGTCTTATCTGTACTCCTTTTCATCCCATGTGCTTTCACTTTGCATTCCTTTCTCTTATTTGCTGCGGTTCTTGCTTAGAGGCTGCTTTTAATGCCACATTGTCTGCATGTATCACATTTTCTTACCTGTCCCCCTCCAACCTGTTTGCTAATACAGTTCATCATTAGTATGAATAGTGAGCTTAAAGATGAACCCTGATACATACCCACTCCCACTGGGAATCCATCTGAGAGGCCAAACACTGTACTTGTGTCAGTCGGGCCTTTGTCCGTCGCTTGCATTAATTCTACCACAGTTTGTGACTTCGTACCATCGCAGGACTGCCTTGCTTCCTATTCTGTACCTATCCTCCACAGTTACATATTACATCAAGATGAGGATATCTACGGTATACCCAAGAACTGCATCTGAATTCTTGCTCGCCTGAAATTTCTGACATACGTGCCATCCAATACTCCAAGCAGTTTAGTAAATAACTCAAAATATTTCCCTGCAGTGGGGAACTGCTGGTTCTTACTGCCTCCATGCTGGTCTTAACTTTGTATTACTAAATTAAAATCTCCTGCCATCAATATAACCTTTCATGAAATGTAATTATCCTCTTACATATTTTTTAACTCCTCCTGTGAATTCTGGAAGCCTACAAAAACTTATTAACATGAACAGCTGCAAGCCCAAGACCACTTTCCTTCACAGACATCTTCCCTTTTTATCCATTAGGGTGTCTCAAGTGAAATTTTAGATGTTTACTAATAAAGAGGGCCATAGATCTCATTTCTTGGGAGAAAACAAGGGCACTCAACAATATTAAACTAATATTTTACTAACTTTTCATGCTCAGCCTTATCCACGTGTCTGTCTCTCCTGAAGCAGTACATTTCAAGAAAATATTCTTACTGTATAGGTTTGTGAATACTTGGCCATCTTTCCTTTGTTCAGCCCTTGTATTGTGCTGCTTGGGTTTTCTATAAAAGAAAGTACAGTTTTATAACAGTAGACAGTACAAGTGAGTAAGCTGAACTTCCCGGAACAGTAGATGTTTGAATAATCACTGCTGCAGTAGCCTCAGCTATATGGGTTTTATCCTACCAGGAATATAACAGCTGGCCTGTGGCCAGTTTCAAAAGCTTCAGGCACATTACCCATTGCTAAACTGTCAGGCAGCTTGAGGTGAGCTGACTAAAATACAAGTTCACATGCAAGGCCCTTCAGAGCTTTTCTGCCAGCAGAGGGAGGGAAGTTGAGCCCTGAAAGGACAATGCTAGGAATAACAAAAAATAAATAAATGTCTAAACCCTGGCATAAAAAAATACACCAAAGAGCAAGAGGGGTGGAGGGAGGGAGCAACTATTTCAGCAGTGATCATTCGAACATCTATCTGCTCTTATGTTAAGCAGTAGCCTCAGCTATAAGGGTAGATTATCATAGCCAACTATATTTGGGAAGTGGAAGGAGGATCCAGGAGCCCCTGGAGAATTGTCCTTGCAAAACGTGACTTACATCTAGAGAAGGAATCAAGTTAATAGTGCTTTGCAAATGTACATAGGATCAAGTAGCAAGCTTTTACAACACTTCTAGAATCCAACCCTTTCCAAAAAGCCATAGATGAAGCCAAGGCCCTGGTAGAGTGGGGCCTTGACCTTGTCTGGAAAAGATGTGCCATGGTGAATATAACAAAAGGTAATAGTCTTAGACAACCATTTGGAATACTCAGGTTTGACACAGGTTGTCCCTTCTTACCGTCACAAGAAATGAGCAATTAATCTGAATATCTAAAAGATTTAGTTCTGTCAAGATAGTATCTCAGGTGTCTATGGACATCCAAGGTATGGAATACCCCTTTCTCCCTCATTTTTAAGTTTACAAAAGAAAATGGGGAGATGGATAGTTTGGTTAAAGTAAACTCCGGTACCACTTTAGGCATAAAAGGATTAGTTCTCAAAGAAAGCCCGTCCCTCTGGAAAATGAGGTATGGTTGACTCACAATAAGAGCTTACAACTTGGATACCTTTCTTGCACAAGTCAGCACAATCAGAAAAAAAATGTTTTCCATATTAAAAACCTCAATTGGTTCAAATGGAGCAAGTGTCTGCTTTTCTAACACAAAATTAAGATCTGAAGGAGGGGCTACTGGCTTACTTGGAGACCTCTTATGTAAAACCCCTTTCAAGAACATTTTGACACAAGAATGCCTTGAAAGAGTATGATCCATGGGCAGATGTGCTGAAATGAACAAATGAAACTTGAAAGAGGAATAACAAAGGACATAGGATATTAACTTGCACAAATATTACAAAACCAGTGAAAAGCTGGCACTGAATGTGTGCTGGTTAGGTTGTTGGCATCAGCTAGAAAAAACATTTTCCACTGGGGAATATGATTATCTAGTATCAGGCTTTCTTGCCACCATTAGTACCTGCTGCATGTCCTCAGAAAACAGGTGTCAAAAAGAAATTAAAATCATATTACTCAGGCAGTCAACTGAAGATGAATAATGTTGCGGTGTACCACATACCCCTGTTCTTGTGGTAGTAGATCTGTGAGGAAGGTTGTGGTAATGGTCTCTGACCATTTCCAACAGAAGGAAGAACCGTGGTTGCCTTAGACAGAAGGAAGTCGCCACAACAATCTTGTGAGATTTCTTCTGAATCTTCAGAAGTAACCTGGATATTATTGGAAAAAGTGGAAAGGTATATAGGAACATTCCTGTCCACAGAAAATGAAAGGCGTTTATCTTCCGAGCTTTCTTGCATGGAGTCCTGAAACACAATTTTGCCAGTTGATTGTTCAGAGAGTAGGCAGAGAGGTCTACTTGAACTCCCCAAAGACTGATCAAATCCTGAAAGACCCAGTGACATAGGTCCTGCTCAGCTCATCAGCCACACAATTTTGCTCTGAAGGAATGTAGGATCCCTGTACAGTGAGACTGTGCTGTGAAGCTATATCCCAAGCTAACATGGCTAATCTGCAAAGGGGCACAACCTGGTTAGCCCTTGCTTGCTGATATGCCACATGACTATGGTACTGTTTACAACAACTTGAAGCGGTCCTGGGGACCAAAGGATGGTTCAGAGGGTTGACAGCCTTGATCAGGACAAGCATCTCCTTGACATTTATGTGCTTTTATCTATACTTGATGTTCCACATAGTACAGTTGTGTACCTACCATAAATGTAGATGTTCGAGTGCATTCACTGTTGCAGTCATTACTCTTGGGTTATCCTGCTGGCAGGCTACCCGCAGTCGGCCAGAATTCCAAAGTCTAGGTCCTGCATCGGCTGCTGTCGCCTCTTCCCTGACGTCAGTGCGCCAGGGGTATAAAAGATGCAAAAGATGCCATTTTCTTCAGTTTTTCTTGTCCCAGATGTCAGGTGCCCCAAATAGGTAGGCTGAAAAAATATACCAATAAGAAATGCATGCACAAAAATAACATTTCCTTCATCTACAAGCAAATACACCAAAAAGGTTGTATAGGATAGAGAAGTGTAGATAAGTCCCAGCAAAGACAAGGGGGATGGTGGGTGGGTAACCTGGACTGCAACAGTGAATACACTCGAACATCTACATTTATGGTAGGTACACAACTGTACTATGTTCATCGTGTTTCACTGTTGCAGTCATTACTCTTGGGTTGAATCCCAAAGCTGAGGATGGGTGGCTGGGCTAAATAGGATTAGGAGAGGCTATGAGGCCCTGCAGAACTGCAGTGGTGAAGCCTGCTCTGGACTTAGAGTAGAGAGGCAAATGGTAATGCTTTGTAAAGGTGTGCACTGAACTCAAAGTTGCAGCCTCTAAGATTTCTTTGGTTGGTACTCCTCTGAGAAAGGCTGCTGAAGTGGCTGCTGCTCTGGTGGAATGAGGCCTAATGCCCTTAGGCACTGATCTGCCATGTTGAGAATAGCAGAAACGGATGCAATGGCCTATCCATTTAGAAATAGTCTGTTTTGAGATAGCCTTTCCTTGTGATCCTGCAGCATATGACACAAAGTTGCTCAGTCTTTCTGAAAGCTTTAGTTCTGTCCAAGTAGAAGCGTAACTGCCTGTGTATGTCCAAAGAGTGCAGAATTTTCTCACCCTTGTTCTGTGGATTTGGGTAAAAGGTAGGCAAGTGAATGGTTTGACTGAGGGCCACACTGGACACCACCTTAGGCATGAATGTAGGGTTTTGTCCTCAGAGAAACCCTGTCTGGATGAAAAATGATGAAAGGTTCCACAGCCATGAGTGCTTGTAACTCCGAAACTCGCCTTGCAGAGGTTATGGCTAGGAGTAGAGCTGTTTTCCAGGATAAGAATTTAATATCCGCGGTTGATGCTGGCTCTAAAGGAGGCAGTGTGAGTTTTTCCAAAACATAATTGAGGTCCCAGGCTGGAATTGGTGCTCTCTTTGGAGGCCTAATGTTTTTGGCCCCTCTGAGGTATTGCCTTATTAAAGGATGAGAAAAGATAGGTGGTTCCGTATTGTAATGTGCAGAAATGGCAGAGGCATGAATCTTAATTGATGATAAAGAAAGGCCTTTGTTCAGCATCTCAGTTAGGTATTGTAAAATCTGAGGAATATTTGGCACAGACATGTCAATGCCTTGTTCCTGGTTCCAAGCACAGAATCTCTTCCATTTTTCTGCATAAGATTTTCTGGTACTGAGCCTCCTGGCCTCCAAGATAACATCCATAACAGCTTTTGAAAGAGGAGTTTATGATTGACTACATTATCCGCCATGCTGCCAGATTTAAGGTCCTGAGTTGGCTGTGCAGGATTTGATTGTTTTGTTGGGTCAGCAAGTGAGAAGTTTGAGGCAATATCCATGCTGGACCTTGAGAGGAGCTCTTTAGGATTGGGTACCAGTGCTGGCGTGGCCAGTCTGGTGCAGTCAGAATCATTTTTGGCTTCTCTTGTCTGACCTTTAGGAGTACTCTGGGAAGGAGAGGCAGTGGGGGAAAAGCATATACTGTTAGATTTTTCCAGCTGAATGATAGGGCGTCCACTTTCCATGCTTGCTTGTGGTAAATCCTTGTGCAAAATCTCTGCAATTGACAGTTGTGAGGGGAGGCAAATAGATCTATGTCTGGGCATCCCCATTTCCTTATTATCATTCTGAAGACTTGTGGATCCAGTTTCCATTCGTGGGGATCCATGAGGTTTCTGCTTAGTTCGTCTGCCAGAGTGTTCGTTTTTCCTGGCAGGAACTGTGCTTGCAGGTGAACTTGAAAAGCCAATGCTGTGTCCCATAAGGTCACTGCTTGTCTGCAGAGGGAGTAGGAATGAGTACCTCCCTGCTTGTTTATGTACCACATGACCGTAGTGTTGTCCGTCTTTATCAGTAATTGTCCTGGATGAAGCAGGTCCTTGAAAGCTGTTGGGGCATTTTGAACAGCTAGCATCTCTTTTTGATTGATGTGAAGATGCATCTGGTTTGCAGGCCATGTGCCCTAAATACATTTTCCTGCCATATGGGCCCCCCAGGCATAATCTGATGCATCAGTTGTCAGTGTTTGTCTGGCTGTGGGTAAACTGAATGGCAGAACCTTGTTGTGGTGACAGGCTTCTGCTCACCATCGAAACTCCTGTTGTAGGCAGGGAATGAGTGCAATTACTCTTATACAAGTGGTACAGTGAATTATCTTCTGTTTAAACTGTGAGCTTTGGCCGGTTAAGACCTGCATGATATCAACTTCAATGCATAAGTGTAGCTAAGTAACTTTTATCTGCACTTTTTAAAGTAATTTGTTTGTGCTGCATTGAGCAATATCTAGCTAGAAGTTGACTGGTTTTTCAGTAGTGCATGTGGTATTTTCAGTTAAGGCTTGTTAAAAACCTGCATAGCCAGTGGGGGTAGTAGTTTCCTTCATTGTTATTCAGTTTCTGTCTTATACAAGTGGTACAGTGAATTATCTTCTGTTTAAACTGTGAGCTTTGGCCGGTTAAGACCTGCATGATATCAACTTCAACGCATAAGTGTAGCTAAGTAACTTTTATCTGCACTTTTTAAAGTAATTTGTTTGTGTTGCATTCAGCAATATCTAGCTAGAAGTTGACTGGTTTTTCAGTATGTCCCCACCCACCCTCCCTGTTTTTGTCTTGGTGTTAAATCTTGGTGGCTTTGAAACTGCCCGGCCCTCTTGTAAATTTGCACTTGGATACTCCTTCCTGGCCCATCTCATTTGCTCACTCAAAAAAAAAAAAAAAATGTATCTGCTTTTACTGTATTTGTGTTTCTTCCTACTTTATTTTGCGTCATCTTAAAAGTACTCAATTGTATTTATTACTGCTTGGTGTAACTCACTCTAAGCATTTTAGTTTAAGCACTTGGGCTTCAGACCAGTTGTTTTACATTAAGAAGGTTTGTGCTCTGCACTGTAGTAGCAGGACAAGTAGCTTACATCCTTCTAAGTTGGGAACTGCTGATTGAGGGCTCAGTCTTTTCTAAAAGTGTATTAATTCTGGTTTAAGCACTTGGGCTTCAGCCCAGTTATTTTACATTAAGAGGGTTCATGGTCTGCACTCTTGTGGGAGGAGAGGCTGGACTCCGCCCTTCTGAGCTGGGAATTTCTGGTTAGAGGCTTATAGTGCATGCATATTTGAACTGTTTCTTACTAAATTGGTACATCTTGTTTGCTGTAGCATAGACTAGATCCAGGCCTGCTGAATCTAGCTTTGTTTGTATAACTTGAGCACTAATCCAGGCATTCTTTAAAGTATTCAATTGTATTTATTACTGCTTGGCGGTAACTTGATTAAAGTGTAGCTATCATTCTAAGTCTTTTGGATTAAGCACTTGGGCTCAGACCAGTTGTTTTACATTAGGAAGGTTTGTGGCCTGCACTGTGGTGGCAGGACAGGTAGCTTACATCCTTCTAAGTTGGGAACTGCTGATTGAGGGGGCTCAGTGTCTGTTATTCTAAAAGTGTATTAGTTCTGGTTTAAGCACTTGGGCTTCAGGCCAGTTATTTTACATTAAGAAGGTTCGTGGTCTGCACTCTTGTGGGAGGAGAGGCTGGACTCTGCCCTTCTGAGCTGGGAATTTCTGGTTAAAGGCTTATAGTGCCTGCATATTTGAACTGTTTCTTACTGGAATTGGTACACCTTGTTTGCTGTAGCATAGACTACACCCAGGCCTGCTGAATCTAGCTTTGTTTGTATACTTGTTATTTCCCTGAAACGCTAATTCCACCTAAAACGCGGCTTTTCAGCGCTTCTGTGGATCCCTAGTGACATCTGCATTGCTTACTGTACTTATTTCCTTGTTTCATTTGAAAGTTAATGTTTGTCATTTTTGCATTTAAGTTACCTGTAACACATTGCATTTAAGTTACCTGGCACTTGCTCACTAAAGCAATTATATAAGTCAGCACTAAAAAATTAAAAGCACTACACCCTCACAAACTCCCCTTGAGTACCTTGTTTCCCATTGGCCCTTTTTTTTTCAATTATAAAGGAATTCCCAATACTATTCTAGCATGTCCAAAGGTCAGTTGTCAATCTCCTCTCCGGTCCAGCTGGTGAATCTGGGAATCTTGAGGCAATGTTACAACTGCCTCATGTACACAGACAACCCTCTCCTCCTCCCAACAAATTCCAACACATGTGAGAGATGCAACCATATAGCCAAACTGGAGGCTAAGCTCTCTCAACTCAGTACTGGCGAAACCTGTCAGGAGGAGAAGGAAACCACACTCACTACAATTCCAGTCTCACATAGACCTACCACGACAGCAAACCAAACACAAACACACAAAAACATACTCGGAGGCTCTAAATAAAAATCTGCCTAAGCAGCAGAGACCTCCAAAGCAGACACCCAAGCAACTGCTACCCCAAAACAAAACACGTGCAACACATAGCTCACAAAGCCAGTGTGCGGAACACTCACAGCCCTTAAGGCTAAACAACACACCTGATACACTTGTAATAGGTGACTATCGTCAGGCACACTGACGTCCCACTCACCAGGCTGAACAAGGAGAAGGTCACGGTGAGCTGCCTGTCGGGCGCTAGGATCCGCCACATAACACAAGCACTCAGGTCACTCCAAGGCAAGTACAAATATGACTCAGTCATTGTCCACGCTGGTGTGAATGACCTGAGACGTACCTCCCTGGACTACATGAAGAGAGACAGAGGAGCTCTCTGAGCATGTGGCCCAGGCCGGTATGACCCTGACCTTGAGTAGCATCTTAACCTCACCAAGAATGATGCCACAATATGAAGACAAGATGATCAATTTCAACAACTGGCTTAAGTATTAATGTCATTCGAAGGGGATCCAATGCCTGTCAGCCTGGGATGACATGCTCGACAGGCCACGATGCTTCGCTAGGGACAGCTTGCACCTGGTCACCCCTGGGCTTTCGGATATTGGCAAAGGCTCTTGCTACCCCCATAGTGCCTTTTTTAGGCAAGGCTCAAAAGACAATCCCACCTCCATAGGTATCACAAGGGATAAGAAACTAAGAGTAATGCTACTCAACGCCAGAAGTCTAAACCTCAAGATGCATGCACTCGAAACTCTCCTTAGCATGGAGAACATTGATATCTGTGCAGTAACAGAAACCTGGTTCAAGGCTCCCGAGAGCACCCCAGCACTACCAGGTTATACCTCATACCATGCTTTTCAGCCCCAAAACTTGGACCGAACCAGAAAAGGAGGGGGAGTATCAATATTCGTCAAAGATACCCACACCTCCAGGTTGGTGGCACAGCACGAAGCATCAGAGACTATCCATTTGCAACTAACAGTGGGTAAAACTGCCTTCCAGTTTATAGCCTGCTACAGACCACCCTCCCAAACCCAGGAACCCCACTCGGCCTTCCTGAGAACATATGAAGGTCTCTCCAAACACCATTATATTGGGCGACTTCAACTACCCAAACAGACTGGGAGCATTACTCTAGCTCCAACACCCTAGCCCAAAGGTTCCTAGAATTTATAAACTCAAATGCTATGGAACAACTTGTTACCACTCCCACAAGAGGGGAAAACATACTGGACCTGATCATCACCAATATGGGGACTCTATGCTCTAGACCAGAAGTGGATCCCTCACTGGTAAGATCAGACCATAAACTAATCTCACTGGATATTCACATCCCGACCACACCCCCTGCCCAGAAAACCACAGTGAAAACTTCTCTAAAGCAAATTTCACACTCCTCAAAACCGAGGTGGAATCCTTCAAAGCCCCGGGGCCTGTGGAAAATACGGCCCAGACCGCAGAATCCTTTATAAACACATTCTATGAGCACCTTCAGGAATGCATGGATCATGCAATCCCAAATAAAACCAAGTCCCAATCCTCCAAAGGCAGACGTCCTGTCTGGTAGACCCCAGCCATAAACAAACTATACAATAGGAGGAAGAAGCTACTACATGATAGAGCAAAATCCCAAAAAGGGAAGGCATCTCTGATCAGTGTTAGCAAAAAACTACGGGCACTCATAAAATCGTCTAAGGCCAGCTTCGAGAGAAAAACTGCACAGGACACTAAGGATAATCACAAGGCTTTCTTTAGTTATGTTAGGAACCTGGGTGGGAATTCCCAGATATGCTCAGAATTAGTCCAAAATGACAAAAAATACACCGAACCCACAGACATTGCCAACATCCTAGCTGACAGGTTCAGCGCAACCCCCCCCCACCCCGCTCCTCACCAAAAGGGCAAATATCTATCCCAGCAGAGTGCTGCCCCCCTGACATCTCAGATGCTCAGGTAAGAGCCGCCCTCTCCAAAGCAAAAAACACTGCATCAATGGGACCAGACGGTGTCCCGGGCTGCGTCCTACATGAACTCCAAGAAGAGCTAAACCCAAACATAACTACTGTTCAATCTCAGCCTTACCACAGGATATGTACCCAAAGAGTGGCGTACAGCAACAGTGGTCCCTCTCCACAAAGGTGGTGCCTCAACGGATCCTGGAAACTATCGCCCCATAAGCCTGACTAGCTTGGTCTGCAAAGCTATGGAAAGGATCATCATGGACCTCATAAAAAAAGATATTGGGGACCTACAGACACTGGATCCTACCTAGTTCGGCTTTGTTAAGGGCAGATCCTGCCTCTTAAACCTGGTCGATTTCTTTGAAACAGTCACCAAGGCCATTGATCGAGGGAAGGTGGTCCACACAGCCTACCTGGACCTCGCAAAAGCCTTCGATACAATACCCCACTCGGGCATTATAGATAAGCTCACCAGCTTAAATATAAACCTCTATGTCACTAGATGGGTTGCAAACTGGCTCAAGGACAGAACCCACATGGTTAGAATTGCTGGAGCCATGTCAGACTCCAAACCAGTTACAAGTGGCGTCCCACAAGGCTCAGTCCTGGGACCTCTCCTGTTCGGTATATATTTCTCGGAGGTACAGGCCAACACGGAAGGACTGTGGCTGACCAAGTTCGCAGATGACTGCAAACTGGGCGCTATAATCGACTCTCCAGTCGACACAAGCATCCTCCAAAAGGGCCTCATAGAAACAGACAATTGGTGCCAGAGCCATAGCCTCAAGCTAAACGCCAAAAAGTGTATAGTCATCCCCTTTGGCAAAAACAAAGTGCCCACAAATTACCACATAGGTGGTAATCCATTAAGTACAGAAGAAGTAATTAGGGACCCAAGTTGACAGCAATCTCTCATTTGACAACCACGTGGTCAAAGTGGTTAGAAAAACATTTTATATAGCCCACCTAATCATGAAGGGATTCACATCTAGATCAGGGGAGGTCATCGTGCCTCTCTACTCATCCCTCATCAGGCCCATAATAGAGTACAATGCCCCTTTTGGGATGTACCTTACCACACACCTGCAGCAACTGGAAAGACCCCAAAAGTACCTCACCAAGAGGATCAAAGGGCTCAAACAGATGCCATATGCTGCCCGGTTAAAGAAACTCCAGCTCTACTCAGTGGCATACCGCCTGCTCAGAGGCGATCTGTGCCTGACGTATAAAGCCATGTCCAACCCGGAATTAATGGACATGCTGCACCTCAGAAAATCCAAATCCCATCGAGCACTGGCCGAGAGACTTGAACCTCAGCACTGAAATAAATAGGACATGCTGGAGGGACAGATTAATAACCCAGAGGCTCCCTTCACTCTGGAATAAAATCCCAGTCCAGGTTAGGCAGAGTCCCTCATTGACTCTCTTCAAGAGGAATCTTGATGAGTGGATGGGGGATCGTAGGTTTACCCCGGGTATCACTTCTGTGTCACTGTTAGACAGAGGCACAGTATACTAATCCCGAAAAAGGGCATAGCAAAATTAATTTAAAATGGGTGGCGAAAGCCAAACACACTCTGGCTAGGCTTATAAATGCCCTAGGGCAGATAGCCTAGTATGAACCTATGAACCTATTACTGTCTCCAGGCTGTGGCAATGCTGAGTCCAAAAACTTTTCAGATACCATTGTAGTTTCCTAATATGCAGTCTGGCATATGGAATTAGTAGAATGCAGGATGCCATGAAACCCAAGGCCTGCAGGATTTTCCTTGCAGATAAGTGGGTTTTTCTTGGCAATTTCTTGAAGTAAGTAGCCAGTTGTTTTTGCTTGTCTGGCATGAGATAAGTTACCTGGGCAGTTGTATTTAAGCTTGCACCCAGGAATATTATCTCTTGAGAGGGCACTAGTTTTGATTTCTTTTCGTGTACTGTGCACCCTAGGCCAATTAGTAATCTTTTTACAAACGCCAGATGCTTTAGAAGAGTGTCGTTGTTCTCTGCTTGAATTAGGCAGTCGTCCAAGTAGGGATATATTTGGATTCCTTTTTGTCTGCAAAACGCAATTACTGGTGCCAAGCATTTTGTAAAGACCCTGGGCGCAGTACATAAGCCAAAGGGCAGTGCAGAGAATTGATAATGCAATGAGCCAGCTATGAATCTGAGGTATCTTCTGCAAGATTGTCTGATTGGGACATGCAGGTATGCCTCCTTTAGATCCAAAGTTACAAGCCAAGCCCTCTTGCCCAGCATGGCAGTAGCTGCTGAAGAGTCAACATTTTGAATTTTGGAACTTCCAGAAACGTATTTAGTATAGGCAGGTCCAGAATTGGTCTCCAGGTTTTGTCCTTCCTGGGTACTAGAAAAAGTTTGGAGTAAAATCCTTGCCCCTGCTCTTGTTGTGGTACTTGCTGAATGGCCCTCATGTCCATGAGGGTTGTAATTTGTTTTTGTGCCTCTGCCCATTGATTGTGTGGCAGGTCTGGCATGCCCTTTGACCTTGGTAGGGTGTGAAAGTGGAACCTATAACCTTGGGACACTATGTTCAGAACCCATTTGTCTTGGGTAACCATTTGCCAATTTGAGGAAAAAAGTGCTAGCTTTCCCCCCTAAGAGGGCTGTCAGAAGAAAACTGCTTGGAACTGGTAGAGGAAAGTCATTGGGACGGTTTCCTGTAAGGCTGTGATTTGTCTTCTCCGCTTTTGGAGGTAGGAGCACCCCATTGTTTAGGCCTGTATGAGCCTTGGGGCTGAGATCTGCCTCTGGGACACCTGTATCTGCCTCTTTGTGATCTGTCTGAGACTGGAAATGACCAATTTTTAGAAGGCCAGTTCCTGCTAAACCTGGGTGGCTGTACCTGTAAGAAATCCTTGACTGTCTGCACAGATTTTGCTTTATCCTCCATTTTTTTCAGCACCTCTTCTGCTTTAGTACCAAACAAAGTATCATGCTGTAATGGTGCATCTAATAATTTTGCTTTAACATGATCACGCAGATTTTGTTCCTTTAACCAAGCATGCCTTCTAATAACAAAACCTGTAACAGCGGCCCTGCAAGAGGCCTCCAGTGAATCATAACCACATTGCAAAGTATGTTTTCCCACTTGTTCAGTTGCATGCAATAAATCCTGTAATTCCTTTTTCTCTGAACATTCAGTATTTCTCAACATTTTCTGTTTAAGTAGTGACATTAAATATTGCTGATATTTAAGCATATGAAATTGACAATTTAAAGCCCTTACAGCCAGGCTGGCAGAAGTGTAAACTTTTTTCCCCCCATCTGTCTAGAGCCCTAGAATCCCTATCAGACGGGACAGGGTTTTTTGCAGTGGAAGCTTTAACCCCCTTTGGGACCCTGAGAAATAGTTTCTGGGTCAGCAGCGGGGTTTTTATATAGGAATTTATGAGCATTTGGGACCCTGTAGTATCTGTCTGGCTTAGCAGGTGCAGGGGGTAGAGAGTCAGGAGACAGTCCGGACTCTGAAAATACATCATCTACAATGTCCAGGACAGATGGAATAGTAAGGGGTCTGTCCTGGGGAAGAAGCAGGAAGTCTCTGAGCCTTTTCTTACACTCAGAATAATTTTGGCTCTCCCAGTGGAAATGCTCCCTCATAGTAGGCAGTGTTTCCCCAAAAGAATAGTCCTCAGGAGGAGAGGCTGAAGGAATGGATACTTCAGCATCAGAATCCTCATAGGGAAGCATGGAGTAATCCTGTTCAGAAGAGGAATCAGAGGAAATAGATACCTGATCAGAAGAATCATACTCTGTCTCTTGCCTAGGCCTCTTATCAGGAGGGGGATGAGCCCCCTGATCAAAGTAATTAGGTCTTCGGCCATTTTGAGCATCTGTTTTTTTAGGCATGGAAGTCTGAATAGGAGAATGCTGTACTTGTTTTTTTGCCTTTAGAGCTGCTTTAGTCTTTGAAGCTGAAGATGGCTTAACATATAGTTGTGTAGGTCTGAAGACCCCCTCAAAAGCAGATGCCTGCTCAGCAGCTCCGGACCCATCTGAGGGATTGATTTCCGAGTGTCCAATACCTTGAGTTTCCAGAGGCCCAGTCGGCTCCACGTGGGATTCGGTAGCAGCTTGTGGCCCTGAGGTGGCGGGTGCCAGGGGCTGCGAAAGTGCCTCACTGAGAACTGGCAAACTGGTGACTGGCCTAGAAGAGGCTTCGTCGTCGGTTTTGGACCTCGGATGCCTATCCTTGTCCTTGCGTTTTTTGTAAACTCCGGTTGTCGGCTGTTCCACCGGCATTATATAATTAAATCTTCGGTCAAAGTAATGAAATGCAAAATCAAACCGACGCTTGAGAGTGCGTTGGTTGAATCTAGCACAAAACCGACAGCTAGCAACATTGTGATCAGGCCTAGGCAAGGAATACAGTAAGAGTGAAAATCCTTATGAGGTATTTGCTTCCCACAAGAAATACAATTGTTAACTTTTTCTGACATCGGTCTGGCGCAAAAAAAAGTTTCCCCAACGGGGTACTTAGCTTAAATGAAGACTTCGGTTCTGAAATTCAGATTTGAAAATCTCAGGAGTTGGCCAACCAGCACTTGCGAACTGCTTTTGCTTTGGGCACTGTGCGGCAAGAAAGACTGAAGAAAATGGTATTGGCTGCATCTTTTATACCCCTTCCGCACTGACATCAGGGAAGAGGCGACAGCAACCGACGCCAGACCTAGACTTTGGAATTCTGGCCGACTGCGGGTAGCCTGCCAGCAGGATAACCCAAGAGTAATGACTGCAACAGTGAAACACACTGAACATCCCCTGCACTTTTCTCTCTCCTGAGACTGCTCCCCAAGCAAAGTCCAAAGGGTCCGTAGTGACTAACTGCTTTAGAGCAGGGAGGCAGAAGGGGGGACCTGGGTTTAAGGAGATCTGTGGCCTCCAATAGATTTCTCTTCTGACAAACCCCAGTACTAGGATCTGAAAAGATAAAGGATGCTGACTCTGGGAAGACAGATTTCAGACACCACTGTATTTTTGTCATGTGGAATCTTGCTAGGGGTATCATGAGAATCATTGCCATTAGACACAAAATCCTGAGGTATTGCCTCACAAAGACCGAAGTCTGGGTGGAAAACCTTGGAAACCGATCTAAATAAAGATCTATTTTTTTTCCTTGGGAAGAAAAGCTCTTTGAACAGAGTTGTCTATCTGGCATCCCTAGGACACAATCCTGCGTGAGGGAATCAAGAAAAACTTTTGAATACTCTCATGGAATCCCAGCTTATGCAAGACATCTCTCCCTCACCAGAGAGAGATTCCTGACATTTTGAAAAATACTCCGCAAAAATAAGCAAATCATCTAAATATGGAAAAATGTGGACACCCTGTAGGCTGCAATGAGCTATAGAGAGAGTTATGTACTTACCATAACTTGGCATCTGTGTTATCCTATGTCATTATTCATCACCATAGGGTCTTGGATCAGACATCAGATCGGAGCCGGCAACATTCAACAGACAGATCCAAGGCTCAAGCTCCTACCTCTCCCATAATGCTCTGGTGCCCTCTAACCTTAGATCAAGTTTGCAAATACTGCTCCTGCAAAAACAGGAGAGGAAGAGTCTGGAAGCCAATAACACTCCAACTTCCTCAAAGATCCAACAAGGTAGGGGGAATGGTGGGAGGGCAATGGGATGAATAATGACATAGGATAACACAGATGCCAAGTTATAATAAGTACGCAACTCTGAGGTTATCCATGTCATTATTCATCACCGTAGGGTCAGTGTCTGCAAGTACCATTTATCCTGGGAGGCCTCAAGGAAGGACATGCCAGAGCACTGTGGAGCCAAAAGAAGCCCTGCTCCCGGAAATCAAATCCAGCTTGTAATGGGATATAAAGGTGTGCGGATTAGACCAAGTGGCAGCAGCACATATCAACAGAAAGTATGGCCAAGAACACTGAGGAAGTAGCCACGGACCTCACTGAATGGGCCTTGATTCTTCCCAAATTCAAGATTCCTATTGTAGACTGCAGAGATGCAGCTAGAGATACATCTAGAAACAGTCACCTTAGAAACTAGGAGCCCACGTCTATTCAGGGAGAAAGCAACAGAGCTGATCTGACTTGCAAAATTCTTTGACTATGTATATAGAAACAAGGTTGCATGTATGCAGAATGTGCTCTCCTTTATTGGAATATTTCTGAAAGAACACAAGAAACTGAATACATTGGTTTAGATTGGATTCAAAAGCAGCCTTGGGCAAGAAAGAGGGATTCATCATAAGAGATGCTCTGTTATTGTGAAAGAGCAAAAGATCATGTATGGAGGAGAAATGGAAAGAGCTTGCAATTCTGAAACCTTCCTAGCTGACGTTATGGCAACGAGGAAGGCCGTTTTCCATGACAAGAATTTAAGATTGCATGAGCTAGCAGGCTTGAAAGGACTCCCAGTCAGAAATTGCAGTACTAAGGTAAGTCCCAAGGGGGCAAGGGATCCCTTAATAGGCAACCTTAGAAGGAAAACCCCTTTCACAAATGTTTTGCAAAGCCTGGAAAAAAATGCAGACTCACTGTTCTCATGAAAATTACAAATCACCGCCAACTGAAGCTTAATAGTAGAGAAACTTGCTCCTGCTTGGAAAAGAAAGGACAAAAACAAAAGGATATCTGGAACAGAGGCAGAAAAGGGGTCCAGATTCCTGCTCTTAGCACAGTCTGAAAACCTTTTCCACGTACTACCATAAACCTTTCAGGTGGAAGGTTTCTGGGAGGCTAGAATAATATGCTCAAGGGTGATGCCAGTTTGGGCTGTTTTAAGATCACTGGAACTGGAGAAACTATGCAGTTACACAAAGGGTCCAAAGATTTGGAACAGAAAGTCCCGAAGGATGGGAGATCAGATCCTGAAGAGGATCCAGTACACAAGGAGGATACTTTAGACAAGGAGGATACTTTAGATGAGACCAGATGAAGGGAAACCACATTTTACGAGGCCAGAAAGGGGCAATGAAGAACAGGGATGTCCTCAGGCATTGCACCTTTTGCAAAACCTTTGGAATTAGGGGGACAGGAGGATAAGCGTAGAGACCCGGAGGCTAATCGTGGACTACAGCATCGCTTGGTGATTCCACAGGAGGGGGGGATCATGGCGAAGTACATGCTGCACTTGTGGTAGGTTGGGGGGGGCAGGTCACAGCATGGCTAACCCTACCGGTCAAAAATCTGTTTAGTCACCGTAGGATTGAGGGACCACTCCTGAGGACTTAAGATGGATCTGCTGAGTTTGTCGGCCAACACGTTGGAAACCCCAGGAATATGCATTGCAAGGAGAAAGCTACCGGAGGACATCGCTCATTCCCACACTCTTATGGCCTCTCTGCACAGCGGGTAAGACAGTGCTCCTGTCTGCTTGATGACATACCAGACCACAGCCGTGTTGTCCATCTGAATTGCAATCATTCCCAGGGGGAAGCTGTCCTGAAAGGGTTGCAACGTTAGAAGAATTGCTCTCATCTGTAGGACGTTTATGTGCAACATGGCCTCTATGGGGGATCATGTGCCTTGTACAGTTCTTCCCTGGAAATACCCCCCCCCCAACATAACAGGGAAGTGTCCATGGTCACCATGACCTTGGGTGGAGGAAGAGAAAACGGCCTGCCTAGGAGGTGATCCTGAGAATGAAGCCACCAAAGAAGGTGTCGTCTGCACATAGGCATCAACTTTATGGACATGGATTGGCATAGAACAGACCATTGAATTGGTAGGGTCCACTGTAAAACCCGCATATACTACCTTGCTAGGGGGCCCAGTTGAATGGCTGTGGCTACAGATCCTAGCATACGAAGAATCAAGTGAAATGTGGGATGCAACAGGTCTAAGATTTGCATGACCTGCTCCCAGATCAACTGAACCCTGCTTAGGGGCAAAGCTGCAATCTATGAGACAGAGTCCAACTGGATTCCTAACAACTCCAACTGCTGAGTGGGGACCAGATTCGATTTTGACAGACTGACAGTAATCCCCAACTGCTTGAAAAAGGAAGTCATAATGGATTTCTTGTGACAGTCGATGCCTCGAAGGTGGTGTGAGGAGCCAACAGTTGAGGTACGGAAAGACCTGAAATCCCTGCAGCCGCAGGTGAGCCACTACCACTGCCATACATTTGCTAAACACCTGTCGGCTGTGATAAGACCGAAGGGCAGGGCTCTGAATTGGTAATGATCGATTCCTAACCAGAAGTAAAGATGTCTCCTGGAACGCCTGTCTATCTTGATGTGATAGGCATCCTGGAGATCCACGGAGCACATCCAATCGTCCTTGTGTAGGAGAGGCAGAATGGACTGAGCAGTGACCATCCAGAACTTGGACTTTCTGACTAACAGATTGAGCTTGCTGAGATCCAATATAGGATGAAGGTTCGTCTTTTTTGGCACTAAAAGGAAGAGAGGGATCCTCTCCGTTCTGCTGGGGGCTCTTGGATGGCTCTTTCTTGAAGAAGTTGTTGAACTTCTTTGAAAGACAACTTTCTCTGGCTGGGTGGAAGGTCGGGGAGGTAACTTAGAATGGGAGGGGTTCTAGAAAGGGAATTAAATAACCCCTGGAAATGATGTTTAACACCCACTGATCGGAGGAAATATTTGCCCAGGCTAGTGGATGAAGAGAAATGCGACCCCTGACTGCCTCCAGGGTAGAGCAGTCAGGCAATGCTTCAGGAGCGCTGATAGGGCTGCTCAGAGAAAGGTTCCCTGGAGCCTTGATTTTGTGGACCACCCTGCCTCTAGGGCAGTGTCGCCCATTGAAACCTCTCCCCCTGTTGCTGGGAGAGGAGTCATCAGGAGGATCCTGGAAAGGAGACCGACTTCCGAAACCACATCTTCCTAGTTCTTCTCTGGGTCTTGGAAAAGGACCTCTGAGGAGTAGAAATCTTGATCCTGAGCGTAGGTAAAGTCTTCACTTCCTGCTCACTACTGGTCAAAGTGTCCTTCACAGAAGGTCCAAAGAGCATGGAGCCATCAAAGGGAGTTGGTAAAAGACACTCTGAAGGGTTCTGCAAGCCCACATAAACATAACCAAGCATGATCCCTTATAGCTATGCCGGTACCTGCCGCTTGAGAAGTAGTTCTGCAGCATTGGAAATTAGCCTCATCGAGGAATTGGCAAGGGACGTCAGAGTAGAACGCTTGGTAGACACCTTGTTAAAGTCCTCCACTAGCAATAATTCTGTAACAGAAGTGAAAGTTCTGGGACCAAGTCCCACTGGAGGCGGGTAAAATGTGCCAAGTAATTAACTGCCCTCAGTCCAAACGTAGCAGAGGCATACACATGCTTCCCATGACTGTATCGCCTGAAAATCCTTGTTCGGGGGATGAACAGTAGAGCTCCGGCAGCTCCTTTTTAGTGGCAGTGGCAACCACAATGGCATCAACCAGAATTCCGTTGCTCCAGAAGGGGTGGTCTACTGGGGTGGGGGGTGGTGAGGAATTTGATCCACAATGTCAGGCTCCTTTGAGGCCCTGCTGGCGATAAAATCTACTAACTCAATGGCAGGGAGACTCTTCCAGGAAGTAGACAGGCCCATCCCGAAAGCCTTCAGGAACACAGACTCCTCTGAAGACAGAGGTTGGGAGACCATCCGCCCTTGACAATATCTCAATGATGCCCCCAGAGGAAACATAGTCGGGCAGAGATCTGGGGATCCAGTCACGTTCATTGAGGTCAGGGACTCAGAAGGGGAGTCCAAGTGCCTCCTCTTGCACTTTCTCTTATGAGATATCTCCTCAGTGAGGGGCTCCAGAGAGGACTTGGAAGAAGCAGGGACCCCTCAAGGGGAGGTAGCCCCTGAAGGTTCAAATGGGAGGGCTGACCCTGGACAGAATGAGAGACCTCACCACCCAAAGTAAAGAGAGGCAAGAATGGACCCAGAGGGGCGGGAGATGAAACTCTGGTCCTAGAAAAGGCCCTCTCTACCACCCAGAAGGCAGAGGGGTTTGGAAGAAGTCATGTCCCCAATCTTAGAGGGCGAAGTCCCTGGAGAGGAGAAATGAGTCCCGACAACACCACGACCCCAGGATGATACCGGTCCCGAGGCAAAGAGGGGAAGACCAGTCCAAAAAAAAAAAAAAAAGGACCCAATCCCACCACCATGGAGCCAGCGCTGATCACTTCAGCATGGGTTCCACTCTGGTCTGAGGACAGAGGAACAGAGCAGGCCAGGGACCCTGACAGGGTCGAGAAAATGTGAATGCACTGCCTCGCCGGGATCTGACTGCAGGTGGGTCCTGAGGTTCCAAAGCTGCTGGGATTGGAAGAAGAGAATGACTAATTGGAATGGTTGAACCCCTGCCTGGATCGGATGGAAAAGCCAGAAGCCATAACTCTATTAGCGCTTTGAGGAAGTTCCTCATCATCCTGTCCATGTTGGAGGGCAACAGACTCCTGGATGATCTGGAGAAAGAGGATGAGTGGGTGGACAGCCAGAAACCCTGAAGACTTATGCCGGTGTTCCGGAGTTTGGTCCTGAGGCATAGGAACCGACTGGACTACATGCCTGTATGTAGAAGGTGACTACAAGAATTATTGGCTCCGACAAACCTGTCAGATCCAATGGTCGAGCCGAAGTAGCAATCACAGCCGACAAACTGGCTGGATCCGAGGCTGGCCTGACCTTGGCCAGATCCACATTTCTATGATCTGAAGAAGCCCTGGATCCAGAAGACTACACAGCTCTCGGATCGGAGATGGTCCAGGTTGAAAGCGGATCCAGGGACATAGGATCCAACAGCAGCAGTTTCTGGGAAGGCACAGATCCAAAGAGGAAACCTTAGAAGAGGAAATGAAGGGTCATCCCTGAGCCATGCCTTTCAGAAGGTCCTGGGGTTGAATACGGCACAAATGTTGCATTCAGCCTCCAGGTGCAGAGCACCCAAACAATACAAGCACTCCTGGTGCAAGTCAGAACTGGGCATTTTCTGACCGCATGAGGTGTTTTTAAAACCGGAGGGCTTATCATACATAGGGAAAAAACAAAGAACACACTACCAACTACAGAAAACTAACACAGCCCTAACGGCTAAAAGGCAAAACGGGTGCCAAAACACCCACAACCAGCCTAAAACCAAGGGAAGGGAGACAGCTACAACAGCAGCAGCGAATCACTACTTAAAACAAGATAAACCCACTTGAAACTAGCTAAATACAGCAGCAATAAATTTAAATTAAGCACTTATCTTAACTCATACTCCAATAGAGCTCAGGAAGTTTGCACTGTAAATTCCAATTGGCAGAGCGCCTAAGCCTTTCAACAGAATCAAATTCTGTCCTCACATTTCAAATGAAGTAACTCTGCCCCTTGGTTAAACAAAGCCACAAAAATCTTACTCAAGACTAGAGACAAAGATTGGATAACTTGGCAAAAATACAAAACTCCCGTAACAAGGCAAAGCTTTGCTGAGCTCAGAAATAAAGCTAAAAAAGAGGTTAGGTTGGACAAGAAACACTACTATATTTCCCTACAAGGTAAACATCATAACAACCCACAGAAATTCTGGGCTGCAGTGAACAACATCCTCCAGCCTGGTAAAGCCACCACACCACCCCCAGATATCACAGGTACTGATCCACACATAGCCACTAGTTTTAATAACTACTTTACCTCTTCAATACTGAACCTGGTAAGTGCTATATCACACCTAAGACCCAACATCAACCCTTAAACTACCAGACTAACTCCACCCCCTTCACTTTTAACCCACTTCCAACTACAAACATTCAAAATCCCTTAGCTAAACTCAAACCTAACACCCGAGCTGCAGACAGTCTCTCACCTCAATATCTCCAAATTGCATCCAAGGCCATCGCCTACCCAGTCTCCCTACTCATTAACAGATCTATCTCCTTGCATTCCATTCCTTCATTATGGAAAACCTCATATCATCCCTCTCCACAAGGGAGGTCCATCTACTGACCTCTCCAACTACCGTCCCATTGCTATCCTATCACCCCTCTCAAAAAGTCTAGAAAAATTTATCCACCACCAAATCCTTACCCATCTGTTAACTAACAACCTTCTAAAACCCAACATGGATTCAGACCTTTCCATAGCACCAACACTGCTCTAATTAACTTCTCCAATACCATAAACTCTCATAGGACCCAAAGGAAGCTGGTCTCTGCCACCTTCTTAGACCTATCCAAGGCATTTGATACAGTTTCCCATAGCAAACTCACCTGCCTAGCAGAACTCAACCTTGATGACTCCATCCTAAAATGGTTCAACAGTTACCTAAACAACCGGTCGCAATCTGTCAAATGGGGCAACTCCCTATCCCCCCCACTCCCTGCCACATGCGGTGTCCCACAAGGTTCAATCCTTGGTCCGCTTCTCCAACATATTTACAAATAATCTCCACCTGGCTACCACTAAAGCCAACATCGTCCAATATGCGGATGACACTTCTCTAATCTGCTCAGCACCAAACATCCAATTACTACAAAGTAAAGCCCAGGAATCCTTCACTGAGGTAGAGAACTGGCTAAACAACTACCAACTAATACTAAACCCCAAAAAAACATAGCTAATACAATTCCACCCAATCAATCACTCCTCCGCCACCTTTACCATCATGTCAACCAATGGCACCCTCACCACCCAAGTAACTGAGGCCAAACTCTTAGGCATCACTATTGATCAACAACTTAAATTCAACAAGCACGTATCAAAAACTCTCTCTAAAGTCCATAAAAAACTTGATTGCCTATATCGTTGCCTACTATTCCTAACCACCGAAACTAGAATAGCCAGAACTCATCTCTTATCAACACTACTATACGCCTCTCCAGTCCTCACCAACATTAACAAAACTAACTTGAACAAACTCTCCACATGCTACAATAAAATAGCTAGGTTCGCTGCCAATAATCAATCACATTCTCACCACTGCCAATCCCTAATTAAACTGCACTGGTTAGAATTTCCAAACCTCCTATGCTACCACCAACTGATCATAGCCCATCAAATTATTTTTCATCCGGGGAAGAGCCCTGCCCTAGAGGACATACTAAACTTTCACAACCCCAAAAGGGAACTACGTTCATGTAACAAAAAACTGATTTAAATCAACCATGCAATAACAGCGCTGGGGAGGCCGTATTCTCTTATGATGTTGCTAAAGTATGGAACACCCTTCCACCTGAACTCAGGCTACAAAGTCAGACAAGCACCTTCAAGGGCCTTCTTAATTCACACCTCTATGCTAATCCTCTTTGTAACTGCAAAGACCTCCCTTGAAGACCCACTACGCTATATAAGTGACCCACTGTATGCCTCCATTGCATGCACTATATTCTCACCTGATATGTATTTTTTGTTGTAAATATTGCAAATAGGGGTTCTACTCCTGAGTTCTTACTGTTTGAGTATCTTATTGTTTTACAAAATTGTTCTTGTACTTCGTTTCCCTTACCTTGTATACCAGTTTTTTTATTATCTAAACCATGTATGTATTCTGTTAACTTCCTTGGAGCTTTTCTCCCCAGGACTCCACTGATAACGGGCACTTTGTGTCCAGTTGGATTTATCCTGGTAAAATAATGTTAAAATAAATAAATAGGGGTTACAGTAGAAGTACATATGGCAAACTCTTCAGCACACATTACAGTGGTAGTATTCTTTTGTTTCTAGGTCTTTAAACTGAACTTTATAAGCCACAGTAACTACTACATTTGTAATATTTTGTAAACTTGCAATATCTCAGCAACCACTCAAGTTACACACACTGTCAAGCAGCATTTTATTCATCTAGCTGAGAGCTTTCATGTGAGGCTAAGGAGTTCTGTTACTTGGTCGGTGAGATAGTAAGAAAAATATAAACATATCTATATAAATTACTATAATAAACAGTTATCTATTTACCTGCACTAGACAGAGGTCAAATATTAATGCAGTTGAGTTTGCCACTGTCTAAGCTTTAAGATGAAATCTTTTAAACTCTTGTACATAGCATGGTTTTGCAATAATTGATGCAAATATGAACAAATATTTGACTCCTAGAGGCGCCAGAAGGAGTTAACTGCAGATGCATCGGGAGGCGTCACTCAGATGTAATGAGTTGAGCGCAAGCCAAGGATCTCGACTGTACTGAATGGCGGCAAACGAGCTCTGAGGTTAGACAAATGCAGAGCATTATGGGAGAGGGAGGAGCTTGGGCATTGGATGTGTCTGTTGAATGTTGCCAGCTCGGATCTGATGTTGGAGCTAAGACCATGATGAATAATGACATGGATATCAGATTTGGAGCAAGATATTTAAGACACTTTGTGAACACTGCTGGTGCAGTTGATAATCCAAAGGATAATAGGCTCATACTAGGCTATCTGCCCTGGGGCATTTATAAGCCTAGCCCGATTGTGTTTGGCTTACGCCACCCCTTGATTTGAGTATACTGTGCCCTTTTTAAAGTTTAGTTTACTGTGCCTCTGTCTAATAGTGACACGGAAGTAATCCCCGGGACAAACCTATGATCCCCCATCCACTCATCAAGATTCTTCTTGAAGAGAGTCAGTGAGGTGCTCTGCCTAACATGAATTGGAATTCTATTCCAGAGAGAAGGGAGCCTCTGGGTTATGAATCTGTCCCTCCAGCATGTTCTATTTATTTCTGTGCTGAGGTTCAAGTCCCTCGAGCGCATGGCTCTAAGGGATTTAGATTTACTGAGGTGGAGCATGTCCATTAATTCTGGGTTGGACATAGCTTTATATGTCAGGCATAGATCGCATCGAAGTAGGTGGTATGCAACTGAGTAGAGCTGGAGTTTTTTTAACCGAGCAGCATATGGCATCTGTTTGAGTCCGTTGATCCTCCTGGTGAGGTACTTTTGGGGTCTTTCTAATTGCTGCAGGTGTCGGGTAAGGTACATCCCAAAGAGGGCATTGTATTATATGATGGGCCTGATGAGGGATGAATAAAGGGGCACGATTACCTCTCTTGATCTAGATGAGAATCCTTTCATGAAGAGGTGGGCTATGTAGAAGGTCTTTCTAACCACTTTGGCAATGTGGTTGTCAAAGGAGAGTTTGCTACCAACTTGGGTCCCCAGATCCCTAATTACTTTCTCTGTACTTAATGGGTTACCACCTATGTGGTAATTTGTGGGCACATTACTTTTGCCAAAGGGTATGACTATACACTTTTTGGCATTTAGCTTTAGACCATGGCTCTGGCACCAGTTATCCATCTCTGCGAGACCTTTTTGAAGGATGTTTGTGTCAGCTGGAGAGTCGATTATGGCGCCCAGTTTGCAGTCATCTGCGAACTTGTTGAGCCATAGTCCTCCCTCGCTGGCCTGTACCTCAGAAAAGTAAATACCGAACAACAGAGGTCCCAGGACAGAACCTTGTGGGACGCCACTTGTGACTGGTTTCGAGTCTGACATGGCTCCAGCAACTCTGACTCTGTGGGTTCTGTCTTTGAGCCAGTTTGCGACCCATCTTGTGACATAGGGGTTTATATTTAGCCTGGATAGCTTATCTATGATGCCCGAGTGGGGTATTGTGTCAAATGCCTTTGCGAGGTCCAGATAGGCTGTGTTGACTACCTTCCCTTCATCTATGGCCTTGGTGACTGTTTCGAAGAAGTCGACCAAGTTCAAAAGGCAGGATCTGCCCTTGACGAAGCCAAATTGGGTAGGATCTAGTGTCTGTAGGTCCCCAATGTCTTTGTTTATGAGTTCCATGATGATCCTTTCCATAGCCTTGCAGACTAGGCTAGTCAGGCTTATGGGGCGATAGTTTCCAGGGTCCGCAGAGGCGCCACCTTTGTGGAGTGGGACCACTGTTGCTGTACGCCATTCTTTGGGTACATATCCTGTAGTGAGGCTGAGACTGTACAGCAGTTTTACTTGAGGGATTAGTTCTTCTTGGAGTTCATGTAGGATGCAACCCGGGACGCCATCTGGTCCCATGGAAGCAGTGTTTTTTGCTTTGAAGAGGGCGGCCTTCACCTGAGCATCAGAGTGTTTGGGAGGCTGCACTCTGCCGGGATAGATACTTGCTCTTTTGGGGGGGAGGGGGTGCAGAAGTTTGCACTGAACCTGTCTGCCAGGATATTGGCGATGTCTGTGGGTTCTGTGTATTTTTTGTCACTTAGAATCAACTCAGAACAAGTCTGGGAGTTGCATCCCAGGTTCCTAACATAACTGAAAAAAGCCTTATGATTGTCTTTTGTCCTGTGCAATTTTTCTCTCAAAGCTGGCCTTGGAGGATTTTATGAGGGATCGTAATTTTTTGCTAGTACTGATCAGAGATGCCTTCCCTTTTAGGGATTTTGCTCTATCATGTAGTAGCTTCCTCCTTCTGTTGTACAGTTTACTTATGGCTGGGGTCCACCAGACTGGACGCCTGCCTTTGGATGATTGGGTCTTGATTTTGTTTGGGATAGCATGATCCATGCATTCCTGGAGATGTCCGTAGAATGCGTTTATACAGGATTCTGCAGTTTGGGCCATAGTTTCCACCGGCCCTGGGGCCTTGAAGGATTCCACTTCGGTTTTGAGAAGTGTGAAGTTCGCTTTTGAGAAGTTTTTCACTGTGGTTTTCTGGGCTGGGGGTGGGGTCGGGATGTGGATATCCAGTGAAATTAATTTATGGTCTGATCTTACCAATGAGGGATATACTGGAGTAAGGCAGAGAAAGTACAGTTGTGTACACTTACCATACATGTAGATGTTCGAGTGTATTCACTGTTGCAGTAATTACATTGGAGTAATCTGCTGGCAGGTTGCCCTCAGTTGGCCTGATTAACAAAGTCTTGGGTCCTGCGTTGGTTGCTGTCCCTTCTTCCAGGTCGTCAGGGGTATAAAACATGCAGCCGACACCATTACATCAGGGAGCAAAATATATCTATAAATATAATTAGAAACACAAAGATATTCCTCCAATCAAATGCAAATACACCAAAAAGGTTTTTAAGTATAATAAAAGAAGAAGAGGTATAGTGAAAAAAAACAGGGGGCTGGAGGGAGGGTAACCAAGACTACAACAGTGAATACACTTGAACATCTACATTTACGGAAAGTGTACGCAACTGTACTATGTTCATCGTGTTTCACTACTGCAGTCATTACATTTCCCAAAGCTAAGGTTGGGAGGATGGATTTATACAGCATTAGGACCAGCTACAAGGCCCTGCAAAACAGCAGTGGCAAAGCCAGCTATGGATTTAGAGAAAATTGGTAAGTGATAATGCTTGGTGAAAGTATGAACTGAACTCCAGGTAGCAGCTTCTAGAATATCCCTGGTAGGAACACCTCTCAGAAAGGGTGCTGAAGTAGATGCAGCCCTGATGGAATGACATCTGATCCCCTGGGGGATAGGTTTTCCATGGTGCTCATAACAGAAATGAATACAATGGCTTATCCATTTAGAAATGGCTTGCTTTAAAATATAGCCTTCCCCTCTGCCCCCGCAGCAAATGCTACCAGCAGTTCAGATTTTCTTTGAGGTTTAGTCCTGTCCAAGTAGAATCTAAGTTGTCTGTGTACATCCAAGGAATGCAGAATCCGCTCTCCCTTGTTCTGTGGATTGAAAAGAAAGTTGGCAAATGAATGGACTGATTAAGAGCCACACTGGATACCACCTTGGGTATGAATGATGGATTGGTCCTGACTGACACCCTGTCCGCATGAAAGATGATGAAAGGCTCCACTGCCATAAGGGCCTGTAATTCAGATATCCTTCTAGCTGAAGTGATTGCTAAAAGGAAGGCTGTTTTCCAGGAAAGAAATTTTAAGTCTGCAGTTGCAGCTGGCTGGAAAGGAGGTAGAGTGAGTTTCTCCAATACAAAGTTAAGGTCCCAGGCAGGGGTTGGAGCTCTCCTGGGGGGTGTCAAGTTTTTGGCCCCTCTGAGATACTGCTTTAGAAGAGGATGAGAGAAGAGGGGAGGGTCTGTGTTGTAATGAGCTGAAATGGCTGAGGCATGGATTTTTATGGAAGAGAAAGACAGGCCCTTGTGAAGCATCTCAGTTAAGTATTGCAAAATCATAGGTAAATTGGGCACTGCTATGCTCATCCCTTCAGACTGATTCCAGGCACAGTATCTTTTCCATTTGTCAGCATATGATTTTCTAGTACTAAGTCCTCTCGCCTCCAAAATGACATCCATCACAGGTTTGCTGACGGATGCTAAGGGTGAATTTAAGTGATTAGCCAAGTTGCAAGTTTCAATGTTTAGAGCTGAGGGTGCAGAATTTGGTTCTCCTGCTGAGACAGTAAGGAAGGTGTCTGAAGCAGATGCCACGGAGAAATGTGACACACTGCGCAGGAGTGGGTACCAGTGTTGGCGAGGCCAGTTTGGAGAAATCAAAATAATTTTTGGTTTGTCCTGTTTGACTTTTAGTAGAACTTTGGAGAGCAAAGGCATAGACTGATAGGTTTTTCAGCTGAAGGACAGAGCATCCACTTTCCAGGCTTTTTTGTGATGAGTTCTTGTGCAAAATTTGTTCAACTGGTAGTTTTGGGGTGAGGCAAAAAGATCTATGTCTGGGCTCCCCCCATGCATGTGTCAACGTGTTGAAAATCCGTGGTTCCAGTTTTCATTCGTGGGGGTCAATAAGATTTCTGCTTAGTTCATCCACCAGAGCATTCTGCTTTCCTGGCAGGAATTGAGCTTGTAGTTGTACTTGGTAGCTCAAGACCGTGTTCCACAATGCCATGGCTAGTGTGCAGAGGGGGTAGGAATGTGTACCCCCCCTGCTTGTTTATGTACCACATAACCGTGGTGTTGTCCGTCTTTATCAGTAATTGTCCTGGATGAAGGTAGTCCTTAAAGGCTGTCCGTGCAATCTGTAGAGCTAGCATTTCTTTTTGATTGACATGAAGGTGCATTTGAATTGGGCTCCATTTGTCCTGAATGCACTTCCCTGCCAGATGAGCCCCCCCCATGCATAGTCGGATGCGTCTGTAGTTAGGGTTTGGGTGGCAGGGGGTGGTGTGAATGGCAGTCCCTTGTTTTGGTGGCAGGCCTCTGCCCACCATAGGAACTCTAGGCGCAGACAACGTATGACAGGAATCACTGTTTCCAGGCTGTGACAATGATGACTCCATAAACTTTTTAAGTACCACTGAAGCTTCCTCATATGCAGTCTTGCATATGGAATTAGAAGAATGCATGAGGCCATGAACCCCAAGTCTTGCAGTATTTGTCTTGCAGATAGCAGGGTTTTTGTGGCCACCTGTTTGAAGTAAGTCACCAAATGAATTTGCTTTTCTGGCGTAAGTAAAGCCATCTGGGCAGTTGTATTCAAGCTTGCACCCAGGAATGTAATTTTTTGAGAGGGTACCAGTTGAGATTTCTTTTCGTTTATGGTGCACCCTAGACAGGTTAGAAGTCTTTTTACAAACGCCAGATGTTTTAGAAGAATGGCCTGGTTTTCTGCCTTAGACAATCGTCCAGGCATGGATATATTTGAATATTTATTTGCCTGCAAAATGCAATTACTGGAGCCAGGCACTTTGTGAATGCCCTGGGCACAGTAGACAAGCCAAAAGGCAGTGCACAGAACTGATGATGCATGCAGTCTGCTTTGAAGCGTAGGAATCTTCTGCAAGATTCCCTGATTGGGATATGCAGGTAAGCCTCTTTTAAATCGAGAGTTGCCAACCAGGCATTCTTGCCTAGCATAGAAAGTAACCGGTGAAGAGTCAGCATCTTGAATTTTGGAATGTCCAGAAAGGTGTTTAGAGTAGACAGGTCCAGAATTGGATGCCATGATTTGTCTTTTCTGGGTACAAGGAAAAGTCTGGAATAGATACCTTGTCCCTTTTCCTCTTCTGGTACTAGCTGAATAGCCCCCATGTTTAGGAGGGAAAGTACTGGTTTCTGAGCCTCTGCCCACCGACTTGGGTGCAGGTCTGACCACCCGTTTGGAGTTGGCAGCGTGTGAAAATGAAATCTGTATCCCTGGGATACTATATTTAAAACCTATTTATCCCGGGTTATAAGTTGCCAGTTTCTTGAATGAAGAGCCAATTTTCCCCCCAAAGGGGCAGCTAAGAGGTAAGTGCTTGGTAATTTCAAAGGGAAGTCATTGAGACTGTTTACCATAGGGTGGTTCCTTGTTGTTTCCATATCTGGAAGTGGAAGCACTCCATTGCTTAGTTCTGAAAGTCCCTTGGGACTGAAATCTGGTGGTTTTGGAATGTGTGGGTTTGGCCGTAGTGGCTCTGGAAGGAGCTGGAAAGGACCAGTTCTTAGTAGGCCAATGCCTACTAAATCTAAGAGGTTGCATTTGTAAGAAATCTTTCACAGTTTGCATAGATTTAGCCAAATAAGTGGTCCTGCTGTAAAGGAGCATCCAAAAGTTTTGCTTTAACATGATCAGGCAGAGATTGCTCCTTAAGCCAAGCATGCCTTCTAAGTACAGACCCAGTAACAGCAACCCTACAAGAGGCCTCTAAACAATCAAAACCACATTGCAATGTATGTTTGCCAACTTGCTCAGCTGAATGTAATAAATCCTGCAAATCTTTATTCTCCACACAGTCAGAAATCAAATTAATTTTCTGTTTAAGCAGTCCCATGATATGCTGTTGATATTTTAGCATATGGAATTGACAGTTTAAAGCCCTGACTGCTAAGGTTGCAGAAGTATAAACCTTTTTAACCCATCTATCCAGTGCCCTGGAGTCTCTATCAGAAGGGGTAGGATTTTTAGAAGTAGAAGCCTTAATGCCCTTGGGCCCCTGAGAAATGGTTTCAGGGTCCGCAACAGGATTTTTGAAAAGGAATTTGTGGGACTCAGGAACCCTGTAGTACCTGTCTGGCTTGCTAGGGGGCTGGAGGCAAGGAATCAGGGGCCATATTGGATTCAGAAAACACAACAATATCTAGAACTGGAGGTATAGCCAAAGGCCTATGCTGAGGAAGGAGGAGGAAATCACTAAGCCTCTTTTTGGATTCAGAGAAATCCTGACTATCCCAGTGGAAATGCTCCCTTAAGGTATGTAAAGTTTCCCCAAAAGAGAAATTCTCAGGTGGAGAAGCAGAGGGAATGGAATCATCTGCAACAGAGTCCTCATAAGTAGGAATGGACAAATCCAGATCATTAGAAGAGTCAGAAGAAACGGAGTCCTGTTCAAAAGAGTCATAGTCAAATTCAATCCTAGGCCTCTTGGAAGGGGGGGGGGGTTGACTACCCCTGATAACAGTAATTAAATCTTCAGCCATTTTGATAATTTGTTTTTTAGGCATAGGGGCCTGAACATGTGGCCTGGGTGTCTTTTTTTAGAGACAGATCGAGATTTAGGCCTTCGCACTGAAGTTGGAGTAGGTTTAATATGCAAGTCTGCAGGCCTGAATACACCCACAGAAGCTGGTGCCTGCTCAGCGGTTCCGGACCCAACCAAGGTAGAGACATCTGCGGGTTCCATATGTGAAACATCTCGCGGCATACCAAACTCCGAATGGGTCTCAGTAAAGGCCTGCGAATCAGAAGTAGCGGGTATCAGGGGCTGCGAAGAATCCTCACCGAGTACCAGTGAACTGGCGACTGGCTTAGGAGAAGCGTCATCAGCAGCTTTGGACCTCAAAGGCCTGTCTCTTTTTCTTTGCATTTTTTCGGAAATCCGGTAGTCGGATGGCTAACCAACGTCATTTCTGGATAATTAAACAGAGAACCGAAATATTTTGAAGCAAAAATGTACCGACGCCGGATAGTGCGCTGATTAAATAAAGCACAAAACTGACAGCAAAGTACGTCGTGGTCAGGGCCTAGGCAAGGAATACAGTACAAATGAAAACCCTTACGAGGTATTTGCTTCCCACAAGTAATGCAATTATTAACTTTTACAGACATTGGTAAGGAGCAAGAAAGTGTTTCCCCAATGGGGTACTTAGCTTTAAGTTGACCGGCACTTGCAAACTGCTTCGGGCATCGCGTGGCAAGAAAGACTGGTGTAATGGCATCGGCTGCATGTTTTATACCCCTGACGTCATGGAAGAAGGGACAGCAACCGACGCAGGACCCAAGACTTTGTTAATCAGGCAGACTGAGGGCAACCTGTCAGCAGATTACCCAAATGAAATGACTGCAAAGTACAGTTTTGTACCTACCATAAATGTAGATGTCCGAACTGGATAGCATCTGCAGTCATAACAACTGGGTTGTCCTGTCGTCAGGCAGCCCTTCAGTCGGCCGGATTCCAAAGTCCGGGTCCGGCTTCGGCTGATGTCGCACTTCACCCGACGTCATCTCTGTTGGTCTTCGGGTATAAAGGCATCAGCCGACGCCATTTTCCTCAGTGTTTCTTGCCCCAGATGCCAGTAGCCCTCTTGAAGGCTAAAAATTTTGGATAAATGCCAATGTTTCCAAAAGATAGTGGTAAACACAAAAAATAAGCATGTATGTACATATATACAACAAATACACCATAAAAGACCCCCCCCCCCACCAGCTAGCTATTAGGAGGGTAAACACCCTAGGAGTACCACAGAGGGGAAGGAGGGAGGGTAATCCTGACTGCAGATGCTATCCAGTTCGGACATCTACATTTATGGTAGGTACAAAACTGTACTATGTCCTTCATGGATGCATCTGCAGTCATAACAACTGGGTAGAATACCATAGCCAACTAGGGGAGGAGGAAGAAACTAGATTATGGTGTGTTTAGGATCCCTTGCAGTACAGCAGTGGCAAACCCTGCTCGGGATCTGGAATATAGAGGCAAATTATAATGCTTGGCAAATGTATGCACGGAGGTCCAAGTAGCCGCCTCAATAATGTCTTTGGTTGCCACTCCTCGTAAAAGGCTGTGGTAGTGGCTGTTGCCCTTGTAGAATGAGGTCTTATGTTCTGTGGAATTGGTTTTCCATGGAAGGAGTAACAGAACCGTATGCAATTTCCTATCCATTTGGAGATTGTCTGTTTGGAAATAGCTTTTCCTTCCCTTCCTGTTGCATAGGCTACAAAAGCTGATCAGTTTTTCTGCTACTTTTGTTCTGTCCAGGTAGTAGCGTAGCTGTCTATGTACATCCAAGGTATGCAGTATTCTTTCCCTCTGTTTTGTGGGTTGGGAAAGAAGGTAGGTAGGTGGATTGCCTGGTTTAAAGACACTCTGGATACCACCTTAGGCATAAATGTAGGATTAGTCCTCATGGACACTCTATCTTGATGGAAGATTAGGAAGGGTTGTACTGCCATTAGGGCCTGGAGTTCAGAAACCCTCCTGGCTGAGGTTATTGCCAGTAGGAAGGCGGTTTTCCACGATAGATGCTGTAGGTCTGCTGTTGCTGCTGGCTCAAAGGGTGATAGTGTCAACTTTTCTAGCACAAAGTTCAAGTCCCAAGCTGGTAATGGTGGTTTCCTTGGAGGTTTTACATTCTTGATTCCTCTGAGGAACTGTCTGAGTAATGGGTGTGAAAAAACAGGTGGATCAAAGCTGTATTCTGCTGATATAGCTGATGCATGTATCTTGACGGAGGAGTAGGACAGGCCTGAATGTAGAAGTTCTGCCAGATACTCCAGAATGTTAGGCATATCTATATTTGACACCTCTTTTCCTCTTTCAGTACTCCAAATGACAAACCTTTTCCATTTTCCTGCATAGTTCCTTCTTGTTGAAGGTCTGCGGGCTTCAAGAATAATGTCTTTAACTCTTTGGGAAAGTTCTGGATTAGCTGCTGCTATGTGATGTTCCATGCAGTCAGTTGCAACGTTTTTAGGTTTGGATGCATGATGCTGTAGTTGTTCTGAGTTAACATCACAGGCATCAAGGGTATTGGCCACATATTGTTCTGAGACATGCTCCTGACCAGTGGGTACCAGTGTTGTCTTGGCCAGTTTGGAGCTATTAGGATTATCCTTGGACGTTCTTCCTTGATTTTTAGTAATACCTTGCGTATCAAGGGAAGAGGTGGGAATGCATATGCTGTTAGGCCTTTCCAGCTGAAGGAGAGCGAATCCACTTTCCATGCTAGTGGGTGGAATGTCCTTGTGCAGAACTTTTTGAGCTGGTGATTGAGAGGGGAAGCAAATAGATCTATCTGAGGCATTCCCCATTTCTTTGAGATGGTCTTGAAGATGTCCGGATGTAGCATCCATTCGTGGGCATCCGATGTAGTTCTGCTTAGTATGTCTGCTAGAGTATTTTCTTTTACCGGTACAAATATTGCCTGTATCTGGATGTTGTAGCTGAGTGCCAGATTCCACAGCTCCAAAGTCATTCTGCATAGGGGGTATGAATGAGTGCCTCCCTGTTTGTTGATGTACCACATGACT
This sequence comes from Protopterus annectens, assembly GCF_019279795.1. Classification (NCBI taxonomy): domain Eukaryota; kingdom Metazoa; phylum Chordata; order Ceratodontiformes; family Protopteridae; genus Protopterus; species Protopterus annectens. The sequence continues at coordinate 423,809,652 of NC_056725.1, forward strand.
GTGGTGTTATCTGTCCTTATCAACTGGCCCTCTTTGAGAAATGGTCTGAAGTTTTGGATTGCCAGTTTTACTGCCAGCATTTCTTTTAGGTTGATGTGCAGGTGAAGTTGATCCTGCGTCCACAATCCTTGCACGCATTTGTCCAGCATGTGGGCCCCCCATCCTAGGTCTGAAGCGTCTGTTGTGATGGTCTGGCTTGCTTGACATCTGCGAAAGGGTAGCCCTGGGTTTGACTGGCATGCTTGAGCCCACCATAGGAACTCCTGTTTTAAGCATGGAATTAGTGGAATTTCTGTTTCTAGGCTGTGCCTGTGTTGGGACCATAAATTCTTTAGGTACCACTGTAGTTTTCTCATATGTAGTCTGGCAAGTGGGACCAAGATTATGCATGATGCCATGAAGCCCAAGGCCTGCAGTACTTTTCTTGCTGTTAACTTGTTCTGTTTTGTTAGTGCCAAGAAGTAAAGAGGGAGTTCTCCTTGTTTTTCTGCAGTTAGGAAAGCCATTTGTTTTACTGTGTCCAATTCCGCGCCCAAGAATGTCCTTGTCTGGGATGGTATCAGCCTTGATTTTTGTAAATTGACTGTGTATCCCAGTGCTTGTAGCAAGTAAATGACCCTTTGTAAATGTGTTGTCAACTTGCTTTTGTTGTCCCCTTGTAGCAGGCAGTCGTCCAGGTATGGGTAAATTTGAATTCCCTGTAGTCTGCAGTGGGCGATTACTGATGCCAGGCATTTTGTGAATACTCTGGGCGCAGTAGATAAGCCAAAGGGCAATGCTGAGAATTGATAATGCTCTGATCCTGCAAGAAATCTGAGGTATCTTCTGCAGATTGGTCGAATGGGGACGTGCAGGTATGCCTCCTTGAGATCTAGAGTTACCAGCCAACACTCCTTGCCCAGCATGGGAAGAAGTTGCTGTAGGGTCAGCATTTTGAATTTTGGGACAATGATGTATGTATTTAAGGTGGACAGGTCGAGAATAGGTCTCCAACTTTTTCCTTTCTTGGAACTAGGAATAGTCTTGAGTAGAATCCTTTCCTTGTTCTGTTGTTGGCACTCTTTCCACAGCTCTCATGTTTGCTAACTGCATTATCTGTTGTAGAGCCTCTGTTTTTGATTTGGAGGTAGATTTGGCATTCCTCTTTTGACTGGTAAAGTGTGGAAGTGGAACCGGTAACCTTGATCTATGGTTTGTAAAATCCACTTGTCTTTTGTGATATAGTGCCAGTTCTTTGAAAATAAGGTTAATTTGCCGCCTAATGGAGCTGCTATTTGTTCCCTGGTAGGCGGTTTTCGAGTTAAGTCACTGTGGCTGTGTTGTTGTAGTGGCAGTGGTAGTGTCTGTGCCTCTGTTGTTACCTTGCCACTGTCGTCCTCTGTAGGCACCTCCTCTGGATTGGATTCTGCCTCTGGAACGTCTATTCCTGCCCCTTTGGGATCTTGTGGAGTCAGGAAAGGACCAATTTTTGGCAGGCCAGTTCCTGCTAAACCTTGGGGGTTGGACCTGCAAGAAATCTTTAACCGTTTGAACAGATTTTGCCTTTTCTTCCATTTTCTTCATTACCTGCTGGGCAGGTGTACCAAAGAAGCTGGTCTTATCCATAGGAGCATCTAATAACTTGGCTTTAACATGATCCGGTAAAGCTTGTTCCTTTAGCCATGCATGCCTTCTTATCACTGTGCCAGTCATGGCTGATCTAAATGAAGCCTCCAGTGCATCATAGCCACATTTTAAGGAATGGTTACTAACCTGTTGTATGTTATTTACCATTTCTAATACATATTTCTTATCAATTGATTCATCAGAGGATAGCTTTGTTGTTAACTGATCAAGCATAAACTCTTGGTATTGTATCATGTGAAACTGACAGTTTAAAGCTCTAGCTGAGAGAGTAGCTGAAGTGTAAACCTTTTTGCCCCATCTGTCTAAAGACCTGGCTTCCCTTTCAGAAGGAATAGGGTTTTTAGCTGTGGTCGCAGCTACTGCCTTGGGACCCTGGGATATAGTTTCGGGTCTGCAAGTGGGGCCTTGTAAAGGTGGTGATGAGTGTCTGGTACCCTGTAAAATCTGTCTGGTTTGGCAGGGGCTGGAGGTAAAGAATCTGGTGCAGAGCAGACATCATTGAAGGCATCATCCACTACAGAGAGCACAGGAGGTATAGCTAAGGGCCTGAGTTGTGGAAGGTGCAGAAAGGTTCTAAGTCTTTTTCTGGAGTCTGAGAAATCCTGCTGCTGCCATTGGAACTGCTCTCGCATGGCATGTAAGGTTCCCCAAAGGAAAATTCTTCTGGTGGGGAGGCAGCTGGAATGGATTCTTCAGCATCTGAGTCTTCAAAATTGGAGAAAGGAGCCTCTGGCTGGTCTGTTATGTCTGATTCATCAGCAGAATCATCAGAGGACACAGGCTCGGGGGGCTCTGCCCTAGGACTCTTCTCTGGGGGCTGAGAGGCCCTGTCTGGGTGAGATTGAGATCCCCTAATTAATGAAATTAAATCTTCTGCCAGGGTAAGCATTTGTGAACTAGAAGAGGGCCGTGTTGCAGGGGGTTTAGCAGGCACTGTTCTAGTAGTTTTGGCTGATTTGGCCCTGGCAAAGGCCTTAATGGACATGGCTGCTGGAGGCCTAGCAGCACCACGTGCTGGGGTAGACACATCCAAGGGAATGGTGTCTGATAAGTCAGTGGCAACCACCGTAGTGGATAAAATTTCTGAGGCCGATTCAAGAGAAGTAGCAGGGGCCTCAGTGGTAGTGATAGATTCTGCTGTATTTTGATCAGCTTTCTCGGTTTGCTTAACCATGGTTTCGGCCGAAACCGCGGACCGCGAGTGTCGGTCTTTATCTTTGCGTTTTTTTAGCAGTTTGGGTAGTCGGAGGATCCGACGGCATAATATACGCAAAATCAGAACCGAAAAACTGTTCAGCAAACTCCGACCGACGCCTAAGCGTTCGTCGGTTGAAAGAAGCACAGGCCGAACAGGCTGCTACGTCGTGGGCTGGGCCTAAACAAGGCAGACAGTAAGAGTGGAAATCCTTATGAGGTATTTGTTTCCCACAGGTTAAACAATTATTAACTTTTTCTGACATCGGCTGAGGCAAGAAAGAGTCCCCAACGGGGTACTTAGCTTTAGAAGTCTTGGTAGTATTCGGTAGAAGTAATCTCTGGATCCGACCGACCGGCACTTGCGAACAGCTTCTGCTTCGGGCGCCACGCGGCAAGAAAGACTGGGGAAAATGGCGTCGGCTGATGCCTTTATACCCGAAGACCAACAGAGATGACGTCGGGTGAAGTGCGACATCAGCCGAAGCCGGACCCGGACTTTGGAATCCGGCCGACTGAAGGGCTGCCTGACAATAGGACAACCCAGTTGTTATGACTGCAGATGCATCCATGAAGGACATCAGTGAAACACAAACATCTGATAATGCAATCCAAACACACAAAAGCTTAAGAAACTTCTGAATTCTGAGTTTATAGGATGTGACAATAAACATCTTTTAATTCTAGTGTTACCAGGAATCTTGAATGAAGAAGGGAACAGATTGTGAAGTGACATTTTGAATTTGGCCATTACCATAATGAGGTTTATAAAGAAAGATCCAGAACTGGCCTCCAAGCATTCTCTCTGTCACTAAGAACATCCATGAATAAAATACCTACCCCACCTGGGAAAGAAGAACTGGTTCTATCACTCTTCTAGACAGTGTGTGATGGACAGGTGGAAAAGTATGATGTGCAGGATGAGGAGGAGTAATTTCCTCCCACTGCTACCTGTAACCCTGATGAATAATTTTCAGAACCCAATTGTTTGAAACAATCTTTTGCCAAAGTGAAAAAGGGAGAGTCACAATTTCTTGAAGAGAAAAGGGGCCAAGGTGCGAGGTGGTTACAAGGTCTCTAACAGTCTTTAGACTTTTTGGACTGTTCTTGGTTTTGGGAGGTCTGAGACTTCTTTTTGTAACCCCCTTGCCACTTTTTAGAAAATAAGTTATGTACTCACCATAACGTTCCATCTGAGTAGGTACTTCATTTGCTCTGCAACCTGTGGGACAGAGTCCCCAGCTACCTAGACAATAACCTGGGTGGCCTTATGGAAGGATAGTCCGAAGCACCGCAGAGCCAAAAGAAGCCCTACTTCTCGATACCATATCCAGTTTATAATGTGAAATGAAAGTATGAGAAGAGGACCAGGTAGCTGCTGGACATATGTCGTCGAAGGGAACCCTGGACCAGAAAGCTGCTGAGGTGGCGATGGACCGGGTAGAATGAGCGTGTATTCCCATAGGAGCTGGTTTGCCTGAAGATACATACCCCTGAACTATACATTAACAAATCCAATTTGCTAGGGTCACTTTAGAAATGGCCCTTCCCCTGGCTGATTTTGCTAAGGACACAAACAATTGATCAGACATGCGAAAATCCTTAGTTCTGTGCAAGTAAAAACGTAGTTGCCTGTGTACATCCAGTTTGTGCAATATGTACTCCCCCTTATTCTGAAAATTTGGAAAGAACATGGTCAAATTGATTGACTGATTGATATTAGATTCCGAAGCCACCTTAGGTAAGAAAGACGGGTTAGTCCTGAGAGACACTCTATCCCTGTATAAGGGGGTTTCATACAAAGTGCTTGGAGTTCCAAAACCCTCTTGGCAGAAGTAATAGCTACCAAAAAAAGCCATTTTCCAGGACAAGAATTTTAAAGGAATCGAGGCTGCAGGCTCAAAGGGTGGACTCGTCAGGGCTTGCAAGACTAGTGTCAAATCCCATGGCAGCACCACCGTTTTCACAGGAGGCTTCAAGAGAAAGATGCCTCGCAAGAAAGTTTTGCATAACTTTGTGGATGCCAATGACCCTAGTCCATCTCCCACATGAAAATGGGAAATGGCTGCTAACTGCACCTTAACCGTAGAAGCACTTGCTCCCTGCCGAAAAATCAGCGACAGGAAGTCCAAGATTGTCGGAATAGGAACTGTAAAAGGATCCAGGCCCTTGTCTGTTGCCCAGATGGAGAAGCGTTTCCACTTGCTATTATATATTTTCCTGGTAGCCGGCTTATGAGCCCCTACCAGAATGGCCTTCACTGGTGATGAGATACCGGGAGTCCTTGCCATCAGTGGAACTGGATCAACCAAGCCGCAAGCTTGAGGTTTACCAGGTTCAGGGTTTGACATCCTGCGGGATGTGAAATCAGGTCTGGAATGGGTTCCAGTATCCAAGGGGGAGTTAAGCTGTAAGACCGCAGGCATGGGAACCAGATCTGGCGAGGCCAGAATGGGGCTATGAGGATAACTTTGCTCCCCAACCGAGAGGCTTTCTGTATGAACTTGGTCATAAGCGGAAGGGAAGGGTAAGCATAAAGAAGACCGGGAGGCCAAGCATGAACTAGAGCGTCTCTGGGAGTCTCCCCCTCAGGGGGGGGGGGGGAAAGTATTGTGAAGTACTCGCTGCATTTTGTGTTTAATGGAGAAGCAAAAAGATCGCAGCGAGACCTACCCCACTTGCGGAAGATCTGTTTCGCAACTGATGGATTGAGAGACCACTCGTACGGAGTGAGAATTATCCGACTCAGTTTGTCCGCTAATATGTTGGACCGCCCCGGAATGTGCGTTGCTACTAGAAAGCGGTTGGTGGATATCGCCCATTCCCACACTCTCATAGCTTCTCGACAAAGGGGATAAGACCTGGTTCCTCCCTGTTTATGTACCAGACTACCGACATATTGTCTGTCTGGATTGCAATAGTCCCCAGAGGTAGAAGGTCGTGGAGAGCTTGCAATGCTAGAAGCACAGCCCTCATCTCTAGGACACTGATATGCAGAGCGGTCTCTAGGGAAGTCCACGTGCCTTGGACGGTTCTGCCTGAACAATGCCCCCCCCACCCGAGGCGAGAAGCATCCGTGGTCAATGTGGCTTGGGGCGGGGGAATCACAAAGGGTCTTCCTTGCCTTAGCTCTCGAGAGTGAAGCCACCAAAGAAGGGAGTCTCTGCAAACTCTGCTCAGTGGGATCGGAGAGCTTAACGGGTAGAGTAATAGCGACCACTGAACCTGAAGGGTCCATTGTAAAATCCGCATTCGCAGGCGTGCATGAAGGGATAGACCGATTGCTGCTGCCATAGACCTTAGTGCCCTTAGGACTAACTCCGCCGCAGGAGCCTGGCTCTGAAGAGTAAGCACCTGAAGCGACAAGCTGCTCAGCCTGTCCGACGTCAGAAAGGCTCGAGAAGTACGGGTATCCAATCTGGCCCCTATGAACTCTAATACTTGTACGGGGCGAAGGAAGGATTTTTGAAGATTCACTGAGATGCCTAGACTCTGGGCAAGAGTCAGAGCGTAATCTCTTGCAACGCAGAGTTGATGCCTGTTGGTGGCGGTAAGGAACCAGTCGTCTAGGTACGGGAAAACCTGAATGCCCTGAAGTCTCAGGTGGGCTGCAACCACTGCCATGACCTTGGTGAACACCCTGGGGGCTGAGGTGAGGCCGAATGGAAGAACCCTGAACTGATAATGACTGGCTCCCAGCCGGAAGCGGAGAAACCGTCTGGATTGTCTGTCCATCAATATGTGGTAGTACGCATCCTTGAGGTCTATGGTGCACATCCAGTCGTTCTCCTGAAGCAAGGGGAGAATTGATTGAAGTGTGACCATCTGGAATTTTTCCTTGGGGATGAACAGGTTCAGAGCGGACAAGTCTAGGATGGGTCTTAGGTCCCCAGTCTTCTTTGGCACTAAAAAGAACCTGAAGTAATAACCCAATCCGGACTGATCTGGGGGGACGGGCTGGATGGCTCTCTCTCTTAGCAGCTTCGAAACCTCCGAAGCCGCTGCCTCCCTCTGATCGGGTGGAACATCGGGGAGGCGTCTGCTTGTAGGGGGAAGGCCTAGGAAGGGAATGGAGTAACCTCTGGATATGATCTGGAGCACCCATCAATGTGTCATAATGGACTCCCAATTTGACAGATGCTCCGTCAACCACCCCCCGACTGCCTCCAGAGATGGACAGTCGGGTAAGCCCTCAGGGCTGCTACGCGGGTCTGTCCGAGAAAGGCTCTCTAGACCCGAAATTACATGGCCCCCCTCTGCCTCTGGGCCGGTGTCCACCTTGTCCTCCTCTGCCTCTGGAGGACGAGGGGTCCGAAGCTGGATGGGATTGCTGAGACTTGCGGAACCACAACTTCTTTTGTCCCCTCTGATTCCTTGAGAATGATCGTTGGGGATTAGAGAAGCGGGCCCAGACTGCAGACAGCGTCTTCCCGTCCTTCTCGCTTTGGACCAGCGTTTCGCGAACGGTCTTGCCAAAAAGCGAAGACCCGTCAAAGGTCGCATTCGTGAAGGACGCCTTGAAGGGTTCCGCGAAATCGAAAAGGCGGAGCCAGGCGTGACACCGCAAGACGACCCCGGCTCCGCTGGCCCTCGCAGCTCCCTCCATTGCATGACAGAGTAGCTGCATGGACATGTTAGAAATGGATTTTAGAGTGGCCATAGGAGTCGAAAACACCTGCTTGTCCTTGACCGACATGGACTCCGGGGGGGGGGGGGCTGCAGCGTATTCCTTAATCAAGTCTCGCTGTAGCCTAATGGTATGTGCCATATAATTCAGAGCCCTCACTGAGAAGGTCGCTGAAGCAAACATTCGCTTCCCAATGCGGTCCAGTGCTCGAGATTCCTTATCCGGCGGGTGGACCGAAGAACTCTCTTGGGCGAGTTCTCTTCGTGGCAGCCGCCACCAACATGGCATCGACCAGAGACCCCTTGGCCCACGACTGTCTATCTGATGGGGGGGCTAAGGACTTTGTCGGGCCATCTCGGGATTGGCTCCACGGTATCGGGCTCCTTCCACGCCCTGGTAGTAATAAGGTCTACCAGGGGGTCAGCCGGAGGGGACACCCAGGAGGTAGACGGGCCTGCCTCAAACGCAGACGGATTCGTCCTCGGAAGGTTTTTGGGCAGACTGCCCCCCTCTAATACGCAACATCTCCATGATGTCTCCGAAGGAGACATCCTCGGGGGGGTGACCTTGGGGAACCTTCCCTTTCATCCAAATCCGTGTCTGTGGTGACTGATTCAGGGGAGTCCAGGTGCCTCCTTTTACACCTCTGTTTACGAGGGACCTCCTCGGTGGGACTGTCCAAGGAGGGCTCGTCAACGGCTTCCTGTTCCTCCACGGGAACGGGCTGGAGGGCTTGGGCAGGCTGTCCCAATGGACGGATGACGGAGGATAGACCCGTATGCAGCGGGGGTGCCGGAGGATCCGAAGCCCGGACCGGAGACCTGGAGGATCTCGACAGCACCCTCTCCACTACCTCAAAAGCCAAAGGAGAACTACTCTCCCCTGGCTCTGAGAGCAATCTCCTCGGCTCTGAGGTAGGGACCGGAGTCGGAGCAGATGCTGTCGGATCTGAGAGAGAAGTGTGCTCCGACCTCAGCGGCGCCGAAGACACATCAACTCCCCCCGGATCTGACACTCGGCCCCGAGAACTCGGATCCGAAACACTTGAGGGCATGGTCGGTGTTGAAGAGACCGGAGCTATCGGCGCCGATGAGACCCCGGCTCCGAAAGGGAAACTATTTAACAAACTATACTGGCTATGGGTCTCTGAACACAGACACCACAAACACCAAGAAAAAACTTTTCTGAGAAAAAAAAGGAACAATCTCATCAGTCAGCTAAGGAGCTCTTCAAAAAGTAGCTGTCTACCGCGGCAAAAACGATCTGAGGTAATACAGTTAGTGGCAGGGGATTATGGGTAGGGGGAGGAGCTAGGAGCTCGGATCTTGTAGCTTGTGAAGCCGCCGGCTCGGATCCGATACCCACAGGTTGCAGAGCAAATTAAGTAACTACTTCAGATCATCTGTTTACCTGAATTCTGTTGAGACTGTTTATTTTATTTATTTTTTTTTTTATAAAACTGGATGAGGAGAAACAAAATCCCTTGGACAATTTAGAAAAGGAGGACTGAAAAAATCTTAGAGATTCCTTGGATCAGCTTACCCCTTTCATCACATTTTTTGATCACCTCTGCAGCAGAGGGGCCAAACACAATCTCTATTCAAAGGGGGGGGATCAAAATTTATACGTCATCTGGGAGGTTCTGAGGATGCAGCCAGGAGGAAGAGTTCTTCCCCAAATACATTCAAGCGTAAATTGGACCAGTAGATGGAAAACTGGAAATTCACCTTTGGTCTGGAACTTATGTCTCTAATGGACAAAGGCAGCCTGGTAAATGTTTGAACAACCACACACTAACTTGGATAAGAACTATTAAATAATGCCCTAAAAATAACCTCTAAGGCTCCAAAAATTGATGAATACATATGGAAAGCTTGGCTAGGCTCGTAAAGGCCCTTGTGGTCATTAGCCTTGTATATACTTATGAACGTATGACATGATCATGGGAATCAAAAGTCGTGAACCCTAGAATCCTAAGATACTCTTTTGCAGAAGCTCAGGAAAATCTTCAGATAAAAATACGTTCTCTTGCGTCAGAAAATACTTTTGCTAAGATGTGCTTAGAAAGCAGCCCACAAACAGTCCTGTGTGATTGAGTCAAGGAGGATAGTTGTACATTTACCTGGAAGTTAAGAATGGATAAAACCAAAGTTGTGTCCTCTTGACACCTGGGATAAAGACTCTGCTAAAAAATAATTCATCTAAATAAGGAAATAATGTAAATGCACAGTGTGAGATGAACAAGCTAAAAATCTCAAATTTTCTGAAAGAAGGATTGTTTGGGATATGAAGGTAGGCAGCCCTCAGATCCAAAGATACCAAAAAAGCCTGTGGAAGGATGAAGGGCAAGAGAGGCAAGGAGCAACATCTGGAATGAGGGAACCTTGAAGAAGGTGTTGAGAAGGGACAAATACAGTGCAGGTCTCCACTCTCCTTTTCTTAGTAAAAGAAATAGTCTGGAATAAAACTGTCTACCCATGTGCTGGTGTGGAACACGTTCTATGTACCTTGCTCGAGCTGGAGGCATTTCTTTCCAAGCCAATCTGAAACACTGCTGAATAATGAAGAGGACCTGTTCGCCTGTGGTTATGAGCTGCTAGCTTGCTAAAGATGAGGGCAGTCTTTCAGCTAGGGAAAGGGATGGACCAACAGGGGGTGGGGGTAGGAAGAAAAGGTAGTCAGCTTGATGTCTCCTGATAGAGAGGCCTCCCAGGCTTAGAATCTCTGTCTGGTTTACCTTGAAACCTCTACCCAGGCATTTTCTTTTCCTTGTGTGGGGTTCTAGAACCCTCTACAAGAGAAAGAGGTAGGTCTTGCTGGGTAATTTCTTTTGATAACTAGGGACAAAACTGTGGAACACTGGTCTGTAATACTTGCTACTGTAAAGTTTTAAACACGTTGACTGCATCTGGACCAAACAAAATATCCCTGTTCAAAGGAGAATGTAGTGACTTGGTTTTGATGTCCTCAGGCAAGGACAGAGTGAAGCCATAAACTCCTTCTGATGATAGAACCAGTAGCAGCAGCAGCTCTGGAGAAGGCTTCCACTATGTCATAGCTACAGTTGATGTTATGTTTTGCCACTTGTGAAGCCTGAGCCACCATGAACATGGCCTGTTTCTTCAAGCCTGGCCCTTCCATAGGAGACCAAATTTTAATAAATCACCCAAAATATACAGTAAATATTTAGCCATTTGAGTGACAGTTCAGACCTCTGAAAGCCAAAGTGGAAAAGGTGTATACATTCTTTTTACAATTCTGTCCATTGCCCTAATATCTTTATCAGGGGAAAGGGAATTAACAGCAGTCAGGAGTTTTGGAGGGCTTATCCGTAGAAACGGAAAAAGCAGATAGATGTTCAGGCAGTTAATAAAAATCTGTCAGATCTTTTTCATGCTAGTGGCTGAGTATCAGGAGCAGTGGAGGTAGAGTCAAAGGCATCCAGAAAGGCCTCCAGGACAGGAGGGACTGGGCTAGCAAATTATAACGGCTTTTTGTTTTTGCACATCAGAAATTTGTCTGAATTCCCACTTAAAATGATTCCTCAGGTTACAAATAGTTTCTCCAACAGAACCTTCCTCTACAGGAGGATCAGGCAATAAGGAGAGGAGTCAGAGAATACTTCACCTGGGGAGTGATTGTAGGAAAAGTGGGCCAAAATATCTTCATCTGAATCAACTCTACCTAATTATCCTCCTTTGACGATTTCAGATGTCTCTTGAGGAGTAGCAGGAGTAAGGGCAGAAGGACAAAAGACTGCAGTTAAAGTCCCAAGATTGCCTTAAACAGACCTTGGAAAAAATCTATCCACTCCTTTTTCCTGGGATGTGCAAGGAGTGGAAATATTCTGTTTTTCTTCCTTGGAGTGGAATCCACTTTTGGCAAATCCAACCTTTGATGTACCTTGATTAGTGACACTGCTATTTCTCCGAGTAACTTTGCGTCCGGAATAATTAGACAAGGTTCCTCATAAGCACTGGTAAGATCAGTCATTTCAGACGTACGTGAATTAGAGGCTATACCAGCATGCAGTGGGGTTGGCGTAGCGGGAATCTGCAAAACAGAATGTATAGTGAGTCTGAGTTGAAATGGGCAGTCATAATATCAGCTGTAAGCCTCAAACAACTTCTTAGGGATAGGCAGGACATCAGGGGTGGAAGGATCTGCCATCTTGTTTTAGATCAGACACTTAAGATGCTGGACCTCTAAGTAAACGTTGCGAGATGAATGGCAGGTACGTAAAGTTTTAGGTACAAATGACTGGTAAATATTACAATTTTTATAACCATGCTCTACACCTAAACAGAAAAAGCACAGTAGAGATCCTTGTACAGAATTTGCCTAACACAATCGCACTTTCCCCCACCTAGCTGACATCTAATAGATTAGCAAATGCCACAGCTTTTAAGAAAAAAAGGATAGTCCCCCAAAAGGGCACTTATCTGAACCAGTGAAGGCAAAAAATACCAATGATCACTCAGCGCAGATAGATGGGCGAGAGACCTGCATTTGGACTGATGGCAAGATAGTCTGAGGTTTTTACATTCACACATCCACTTACATATGCTTACACCTGTGGCCTTAGGATGATACGTCAGATGTATGGCTCCATGGAAGGTTTTTGCTTTGGTACCCAGGCAGGACATCCAGGTTACTTGGCAAGATAACCCTCAACAGTCTGGAATACTTTCAGTGATCTAAAGGACGTCATTTAATAGTGTGACCTAGATACTTAGAACTTTCTTGAAGCCTGTGGCTGTAGAAATGTGATAAGCATCCTTTAGGCCTAATGTTACCATGATGCTCAAAAGGAGGGAAAAAAGGTAAGAGTTAAGAGTCAGCATTTTGAATTTTGGTCCTGTCACAGATTGTGAAAGCAAAGATCTAGAACTGGTCTCCAAGACAGCTCTTTTGCTGGTACCAGAAATATTCTGGATCAGCCATGGTGGTGCAGCGGTTAGCATCGCCTCAAAGCAAGAGGTTTTCCTGTTAAGACTCCCGGCTGGAGTGCCTTCTGTGTGGAGTCTGCATGTCCTCTCCATGGTCAAGTGACGTTAAAGACATGAAGGTAGCTGGGAGTGTGAATGGGCATGCCTTCGTTGAAGGTTGGGCATCGGGCTGGCAACGCAGCACTGTAAAAATCCACTGCCAATCATGAGCGGAGTGGACCGGAGTTCCGCCGTGGCAACCCCTAACCGGGAAAAGCCGAAAGTCTAGTAAGAAGCCTTTGCCTCTGACGCAAAGGCAATTAGTCTATGACTCCTGGGATAAGTGATGAAGCACCTGTGGAGGGGGTGGGGACTCTTGTTCAGATGGTAGAGAGGAATTCCCCTGAAAGGATGCATTTGTATCCAGTGCCACGAGTAACCCTCCTGAGCTGCTTTTAGCACCCAATTCTCTAAAGCAATCTGTTGTCAAAGGAGAAAACAGAGCCAGTTTAGGAGACTTGTTTTTCTGTTGCTCCCATCCTACCATCTCTTTTTTACCCCCAGTTTGCTTTGATTTGGCAGGGATTGCTTTTTTTTTTTTTTTTTTTTTTTTTATAAAGGAAAAAAACATTTAGGAGACTTATAAAGGGAAGCTTGAAAAATCAAGAAAATCCCTAAATTAACTTCCTTCTTTCGGCAAACTGTTTAAGGACCAGTGCAGCAGAAGGGCAAATAAAACCTCCTTTACTGAATGCAGAAATCAGCTTTTCAGACTTTACTTCATCAGCAAACTTGGTTATAAACCTAGGCATGTCTCCTCAAAACTGTAGCAGCAGCAGTGTCCCTAGACACAGATCTGCACGATCATATGCACTCTTCAAAGCATGTTTAGATACTTGACAAAGATTAGAAACAATAGAATTCAGAAAACAGCTCAACTTGGTTTTCAGAATGCATTAATGTCTTGTAAGTCCTTATTTTCTGCACAATCAGGAATCAACAACATTTTTTGTTTAATTAGATCAATAATATGCTGCTGGTACTTCAACATGTGAAACTGGTAATTTAAAGCCCTGATGGCAAGAGTTCCAGAGGTATATACCTTCTTACCCCATCTGTCTAGAGCCCTAGAATCCCTGCCCGAAGGGGTAGGATTTTTGGCTGTAGAAGCCTTAATACCTTTAGGTCCCTGGGAAATGGTCTCTGGATCCGCAGTGGGATTTTTAAAGAGAAAATTGTAAGAGTCCGGTAACTCTGTAGTATCTGTCAGGCTTTCTATGAGCAGGTGGTAAAGTATCATGGGTAAGGCTGGATTCCATGAAGACATCATCTACAACATCCAGGACAGGGGAAATACCTAGAGGCCTATGCTGAGGCAAGTCTAAAATTCCCCAGAATCTCTTTTTGGACAGTGGGCAGTCCTGGCATTCTCAGCGGAAATGCTCTGTTAGGGTATGCAAGGTTTCACCGAAAGAAAGGTCTTCTCGGGGGGGAGGCTGAGGGACTTGATTCCTCTGCATCAGAGTCCTCATAGGTAGATAAGGGTATGTCCTGGTAATCACAGGGGTCAGAGTCATCAGACTCCTGGTCTGAAGAAAAATCAATTCTTTGTCTCTTAGAGGGGGGAAGGCTGGCTTCCCCTAAAGTAATAAGATCTTCAGCCATTTTAAGCATTTGTTTCTGTGGCATGGGAGCTTGAGAATGTGCTTTGGTTGTCGGTTTCCTAGGCGTACTGCAAACTCTGGGCCTGAGAAATTCGGTAGATTTAGTCATTAACGAATTAGTCCGTTTAATACGAACATTGGAAGGTCTGAATACACCCTCAAAAGCCAGTGCCTGCGCAGGGGCTCCGGACCCATCCAAGGTAGAGACATCCGCAAGTTCCATAGTCGAAGATGCATCTCACGGCATACTAGACTCCGAATGGGTCTCAGTAGAGGTCTGTGAATCTATAGAAGCGGGTAACAGGGGCTGCGAAAGCGCTTCACTGAGTACTGGCGACTAGCTTAACGGAAGCGTTGTTGGCAGTTTTGGACCTATGCGGTCTATCTCTGTCTTTATCTTTCCGTTTTTTCAGAAGATTGGTAGTCGGCTAATTTACCGACTCCATTTCGGAAAACGGAGAATGACAGCGAAAGAATTGAGAGCCAAAAATAGCCCGACGACGAATAGTTTGAGCGTTGAACAAGGCACAAAACCGACAGCGAGGGACTTCGTGGTCTGGGCCTAAACAGGTGATGCAGTTAAGAATGAAAATCTCTGTGAGGTATTTGCTTTCCACAGGCAAGACAATTGTTAACTTTTTCTGACATTGGTTAGAGCAAGAAAAAAGGATCCCCAATGGGGTACTTAGGTTTAGAAGACTAGAGATTTGAAACTCGAAAAACGAAAATTTCAGGTAGGTGCCAACCGGCACTTGCAAACTGCTTCTGCTTCGGGCTGCCGCGCATCAAGAAAAGCTTATGTAATGGTTGCATGTTTTATACCCCTGACGTCATGGATGAGGGGTGACAGCATCCGACACAGAAATCCCAAGACTCTGGCATTTGGGCCGACTGGGGGCAACCTGCAGGCAGATAACCCAAGTGTGATGACTGCAAAAGTGAAACACGAAGATCAACAGAATTCAGAAAACAGCTAACCTATGAAGGACATGAAGTGGGTTTTCCCTAAAACTCTCTGCATAGCACAGAATAAACTTACACATATGTGCTTAGTAGTTAACGCTATAAAGCTAAAATGGCACAGAAAATACTTTCTTTGCTCATTGAGGATGGCTTAGTACTGATTAATCTTTTGCTAGCTGGTGAAGAGATAGATACAGCAGCTGGATCTGATTTATGTTGAGAAAACAAAAATGTATTAATTTGAGGTACTTTACACAATCTATCCTTTTTGAGACAGCAAGTTGCAGGACAGGTTTATTACAGGCAGCCTTTAACATTTCCTCAAAGGCAGCAAAAATTGGAGGGATGGGTGCAGTATGAGGTACAGCCTCTAACATGCATCATTCATCCCCTCAGTTCAGGGGGGACATCTACCTGTACCCAGAAAAATACATCATTCATCTTGGAAAGAGACAGGAAATTTCCCCAAAGAAGGTGGAGAGGAGCAAGGTTCCCCTGAGTTATGGGCTTGGGAATGGCCAGGAGAAGCCCTGTCTTTCAGAATCCTGAGAAAGATTTTCCTCAGGAATTTCTTTGGTGGCACTGCCCTCAAGTAAGATCTTTGAGCACCATGATTACCAGTTTGTAATAAATACCTGGCTAAAGTAAGAAAAATTGCTTTTTTAACAGACACCATGTCTTTATATGGACAATGTCCAGCCTTTTTGTTTTTTTTTTTTCTTTGAAGGTAATACCCTGACAGAAGACTGACTCGCAGATGGAAGTTCATCCCTATCAAGACGTTCCTTACTCCACTTAAACTGAGAAGCAGAAAAGCAACCCCCAGGGTGTCTTCCTGACAAGAAGATGGATCTCCCATGCTTACAATCTACATTAGAACAGCTGAAGAGGATGTGGCTGGACCCCCCCGCTTCAATGGTGGCTGAAAGGACTACACCAGAAAATCCTGGGAGAAGAAAATGAGTGGTCTGAGGAATAAAGGTTGGCCTATACAGGCTCACTGACTAATGATGGAGGCAATGACTGACCCCCATAGTGATAAGGGCACTTTTTTGTGTTTCTTCTTTTTAGGTAAGGCAGGAGTAGAGCCAACAGGACCACAGTTAATAGTACCGAAAGCTAGTAAGCAGTGCTGGAATGACTGGTCAGAAGGTGAGTTATCACACAGGGTTTCACAAGCAGTGCACATACTTATACTTGGCCCCAATGCCTCTTTCTTAAGAAGAAAAAATACAAATATCCCTGTCAGAACAAAGCACTTGCCTACAATGCAGACTGACAGAAAAAGAAAACAAAAAAAAAACCCAGACAAGTTAAGTGTACACAAGCACTTAGTTAGTGCATATAAAACGTTTTCTGTCCATTTATGTAATATGTCATATATTATACTGTATGTGTATATGTAGACATACATTATAATATGTATGTGTATATACATAGACAATATAGATTTGTTTGTTTCTACTCACGTCTACTGAAGGTTTCTATTGTCATACCTGACCATGTTTTTTATAAACAGCACAGTTAATGGACAATGTAGTTGAGTGTTAATATATGACCGTTTCTGTTTGTGAAGAGTTTTGTCATTGGCTATATCCTCGCATAGCCCCCCCACACACACACACACACACTAATACACATCAACAACCTCCTCCAACCATTTCCCAAATAAACACAGCTTCTCTCATCTCCTCCTAGCTTTTCCCCTATACCCTCCCATTTTACTCAAGCCACAAACTGGACTCCTCACCTCCTATAAAATCACACATGACACCAGTAACATCACCTATGAATAAAAAAAACACTTCCCCATGGTACTCATTCCTCATTACCCATCTACTCAAATGCGGGGACATGCATCCTAACACAGGCCCACCCAATAATCCTAACTATAAGAGTAACCCCAAAGATTTAACCATACTTGCATTGAACCTTAGAAGTATATATAATAAAATAGCCCCACTGCATGCCTGGATTGATCAAAATAAACCTGACATACTAGCACTTACCGAAACATGGCTATACACACCAATGTAAAAGACTCAGGAATAATACCTCCAAACTTTGCAATAACCAGAAGAGATAGATCTAAAAAAGGGAGAGGGATATACCTCTACACTCAACATCACACCCTATACCAGTAATATACCCATCTTTTCTAAAGCTGAGGAACTAATCTTTTTTTTGAACTTCAACACATCAAAAAAATTGCATAATAGTAATATATATCCCCATGAGGTCAGAATATATCTGTGTTGGAAAATACTTTATCCTGGACATCCCAAACAAACTTCGAAACAATCTTAGGAGACGTAAATATAGATTGGCAAACCACAGCTTCCAACTCCCCCACAAACAGTATAAATCTGTGTTTTTTCTCAGCTCATCAATACTCGAGCAAGATACAGCAAAGAGCTTACCTGTCAATCCACTCTAGACTGGATGCTAGTATCGTACCCTGTAAATTAATCCTCTTCCGCTACAATGTCTAATTCCCTGAGCAACCATCTGCCAGCTTATTCTCTTAGAACAAACTCCCAACAACTAAGAGTACACACACTAAATTCAGTTAGGAATTCAACTAATTTTTGTCAGCATAAATTCAACAATCTCCTACATGAAATACAATGGACACCCCTTAAATGACTACCTCTTAATTATGCTGCAATATACTTTAATAATGCCTTTCTTCACATACTTAATACCCTAGCTCCCATTCGTATGAAAATAATCAAAAATAACTCAGCACCGTGGCTCTTTAAGGAATATTGCAAAAAAGAGTAAAATCCCACGACTGGAAGAACTCCCTGGTCAGCCTCAGTAAGAAGCTGAGATCCCTCATAAAATCCTCCAAAGCTAATTATGAAAACAAACTTGCCACTGATTCTAAAGACAACCACAAAGCATTCTATAGCTATGTCAAAAATCTCAATGTCAACACTCAGATCTGCTCTGAGTTGCAGCACAATGGCACTAAATATACAGAATCAAGTGATATTGCCAACATCCTGGCAGATAGGCTCAGTGCTAACTTTACCCCCCCCCACCCCCGAAAGGGCCCATCTCTATACCAGAAGAATGGCAAGGTTCCTGTAATCATGGCTGCACAGGTAAAAACCACACTCTCCAAAGCCAAGAACACAGCATCCATGGGACCTGACAACATCCCAAGCTGCGTTCTATATGGACTACAGAATGAACTGGCACCCCACCTAAGCACCATGTTCAATCATAGCCTCACCTCAGGCTTTGTGCCCACTGAATGGCACACAGTGACAGCTATCCCACTCCACAAAGGGGGAGCCTCCATGGACCCCGGGAACTACCGCCCCATTAGCCTAACGAGCCTGGTCTGCAAGGCCATGGAGCGTATCATCATGGAACTTATAAACAAAGACATTGGTAATCTCCAAACTTTGGACCCCACCCAGTTCAGGTTTGTAAAAGGCAGATCATGTCTCCTAAACCTGATTGACTTCTTTGAAGCAGTCACCAAAGCCATAGACTAGGGTAAGGTGGTTCACACAGCTTATCTAGATCTCGCCAAGGCTTTTGACACCATCCCCCAACTCTGGAATTATAGATAAACTCACTAAACTAGGTATAAATCCCTATGTCACAAGATGGGTTGCCAACTGGCTCATTGACAGAACCCGCACTGTGAAAGTACCAGACTCCAAATCCGACTTCAGACCAGTGACAAGTGGAGTACCATAGGGTTCAGTCCTGGGTCCTCTCCTGTTTGGTGTCTACTTTTCTGAAGTACAGGCTAACACAGAAGGTCTTTGGCTAATGAGGTTCGCAGATGACTGCAAACTAGGAGCCATAACAAACTCCTAACGATGTGGACATCCTACAAAAGGGCCTCACTGAGAGATGCCTGGTGTCAAAGCCATGGCCTCAAGCTCTGCCAAAAAGTGCTTCGTCATCCCCCTTGGTAAAAACTCTGTACCCATGAGCTCCCACATAGGTGGTAGTTTACTTGACACCGAAAGTGTGATAAGAGATCTTGGGACACAGGAGGACAGTAGTCTCTCCTTTGATAATCACATTGCCACAGTAGTCAGGAAATCCTTCTACCTGGCACACCTCATCACAAAAGGTTTCTCATCCAGGAAAAGAGGTCATTGTTCCCCTCTATTCGTCACTTAGACCCATTATAGAGTACAACACCCCTTTTGGTATGTACCTCACAAGACATCTACAACAACTGGAAAGGCCACAGAAATACCTCACAAAGAGGATTACTGGCCTCAAACAGATGCCCTATGCAGACAGTCTCAAAAAACTCCAGCTTTACTCGCATATTGCCTACTCAGAGACAATCTCTGCCTAACATACAAAGCTATGTCAAACACAGAGCTGTTGGGCATGCTCCACTTAAAGAAATCCCAATCCCTCAGAGCTACACGCTCTAAGGACCTAAACCTTGTCACCACAATAAACCGAACATGCTGGAGGGATAGATTCCTGTCCCAGAGACTTCCCACACTTTGGAACAAACTACCTATCTATATCAAACAAAGCTCCTCATTAGCACTCAAGAAAAATCTTGATGATTGGATGGGAAATAGAAAATTCACCCCGGGATCACCTCTGTGGCTCTGCTCGACAGTGGCACAGGAAAATAATCTTCTTGGGTGAAGCCACAGTACCTTTTGGGCTATGCTTGTATAGGCCCCTAGGGCCGATAGGTTCATTGGTAGGTACTAGGCTATGTAAAACACCTGATGGGACTTAGCCTGGACGACCTGGAAACTAAACAAAAAAAAAAGAACAAAATCATGTCAATTTCAAAACACTACATGTGAAAGTGACAAAATTAATCAGAAATAAGAAATTACACTATTCCCAGCTTAAACTCCAGCATAAAATCAACCCCCCAGAATTCTGGCACTCCATATCTTCTCTTCTACTTAACTAGAACCAATAGAGCACACCCCATCACCAGATACCCCTCCATCACAAATAGCCAAAAACTTTAACAAGCACTTCATAAAATCAACATCAGACCTAACACCCCTAATATGCTGGTCCCCCCGACCCTTCAACCTATTCAGAAACCAACCCTAGACCATCAACGTCTAACCCTGTCATTTATAACACCCTGCCCCACTCAACAAAATGTCATACAAACCCTCCATTCTCATTTCAGCCCATACCCACTGACACCATTAAAAAACTGCTACAAAAACTAAAATCCTGCTCCACATCAACTGATCATCTTCCACAACACTACCTCCAACTGGCTGCCAACAAACGCCTTCCCAATCAGTATCCTTATGTATGTCTTAATCAGAAGCACCTACTACAAGGAAACAATCTCACATCACCCCCCTTCGCAAAGCAGGCAACTCTTTTGAGCAATCCAATATCCGTCCTATATCCATCTTGTCACCCATATCCAAAATTCTCTAAAGAGATATCCATCAGGAAGTAATGCAATATCTATTGCAAAACAATTTTTACCTAAACCCAATATGGCTTCCAACCCAGCTACAGCCCTACTATCCTTTACAGACACCGTGAACAAAGCCAGAGATGCAGGATGCTATACAGCCTCAGTACTCGATCTCTACAAGGCCTTTGACAGGGTCTCACCCCTTACTACTGAACACACTAACTCAGGCTTCTCGCATAACACAGTAAAATGGTTTCAGAGATACCTCAAGGATCATAAACAAGCAGTGAAATGGTCCAATGAACTTGCATCCTTTCTTCACAATCCTACTGGAGTCAATTCAAGGCTCCATCCTCAGACCCCTACTCCAACATTTTCACACAACCTTCAACACTGCCCCTTCACACTGGAACCCTCATTCAATATGCTGACTCCACCATAATCTGTACTGCTCAATCACTACCAGAACTACTTTCAAAAACTCAACAGTCCTTTACTGCAGTTGAATCCTGCCTAAGAAATGCCCAGCTCTTTCTTAATCCAAAGACTAAGCTAGCACTCTCATCCCAAAAACACCTCCCCTGTCACTGATCATTTCAACATCCTTGCATCTGACAACACTGTCATAGAAATAGTGCAGGAAACCAAACTTCTAGGAGTTATCATGGACAAACTTTCATTCGACCCCCATGTACAGCAAAATTTAAAGAAAACTCATCAAAAAGTGGCACTCTTACACAGAAACAAACATTTCTTTACTACTGCAACCGAAACTACCCTTGCTAAAACATTTTTACTTCCCTCCCTTTTTTTATGGTGTCCCTATCCTAACTTACAAACTTCTACCCAGAGATGACGACCAAGATGGAACAATGCTACAACAAAGTTGGAAAGTTTACCACAAACTCAAAATATTACATACATCACTAAACCGCTACTAGTAGTAAACTGGCTTAAACTCCCCAACTAACTTGCCTTTATTCAGCTATCCACCTTGCACAACTTAACATCAAGCTGACTGCCTGCTCTGCACTAGCCAATCTAGTCACACCTTACACACTAAATTGATTCCTATGATCAGAAGACAAATCTCTTAAGATATCTTAAAACCCATAAGAAAACTAGATCACTCTCTGTATTCATACTCTGTCTCTATACTATAGAACTCGCTACCTGCTGGCTACCAGGTCCTAATGCCTGGCTTAACCCATTTCAAAGCCTCTTTAAAAAATCATCTCAAAATACATGGCTCTGCTCCGCATAAAGCCTAATTTTCAGCTCTTCCTCCTCTTCTGTCACATTTCACTCCCTCACAGTATGCAAGATCCTAAGGATCTCCTAACTCCTTCTCTGTTTCTATACCATCTCCTTAAGCTACTGCTCAGGCTGTAATGCCTCTATTCTGAACTCACTATCTTTCTGCGTCACAAACTTTCTGGCTATTATTTCCCTAACTGAACCCAACATTTTATTTTTTCATGTAGTAAAACAGCGTCATACACTGCACTACCTACATACTACTTATGTACACTATTCATAGGCTATGTATATGGTGAGTGACTATTATTGTCTATAATGTTTTAACTCCATAGAATTGGACAGATGGCTAGTATATCTTGCAACAGTTTGTTCATTCAACTTATTTTTGGATAGTATTTCTCATGTCATTGTATTGTTTTAGATTATACTGTATTTGTATTGTACTGTATGTGGAGCTTTTCTTCCCAGACCTCTGCTAAAATTGGTTCTGTACACCCAGTCAGACCACCTTGGTAAACAAATATCAAATAAACAAATACATTTCTTTATGCTGATTTAAGAAAAAAAGAGTTGTCCAATCAGCTGTCAGAGTGAAGGTATGGGAGGCAGCCACACCTTTGTGAAGCTGGCAGATTGGATACAACACAAATAGCCAAAAAACTATGGCAGCAGTGAGACTGATGAATACAGTATTCATATTAATTGGCAAAATAACTTTTCCATTAAGCAAAGGTAAAAAAAATAAGGAAATATTTTTAAACACTGCTCTTATAAACAAAGAAAGTTGCTAAAATAACTTTTGCATTGGCATGGATTTTCTAAAGGATATTAACTCAAACTCAAATATCTCTTGGGTTTAGTTTCTTCAGTCAGTCACTGATTTTCCAGAAACCCACACATTTTATTAGGAACAGACCAAAAATATGACAAATCTGGATAGTTGAGAAGTACAATTGGAATATCTGCATTTGCCATGCTGCTTCACTTGTTTCTGTACTGACTTTCATTACGATTCTGTTGGGACTGTGGGAGAAATATGGGTTCTCCTAAAGACTAGTTGTTGTTCTTTCAGCTTTTCCCAGTTAGGGGGTCGCCACAGCGGAACTCCGGTCTGCTAATGATTGGCAGTAGATTTTTACGGTGCCAGCTAGATGCCCAACCTTCAATGAAGGCATGCCCATTCTATGCATGTCTTTCGAACGCCACTCGACCGCAGGGAGGACATGCAGACTCCACACAGAAGGCACTCCAGCCGAGAATTGAATGGGAGAACCTCTTGCTGTGAGGCAACAACGCTACCGCTGCACCACCGCGGCTTGTTCTCCCAAAGATTAGTGCCAGACAGTAAGTTTATAATTTTTACTGACCACCTCAAATTCTGAGACTTCTTTTGTAGAGCAGTTTACTCAGGAACAGCAGTTTATGGATTTGCAGTGCTACACCGTATCATTAGTTGCTGCTGTTCCTCGGCTTTTGTTTCTTCTTGGGGTCCAGTCTGAAAAAAAAAAAGTTATGTACTCACCACAAAGTTCAATGTTTGTTGTCCATCATCTTGCCTTCATTCTTGCTGGTTGGGAAGGCATCCCCAGCACCTTCTTTCTTGGATGGCTCAAGGGAATAAACTCTTCAATACAGCGGAACCAAAGGCAGCCCTGTTCCGGGAGGCCGCATCTACGTTGTAATGAGTGATAAAGGTACGAGTGTTCACCCATGTGGCCGCAGTACAGACAGAGTCCATAGGTAGTCTGCCTTGAAAAACAGTGGAAGTTGACATAGCTCATATTGAGTGGCCCTTAATCTTTCCTGGCAGTTGTTTATGATGAGAATTGTAAGCATAGGATATAGTATCAGTAAGCAATTTTGATAGGTTAACTTTCGAAACTGGTGAACCTTTTTTGTTCTCTGAGAAGGAAACAAAAAGCTGATCAGATTTTCTACAGTCCTTAGTCCTATGCAAGTAAAAGCGTAACTGCCTGGGGACATCCAGTTGATGCAGTTTATATTCTGCCTTGTTGCCATCATTTGGAAAAAGGATGGGCAGGTCAATGGAATGATTCAAATTGGATTCGGAGCATACTTTAGGTAGGAATGAGTGATTTGTTCTGAGCGAGACTCTATCCTTATGAAAGACTAGACATGGAGGGCGAAAGAATAAAACTTGAAGCTCTGAAACCCTCCTAGCTGAGGTAATGGCAATCAAAAATATTGTTTTCCAGGTTAGAAAATTTTAACTCGCAAGAAGAGGCTGGTTCGTAAGGAGGACGAATCAGAGAAGTGAGTACTAAATTTAGGTACCATGGAGGTGGTGGTTCCCTTATTGGGGGCCTGAGTAGGAAGGTACCTCTAAGGAAGGCTTTGCACAGTCTGTGAGACATTATCTTAGAACCCATGTCTCTAACGTGGTAATTCGATATGGCTGCTGCAGCACCTTGACGTATGACCTGTGCTAAGAAATCCAGAATTTTACTTAGAGGTGCTGTAAAGGGATCTATATGGTTCTTGGAAGCCTAACAAGAAAACCTTTTCCATTTGTTAGCGTATAGTTTTCTGGTTGTCATCTTATGAGATGATGCCAGGATGTGACGCACAGCAGGGGATATGTCAGAAGCCTGGCTAAGACTGAAGTGGAGCAGCCAAGCTGTCAACTTGAGGGTTTGGAGAGAAGGATGGAGCATTCCTGACCGATGAGTCAGATGATCTGGAACATGGTCCAGAATCCACGTCTCCACCTGGAAATAAGGCCATAGGAAGGGGAACCAGACTTGACTAGGCCAATACGGAACGATAAGAATCAACCTGCAACTCAACAGTTTGGCTTTCTGTAGAACTTTGGGGATTAGGGGGAATGGAGGAAAGGCATATAGAAGTCCCGGGGGCCGATTGTGCACAAGTGCATCCCTTGGTGACTCCCCCAGAGGGGGGATTAGGGCAAGACAGCTGCTGCTTTTGGTGTTTATGGATGTGGCAGAGAGGTCGCAGCAAGGCTGGCCCCGTTTGAGAAAAAACTTGATTCGCAACTTCTTGTTTCAGGGACCACTCATGAGGCATCAGAATTGCTCTGCTTAATTTGTCCGCTATCACATTACATTTCGCCGGAATGTGCATTGCCATCAGAAAACGTTGAGAAGATGTTGCCCACTGCCATACTCTTGAGTCTCTCAACAAAGGGGGTAGGATCTGGTTCTGCCCTGTTTGTTGATGTACCACACCACAGACATATTATCCGTCTGTATCGCAGTTGTACCTGTTGGAAGAGTTGGGGAATGCCTGCAACGCCAGAAACACCGCTCTCATCTCTAGGACATCGATGTGCAAGTGGTATTCGTGTTCCTGCCAAGTCCCTTGGACAGCCTGTCCCAGATAATGCCGCCCCCCCCCCCCCAATCTCAGAGGCATCCCATGGTCACAGTAGCTACAGGCTGTGGAAAAACAAACGCTCTGCCTAGTGTCACCTATGTGGACTGAAGCCACCATCTTAGGTCCTTCTTGCAGGAGTCCATAATGATGACAATGGGAGACATGGGTAGCTCCTGCATTGATCACTGAGCAAAGAGAAGCCATTGGAGCACACATGTGTAGGCACGTGAATGGAACCAAAGTTATCGTTGCTGCCACTGAACCCAGAACTTTGGGAACAAATTTTGCCTGTGCTTTGCTTTTCTGGAGGTGTACTGACACTTGATGGTGCAGTATTTTTACTCTTTCGTGAGTCAGTTTTGCTATCATGTCTTGTGTGTTTAAATCTGCTCCTATGAAGGTAATATGCTGTGTAGGCAACAAGGCAGATTTTTCAAAATTTATAGTAATGCCTAGATTTCAGTATAAATGAATGGTTGTTCCTTGCCTTGATCAGCAGATGCTCGGTAGTGGCGGTCAGGAGCCAGTCGTCCAAGTATGGAAACACCCGGAATCCTAGACACCTCAGGTGAGCCGTAACTACTGCCATGCATTTGGTGAACACTCTGGGAGCTGCAGTGAGACCAAAGGGCAGAGCTCGGAATTGGTAATGACGGACTCCCAGCTGGAAGTGTAGATATCTCCTGGATCGCCTGTCCATCTTTATCAGGTAGTACACATCTTTAAGATCTATTGAGCACATCCAATCGTCTTGTCCCAGAAACGGGAGTACAGACTGCAGTGCCACCATCCGGAACTTTGATTTCTTTACCAACTTATTTAGTGTGCAGAGATCCAATATCGGTCTCCAGTCCCCTGTCTTTTTTGGAACGAAAAAGAAAGTACAGTTTTGTACCTACCATAAATGTAGATGTTCGAGTGCTAATACAGCTGCAGTAATCACAGATGGGTTCTCTGCCATCAGGCGGTCCCTCGGTCGGCCGAATTCCAAAGTCTTGGTCCGGCGTCGGTTGTCGTCGCTTCCTCTTCTGACGTCAGTGAGGCCAGAGTATACAAGACACAGCCGACGCCATGTTCTTCAGTCTTTCTTGCCCCAGATGT
Organism: Protopterus annectens; assembly: GCF_019279795.1. NCBI lineage: Eukaryota > Metazoa > Chordata > Ceratodontiformes > Protopteridae > Protopterus > Protopterus annectens. Next base: position 423,835,773 of record NC_056725.1, read on the forward strand.
CAGGTGCCCCCAGAAGGAAGGCAATACCTAAATAGTGCTTATATACATATACAAGCAATGTAATATAACCCAAAATCAGTGCTAGCAAGCAAATAAAACATAGCCGGATAACCCAGTCAGGCAGTATGAAGAGGTTGCTAGGCCTCATGTCTTTACCAAGTGGGGAAGGAGGGAGGGAAACCTGTACTGCAGCTGTATTAGCACTCGAACATCTACATTTATGGTAGGTACAAAACTGTACTATGTTCATCGTGCATACAGCTGCAGTAATCACAGATGGGTAGAATCCCAAAGCTATGCACTGGGTGGTAGGTACTAGGAGGAACTGGGTTGAGCCAGAATGCCCTGCAAAACAGCAGGGGCAAAGCCTGCTCTTGTTCTGGAATATAAAGGCAGATGGTAGTGTTTTGTGAAGGTATGTACAGAACTCCAAGTGGCTGCCTCCAAAATATCTTTGGTAGGAACTCCTCTGAGGAAGGCTGTAGAGGTAGCTGTGGCCCTGGTGGAGTGTGATCTGATACCTGCAGGAACAGATTTCCCATGATAGGAGTAACAAAACCGTATGCAGTGGCCTATCCACTTTGAAATAGTCTGTTTTGTAACTGGCTTCCCTTGAGCCCCTACAGCATAGGACACAAAGAGTTGTTCTGATTTCCTGAAGGACTTTGTTCTGTCCAAATAATATGAAGCTGCCTATGGATGTCTAAGGAGTGTAGCAGCCTTTCCCCTTTGTTTTGAGGATTGGGGTAAAATGTGGGTAGGTGTATGGCTTGATTTAAAGCTACCCTGGATACCACTTTAGGCATAAATGATGGGTTGGTACGAAGGGAAACCCTGTCCTGATGGAAAATGAGAAAGGGCTGCACCGCCATGAGGGCCTGAAGTTCAGAAACCCTACGAGCTGAAGTGATGGCCAGGAGGAAGGCTGTCTTCCAGGACAAATATTGCAAATCTGTTGAGGCAGCTGGTTCAAAAGGAGGCAATGTTAATTTTTCTAGTATGCAATTAAGATCCCAAGCTGGTATTGGTTGTTTCCTAGGTGGTCTTATATTCTTAGCCCCTCTGAGGAACTGTCGTAAGAGTGGGTGAGAAAATAAAGGAGGATCCGTGTTGAATTCTGCAGAGATGGCTGAGGCATGGATTTTTATGGAAGAAAAAGAAAGTCCACTGTTCAATAGCTCCGCTAGGTACTGTAATACCTGAGGCAAGTTCAGTTTTCTATGGTCCTGACCTTTTTTCTCATTCCAAGAGCAAAACCACTTCCATTTTGCGGAGTAAGCTTTTCTAGTAGCTGGCCTTCTGGCCTCCAAAATGACATCCTGTACCTCCTTGGAGAGTAGGTTATGTTGTGGTGTTAAGGAATTTTCCATGCAGCGAGATTGAGTGTTTTCAGCTGACTGCGAAGAGTTTTGTAGCTGTGCTGAGTCAGCAGAAGAGGCATTAGAGGCAGGGACCAGGGAGGAGTATGTGTTAGGCTCCTCAGGAGTGGGTACCAATGTTGTCTTGGCCAATCTGGAGCAATCAGTATCATCTTCGGTTTGTCTGTTCTTGCTTTCAAAAGCACCTTGGGCAGAAGGGGCAGAGGTGGGAATGCGTAAACTGTCCATGATGTCCAACTGAATGAAAGGGCGTCCACTCCTTTTTGGGACCATTTGCCCTGAATGCACCTGTTCGTCATGTGCGCCCCCCAGGCGTAGTCTGAGGCGTCTGTGGTTATGACTTGTTTTGCTTGAGGCTTGCAGAATGGGAGGCCTTTGTTTGCTTGACATGCTTGGGCCCACCATAGAAATTACTTTTGCAAACATGGAATTATTGGTATTATTGTTTCCAAGCTGTGACTGTGTTGAGACCATAGGTTTTTTAGGTACCATTGAAGTTTCCTCATATGCAGCTTTGCAAATGGGGTTAATAGAATGCAAGATGCCATGAATCCCAGAGCATGCAGGACTTTCCTTGCAGTAAGCCTGGTACTTTTTGCTAGTATTTTGAAGTACTGAGATAGTTGCCCTTGTTTTTCTGGTGTAAGGTAGGCCATCTGGGTTGTGTCCAAGTTGGCACCCAGGAAAGTTATTTTCTGGGATGGTGTTAGCCTTGATTTCTCTTTGTTGATTGTATATCCCAGAGAAAGCAGTAACCGTGTCACATATGCCAAATGTTCCAGAAGTATGTTCTTGCTGTCGGCTTGGATCAGGCAGTCGTCCAGATAAGGGTAAATTTGTATCCCTTGAAGTCTGCAGTAGGCAATCACTGATGCCAGGCACTTTGTGAATACTCTGGGCGCAGTAGATAAGCCAAAGGGCAATGCAGAGAATTGATAGTGGATTGAACCTGCAAGAAATCTGAGGTATCTTCTGCAGCTTTGTCTGATTGGGACATGCAGGTATGCCTCCTTGAGGTCCAATGTTACCAGCCAGAACTCCTTGCCCAGCATGGGAAGAAGCTGCTGTAATGTGAGCATCTTGAATTTTGTGCGATTAGAAATGTGTTTAGGGTGGATAAGTCCAAAATGGGTCTCCAGTCGGTTCCTTTCCTTGGTACCAGGAAAAGTCTTGAATAAAAACCTTGACCTTGTTGGTGAGTAGGTACCTCTTGAATAGCTCGCATGCTTATGAGCTTTGAAATTTGCAGTTGTGCCTCTGCCCTTTGATTTTGTGGCAGGTTTGGCATGCCTCTCATTTTTGGAAGAGTGTGACATTGAAATTTGTAGCCTCTGTTTATAATGTCCAGGATCCATTTGTCTGTTGTGACAATATGCCAATTGCTTGCAAATAGTGCTAGTTTTCCTCCCAATGGTGCTGCCAGCTGAGACATGTTTGGCATGGAAATGAGGGAGTCACTGGGTTTGCTTCCTGTATTGTGCACTGTCTTCGCCACCTCTTGGTGCTGGAGTTTACCATTGTCGGCCTCTATATGATCCTTGTGATTGCCCTCTGCCCCTTGTGCGTCTGTATCTACCTCTTTATGGCTTGTCAGTGGCTGGAAAGGACCAGTTTTTTGAAGGCCAATTTCTGCTAAAACGTGGTGGTTGGACCTGTAAGAAAGCTTTGACAGTTTGCATAGATTTGGCTTTTTCTTCCATTTTCCGTAGCATCTCCTCAGCATTAGTACCAAACAGCACATCCTTTTGTAAAGGAGCATCTAGAAGTTTAGCTTTCACATGATCAGGTAAATTTTGTTCCCTAAGCCAGGCATGTCTGCGAATGACTGATCCTGTAGCTGCCGCTCTACTTGAGGCCTCTAGGGCATCATAACCACATTGTAAGGTGTGTTTACCCACTTGTCCTGCACTATGCATCATATCCTGTAACTCCTTTAAATCTTGTTGTTCAGGTTGAGACATTTTGTTCCTCAATTGTGATAACAGGAACTGTTGATATTTAAGCATATGAAACTGACAATTTAAAGCCCTCATGGCTAGGGTGGCCGAGGTATAAACCTTTTTCCCCCACCTTTCCAAAGATCTTGATTCCCTTTCTGCAGGAAGTGGATTTTTGGCAGTGGAGGCCTTCAATACCTTGGGGCCTTGTGAAATGGTTTCAGGGTCAGCATTATGGCTTTTGAAGAGAAACTGGTGAGAGCTGGGTACTCCGTAATACCTATCAGGTTTGACTGGTGCAGGAGGCAGAGAATCCGGGTTAAGACAAGCCTCCGAATAGACATCATCCAGTATGTCCAAAACAGGGGGTATAGCCAGAGGTCTGTGTTGAGGTAACAAAAGAAATTCCCTAAGTCTTTTCTTGGAATCTGAAAAGTCTTGGCCATCCCAATGGAAGTGTTCCCTCAAGGTGTGTAAGGTTTCCCCAAAGGAAAAATCCTCAGGAGGGGATACAGAGGGAATGGACTGTTCTGCATCCGAATCCTCAAAAGGAGAGTAAGAGTGTTCCTCTGCATCAGAATTTTCTGATAAAATGGATCCCTGATCAGAAGAGGGAGAATCTTCCTCCACTCTGGGTCTCTTGTCTGGAGGGGGTTGAGAACCTCTGATAAGAGTAATTAAATCCTCAGCTATTCTAAGCATCTGTTTTTTAGGCATGGGACCTGGAGATGGGCCCTGTACAACAGGCCTCATGGGCTGCCTGGCTGCTTTGGATTTAGTAAAGGCCTTAACTGAAAAAGAAGATGAGGGCCTAAATACACCATGGGTGGAGGTGGACCTGTCCACATTAGTAGGCTCAACATTAGCAGAGGCTTCGGTTGTAGTCTGAGAAAGGGCCGAGGACCCAGCGGTCTTGGGTACAGAGGACACCGTCAAAGAAATGTCGTCGGTAGTCAGGGACTGCAAAGGCGTCTCGCTGAGAACCGGACCACGTGTAGCCTGTTTTAGCATGGTGTCGGCGGGGACCGCGGGCCTCGCGTGTCGGTCCTTTTCCTTGCGTTTTTTGGTCAAAACGGTAGTCGGAGTGTTCGACGACATTTTATAATCAAAAGCTTTACCAAAGTAGTGCTGGGTGAACTCCGCCCGGCGCTTAATAGTGCGTTTATTGAAGGTAGCACAAAAGCGACAGCCCGAGACGTAGTGGTCTGGGCCCAAACAAGGTATGCAGCGGGAATGGAAATCCTTATGCGGTATTTGCTTCCCACAAGAAATACAATTATTAACTTTTTCTGACATCGGTCTGAGGCAAGAAAAGTTTCCCCAATGGGGTACTTAGCTTTAATGAAGACTTCGGATTCCAAAATATTCGTAATTCAGGAGCTGGCCGACCGGCACTTGCGAACTGCTTCTGCTTCGGGCACCGCACGGCAAAAAAGACTGGAGAACATGGCGTCGGCTGTGTCTTATATACTCTAGCCTCACTGACGTCAGAAGAGAAAGCGACAACAACCGACGCCGGACCAAGACTTTGGAATTCGGCCGACCGAGGGACCGCCTGACGGCAGAGAACCCATCTGTGATTACTGCAGCTGTATGCACGATGAACATCCTTGAGTAAGTTCTGGATCCGATTTGGTCTGCGGGGACTTCCTGGAAGACCCTTTTATCTAGCAGCCTTTGTATCTCTAGGGTTGCTTAATCCCTTTGACTGGGTGGAATTGTCTGGGACTGATTTTAACTGCAGGGGTGGGGTGGTGAAAGGAATGTTGTAACCTCTGGATATTACTGACTGTACCCATCTATCTTGAGAGATGTTCAACCAGGCTCTTGGGTACAGTGAATTCTTCGTCCGACTGCCTCCAGATGTGGACAGATGGGCCTCCTTTCAGCAAAACTGAAAAGGCCGACCAGAGAACATCTCTCTGTCACCCTGGTTCTGCAGACTCCCTCTGCTGCGAGACCACCATCTTCCATTATTGGCTGTCCCTGGGGGAAAATTCCCCACGTGCATCTGGCGAAACTCTTTGGAACTTTCGCAACCACATCTTACCTCCCCTTCTGGTCTTTGGGGTAAGGCCTGGAAGGGATGTTAAAACATACTCCCACAGCAGACAGAGTTTTGCCTTCTTGCTCGCAGCTGGTGAGAGTTGGCCCAAACAAAGAAGAGCCATCAAAAGTGGCATTTACGAAGGAAGACAAAGAGCTCCGCAAACTCGCAAAGGTACATCCAGGAATGACACCACAGAGCTATTTCTGTGCCTACTGTCCTGCTTGCTCCATTGGCTGCATAAGATATGAGCCACATGGAAGAGTTAACTACAGAACTTAAGGTAGCAAGCTGAGAGGTCACCTTTTCTGACACCCCTACAGTTGCAGAACCTTGTAGGGTATCACCTAGCTCTTTCAGGAGATCCCTTTAGAGTCTGGTAAAGTGGGTTAAGTAGTTCAGTGACTAGAGAGTAAAGGCCACCGAAAAGAACATACGCTTCCCGTATTTGTCCATCGTTCGAGATTCCTTGTTCGGCAGACGGATAGATGAAGTCTCGGCTAACTCCTTTTTGGTGGCTGCCGCCACCACCATAGCATCCAGTGGGACACCTTTGGATAGGAACTCCTTGTCTCCAGGGGCAGTGATGAATCTGTTGGGCTTCCTCGGCACAGGTTCCACTGATCCTGGAGAGCCCCACGCCTTCCAACTAACTACAGTGAGGAGCTGGTCAAAAGGCGGAGACACCCAAGAGGCAGAGGGTTGAGATCCGAATGGCTCCAGGTATACGGACTCATCCTCAGAAGAGGTAAGGGTCTTCCAGCCACATCTGTTTCAGGATCTCCAGAATGTCTGAAAAGGAGACCTCCTCAGAGGGTGGCCTTGGGGCCCTTCTGAATCATCTAAGTCTGGATCAGATTTGACAGACTTGTCTGGGGAGTCTAGGTGTTTCCTCTTACAAGTTTTCTTCCGAGGGACCTCTGTGGAGGGATCCTCTGGAGAGGTTTTGGAAGAAATAGATTCATCCAATGGGGCATCCTAAGGCATTGGTTCTCTACGCCTGGGGGGGGGGGGGGGCGGGGATGGTGAGGAGGCAGAAAAGTACAGTTGTGTACACTTACCATAAATGCAGATGTTGGAGTGTATTCACTGTTGCAGTCATTACATTTGGGTAATCTGCTGGCAGGTTGCCCTCAGTCAGCCTGAATAACAAAGTCTTGGGTCCTGCGTCGGTTGCAGTCTCCTCTTCCATGAAATCAGGTCGTCAGGGGGTATAAAAATGCACCAGATGACATTTTATTCAGTTTTTCTTGCCCCAGATGTCAGGTGCCCCCCAAAAGGGGAGCAAATTATATATATATATATATATATATATATATATATATATATATATATATATATATATATATAAATATATATAAATAAACAGCAATATATGTAAATGCATTTTTAGCAACATAAACATTACCTTAATCTAAAAGCAAATACACCACAAAGGCTTTAGAATATAGTGAAGGAAAGAGAAGTTATAGAAAAGGGGGATGGCGGGTGGGTAACCCGGACTGCAACAGTGAATACATAACATCTACATTTATGGTAAGTGTACACAACTGTACTATGTTCTTCGTGTTTCACTGCTGCAGTCATTACATTTGGGTAGAATCCCAAAGCTATGGATGGGAGGATGGAACTAAATAGCATTAGGAGCGGATATAAGGCCCTGCAGAACTGCAGTGGCAAAGCCCGCCCTGGATTTGGAGAAGAGGGGCAAATGATAATGCTTTGTGAAGGTATGAACAGAGCTCCAAGTAGCAGCTTCTAGAACGTCTTTCGTTGGACCTCCTCTGAGAAAGGCTGCTGAGGTAGAGGCAGCCCTGGTGGAATGTGACCAGATTCCCTTGGGCACAGGTTTACCATGGTGCAAGTAGCAGATACGAATGCAGTGGCTTATCAACTTAGAAACAGTCTGCTTTGATATAGCCTTGCCCTCTGATCCTGAAGCAAATGTCACCAGTTGCTCAAGACTTTCTTAGAGATTTGGTCCTGTTTAAGTAGAATCTTATTTGTCTGTGTACGTCCAATTAATACAGAATCTGCTCCCTCTTGTTCTGCGGATCTGGGTAAAATGTTGGCAGGTGAACAGTTTGGTTAAGAGCCACACTGGATACCACCTTAGGCATAAAGGAAGGATTGGTCCTGAGGGACACCCTGTCCGGCCATGACAGCCTGTAGTTCTGAAACCCTTCTTGCTGAAGTGATTGCCAAAAGGAAAGCTGTTTTCCAAGATAAAAATTTTATATCCGCAGTAGCTGTTGGTTCAAAAGGAGGCAAGGTGAATTTTTCCAGCACAAAATTGAGGTCCCATGCAGGAGTTTGTGATCTTCTGGGAGGCCTTAAATTTTTGGCCCCTCTAAGATACTGTTTTAGCAGAGGATGAGAAAAGAGGGGAGGCTCCGTGTTGTAATGACCCGAGACAGCAGAGGCATGGATTTTTATTGAAGAAAAAGATAAGCCCTTGTTCAAGCATCTCAGTCAAATTAGAAGAAATTACACAGAAGAAATTACACTACACGACCAGTGCAACACACAGGGGATATATCTTATAATAATGAACAAGAGGCAGGTCAGATGCAGGGACCAGAACCACTCCCTAGGAGATCTGAAAGAATTAGAAACCAACGCAAAACACATTATGAACAGTCTTTTTCCCCTCAGGGTTATCAGCACAGAGAGAAGACGAGGAACAACGGGCATCTACATCTTGGGCAGGTTCAGTTTTGGGAATAAGCAACGTTGAACTTGGCTTAGATACTAGTAACTACGCGGGCCCCATTTGTCAACAGGGGGGATACACTATTTACAACTACAGTCCATTAAATATCAATACCACCTACTTTACACTCTTTACTAAAGGTTTTAAATATGTACCTAAAAGGAGCAGTGTCATGACTCGGGTTATCATTGACATCAAGCTTTTCATTAGGAAACTGAATTTTGAGCATCTTCTGGGTCAAGGGGAGGTCCATTCGAGTGCTGAATTACATAGAAGCAGTCTATATAATCCCCCTTTGCATCCACAACTAAAAAACCTAGAGCACAGGATAGAACAACAAATCAGGAGTCATTGCGAAAGAGGCAGGTATACTTCCAATTTGACAACCCCTGAACAACAATTGTTACATGCCTTGCAACAAAATACTAACATCAGAGTAATGGAACCTGATAAAGGGGGAGGAACAGTGATTATGGACCAGCTCATATATGAAGGCAAAATGAATACCATTTTAAAAAATGAGGCTAGGTACAGTCCTGTTTCCCTCAATGAAATTCATATAGCATACCAGAGAATGGACTTGGTCATTAAAGACCTACTGGACCAGGAAGCTATTGACTATGGTACTTATGTTTTTCTGGACAATCCTCAACCTAGGGTGCCCTCTATATTCGGTGTACCTAAAGTACACAAGAATATACAGGATCCACCCATGAGGCCGATAGTAGCAGCACAAGGATCTAAAATTTCCCCACTTTCCAAATATTTGGATTTCAAACTGAAAAGGCTATGGCCCAAATCTACTCACATGCTGAAAGACTCATGGGAATTTTTAAGGCAGATTACCCCTGAACTTTGGAGTCCCAACCTCAAGTTTTTGACCATTGACATAGTGGATCTTTTTTCTGTTATTCCACATGACACCGGATTATCATGGTTAGAGGAAGCACTTGTATCCAACCCATCATCTAACAACAATGACAATTTTGTCATTTTGCAGCTTATGGAACTGGTGTTGTATAATAATTTCATTTATTTTTCAGGGGAATTTTACAAACAGACCTCCGGGGTGGCCATGGGAGCTAATTGCGCCCCGACATATGCGGACATAATTTTGTCCATTTGGGAAAACAAGTACGTGTTCAACAGCCCCTTTAGCAAATATTGGGTGGCATACTATAGGTTCCTAGATGATATTTGTATTTTCTGGACAGGAACTGACAGCCTCCTCACAGACTTCATGGAGTATCTAACTGGTACTACCAACTTTCTTACATTTACATATCAAGTTACCATGGCAAGGGTGGAATATCTGGATGTCATGCTCAGTATCAACAGCGACCACCAATTTGAATCTTCAGTATATAGAAAGCCGACGTTCTCCAATAGTTATATACATTACGACAGTGCACATCCAGTACATCAAAAGAGAGGGATCGTCAAGGGTCAGTTTGTTAGAATCTCCAGAATGACATCTAATGAAGAGGAGTTTTTGAAGGAGTGTGAGAACCTTAGTCTTTTATTTCAGGACAGGGGGTATCCTAGAGACATGATATACAATATTTATGAACAGGTCAAAAAAGAAAGAACAGGCAGATTCAGACCAATTCTGGGATTAACACATGGCGAGGAAACCCAGACTCCACAGACACCACAGTTGGAATACACTAAAGCCTTCATTACACAATATAGTGCCAACTCCAGCAAAATAAGAGACATAATTAGAAGAGAATGGGAAACCTTTACTGAGATTACCGATTTGGGTAATTTGCAAGGCAAGGAAATGAAGGCAGTTTTCCGAAAGGGCAATAGTATTAAGAACATACTAGAAAAGGGGCCCTTCCAACAATATTCCTTAAGATCCAGAAAGGGCACCTACAAATGTGGATCTTGTGCCCAATGCTCGTATATTGCACATTCAGAGGAAGTATTTTTGGCAGCTAAAAACATGACTATTAGAGCTAAAGGATTTTACAATTGCAATAGCCAAAGGGTTGTGTATTTGGCCAAGTGCACCCTATGCCCGGCATACTATGTGGGCAAGACGGAGCGGTCCTTGAAACGCAGAATATACGAGCATAATTATGATATACAAAAAGGGAACACTACTAATGCCTTGTTCAAACACACACACACACACGTTCTAAAGCAAAATTCTTGTTTTTTGTTTTGGATAGTGTCCAGTTGGACTCTAGGGGCGGACCATGGCAAACCATTTTAGAACAGAGGGAAACATACTGGCAAATTAATCTTGAGGCAAACAAGGAACCTGGACTCAATGATTATATATCCATCAAACCCATACTAAAATTGAAAGCTATTTCAATTTAGGTTGTGAGGTTACATGGAATATTTTAGATTTTAAATAATAAAAATTTTTTTTATACTGTATTTTAGAGATCCATACACTATTTATTTCAAATTACAGAACATAAAACTGTTTTTATGTATGGTTTTATATTGTTATAGAAAACTCAGAAGGTTTTCTTTAAGTTTTAATTATTTAATTGACAAGGTAATGGATGTCTGTATTTAAAGAGATGAATTCATTGATTCATTTGTCTGATGAAGTTACTGAGGTAACGAAAACGAACATCAAGGTGTTTTACTTGCGTTTACTACAATAAACCTGTGTTTCATGAAATTTTGTGCCTTCTGGATTTAACTGCATCTTCACTGGATTATTACTGGATATTTATTGGCTTTTCTTCTCCCTCCGGTGTTGGTTGGTGTACTTGGTTTTATTCCCAGCACTTGCTTCTGTTTTTTGGGACATCTCAGTCAAATATTGTAAAATCTGAGGGATATTTGGTTTTGCTGCGTCTGTTCCTTGTGCTTGGTTCCAAGCACAGAATCTCTTCCATTTATCAGCATAAGATTTTCTAGTACTAGGCCTTCTGGCTTCCAAAATGACATCCATCACAGATTTACTGAGAGGTGTTGTTTGAATAATTAAATGACCAGCCATGCTGCAAGGTTCAGAGTTTGGAGCGGAGTGTGCAGAATTTGATCGTTCTGCTGAGACAGTAGATGAGGTATTTGAGGCAAGTAATGAATGTGGCGGTAGCATTGTTACCTCACAGCAAGAGGTTCTCCCGTTCGATTCTCGGCTGGGCTTGGGAATGCCTTCTGTGTGGAGTCTGTATGTCCTCCCCGCGGTTGGGTAGCATTCGAAAGACGTGTGCGTAAAAGGGCGTGCCTTTGTTGAAGGCTGGGCATTGAGCTGACACCTCGGCGTTTCGTAAAAATCTATTGCCAATCATTAGCGGACCGGAGTTCCGCTGTGGTGACCCCTTACCGGGAAAAGCCAAAAGACAAAACAACCAAGGAGGGAGTTGAGACATATTCCTTAGAATTGGGTACCAGTACTGGCGAGGCCAGTCCGGAGCAATTAGGATCATTTTTGTTTTTTCCTGTCTGACCTTTAGTAAGACCATGGAGAGAAGAGGCAGAGGGGGAAAGGCATAGAGTGATAGGTTTTTCCAACTGAAGGATAGGGCATCCACTTTCCATGCTTGTCTGTGACAAGTCCTTGTGCAGAATTTGTCCAGTTGATAATTTTGGGGAGAGGCAAATAGATCTATGTCTGGGCTCCCCCATTTCTGTGTTACCATGCTGAAGATTTGTGGATCCAGTTTCCACTCGTGTGGGTCCATAAGATTTCTGCTTATGTCGTCTGCCAGAGTACTTTGTTTTCCGGGCAGGAATTGAGCTTGAAGATGTACCTGGTAAGTCAAGGCTGTGTTCCACAAAGTCATGGCTAGTCTGCAAAGGGGGTAGGAATGTGTACCCCCCCTGCTTGCTTATGAACCACATAACCGTGGTGTTGTCCATCTTTATCAGTAGTTGTCCTGGATGAAGTAAGTCCTTGAAGGCTGTCAGAGCATTCTGAACAGCTAGCATCTCTTTCTGGTTGATATGCAGATGCATTTGTTTTGGGCTCCATATGCCCTGAATGCATCACCCTGCATCTGTAGTTAGGGTTTGTGTGGCAGGGGGTAGAGTGAATGACAGTCCCTTGTTTTGGTGACATGTCTGCCCACCAAAGAAACTTCTGTTGTAGGCAGGGAATGAGAGGAATCATTGTTTCCAGACTGTGACAATGTTGACTCCATAAACTTTTTAGGTACCATTGAAATTTCCTCATATGCAGTCTTGCATACGGAATTAGTAGAATGCGGGATGCCATGAACCCCAAAGCCTGCAGAATTTGTCTTGCAGATAACTGGGTTTTTGTTGCCATCTGTTTGAAGTATGTTGTCAGTTGCCTTTGTCTGGCGTAAGGTAAGCCATCTGGGCAGTTGTACTCAAGCTTGCACCCAGGAATGTAATTATTTGAGAGGGTACCAGTTGTGATTTATTTTCGTTTATTGTGTACCCTAGGCATGTTAGAAGCCTTTTTACAAACGCCAGATGTTGAAGAAGGATGTCCTCGTTCGCTGCTTGATTGAGACAGTCGTCCAGGTAAGGATAAATTTGTATGCTTCTTTGTCTGCAAAATACAATTACTGGTGCCAGGCACTTTGTAAAGACCTTGGGCGCAGTAGATAAGCCAAAGGGCAGTGCAGAGAATTGGTAATGCAAAAAACCTGCCTTGAAGCTGAGGTATCTTCTGCACGATTCCCTTATTGGGATATGTGGGTATGCCACAAGTCTAGAGTCACGAACCAAGCGTTCCTGCCCAGCATAGGCAGTAGCTGTTGTAAAGTCAGCATTTTGAATTTTGGAATGTCCAGGAACGTGTTCAAAATCGATAAGTCCAATATTTGATGCCAGGCATCGTCTTTTCTGGGTAGCAGGAACAGTTGAATAAAAACCTTGTCCTTTTTCCTCTTCTGGTACTGGTTGAATAGCCCCCATACCCATGAGGGGCGTAACTTGTTTCTGAGCCTCTGCCCATTGATGTGGCAGATCTGGCCAACCGTTTGGAATTGGCAAAGTATGGAAATGAAATAGTACAGTTTTGTACCTACCGTAAATGTAGATGTTCGAGTGCTAATACAGCTGCAGTAATCACAGATGGGTTCTCTGCCGTCAGGCGGTCCCTCGGTCGGCCGAATTCCAAAGTCTTGGTCCGGCGTCGGTTGTCGTCGCTTCCTCTTCTGACGTCAGTGAGGCCAGAGTAAAGACACAGCCGACGCCATGTTCTTCAGTCTTTCTTGCCCCAGATGTCAGGTGCCCCCAGAAGGAAGGCAATACATAAAGTATGCTTATATGTGTACACATACAATGCAATATAATCCAAAATCAGTGGTTGCAAGCAAATAAACCATAGAAGGATAACCCAGTCAGGTTGTATGAAGAGGTTGTTAGGCCCCATGCCTTTACCAAGTGGGGAAGGAGGGAGGGAAACCTGTACTGCAGCTGTATTAGCACTCGAACATCTACATTTATGGTAGGTACAAAACTGTACTATGTTCATCGTGCATACAGCTGCAGTAATCACAGATGGGTAGAGTCCCAAAGCTACGCACAAGGTGGTAGGTACTAGGAGGAACTGGGTTGAGCCAGAATGCCCTGCAAAACAGCAGTGGCAAAGCCTGCTCTTGTTCTGGAATATAAAGGCAGGTGGTAGAGTTTTGTGAAGGTATGTACAGAACTCCAAGTGGCTGCCTCCAGAATATCTTTGGTAGGAACTCCTCTGAGGAAGGCTGTAGAGGTAGCTGTGGCCCTGGTGGAGTGTGATCTGATACCTGTAGGAACAGATTTCCCATGATAGGAATAACAAAACCGTACGCAGTGGCCTATCCACTTTGAAATAATCTGCTTGGAAACTGGCTTCCCTTGAGCCCCTACAGCATAGGACACAGAGTTGTTCTGATTTCCTGAAGGACTTTGTTCTGTCCAAATAGTAACGTAGCTGCCTATGGATGTCTAAAGAATGTAGCAGCCTTTCCCCTTTGTTTTGAGGATTGGGGTAAAAGGTAGGAAGGTGTATGGCTTGATTTAAAGCTACCCTGGATACCACTTTAGGCATAAATGATGGGTTGGTACGAAGGGAAACCCTGTCCTGATGGAAAATGAGAAAGGGCTGCACCGCCATGAGGGCCTGTAGTTCGAAACTCTACAAGCTGAAGTGATAGCCAGAAGGAAGGCAGTTTTCCAGGACAAATATTGCAAATCTGTTGAGGCAGCTGGTTCAAAAGGAGGCAATGTTAATTTTTCTAGTATGTAATTAAGATCCCAGGCTGGTATTGGTTGTTTCCTTGGTGGTCTTATATTCTTAGCCCCTCTCAGGAACTGTCGTAAGAGTGGGTGAGAAAATAAAGGAGGATCCGTGTTATATTCTGCAGAAATAGCTGAGGCATGGATTTTTATGGAAGAAAATGAAAGTCCACTGTTCAGCAGCTCAGCTAGATACTGTAATACCTGAGGCAAGTTCAGTTTTCTAGGGTCCTGGCCTTTTTTCTCATTCCAAGAATGAAACCGCTTCCATTTTGCGGAGTAAGCTTTTCTAGTAGAGGGCCTTCTGGCCTCCAAAATGACATCCTGCACCTCCTTGGAGAGTAGGGTCTGTTGTGGTGTTAAGGAATTTTCCATGCAGCGAGATTGAGCGTTTTCAGCTGACTGTGAAGAGTTTTGTAGCTGTGCTGAGTCAGCAGAAGAGGCATTAGAGGCAGGGACCAGGGAGGAGTATGTGTTAGGCTCCTCAGCAGTGGGTACCAGTGTTGTCTTGGCCAATCTGGAGCAATAAGTATCATCTTCGGTCTGTCTGCTCTTGCTTTCAAAAGTACCTTGGGCAGAAGAGGCAGAGGTGGGAATGCGTAAACTGTCCATGCTGTCCAACTGAATGAAAGGGTGTCCACTCTCCAGGCCTTTGGATGAAAGGTCCTCGAACAAAACTTTTCCAATTGATGATTCCTGTGGGAGGCAAAAAGATCTATGTCTGGCCTCCCCCACACTTGGGTTATTTCTGTAAACACCTGAGGATGTAACTTCCATTCGTGTGGATCTGTCATATTTCTGCTTAATTTGTCTGCCAGCGTGTTTTCCAATCCTGGCAGGTACTGTGCTTGAAGTTCGATTTGCCATTCCAGAGCCAAGTTCCAAAGAGTCATGGCTAGTCTGCACAAGGGGTATGAATGTGTTCCTCCTTGTTTCTTTAGGTACCACATTACTGTGGTGTTGTCTGTTCTTATCAGTAATTGACATTACTGTGGTGTTGTCTGTTCTTATCAGTAATTGTCCTGGATGCAGGAAGTCCTTGAAAGCTGTAATTGCATTTATTACTGCTAGCATTTCTTTTTGATTGATGTGAAGGTGCTTTTCCTTTTCGGACCATTTGCCCTGGATGCACCTGTCCGTCATGTGCGCCCCCCAGGCGTAATCTGAGGGGTCTGTTGTGATAACTTGCTCTGCTTGAGGCTTGCAGAATGGGAGGCCTGTGTTTGCTTGACATGCTTGGGCCCACCATAGAAATTCCTTTTGCAAACATGGGATTATTGGTATTATTGTTTCCAAACTGTGACTGTGTTGAGACCATAGGTTTTTTAGGTACCATTGAAGTTTCCTCATATGCAGCTTTGCACATGGGATTAAAAGAATGCAAGATGCCATGAATCCCAGAGCCTGCAGGATTTTCCTTGCAGTAAGCCTGGTACTTTTTGCTAGTATTTTGAAGTATTGAGATAGTTGCCCCTGTTTTTCTGGCGTAAGATAGGCCATCTGGGTGTTTGTGTCCAAGTTGGCACCCAGGAAAGTTATTTTCTGAGATGGTGTTAGCCTTGATTTCTCTTTGTTGATTGTGTATCCCAGAGAATGCAATAACCGTGTCACATATGCCAGATGTTCCAGAAGTATGTGTTTGCTGTCCGCTTGGATCAGGCAGTCGTCCAAATAAGGGTAAATTTGTATCCCTTGAAGTCTGCAGTAGGCAATCACTGATGCCAGGCACTTTGTGAATACTCTGGGCGCAGTAGATAAGCCAAAGGGCAATGCAGAGAATTGATAGTGGATTGAACCTGCAAGAAATCTGAGGTATCTTCTGCAGCTTTGTCTGACTGGGACATGCAGGTATGCCTCCTTGAGGTCCAATGTTACCAGCCAAAAAGTACAGTTTTGTACCTACCATAAATGTAGATGTCCGAATTGGATAGCATCTGCAGTCATAACAACTGGGTTGTCCTGTCGTCAGGCAGCCCTTCAGTCAGCCGGATTCCAAAGTCCGGGTCCGGCTTCGGCTGATGTCGCACTTCACCCGACGTCATCTCTGTTGGTCTTCGGGTATATAAGCATCAGCCGACGCCATTTTCTTCAGTGTTTCTTGCCCCAGATGCCAGAAGCCCTCTAGAAGGCTAAAAAATTTTGGATAGATGCCAATGTTTCCAAAAGATAGAGGTAAACACAAAAATAAGCATGTATGTACATAAATACAAACAAATACACCATGAAAGAAGTCCCCCCACTAGCTAGCTATTAGAAGGGTAAACACCCTAGGAGTACCACAGAGGGGAAGGAGGGAGGGTAATCCTGACTGCAGATGCTATCCAATTTGGACATCTACATTTATGGTAGGTACAAAACTGTACTATGTCCTTCATGGATGCATCTGCAGTCATAACAACTGGGTAGAATACCATAGCCAACTACGGGAGGAGGATAAAGGTAGATTATGGTGTGTTTAGGATCCCTTGCAGAACAGCAGTGGCAAACCCTGCTCGGAATCTGGAATATAGAGGTAAATTATAATGCTTGGCAAATGTATGCACGGAGGTCCAAGTAGCCGCCTCAATAATGTCTTTGGTAGCCACTCCTCGTAAGAAGGCTGTGGTAGTGGCTGTTGCCCTTGTAGAATGAGGTCTTATGTTCTGTGGAATTTGCTTTCCATGGAAGGAGTAACAGAATCGTATGCAATTTCCTATCCATTTGGAGATTGTCTGTTTGGAAATAGCTTTTCCTTCCTTCCTGTTGCATAGGCTACGAAAAGTTGGTCAGTCTTTCTGCTATTTTTTGTTCTGTCCAAGTAGTAGTGTAGCTGTCTATGTACATCCAAGGTATGCAGTATTCTTTCCCCTCTGTTTTGTGGGTTGGGAAAGAAGGTAGGTAGGTGGATTGCCTGGTTTAAGGACACTCTGGATACCACCTTAGGCATAAATGTAGGATTAGTCCTCATGGACACTCTATCTTGGTGGAAGATTAGAAAGGGTTGCACTGCCATTAAGGCCTGTAGTTCTGAAACCCTCCTTGCTGAAGTAATTGCCAGTAGGAAAGCAGTTTTCCATGACAGGTGTTGCAGGTCTGCTGTTGCTGCTGGTTCAAAAGGTGATAGAGTCAATTTTTCTAGCACAAAGTTCAAGTCCCAGGCTGGTAATGGTGGTTTCCTTGGAGGTTTTACATTCTTGATTCCTCTGAGGAACTGCCTGAGCAAAGGGTGTGAAAAACAGGTGGATCAAAGCTGTATTCTGCTGAAATAGCTGATGCATGAATCTTGATGGAGGAATAGGACAGGCCTGAATGAAGTAGTTCGCCAGATACTCCAGAATGTTGGGCATATCTATGTTTGATACATCTTTACCTCTTTCTGAGCTCCAAATGACAAACCTTTTCCATTTCCCAGCATAGTTTCTTCTTGTTGAAGGTCTGCGGCGCTTCAAGAATAATGTCTTTAACTCTTTGTGAAAGCTGTGGATTAGCAGCTGCTATGTGATGTTCCATGCAGTCAGTTGCAACGTTTTTAGGTTTGGATGCATGGTGCTGTAGTTGTTCTGAGTTAGCATCAAAGGCATCAGGGTATTGGCCACATATTGTTCGAGACATGCTCCTCAGCAGTGGGTACCAATGTTGTCTTGGCCAGTTTGGAGCTATCAGGATTATCCTTGGGCGTTCCTCCTTGATTTTTAGTAATACTTTGTGTATCAAGGGAAGAGGTGGGAATGCATATGCTGTTAGTCCTTTCCAGCTGAAGGAGAGCGAGTCCACTTTCCATGCTAGTGGGTGGAATGTCCTTGTGCAGAATTCTTTGAGCTGGTGATTGAGAGGTGATGCGAATAGATCTATCTGAGGCATTCCCATTTCTTCGAGATGGTCTTGAAGATGTCCGGGTGCAGCTGCCATTCGTGGACATCCGATGTAGTCCTGCTTAACATATCTGCTAGAGAATTTTCTTTTCCTGGTACAAATATTGCCTGTAACTGGATGTTGTAGCTGAGTGCCAGGGTCCACAGCTCCAAAGTCATTCTGCATAGGGGGTAGGAATGAGTGCCTCCCTGTTTGTTGATGTACCACATGACTGTGGTGTTGTCTGTCCGTATCATCAACTGGCCTTCCTTGAGAAATGGTCTGAACTTTTGGATTGCCAGTTTTACTGCCAGCATTTCTTTTAGGTTGATGTGCAGGTGAAGTTGGTCCTGTGTCCACAATCCTTGCACGCATTTGTCCAGCATATGTGCCCCCATCCCAGGTCTGAAGCATCTGTTGTGATGGTCTGGCTTGCTTGACCTTTGAAAGGGCAGGCCTGGGTTTGACTGGCATGCGTGAGCCCACCATAGGAACTCCTGTTTTAAGCATGGTATTAGTGGAATTTCCGTTTCTAGGCTGTGTCTGTGTTGGGACCATAAATTCTTTAGGTACCACTGAAGCTTTCTCATATGTAGTCTGGCAAATGGAACCAAGATTATGCATGATGCCATGAAACCTAAGGCCTGCAGTACCTTTCTTGCTGTTAACTTGTTCAGATTTGTTAGTGCCAAGAAGTAAAGAGGGAGTTCTTTTTGTTTTTCTGTAGTTAGGAATGCCATTTGCCTTACTGTGTCCAATTCCGCTCCCAGGAAAGTCCTTGTCTGGGATGGTATCAGCCTTGACTTTTGTAAATTGACTGTGTATCCCAGTGCTTGAAGCAAGTAAATGACCCTTTGTAAATCTGTTGTCAGCTTGCTTTTGTTGTCCCCTTGTATCAGACAGTCGTCCAGGTATGGATAAATTTGAATTCCCTGTAGTCTGCAATGGGCGATTACTGATGCCAGGCATTTTGTGAATACTCTGGGAGCAGTAGATAAGCCAAAGGGCAATGCTGAGAATTGATAGTGCTCTGATCCTGCAAGAAATCTGAGGTATCTTCTGCAGATAGGTCGAATGGGGATGTGCAGGTATGCCTCCTTGAGATCTAGAGTTACCAGCCAACACTCCTTGCCCATCATGGGAAGAAGTTGCTGTAGGGTCAGCATTTTGAATTTTGGGAAAATGATGTAAGTATTTAGGGTAGACAGGTCTAGAATTGGTCTCCAACTTTTTTCCTTTCTTGGAACTAGGAATAGTCTGGAGTAGAACCCCTTTCCTTGCTCTGCTGTTGGCACTTTTTCCACAGCTCTCATGTTTGCTAATTCCATTATCTGTTGTAGAGCCTCTGTTTTTTGATTTGGAGGTAGGTTTGGCATTCCTCTTTTGACTGGTAAAGTGTGGAAGTGGAACCGGTAACCTTGATCTATGGTTCATAAAATCCACTTGTCCTTTGTTATGTGGTGCCAGTTTTTTGAAAATAAGGTTAGCTTTCCGCCTAGAGAAGCTGCTATTTGTTCCCTGGTAGGCGGGTTTAGGTTTAAGTCACTGTGGCTGTGTTGATGTAGAGGCAGGTGTTGATTCTGTGCCTCTGTTGTTACCTTGCCACTGTCGTCCTCTGTAGGCACCTCCTCTGGATTGGTTTCTGCCTCTGGAACGTCTATTCCTGCCCCTTTGAGGTCTTGTGGAGTCAGGAAAGGACCAATTTTGGCAGGCCAGTTCCTGCTAAACCTTGGGGTTGAACCTGCAAGAATTCTTTAACTGTCTGGACTGATTTTGCCTTTTCTTCCATTTTCTTCATAACCTGCTGGGCAGGTGTACCAAACAAACTTGATTTATCCATAGGAGCATCAAGCAATTTAGATTTAACATCATCCGGTAAAGCTTGCTCCTTTAGCCATGCATGCCTTCTAATTACTGTGCCAGTCATGGCTGATCTAAATGAAGCCTCCAGTGCATCATAGCCACATTTTAAAGAATGGTTACTAACCTGCTGTATGTTATTTACCATTTCTAATACATAATTCTTATCAAGAGATTCATCAGTGGTTAGCTTTTAGTTAACTGATCAAGCATAAACTCTTGGTATTGTATCATGTGAAACTGACAATTTAAAGCTCTAGCTGAAAGAGTGGCTGAAGTGTAAACGTGTTTACCCCATCTGGCTAATGACCTTGCTTCGCTTTCAGAAGGAACAGGGTTTTTAGCTATAGTCATGACTACTGCCTTGGGACCCTGGGATATAGTTTCGGGTTTGCAAGAGGGGCCTTGTAGAGGTGGTGATGAGTATCTGGCACCCTGTAAAATCTGTCTGGTTTGGCAGGGGCTGGGGTATAGAATCTGGAGCTGAGCAGGCATCATTGAAAGCATCATCCACCACAGAGAGAACAGGAGGGATAGCTAAGGGCCTGTGCTGTGGTAGGTGCAAAAAGGTCCTAAGTCTTTTCCTGGAGTCTGAAAAATCCTGTTGCTGCCATTGGAACTGTTCTGCATGGCATGCAAGGTTTCCCCAAAGGAGAATTCTTCTGGAGGAAACAGCTGGAATGGATTCTTCAGCATCAGAATCTTCAAAATTGGAGAAAGGAGCCTCTGGCTGGTCAGTTATGTCTGATTCATCAGCAGAATCATCAGAGGACACTGGCTCAGGGGCTCTGCCCTAGGTCTCTTTTCTGGGGCTGAGAGGCCCTGTCTGGGTGAGATTGAGATCCTCTAATTAATGAAATTAAATCTTCTGCCAAGGTAAGCATTTGAGAACTGGCAGAGGGCCTGGTGGAAGGGGTTTAACAGGCACTGTTTTAGTAGTCTTGGCTGCTTTAGCCCTGGCGAAGGCCTTAATGGACATGGCTGCTGGAGGCCTAGCAGCACCACGTGCTGGGGTAGAGACATCCAAGGGAATGGTGTCTGATAAGTCAGTGGTAAGCACCGTAGTGGGTAAAATTTCTGAGGCCGATTCAAGAGTGTTAGCAGGGACCTCAGTTGTAGTGATAGTTTCAGGTGTAGTTTGATCAGTTTTCTCGGTTTGCCGAAACCGAGACACTCGATTTGCTTAACCATGGTTTCGGCCGAAACCGCGGACCGCGAGTGTCGGTCTTTTCTGCGTTTTGGCAGAATCGCGGTCGGAGGGTCCGGCGGCATAATGTACGCAAAGTCAGAACCGAAAAACTGTTCTGCAAACTCTGACCGGCGTCTAAGCGTTTCGGGTGAAAGAAGCACAGGACGAACAAGCTGCTACGTCGTGGGCTGGGCCTAAACAGGGCAGGCAGTAAGAGTGGAAATCTTTATGAGGTATTTGTTTCCCACAGGTTAA
Source organism: Protopterus annectens (assembly GCF_019279795.1). Lineage (NCBI taxonomy): Eukaryota > Metazoa > Chordata > Ceratodontiformes > Protopteridae > Protopterus > Protopterus annectens. The sequence goes on from NC_056725.1 coordinate 423,857,149, forward strand.
ACAATTATTAACTTTTTCTGACATCGGCTGAGGCAAGAAAGAGTCCCCAACGCGGTACTTAGCTTTAGAAGTCTTCGAAGTAGTATTCGGTAGAAGTAATCTCTGGATCCGACCGACCGGCACTTGCGAACAGCTTCTGCTTCGGGCGCCACGCGGCAAGAAAGACTGAAGAAAATGACGTCGGCTGATGCTTATATACCCGAAGACCAACAGAGATGACGTCGGGTGAAGTGCGACATCAGCCGAAGCCGGACCCGGACTTTGGAATCCGGCCGACTGAAGGGCTGCCTGACGACAGGACAACCCAGTTGTTATGACTGCAGATGCATCCATGAAGGACATCTCCTTGCCCAGCATGGGAAGAAGTTGCTGTAATGTGAGCATCTTGAATTTTGGTACGAGTAGAAATGTGTTTAGGATGGATAAGTCCAAAATGGGTCTCCAGTCAGTTCCTTTCCTTGGTACCAGAAAAAGTCTTGAATAAAAACCTTGACCTTGTTCGTGAGTAGGTACCTCTTGAATAGCTCTCATGCTTATGAGCTTTGAAATTTGTAGTTGTGCCTCTGCCCTTTGATTCTGTGGCAGGTTTGGCATGCCTCTCATTTTTGGAAGAGTGTGAAAGTGAAATTTGTAGCCTCTGTTTATAATGTCCAGGATCCATGTGTCTGTTGTGACAATATGCCAATTGCCTGCAAATAATGCTAGCTTTCCTCCCAAAGGTGCTGCCAGCTGAGACGTGCTTGGCATGGAAATGAGGGAGTCATTGGGTTTGCTTCCTGTATTGTTGTGCACTGTCCTCGCCACCTCTTGGTGCTGGAGTTTGCCATTGTCGTCCTCTATATGATCCTTGTGATTGCCCTCTGCCCCTTGTTCGTCTGTATCTACCTCTTTGGGGCTTGTCAGTGGCTGGAAAGGACCAGTTTTTTGAAGGCCAATTTCTGCTAAAACGTGGTGGTTGGACCTGTAAAAAGGCTTTGACAGTTTGCATAGATTTGGCTTTTTCTTCCATTTTCCGTAGTATCTCCTCAGCATTAGTACCAAACAGCACACCCTTTTATAAAGGAGCATCTAGAAGTTTAGCTTTCACATGATCAGGCAAGTTTTGTTCTCTAAGCCAGGCATGTCTGCGAATGACTGATCCTGTAGCAGCCGCTCTACTTGAAGCCTCTAGGGCATCATAACCACATTGTAAAGTGTGTTTACCCACTTGCTCTGCACTATGCATCATATCCTGTAACTCCTTTAAATCTGGTTGTTCAGGTTGAGACATTTTATTCCTTAATTGTGATAACAGGAACTGTTGATATTTAAGCATATGAAACTGACAATTTAAGGCCCTCATGGCTAGGGTGGCCGAGGTATATACCTTTTTTCTCCACCTTTCTAAAGATCTTGACTCCCTTTCTGCAGGAAGTGGATTTTTGGCAGTGGAGGCCTTCAATCCCTTGGGGCCTTGTGAAATGGTTTCAGGGTCAGCATTATGGCTTTTGAAGAGAAAATGGTGAGAGTTGGGTACTCTGTAATACCTATCAGGTTTGACTGGTGCAGGAGGCAGAGAATCCGGGTTAAGGCAAGCCTCCGAATAAACATCAAGTATGTCCAAAACAGGGGGTATCGCCAGAGGTCTGTGTTGAGGTAACAAAAGAAATTCCCTAAGTCTTTTCTTGGAATCTGAAAAGTCTTGGCCTTCCCAATGGAAGTGTTCCCTCAAGGTGTGCAAGGTTTCCCCGAAGGAAAAATCCTCAGGAGGGGATACAGAAGGGATGGACTGCTCTGCATCCGAATCCTCAAAAGTGGAGTAAGAGTGTTCCTCTGCATCAGAATGTTCTGATAAAATGGATCCCTGATCAGAAGAGGGAGAATCTTCGTCCACTCTGGGTCTCTTGTCTGGAGGAGGTTGAGAACCTCTGATAAGAGTAATTAAATCCTCAGCCATTTTAAGCATCTGTTTTTTAGGCATGGGACCTGGAGATGGGCCCTGTGCAACAGGCCCGGACCACGTGTAGCCTGTTTTGGCGCGGGGACCGCGGGCCTCGCGTGTCGGTCCTTTTCCTTGCGTTTTTTGGACAAAACGGTAGTCGGAGTGTGCGACGACATTTTATAATCAAAAGCTTTACCAAAATAGTGTTGGGCGAACTCCGCCCGATGCTTAATAGTGCGTTTATTGAAGGTAGCGCAAAAGCGACAGCCCGAGACGTCGTGGTCTGGGCCTAAACAAGGTATGCAGAGGGAATGGAAATCCTTATGCGGTATTTGCTTCCCACAAGAAATACAATTATTAACTTTTTCTGACATCGGTCTGAGGCAAGAAAAGTTTCCCCAACGGGGTACTTAGCTTTAATGAAGACTTCGGTTGCCAAAATTTCCGTAATTCAGGAGCTGGCCGACCGGCACTTGCGAACTGCTTCTGCTTCGGGCACCGTGCGGCAAAAAAGACCGCAGAACATGGCGGCCTCACTGACGTCAGAAGAGGAAGCGACGACAACCGACGCCGGACCAAGACTTTGGAATTCGGCCGACCGAGGGACCGCCTGACGGCAGAGAACCCATCTGTGATTACTGCAGCTGTTTGCACGATGAACATCTGTACCCCTGGGATACTATGTTTAATACCCACTTGTCCAGAGTAATTAACTGCAAAGGAGGCTGCCAAAAGATAAGTGCTTGGTGAACGTAGAGGGAAGTCATTGAGACTGCTTACTGTAGGGTTGTGCTTTGTTCCCTCCAAATTTGGAGGTGGAGGCACCCCATTGCTTTGACCTGTAAGATCCCTGCGATTGGTATCTAGAGCCTTTTGAGCGCCTGGATTTGTCTTGAGAGGCTCTGTTGGACAAAGTAAAGGACCAATTTTTAGTATGCCAGTGCCTACTGAACCTGGGTGACTGCACTTGTAAGAAATCTTTTACAGTTTGCATAGATTTAGCTTTGTCTTCCATTTTCTTTAAAACCTCTTCTGCCTTATTACCAGAGTATCATGCTGTAAAGGGGTATCCAACAATTTAGCTTTAACATGATCAGGCAGATTTTGCTCCTTGAGCCAGGCATGTCTTCTAATCACAGATCCAGTAATTGCGGCCCTGCAAGAGGCCTCCAAGGAATCAAAACCACATTGCAAAGTATGCTTTCCAACCTGTTCTGCTGCATGCAATACTTCCTGTAATTCTTTATTTTCCACACAATCAGCAATCAACTTCATTTTCTGTTTCAAGAAGCCCATAACATGCCGTTGATATTTAAGCATATGAAACTGGCAGTTTAAGGCCCTAATTGCCAAGGTTGCAGATGTATAAACCTTCTTTCCCCATCTATCCAGCGCCCTGGAATCTCTATCAGAGGGGTTAGGATTTTTGGCTATAGAGGCCTTTACACTTTTGGGATCCTGTGAGGCAGTCTCAGGATCAGCAGCAGGATTTTTGAATAGAAATGTGTGGGAGTCAGGAATCCTGTAATATTGTCTGGCTTACTAGGAGCCGGAGGTTGGGAATCAGGAGCCATGCTCGATTCCGAAAATACATCAACAATGTCTAATACAGGAGGTATAGCCAAAGGCCTATACTGAGGAAGAAGGAAATCCCTAAGGCTCTTTTTTGATTCAGAGAAATCCTGACTCTCCCAATGAAAATGTTCCCTTAAAGTATGCAAGGTTTCTCCAAAGAATAATCCTCAGGAGGAGATGCAGATGGGATGGATTCTTCTGCATCTGAATCCTCACAGGGTGGAATAGAAAATTCCTGATCAGAAGAGGAATCAGAAGAAATGGAAACCTGATCTGAAGATTCATAATCAGTGTCTTGCCTAGGCCTCTTAGCAGGGAGGGGTTGGAAACCCCTGATCAAGGTAATTAAGTCCTCAGCCATTTTGATCATCTGTTTTTTTAGGCATAGGGGCCTGAGCACGTGGCTCATGCTTCAGTTTTTTAGACTTATATGTTTTTGACCTTGTTTTTGAAGCTGGCATCGGTTTTATATAAAAATGTTGAGGCCTAAAAACACCCTCAGAAGACTGTGCCTGCTCAGTGGCTCGAGACCCATCCGAGAGGGAGAGATCCGCGGGTTCAATACTCTGAGAATCTCGCGGCATACCAGACTCTGCATGGGTCTCGGAAGAGGAATGCGACTCAAAAGTAGCAGGTATCAGGGGCTGGGAAAGTGCCTCACTGAGTATCGGCGAACCGGCGACTGGCTTAGGAGAAGCTTTGTTGTCAGTTTTGGACCTCGGTCTGTCTTTTTCTTTGCGTTTTTTGTGAACTCCGGTAGTCGGATTGCTAACCGATGACATTTCAGGGTAATTAAATCTGGATCCAAAATATTTTGAAGCAAAAATATATCAACGCTTAATAGTGCGTTGGTTAACTCTAGCACAAAACCGACAGCAAGGCACTTTATGATCTGGGCCTAGGCAAGGAATACAGCACAAATGGAAATCCTTATGAGGTATTTGCTTCCCACAAGTAATGCAATTAACTTTTACTGACATCGGTAAGGAGCAAAAAAAGTTTCCCCAACGGGGTACTTAGCTTTAGTTGAAGACTTTGGTTCTGAAACTCGAATGCGAAAATTTCAAGAGTCGGCCGACCTGCACTTGAGAACTTCTTCTGCTTCGGGCACCGCGCGGCAAGAAAGACTGAATAAAATGGTGTCGGCTGCATGTTTTATACCCCTGACATCATGGAAGAGGAGACAGCAACCGAAGCAGGACCCAAGACTTTGTTATTCAGGCTGACTGAGGGCAACCTGCCAGCAGTTTACCCAAATGTAGTGACTGCAACAGTGAAACACGAAGAACATCTGGTACTCCTGGGGGAAGAGTGCTTGGATCAGAGGGTAGAGCAGTCAAAAGGGACAGCACGCTCCTCATCACCTCGAAGGCACCATGATCCGGGCCTGAGAGCGCCCCTGGCTCTGAAGAACTGCAAAACTTCAAGATCATTTGATCGAGTTTTCAGAAACTCAAAATTCCGAAGTGAAAGAACAAAAAAAAAAAAAAAAATTAATGTAAAACATTGTTTCTGCAGCGGTGCAAGCCCCCCTGCACCCCCCCACCCCCCTGCTTAAATATACCAACTCCAAGATCGTACTACAGTGGGGAAAAGGGAAATCTCCTGTTCCGTGCTGTATGCAGAAGTGCAGAACGGGAGATTTCCCCTTTCCTCAGTATAGTGCGATAACGGAGATGGTATATTTAAGTAGGGAGGGTGCATGGGGACTTGACCCCTGCAAAAAACTTATTTTCAACTAACAGTTTTTTTTTTAAACACTTCACAATTTCGAGTTTCTGAAAACTTAATCATATGGTCTCGACCATATGAACTTCGAGTTTTCAGTAATTCGAGATTCTGAAGTGGAATCCTATTATACACACACACATATATATATATATATATATATATATATATATATATACACACACACATACATATATATATATCTTTATATCTATATATATATATATATATATATATATATATATATATATATATATAGATATCTATATCTATATATATCTAGATATCTATATCTATATCTATATATATATATATATATATATATATATATATATATCCCCCCAAACACTAATAGGGTAGAGGGAGGGGCTAGAGGAGAGTCTCCCAAGTTAAACGACAGTCTCCTTTAGCCACAGGAGACGTCTCTAAAGTGCCGAAACCTCAGTGGAAGAGTGTCCTCTAACTGAAACGAACTGTATAGACAAAAACGACCTAACTTAAATCGGTACGACAGATACAGAAAGGACGGGATAAGGATGTAGGCCTGCGAAAACGGCCAACAAACAGCAGCAAAAACTCTAGCGATTTATGGTAGTGAAACCGTAGAACACAAACTAAATACCTAACAATATAATTAGGTTAGAACAATTTTAAGAGAAACGTTTTAGATACAGAAGTCGTCACTTAGCTGAGCCCAGTGTGAAGCATCTGATCTGTTCAGTGGCAAATGAGATCTGGGTATTATTCCCTATGCATGGTGGGATACAGTATAGCTTCAAGCCAGTGGAAGCTTTTGGGCTTTAGTATTAGGCCAAGTCGGAACAGATACTCTGTTCCTAACCCAACCAGCTAGAATGAAGGTGAAATGGGACAACATAACATCACATTTTCTCCTGGGAGTCCAGAGAGAGAGACTTTGTTCAGTGGGGTGTTCAAGAGCTCTGCTTTTACATGATATGACAGGGTACTAGTCCTCCGCCAGTCATGTCTCCTTGTTACGGACCCTGTTTTAGCTGTTTTGCAAAATGCATCACAGTCACGTCTGAGTGTCTGGAAACCTGGAGGCATACAATGCACAATTCCTGGATGTCTCTCCGGAGGCTCTTGTCTTGTACCCCCCCCCCCCAATGCCTTAGCTTTTGTTCGTTTCTGAACTGACTCAAGGTCCTTCAGAATCTGGAACATAGATTGATTTGGCCAGAAGATGGCTAACAGTATGCTCACTACTTTTGGATGCAGGCTCTGCTGACCCCTTGTTGGACTCCAGAGACACCACAAAGTACAGTTGTGTACACTTACCATAAATGTAGATGTTCAAGTGTATTCACTGTTGCAGTCATTACACTTGGGGTAATCTGCTGGCAGGTTGCCCTCAGTCGGCCTGATTAACAAAGTCTTGGGTCCTGCGTCGGTTGCTGTCCCTTCTTCCACGACGTCAAGTCGTCAGGGGTATAAAACATGCAGCCGACGCCATTATATCAGTTTTTCTTGCCCCAGATGTCAGGTGCCCCCCAAATGGGGAGCAAAATATATAAGTAATTAAAAACAAAAACATACCTCCAAACAAAAGCAAATACACTAAAATGGCTTTTAAGCATAGTAAAAGAAAGTAGAGGTATAGTAAGAGAAAAACAGGGGGCTGGAGGGAGGGTAACCAGGACTGCAACAGTGAATACACTCGAACATCTACATTTATGGTAAGTGTACACAACTGTACTATGTTCTTCGTGTTTCACTGTTGCAGTCATTACATTTGGGTAGATTCCCAAAGCTATGGTTGGGAGGATGGATTTATACAGCATTAGGACCAGCTATAAGGCCCTGCAAACCAGCAGTGGCAAAGCCAACTCTGGATTTAGAGAAAATTGGTAAGTGATAATGCTTGGTGAAAGTATGAACTGAACTCCAGGTAGCAGCTTCTAGAATATCCCTGGTAGGAACACCTCTGAGAAAGGCTGTAGATGAAGCCCTGGTGGAATGAGATCTGATCCCCTGGGGGATAGGATTTGCAAGGTGCTTATAGCAGAAATGAATACAATGACTTATCCATTTAGAAATGGTTTGTTTTGAAATAGCCTTCCCCTCTGCCCCTGCAGCAAAATGCTACCAGCAGTTGTTCAGATTTTCTTTGAGATTTAGTCCTGTCCAAGTAGAATCTAAGTTGGCTGTGTACATCCAATGAACGCATAATCCGCTCCCCCTTGTTCTGTGGATTGGGAAAGAAAGTTGGCAAATGAATGGACTGATTAAGAGCCACACTGGATACCACCTTGGGCATGAAGGATGGATTGGTCCTGAGTGACACCCTGTCCGCATGAAAGATGATGAAAGGCTCCACTGCCATAAGGGCCTGTAATTCAGATATCCTTCTAGCTGAAGTGATTGCTAAAAGGAAGGCTGCTTTCCAGGAAAGAAATTTAAAGTCTGCAGTAGCAGCTGGCTCGAAAGGAGGTAGAGTGAGTTTCTCCAATACAAAGTTAAGGTCCCAGGCAGGGGCTGGAGCTCTCCTGGGTGGTCTCAAGTTTTTGGCCCCTCTGAAATACTGCTTTAGCAGAGGATGAGAGAAGAGGGGTGTTTCTGTGTTGTAATGAGCTGAAATGGCTGAAGCATGGATTTTTATGGAGGAAAAAGACAGGCCCTTGTGAAGCATCTCAGTTAAGTATTGCAAAATCTGAGGTAAATTTGGCGCTGCTGTGCTCATCCCTTGAGACCGACTCCAGGCACAGAATCTTTTCCATTTGTCAGCATAAGATTTTCTAGCACTAGGTCTTCTCGCCTCCAAAATTACATCCATCACAGGTTTGCTGAGGGATGCTAAGGGGGAATTTAAATGATTAGCCAAGCTGCAAGATTCAAAGTTTGGAGCAGAGGGTGTAGAATTTGGTTCTCCTGCTGAGACAGTAAGGAAGGTGTCTAAGGCAGGTGCCATGGAGAAATTTGTGAGACACTGCGCAGGAGTGGGTACCAGTGTTGGCGAGGCCAGTCTGGAGCAATCAAAATCATTTTTGGTTTGTCCTGTTTGACTTTTAGTAGAACTTTGGAAGAGGGGGAAAGGCACTGACTGATGAGTTTTTCCAGCTGAAGGACAGAGCATCCACTTTCCAGGCTTTTTTGTGAGGCGTTCTTGAGCAAAATTTGTCCAACTGATAGTTCTGGGGTGAGGCAAAAAGATCTATGTCTGGGCTGCCCCTTTTGCGTGTCAACATGCTGAAAATCCATGGTTCCAGTTTCCATTCATGTGGGTCCATGAAATTTCTGCTTAGTTCGTCTGCCAGAATATTCAGCTTTCCTGGCAGGAATTGAGCTTGTAGTTTTACCTAGTAGCTCAAGACAGTGTTCCACAATGCCATGGCTAGTCTGCAGAGGGGATTGGAATGTGTACCCCCCTGCTTATGTGCCACATAACCGTGGTGTTGTCTGTCTTTACCATTAGTTGTCCTGGATGAAGGTAGTCCTTGAAGGCTGTCAGTGCATTCTGTACAGCTAGCATTTCTTTTTGATTGATATGAAGGTGCATTTGATTTCGGCTGCATTTGCCCTGAATGCACTTCCCTGCCAGATGAGCCCCCCCATGCATAGTCTGATGCATCTGTAGTTAGGGTTTGGGCGGCAGGGGTGGGGTGTGAATGACAGTCCCTTGTTTTGGTGTCAGGCCTCTGCCCACCATAGGAACTCTAGGCACAGGCAAGGTATGATAGGAATCATTGTTTCCAGGCTGTGACAATGTTGACTTCATAAACTTTTTAAGTATCACTGAAGTTTCCTCATATGCAGTCTTGCATATGGAATTAGAAGAATGCACAAGGCCATGAACCCTAAGGCTTGCAGAACTTGTCTTGCAGACATCAGGATTTTTGTGGCCACCTGTTTGAAGTAAGTCACCAAATGAATTTGCTTTTCTGGCGTAAGGAAAGCCATCTGGGCAGTTGTATTCACCCAGGAATGTAATTTTTTGAGAAGGTACCAGTTGTGATTTCTTTTTGTTTATGGTGTACCCTAGACAAGTTAGAACCCTTTTTAAAAACGCCAGATGTTTTAGAAGAATGGCCTGGTTTTCTGCCTGAATTAGACAATCATCCAGGTATGGCTATATTTGAATATTTCTTTGCCTGCAAAATGCAATTACTGGAGCCAGGCACTTTGTGAATAGCCTGGACGCAGTAGGGCAGTGCAGAGAACTGATAATGCAAGTAGCCTGCTTTGAAGCGTAGGTATCTTCTGCAAGATTCCTTGACTGGGATATGCAGGTAAGCCTCTTAAATCTAGAGTTGCCAACCAGGCATCTTTGTCAAGCATAGGAAGTAACTGGTGAAGAGTCAGCGTCTTGAATTTTGGAATGTCCAGAAAGGTGTTTAGAGTAGACAGGTCCAGAATTGGACGCCATGAGTTGTCTTTTCTGGGTACCAGGAAGAGTCTGGAACAGAAACCTTGTCCCTTTTCCTCTTCTGGTACTAGCTGAATAGCCCCCATGGTTAGGAGGGAAAGTACTTGTTTCTGAGCCTCTGCCCACTGATTTGGGGGCAGATCTGGCCATCCGTTTGGAGTTGGCAATGTGTGGAAATGAAATCTGTATCCCTGGGACACTATTTAGAACCCATTTGTCCTGGGTTATAAGTTGCCAGTTTTTTTGCATGAAGAGCCAGTTTCCCCCCCAAAGGGGTGGCTGAAAGGTAAGTGCTTGGCAATTTTAAAGTTAAGTCACTGAGACTGTTTACCATAGGGTGGTGTCTTATTTCCAGATTTGGAAGTGGAAGCACCCCATTGCTTAGTTCTGAAAGTCCCTTGGGACTGAAACCTGGTGCTTTTGGAGTGTCTGGGTTTGGCTTGAGTGGCTCTGGAAGGAGCTGGAAAGGACCAGTTCTTAGTAGGCCAGTGCCTACTAAATCTTGGAGGTTGTACTTGTAAGAAATCTTTTACAGTTTGCATAGATTTAGCTTTATCTTCCATCTTTTTTAGAACTTCTTCAGCCTTATGGCCAAACAGACGGTCCTACTGCAAAGGATCATCCAACAGTTTATCAGGCAGAGATTTGCTCCTTAAGCCAAGCATGCCTTCCAAGCACAGACCCAGTAACAGCAGCCCTGCAAGAGACCTCCAAAGAATCAAAACCACATTGCAAAGTATGTTTTCCAACTTGTTCAGCTGAATGCAATAAATCCTGTAAATCCTTATTTTCCACACAGTCAGAAATCAACATCATTTTCTGTTTAAGGAGTCCCATGATATGCTGTTGATATTTTAGCATATGGAATTGACAGTTTAAAGCTCTGCTTGTCAAGGTTGCAAAAGTATAAACCTTTTTACGCCATCTATACAGCGCCCTGAGTCTCTAGCAGAAGGGGCAGGATTTTTAGCAGTGGAAGCCTTAATGCCCTTGGGCCCCTGAGAAATGGTTTCAGGGTCCGCAACAGGATTTTTTTAAAAGGAATTTGTGGGACTCAGGAACCCTGTAGTATCTGTCTGGTTTACTAGGGGCCAGAGGCAGGGAATCAGGGGCCATACTGGATTCCAAAAACACATCAACAATGTCTAGTACAGGAGGTATAGCCAAAGGCCTATGCCGAGGAAGAAGGGAACGCCAAAGCCTCTTTTTGGATTCGGAAAAAAACTGACTTTCCCAGTGGAAATGCTCCCTTAAGATATGTAAAGTTTCCCCAAAAGAAAAATCCTCGGGGAGAAGCAGAGGGAATGGAATCCTCTGCATCAGAGTCCTCATAAGTAGGTATGGACAAATCCAGGTCATTAGAAGAGTCAGAAGAAACAGAGCCCTGTTCAGAAGATTCATAGTCAAGTTCAGCCCTAGGCTTCTTAGAAGGGGGGGGGGTTGACTACCCCTGATTAGAGTAATTAAATCTTCAGCCATTTTGATCATTTGTTTTTTAGGCATAGGGGCCTGAACATGTGGCCTGGGCGTTGGTTTTTTTAGACACAGATCAAGACTTAGGCCTTAGTATTGAAGGTGGAGTCAGTTTAATATGCAAGTCTGTAGGCCTGAATACACCCCCAGAAGCCAGTGCCTGCACAGCTGCTCCGGACCCATCCAAGGCAGAGACATCCGCGGGTTCCATAGGTGAAGCATCGCTTGGCATACCGGACTCTGAATGGGTCTCAGTAGAGGCCTGCGAATCTAAAGTAGTGGTTATCAGGGGCTGCGAAAGTGCCTCATTGAGTACCGGCGAACTGGCGACTGGCTTAGGAGAAGACTCATCGGCAGTTTTGGACCTCAACGGCCTGTCTCTTTTTCTTTCTTTTTTTTTTTTGGTATTCCGGTAGTCGGATGGCTAACCGACGTCATTTCTGGATAATTAAACCTAGAACACAAATATTTAAAAGCAAAATTGTACCAACGACGGATAGTGCTCTGAGTAAATAAAGCACAAAACTGACAGCAAGGTACGTCGTGGTCAGGGCCTAGGCAAGGAATACAGTACAAATGAAAATCCTTATGAGGTATTTGCTTCCCACAAGTAATACAATTATTAATTTTTACTGACATCGGTAAGGAGCAAGAAAAAGTTTTCCCAACGGGATACTTAGCTTTTAGTTGAAGACTTCGGTTCTGAAACTCGAAAACGAAAATTTCAGGAGTCTGCCAACCGGCACTTGTGAACTGCTTCTGCTTTGGGCACCGCGCAGCAAGAAAAACTGATGTAATGGCGTTGGCTGCATGTTTCATACCCCTGACGACCTGACATCATGGAAGAAGGGACAGCAACTGACGCAGGACCCAAGACTTTGTTACTCAGGCCAACTGAGGGCAACCTGCCAGCAGATTACCCCAAATGTAATGACTGCAACAGTGAAACACAAAGAAAGTACAGTTTTGTACCTACCATAAATGTAGATGCCCGAACTGGATAGCATCTGCAGTCATAACAACTGGGTTGTCCTGTCGTCAGGCAGCCCTTCAGTCGGCCGGATTCCAAAGTCCGGGTCCGGCTTCGGCTGATGTCGCACTTCACCCGACGTCATCTCTGTTGGTCTTTGGGTATAAAGGCATCAGCCGACGCCATTTTCCTCAGTGTTTCTTGCCCCAGATGCCAGTAGCCCTCTTGAAGGCTAAAATTTAGATAAATGCCAATGTTTCCAAAAAGATAGAAGCAAACACAAAAATAAGCATGTATGCACATATATACAAACAAATACACCATAAAAGACTCCCCCCCCCCACCAGCTAGCTATTAGGAGGGTAAACACCCTTGGAGTACCATAAAGGGGAAGGAGGGCGGGTAATCCTGACTGCAGATGCTATCCAGTTCGAACATCTACATTTATGGTAGGTACAAAACTGTACTATGTCCTTCATGGATGCATCTGCAGTCATAACAACTGGGTAGAATACCATAGCCAACAAGGGGAGGAGGATAAAACTATATTATGGTGTGTTTAGGATCCCTTGCAGGACAGCAGTGGCAAACCCTGCTCGGGATCTGGAATATAGAGGTAAATTATAATGCTTGGCAAAAGTATGCACGGAGGTCCAAGTAGCCGCCTCAATAATGTCTTTGGTTGCCACTCCTCGTAAGAAGGCTGTGGTAGTGGCTGTTGCCCTTGTAGAATGAGGTCTTATGTTCTGTGGAATTGGTTTTCCATGGAAGGAGTAACAGAATCGTATGCAATTTCCTATCCATTTGGAGATTGTCTGTTTGGAAATAGCTTTTCCTTCCCTTCCTGTTGCATAGGCTACACAAAGTTGGTCAGTCTTTCTGCTACTTTTTGTTCTGTCCAAGTAGTAGCGTAGCTGTCTATGTACATCCAAGGTATGCAATATTCTTTCCCCTCTGTTTTGTGGGTTGGGAAAGAAGGTAGGAAGGTGGATTGCCTGGTTTAAGGACACTCTGGATACCACCTTAGGCATAAATGTAGGATTAGTCCTCATGGACACTCTATCTTGGTGGAAGATTAGGAAGGGTTGCACTGCCATTAAGGCCTGTAGTTCTGAAACCCTCCTTGCTGAAGTAATTGCCAGTAGGAAAGCAGTTTTCCATGACAGGTGTTGTAGGTCTGCTGTTGCTGCTGGTTCAAAGGGTGATAGTGTCAATTTTTCTAGCACAAAGTTTAAGTCCCAAGCTGGTAATGGTGGTTTCCTTGGAGGTTTTACATTCTTAATTCCTCTGAGGAACTGCCTGAGCAAAGGATGAGAAAAAACAGGTGGATCAAAGCTGTATTCTGCTGAAATAGCTGATGCATGTATCTTGATGGAGGAGTAGGACAGGCCTGAATGAAGAAGTTCGCTAGGTACTCCAGAATGTTAGGCATATCTATGTTTGACACATCTTTTCCTCTTTCAGTACTCCAAATGACAAACCTTTTCCATTTTCCAGCATAGTTTTTTCTTGTTGAAGGTCTGCGTGCTTCAAGAATAATGTCTCTAACTCTTTGGGAAAGTTCTGGATTAGCTGCTGCTATGTGATGTTCCATGCAGTCAGTTGCAACGTTTTTAGGTTTGGATGTATGATGCTGTAGTTGTTCTGAGTTAACATCAAAGGCATCAGGGGTATTGGCCACATATTGTTCAGAGACATGCTCCTCAGCAGTGGGTACCAGTGTTGTCTTGGCCAGTTTGGAGCTATCAGGATTATCCTTGGACGTTCTTCCTTGATTTTTAGTAATACCTTGTGTATCAAGGAAGAGGTGGGAATGCATATGCTGTTAGGCCTTTCCAGCTGAAGGAGAGCGAATCCACTTTCCATGCTAGTGGGTGGAATGTCCTTGTGCAGAATTTTTTGAGCTGGTGATTGGTAGGTGATGCAAATAGATCTATCTGAGGCATTCCCCATTTCTTTGAGATGGTCTTGAAGATGTCCAGGTGCAGCTTCCATTCGTGGGCATCCGATGTGGTTCTGCTTAATATGTCTGCTAGAGTATTCTCTTTTCCTGGTACAAATATTGCCTGTAACTGGATGTTGTAGCTGAGTGCTAGGGTCCACAGCTCCAAAGTCATTCTGCATAGGGGGTATGAATGAGTGCCTCCCTGTTTGTTGATGTACCACATGACTGTGGTGTTGTCTGTCCTTATCATCAACTGGCCCTCTTTGAGAAATGGTCTGAACTTTTGGATTGCCAGTTTTACTGCCAGCATTTCTTTTAGGTTGATGTGCAGGTGAAGTTGATCCTGTGTCCACAATCCTTGCACGCATTTGTCCAGCATGTGGGCCCCCATCCTAGGTCTGAAGCGTCTGTTGTGATGGTCTGGCTTGCTTGACATCTGCGAAAGGGTAGCCCTGGGTTTGACTGGCATGCCTGAGCCCACCATAGGAACTCCTGTTTTAAGCATGGAATTAGTGGGATTTCTGTTTCTAGGCTGTGTCTGTGTTGGGACCATAAATTCTTTAGGTACCACTGTAGTTTTCTCATATGTAGTCTGGCAAGTGGAACCAAGATTATGCATGATGCCATGAAGCCCAAGGCCTGCAGTACTTTTCTTGCTGTTAACTTGTTCAGTTTTGTTAGTGCCAAGAAGTAAAGTGGGAGTTCTTTTTGTTTTTCCTTTGTTAGGAATGCCATCTGTTTTACTGTGTCCAATTCAGCCCAAGAATGTCCTTGTTTGGGATGGTATCAGCCTTGACTTTTGTAGATTGACTGTGTATCCCAGTGCTTGTAGCAAGTAAATGACCCTTTGTAAATCTGTTGTCAGCTTGCTTTTGTTGTCCCCTTGTAGCAGGCAGTCTAGGTATGGGTAAATTTGAATTCCCTGTAGTCTGCAATGGGCGATTACTGATGCCAGGCATTTTGTGAATACTCTGGGCGCAGTAGATAAGCCAAAGGGCAATGCTGAGAATTGATAGTGCTCTGATCCTGCAAGAAATCTGAGGTATCTTCTGCAGATTGGTCGAATGGGGACGTGCAGGTATGCCTCCTTGAGATCTAGAGTTACCAGCCAACACTCCTTGCCCAGCATGGGAAGAAGTTGCTGTAGGGTCAGCATTTTGAATTTTGGGACAATGATGTATGTATTTAAGGCGGACAGGTCGAGAATTGGTCTCCAACTTTTTTCCTTTCTTGGAACTAGGAATAGTCTGGAGTAGAACCCCTTTCCTTGCTCTGCTGTTGGCACTCTTTCCACAGCTCTCATGTTTGCTAACTGCATTATCTGTTGTAGAGCCTCTGTTTTTTGATTTGGAGGTAGATTTGGCATTCCTCTTTTGACTGGTAAAGTGTGGAAGTGGAACCGGTAACCTTGATCTATGGTTTGTAAAATCCACTTGTCTTTTGTTATATAGTGCCAGTTCTTTGAAAATAAGGTTAATTTTCCGCCTAGAGGAGCTGCTATTTGTTCCCTGGTAGGCGGATTTAGGGTTAAGTCACTGTGGTTGAGTTGATGTAGTGGCAGAGGTTGTGTCTGTGCCTCTGTTGTTACCTTGCCACTGTCGTCCTCTGTAGGCACCTCCCCTGGATTGGTTTCTGCCTCTGGAACGTCTATTCCTGCCCCTTTGAGGTGTTGGGGAGTCAGGAAAGGACCAATTTTTGGCAGGCCAGTTCCTGCTAAACCTTGGGGGTTGAACCTGCAAGAAATCTTTAACCGTTTGAACTGATTTTGCCTTTTTCTTCCATTTTCTTCATAACCTGCTGGGCAGGTGTACCAAACAAACTTGTCTTACCATAGGAGCATCTAGCAACTTAGCTTTAACATGATCCGGTAGAGCTTGCTCCTTTAGCCATGCATGCCTTCTTATCACTGTGCCAGTCATGGCTGATCTAAATGAAGCCTCCAGTGCATCATAGCCACATTTTAAGGAATGGTTACTAACCTGTTGTATGTTATTTACCATTTCTAATACATATTTCTTATCAAGAGATTCATCAGTGGTTATCTTTTTAGTTAACTGATCAAGCATAAACTCTTGGTATTGTATCATGTGGAACTGACAATTTAAAGCTCTAGCTGAGAGAGTAGCTGAAGTGTAGACCTTTTTGCCCCATCTGTCTAATGACCTTGCTTCCCTTTCTGAAGGAATAGGGTTTTTGCTATGGTCGCTACTGCCTTGGGACCCTGGGATATAGTTTCGGGGTCTGCAAGTGGGGCCTTGTAAAGGTGGTGATGAGTGTCTGGCACCCTGTAAAATCTGTCTGGTTTGGCAGGGGCTGGAGGTAAAGAATCTGGTGCGGAGCAGACATCATTGAAAGCATCATCCACCACAGAGAGAACAGGAGGTATAGCTAAGGGCCTGTGCTGTGGAAGGTGCAGAAAGGTCCTAAGTCTTTTCTGGAGTCTGAAAAATCCTGTTGCTGCCATTGGAACTGCTCTCGCATGGCATGTAAGGTTTCCCCAAAGGAGAATTCTTCTGGTGGGGAAGCAGCTGGAATGGATTCTTCAGCATCAGAGTCTTCAAAATTGGAGAAAGGAGCCTCTGGCTGATCAGTTATGTCTGATTCATCGGCAGACTCATCAGAGGACACTGGCTCAGGGGGCTCTGCCCTAGGTCTCTTCTCTGGGGGCTGAGAGGCCCTGTCTGGGTGAGATTGAGATCCTCTAATTAATGAAATTAAATCTTCTGCCAGAGTAAGCATTTGAGAACTAGAAGAGGGCCTGGTTG
Source organism: Protopterus annectens (assembly GCF_019279795.1). NCBI lineage: Eukaryota > Metazoa > Chordata > Ceratodontiformes > Protopteridae > Protopterus > Protopterus annectens. Next base: position 423,873,910 of record NC_056725.1, read on the forward strand.
TAGGGGGTTTAACAGGCACTGTTTTAGTAGTCTTTGCTGCTTTAGCCCTGGCGAAGGCCTTAATGGACATGGCTGCTGGAGGCCTAGCAGCACCACGTGCTGGGGTAGAGACATCCAAGGGAATGGTGTCTGATAAGTCAGTGGCAACCACCGTAGTGGATAAAATTTCTGAGGCCGTTTCAAGAGTGGCAGCAGGGGCCTCAGTTGTAGAGATAGATTCAGCTGTATTTTGATCAGTTTTCTCGGTTTCGGCCGAAACAGAGACACTCGCGGTTTGCTTAACCATGGTTTCAGCCGAAACCGCGGACCGCGAGTGTCGGTCTTTATCTTTGCGTTTTTTGGCAGATTGGGTAGTCGGAGGATCCGACGGCATAATGTACGCAAAAACAGAACCGAAAAACTGTTCAGCAAACTCCGACCGACGCCTAAGCGTTCGTCGGTTGAACGAAGCACAGGCCGAACAGGCTGCTACGTCGTGGGCTGGGCCTAAACAAGGCAGACAATAAGAGTGGAAATCTTTATGAGGTATTTGTTTCCCACAGGTTAAACAATTATTAACTTTTTCTGACATCGGCTGAGGCAAGAAAGAGTCCCTAACGGGGTACTTAGCTTTAGAAGTCTTCGAAGTAGTATTCGGTAGAAGTAATCTCTGGATCCGACCGACCGGCACTTGCGAACAGCTTCTGCTTCGGGCGCCACGCGGCAAGAAAGACTGAGGAAAATGGCGTCGGCTGATGCCTTTATACCCGAAGACCAACAGAGATGACGTCGGGTGAAGTGCGACATCAGCCGAAGCCGGACCCGGACTTTGGAATCCGGCCGACTGAAGGGCTGCCTGACGACAGGACAACCCAGTTGTTATGACTGCAGATGCATCCATGAAGGACATCATCTGGATCAACCACTGGATTCTTTGAGGTGCTTGTGAAGTTCAAGCACACCACAGAAGCAGTTAGGCTGTCTGGTGACAGGGGGTTGGGAATCAGGCTGCAAAGATACGTTTGCAAACACACTGGCCAACACTTTGTGGACTGGAGGTATAGCCAAAAGTCTTGGGGCAGGAAGGCTCAAGAGCTTTCTATAATTAGCATGGGCCTGGTAGAACTTCCTAGACTCCTAATTAAAGGACTCCATTCTGTGAAGGGTATCCCCAAAGAACAAGTCCTCAGGGGGCAAAGCTGAGGACAAGGTGCCTTCAGAGTCAGAAGCCAGATACTGCAGATGGGGCAAGATACTCTACATAGGCAAGTTCCTCTCAATCCTCTGACTCTAAGGAATCTAAATTTCTTTGTGGAAAGGGAGGGAGGGATGTGTTAACTCTCTTCCCACAGGAGTATTCGGGGTGGAATGCTTAGACTTCATGATATCCATAAGTTGTGAGCCAGCTCAAGTCCTGTGGACAGACCTGGGTTGACGATGCACACGTCCATGGCAATGTCGGCTAAGGAAATCTACCTTGTCTTTTTGGCTTGGGGCGTTGAGACAGAATGACAAGGCCTTAGTCTGTGAAACTGGCCATGATCTCAGTCTGGTTCCAAGGTAATTCCTTCAAAACTATTAGCAAGGGAATACTGCCCTCATCCAATGTCACCAGAACCTTAGAGTCGGAAGCGAAGGCTTGCTTAGCAGCTTCAGACTTAAGTGTCACTGTTTTGGTGTTGACGTGCAAGGACTAGGCCGTAGTCATGGCGGCCTCTGGAGGGGACTAGCCAGACTATGTCCTAACAGGTGTTGGATCAGGGGGCTGCAAAAGTGCAACACTTGGGTCTGCAATCTCCAGATTAAGTGGAGAGTTGGACACAGGTATCTTCACTCTGACACGCATCCTTCTACTTTAGTTATTTGTCTTTTTACTTTTTAAGGACAAAGGCCCAGAATAGACTGATGCCACAATCTGCAAAGATCTAGTCCCACCTAATCTTGAATGCTGTTGAAGGGATTCAGCCATGTATTTAACGTTTTTTTTGTTAAAAGTAGCATGAAAAGGGACAGTACAATGTCCTCAGGCTCTAAACAGAACACGCAATACAAATAGAAGTCCGTCTGGGGGATTTGTTTCCTACATGACAGCAACTGACTTTTTAAACATTTAACATTAAAAAGTTATGATAAAGAAGTTTACCCAATGGGGTATTTGGATGAATCCTCTGGTACTTCAACCTGCCAGACTGACTATGCTCACATATATTTTTGCACCAAAAAAGAACGCTCCAACTGATAAAAACGAAAAAATGAGCCACACTGCTGAAATCCACAAACAAAATCCTTTACTGTTAAGACCTAGTAAAAAAAACAGGTAAATGTAAGCGCTTTCGTAAGGCACAATGACCAAACTTCATTAGACCTTCATCAGGGTCTGATGAAGTTTGGTCATTGTGCCTTATGAAAGCGCTTACATTTACCTGTTTTTTACTGGGTCTTTACAGTAAAGGATTTTGTTTGTGGATTTCAGCAGTGTGGCTCATTTTTTCGTTTTTATGCTCACATATATCATTTTGTGCGATGGATTAACTTGGCCAGAAAGAATTCAAGATGGCACCAGATAACTTTTACACCACCATCTTGACATCAGCTGCAAGTCTAGTAGTATATCAAAAAAAATTTGATTATTTCAAAAGCTATTTCAAAAACTAAGGATTCATGGTCAGCTTCAATAATTACAGAGGTTTACATGCAAGTCTGCAACAATTATTTTGAAGTTTCCCACCTCAGCGTTACTAATAATTCTTAGGGCACAGACAGCATTACTACAAATACTCATTGCTATTATTGAGCTATTATATTGATTATTCATATGTATGGTTGTAAATGTTTTTGTTTTCTCACTGTATGCTCACAAAGTCACAGTTTTCCTCATTGTGTCACTACACTATTCATGTACATATGTTTCTTTCTGCTTCCTGTTGAGCTTTTTTCCCCACGGCGTCCTATATAAAGTAAGGATGTCCACTGGGTGGGGGATTGTGAAAGACTCTGCTATCAGGGACAACCATGGCCTTCACTGTGACAGGAAGTAAAGACTTTGTACTGTAACTGGCTATAAAGTACAAACGTTTTTTTTTTTTGCCTGTCCACAAAATGTTTAAATTCTGCCACCGTTTTGGACACTATTACATCTTAAAGGAAGGCTGTTCAAATCATGCACCATCCTATGAAAAACACTTCTCTGCATTTGCCTTAAACATTTTACTGATTCAAAATGCTTCCCTGTTCTCACTTCCCTTGAAGTATGCATCTAGAGGTGACTGGATTACCTTAATGCACTTAATTGTTTATTACAGACAACCGTTTCTTAAATTCAAAGGAAGCACTTACATTTCTGCTCATACGGCTTCTGGTGAAGGCCAGACACCATTTTGTTACCATTATCGAAAATTACTGTACAAAATCTTATTGACAAAATAAAGTCTCTAGAATTGCACATAACACTCCATGTGGAATCATACCAAATGTGCACACAGACAAAATCAAAGCTACTGCTTTCCAGATGCATAATACTGCACCTCTGCACCAAAGATGCAAATTTTCCAATCTTAAGTCCATTTTCATCCTTACTATACCTTTTTGCATATAACCACGTGTGCATACCAGTGTGCCACTGCAAAAAAGCACAGCTTTTTCTCTCAGACCTTCTGTATCCTCTCGACAGACACAGACAGCAATTAACTTCATTACTGAACTCTATGGTGAACACTCGCAAAGTAAATAGCATGCACAACAAACTTTGATAAGGCCTACTGCAGACAATGGTCGGGATTTCCTCATCTGAGTAGCCTTCCCCTGGCATAAATTCTTATAGACAATTCCTGTGTTTAGGACACACATGCTTCACATGTGTTGTGACATCACATCCTGGATTTAAATGGGTGTACCCAGAACCACATGCATCAGTTCAGATCCTCATTAAAACTGACAGCAAATATGTCCAAAAATATAAACTTCACATTTGCAGGTGGTATATATCTGCAAATATACACACTGCAGACATAGTTCTCAAAGACTGACGCTGGAAGTATACATTAAACTTTCTATATCCTTTTACAACTTGCATCTTTGACAATCAGTCCCCCTCTGGTTCAAAATTACCCACTTATTCTCTTCAGGACAGTTGTATGTTACATCACCGAAAGTGGACTTTCTTGCAGGAACTGACAGATCAAACATACAGGTTGAATAAGTCCAGGAAGACTGGCCTCTGTCAACAACCAGAGCTCTATCCCCTAAGTAGCTGATGGGATTGCATATTTTGGGGCCTTTCATCATTCACAGAGTGCAGGGAGGGTAAAAGCTTAATACTCCTCACTAAATGAAAGGGATCTGGTGAAACAGGTGTCTCTGCCACAAGGAAAATGTGATTAACATCTGCCCTTTATGCGATTTGCCTTTTCAGTATTCTCTAACACTAACATGGGATCACATAACAGATATTTCTGACTATCCCTGACATGGGCACACTCTACTACCACTCAGACACAAGGTGGATCAGGAAGTTCCCCATCCTGTAGCTTTAGGTAGCAAGGTTGAAACTCTGGTAATTATGACAGTGCTTTATATCAAGCTCTGTTCTCCTGCAGTACAGGCAACACTGGATCTGGTCTTGACTTGTGATCGGATAGAAAACATAGATGGCTTATAGCTTTGGGGCATCCAATGGGGGTATTTTCCATAGCGAACATCAGGATGTGCACGTGGTTTAAAAAAAAAAAAAAAAAGTGTAGTGTGCAAGAGCAAAGCATACTCTCCTAGTCCAGTGTGCGACATCATGTAATTATCCTGACAAAACAGCAGAAAAGAAATAAAAGTACACATTAAAGAATGCAGACTTGACAGCTGATTACAAAAAGTCTGTTGTGGTTTTATGCTGCTGCAATCCAGTCAACCAGTGTAGAGAATTTTGTGTGTAGGACACTACAGTAACTTACAATGTCTAACTATTGACGCAAACACACGCACTAAATTCTCAATGAGTGTTTGTTGCAGGGGACAAGCCATCCTGTGCCGCTGACCTTGCTAGTTAAAACACCAACTCCAATATCAAACTACAGTGGGGATAGAACATATTCCCAATCACTGCTGCAGTACAACCTTGTAAAAAAAAAAAAAAAAGGGCTGGCATTTGATCATTATTCGCTTTGATATATACAGGACAGAGCTAACAACTTTTGATCAGCTGTGTCTATGGTTACCTAAATGGTAACCATACATATATACAAATACAGTCATACAGAAATGCATTTGCAAATGTAACTACCGGTGTAATATAAATGAAAATATGGCTGATACTAAAGGAAAGTGCATCACTTTGGCGCTACTGGCATGAAGTTGGCCAACCAGTCATGAAATGTTAAGGACATACAGACAACACTCTGAATTGAGAGTACAAAAGACAGTGGCCAACTGCCACATTACATGACAAGTTTTCTATCACACACTTTCTAACTTTTAGAACCTATGATCATAAAACAAATTCTACATACACTGCCTTAGTCAGAATCGGTGCCAACATTGCAGAAAACATTTCCATCACACTGTTGACAGAAGAAATGTTAAGATATGGTGGACAGCACATATCTAGCTTTGGATGGGTAGTATACAGCTGTGTGTTGCCTGATTAACAATACACCCTCCATAACATTTTTGCCCATTGCCTAGCATTTGACTTATTCTAACTTACAGTAGTAAGAACACTTATCTGCATCTTCCTGAACTCTACATACAAAATGAGGCATGAAACACTTTCTCCTTCAGCATATTCTTCAAGTATATATCACCTTGTTTACACCTCTGTTTTTCCTATTACACATACACACCCCCCTCCTTCAAAAGGTCCTATGGGATTAGCATCCAATATTCCCATGGACTGTAAAATCCAACCATTTTCATTTTTACTGTGTTCACTTTACTTGGGACAGTTTCCATGATTCAAACAGTGGATAAGCAGAGGTGCTCTGCACATGTGGGATACCTGTCACCTGTCTATAGATTTTTGCCTCATATTTTGGTCTGTTCCACATAAAATGTGTTTTTCTGGCAAATCATTTGAGGATTGAAGTCATTAAGACTTTAAACCCTTTAGAAAATACATACAAATGCAACACTAGTTATTCTAGCAACTTTCTAAATTTATAAGAGCAAAATTAAAAATCTGTCCTATTTTTGGGCCGTAGTGTACTTTTGGCTTTGTCTAGATTTCTTATGCTGAGAGGTACGAACTTGACCTTAAATCACTGATTCGCCATGCTGAAAAGAAAAAGCTCTTAAGGTAAAACAACACCTGAATATCCAGAGACTTGAAGATACAGTGGCAGTGAAATCGGCATGGTATACTGGAGGTCCTAGGTTTGAGAGCTAATACTTTCCTTTTACTTCTACTAGTAACAATTTCTGGTTACCCCAATTCTACAAAAGAAGTCTGTCTCAACTGGACTAAAATGAAACATTACAATAGTATTTTAAAGTACAGAAATACCTGCAGTGTCAAATGTACAGAAATCAAGTCTCGTCTAACTGGCTTCATGCAGTCCTTTTATGTAAACATTTGTTAAAGGAATATCTGACCTTCAAAAGTACTCTAGATGATAAACACCCAAACATACATTTCATCACCAATGAATTTTTTGTTTGACTCAGTGGTGTACAAAACTGTCATCCAGAATAAGCAGGATAAAACTGCCACTACCCTTTTGGAGGTGATTTAAAAGTTTCCCCAAACAGGATGACCCCCCGCCCCAAAAAAAAAAAATAGTTCTCAAGCATCTCCTCACCCTGAAAATCTCTGCAAAGCACTTCCTCATTTTTTTTTTAAACTCCTCCTGGATTGCTTAAAACTTTGAACTCTCCTTACAAATCGTGCTTCTGAAGATCAAACACATGTTGAAATTCACTGGTGTGTGCTCTAGATGAGACTGTAATTGAATGGAATTGTAGAGAAGTCCTGCAAACGTAGCTGTGATGGCAAGAGGGAGGGGGCTACTTCTGCCCTGGAATGCTCTAATCATGACATCTAACAATGCTAAAGTTCCCTAGTTCTTCCCCTTGTACATGTTTGTCCTAATCTTTAACTGGCAATTCATTAGAAATTAATGAAAACAACATCCTCTGCTCTCTCGGCTTCAGGCACCTAGCACTATAAAAAACAGACCATTTATTCATAACGCAATCAATTTACATGGTGACAGCTCTTAAGCATTATTTATGATAAGTGAGATTTTTGTCAGCATTCAACCAATACAGACCAGAAGGTGAAAGGAATGAGGAAGCTATGAAAAATGCAGGGTAAAGACATTCTTTAAAAAAGTCAACGATTTGCTGAATTTATAAATACCTTAACCTTTTGCTATCCTCAAGAGCTTAAACTCTGAATAACAAATTGTGACCGCCCCATACCACTAATACTTAAAGCATGTGTTCCACAGCTGCATTAAATGGAGAGTTGCAGACATATGCAACCTTTGCCACACACACAAGCTGCTTTAGCAAGCAAATCGAGAAAAGCATTCTTGTTTGTAAGCAGACATGAGAAAAACTAATTTCAACTCAAAGTACTTTTTTTCGTTTTTAAAACATGGCTGCATAAGACCACAGGCTGGCAATGTTCATATCATAGTCAACGGTCATACCTATCTGTTGCACAACAGCATACTCACCAACACACAAAAAAACTTTGTTACATTAGATCCTAATCTTGAGGCATCACATCTCTAAATAAGTGAGCATTCTCTTTAAGACCCGTGTTCTGTATGAAAACCTCCCTGATAGCAATACAAAATAATATCTGCAAATAATTTGTGAATCCCTTACATTCTTTGCCAGAGGCAGTAAATACAGAAAAGAACATTTTGAAACAGTTTAAATGTCTTTTCTGTATATAATACTGAAAATAAACCAAAAACAATATTGGTAAATTAAGCACCCACAGATGAACTGGTTCAGCAACACCCACATTAGCAGGCCATGAAATGAAGTATTTAGGTATATGGATTAAAAGGGATTCTGTTAAGGCAACTAAGGATATGTGGGAAGAAACTGTAGATGACAAAAATTGATAAACTGGAAGCTCTTGCTTATGGATATGGATATTAACATACAAGCAGTGAAAATGTTTTTAGCCCCTTTGATTTTATATACACAACCAGAGGAAAACCTTGTGAATGGTAATTAATGAAGAGCTAAAGGAATTTATCTGGGGCAGAAAGAGAGCAAGAAATAAATGTGACAAGCTGATTCTACCAACAGAACAAGGTGGTTTTGAAGGACACTTAGTTTCGCAGTTAATACACACATTACAAAAGCAGAAGGTTAGAAATAAGGAGAGTGTAGGATTTTGTTTGCTGGTTTTACGGAGAATGACCATGCAGAGCATTAAGGAACAGAAAGTATTCCAAAAACTAATATAACAATAGATTTTTACCAATGGGGTGACTGCAAGCAATGGTACAGAATGGTCCTGGAACTTACTGGAGAAAATTAGCAAAGGAACCAAAATACTGGGAGCAAACAACAAGGGAAGGAAAGATAAGTTAGGATGAGACCAAGCAGAGTTTGGACTGCAGGTTAGAGATTGCCTTTCATAGCAGGGATTGTCAACAGAATACATATGGAGTAAGGGAGGGGGGAGCACTAAGTGAAAGACCAGCTATAGTAAGAGGTTTTAGTGAAGTCTAGAACAGAAGCAGCTGTTAAAAAGGATAATTAGAAGGGCATGAGAGGCACAATTTACCAAGCAACAATGGAAAGACATCTGTGTGGCTCCCCAAGTATGAGAAAGTCCAAAAGGTTTACGACTTTTGATTGGAAGTGTTTGCATAGACTTATCCGATGCAGACTTCAGTACCTGCCATCTACACAAGGATAAATTCTCTGGCGGTATAATGGGACAGAGAGGAAATTGGGAAAGTACAGTTGTGTACATGTACCATAAATGTATACATGTTAGAGTGTATTCACTGTTGCAGTCTTGACTTGTGGGATTTCCTGCTGTGTAAGCCCTTGGGTGGACCAGATATCAGAGTAAAAATCATCCTCCTCCTAAGGCTGGTGGACACCTTACGCTGACATCAGTATGCTTGGGTATAAAGGGAGCCAGCAGACACCATGACATCAGTTTTTTTTTTTCTTATTCCTTAGAAGGTAGAAGCCCCAAAGATAAACCAAAACGTAAGGCACAAAGCAAAAAGGGGTCTGCAGGGTAAATGCCCAGAGGGTCCTCTGGATAGTGAAGAAAACAGAAGCAGACTGCTACTGTAGGCAAAAGGGGGAAGGAGGGAGGGAAAGACTGCAACAGCAAAACAACTTGAACATCTACATTTTTGCTAAGTGTACACAGCTGTATTAGATGTTCTTCGTGTTTCACTGTTGCACTCCTGGCTTGTGGGGTTATTCATAAAGCTGAGATGAGGATGGAAGGTAGACTAAGGAGAAGAGAGGATCCCCTGAAAGATGACAGTAGCAAATCCTGCTCTAGACTTGGAGAAGGCTGATAAGTGGTAGCATTTGGTAAAGGTATGTACATATGACCAGGTAGCTTCCAAAATGTCTTTGGTAGGCCAGCAGAGGTAGAAGTGGCCCTAGTAGAGTCAGTACTTACAGTTTCAGGAGGCCTTTTGCCATGATGGCTGTAACAAAAGGAAAGAGAGATCCACTTGGAGATGGTCTGTTTGAAAGCTGGTTTCCCTTCAGAGCCTAGCAAAGGACACACAGAATTAGTCAAAGGGCAAACTTCCAGGTTAAGAATTTTAAATCAGCAGAAGCTGCCAGTTCAGAAGGGGGGGGGGGATCTGATGTGAACCACTCTCCTAAGGAACTGCTTCAAGCAGTGGGTGGGAAAAGATAGGAGAAAGAGTAGGGGATGTGGGCTGAAATGACAGGGGTGTGAATCTTAATGGAAGAAAAGGACAGGCCACTGTCAACCAGGGTAGTCAGGTAATCTAAAATGGCAGAGACAGTAGCAGAGTTAGAATTAAGGCCTTGCTGACACCAAATGGAGAATCTTCTCCACTTGGCTGAACATGATTTCCTAGTACTAGGCCTTCTAACATCTGAGAATGTTTTGAACTTGTCTGCTTAGCGTGTGCTCAGAATAGTATGGGGAACTACCCAAGCTGAGAGTTTGAGAGTCTGTAGGTTGGGGTGCAAACACCTCCCCTTGTTCCAAGTGAGAAGGTCCACTCTCTGAGTTAACTGCCACATATTTTCATTGGTTAAACTCAGTAGCAGAGGATACCAGTGTTGCCTGGGCCAGTCTGAGGCTATCAGGATGACCCTTGGACCTTCTTCCCTGATTTTTAGGAGGATCCTTGGAAGAAGAGCCAGGGGAGAAAACCCATAAAGCAACGGGTTGCTAAAAAGGAAAGAGAAAGCATCTGTCTTCCAGGCTGTGGGTAGTTTGCTTCTGGAACAGTCTTCAGTTGAGCATTTTCTTTGGTGGCAAAAAGGTCCATCTGTGGGGATCCCATTTCTGGACTATGCTGAAGAATGTTTCCTGATGCAGATGACACTTTTGAGGATTCATCATGTTCCTGCTGAGATGATCGGCCAGAGTGTTTTGAGCCCTGGGAGATACCTTGCCATGAGGCTTAACCTCAGAGAGTGAGCTGTCTCCCAGACCTGCATCACTAGTCAACAAAGATAAGACTGGCTAAGAAAGGGCTTCTGCTCTCTGATTTTGTGGAACATCCGGGTAACCTGAGTATTTTAATGGCTCTTTGAAAGTGAACTTGTAACCATCCGAGATAACTTTCCAAATCCACTTGGTTGAAGTACTGAGGGACCAATTTTCTTTGAACAGGGACAGTCTTCCTCTTACTACTTCTGGAGAGGGTGGTGGGGTGGGTAAGGAAAGGAAGAGCCATTGCTGTTCTCTGCCAGGGCCCCGTGCCTAGAATTCCCCAAGCCTGGAGGCTCCTAAGGACCACTGCCTGGGGCTTCGTAGTTGCTGCTGCCTTTGAAGCCCTTCCCTCAGAGGGTTCCTCTGATTGCCTTCTGATCGAGAGGGAAAGGACTAGTGTTTACTGGTAAAATTCCTACTAAACCTAGGAGGCTGAACTCAGAGGAAGTCCTTGGCAGTTTGCATAGATTTTGCTTCATCTTCTATCTTTTTTAGCACAGCCTTAGCCTTTAGCCCAAAAAGGAAGTCCTTATCCAGGAAGGCATCTGGAAAGTTTGGATTTGACATGGTCAGGTAGGGGCTGTTCCCCAAGCCAGGCATGCCTTCTAATGACAGAGCCAGATACAGCAGCTCGGCTAGAGGCCTCCATATCATCATAGCCACAGTGTAATGAGTGTCTAGCTACCTGGGAGCTGGAATGGCAAAAGTCCAACAGTTCCCTAACAATGTTTTTGTCCTCCAGGGAGGATATCTTTTGCTTCCCTTTATCTAAAAAATTTTTTTGGTATTTTATCTTATGAAACTGGCAGTTAAGGGCTTTCGCGGCTAGTGTAACAGAAGTGTACACTTCTTTGCCAAACCTATCAAGGCCCTGCTCTCTTTGTCAGTGGGTACAGGGTTCTTAGAAGAGCTGGCTCTTGCTCCCTTGGGACCTGGAGAGACACCTCTGGGTCAGTAGAGGAGTTTTTGAAGAGGTATTTATGAGAGTCCAGCACACTGTAAAACCTGCCTGGATTTCAAGGAACTGAAGGTAGAGAGTCTGGGCTCAACGAAAAGTCCATAAAACCATACTCTACCACATCGAATACAGGAGGAATATCCAAACTTGTGTGTTCTGAGAGGTCAAGGGAAGTACAGTTGTGTACATTTACCATAAATGTAGATGTTAGAGTGTATTCACTGTTGCAGTCATCACACTTGGGTTATCCTGCCAGAGGGTAGCCCTCAGTCGGCCCGAATACCAGAGGCTTAGTATTTCTGCGTCAGCTGCTGTCGCTTCAAGACTGACGTCAGGTCATCCATGGTATAAAAACAGGCAGCAGATGCCATTACATCAGTTTTTCTTGCCCTAAATGTCAGGAGCCCCCAAATAGCGAGTTAAGTTATGGTGGAAAAAATACCACCAGTAAAAAGTAAATATCAATAGCCCTGTAAGAAGTGAGGGAGAGAGAGAGAGAGAGACAAGTGGGCTGGAGGGTGGGAAACCAGTACTGCAACAGTGAATACACTCGAACATCTACATTTATGGTAAGTGTACACAACTGTACTATGTTCTTCGTGTTTCACTGTTGCAGTCATCACACTTGGGTTGACTCCCAAAGCAGAAGAATGGGTGGAAGCAGTCAAAAAGTGTTGGGGCTGGCTAGTATGCCCTGCAGGACTGTGGTTGCAAAGCCCGCCCTGGATTTGGAAAAGATAGGCAGGTGGTAATGCTTGGTGAAGGTATGAACAGAACTCCAAGTTGCAGCTTCCAGAATGTCCCTGGTAGGGACTCCTCTGAGAAAGGCTGTAGAGGTTGAAGATGCCCTGGTGGAATGCGTTCTGACTTCCTGAGGGAGTGGTTTCCCATGGTTTGTAACAGAAATGGATACAGTGTGCTATCCATTTGGAGATGGATTGTTTTGATATGGCCTTGCCCTCTGCCCCTGGTGCAAAGCTGACTAGTAACTGGTCAGACTTCCTAAAGGGTTTAGGCGTATCAAAGTAGGATCTGAGCTGTCTGGGGACATCTAAAGTGTGCAGGATCCTTTCCCCCTTATTTTGAGAATTAGGGAAAAACGTGGGCAAATGGAGAAGATTGGTTGAGAGCCACACAGGACACCACCTTAGGCATGAAAGTTGGGTTAGTCCTGAGGGAGACCCCGTCAGTATGAAAAATGATGAAGGGTTTGGTTGAGAGTCACACAGGACACCACCTTAGGCATGAAAGTTGGGTTAGTCCTGAGGGAGACCCCGTCAGTATGAAAAATGATGAAGGGTTTGGTTGAGAGTCACACAGGACACCACCTTAGGCATGAAAGTTGGGTTAGTCCTGAGGGAGATCCTGTCAGCATGAAAAATGATGAAAGGTTCCGCAGCCATAAATGCTTGCAGCTCAGACACTCTGCTAGCTGAAGTGATGGCCAGAAGCAAGGCTGTTTTCCAAGATAGGAATTTTAACTCTGCTGACGCTGCAGGCTCAAAGGGGGGTAGCGTGCGCTTTTCCAGCACAAAGTTAAGGTCCCAAGCAGGGGGTAAGTGCTCTTCTTGGTGGTCTTAAGTTAAGTTGTTAGCCCCCTTCAGGAACTGCTTGATGAAAGGGTGTGAAAAGAGAGGTGGCTCAGTGCTGTAATGAGCAGAGATGGCGGAGGCATGGATCTTAATGGAAGAGAAGGCTAGGTCCCTGTGGAGTAGGTCTGCTAGGTAATCCAGGATGAGAGGTAAGGAGGGCTGTGCTGTATCTGCTCCTTTAGTCTGGATCCAGGAACAATAACTTTTCCACTTGTCAGCATAGGAATTTCTAGTACTGGGTCATCTGGGTTCCCATATGACATCCAGTACCTGCTTGCTTAGGCTGGCCACTGCAGGAGAAGTCAAGGAATAAGCCATGCTGCAAGGTTCAAGTTCTGCAATTGCGGATGCAAGAACTTTCCCTCCTGCTGAGTTAGGAGAGTAGGGATCTGGGGGAGGTGCCATGGAGGCAACGTTGACAGACTGCGCAAAAGTGGGTACCAGTGTTGGCATAGTCAGTCTGGGTCAATCAAGATTGCCCTTTGTCTTTCCTTCCTTATCTTGAGTAATAGTCTTGTAAGAAGAGGTAGTGGGAGAAATGCATAGATTGAGTGGTTTCCCCGCTGGAAGGATAGGGGATTCGCTTTCCAGGCCTTGCTGTGAGGCTCCCTGGTGCAGAATTTGTTGAGCTGCTGGTTGTAGGGGAAGGCAAATAGGTCCACCTTCGGGGTACCCCATTTCTGGGTTACAAGGTTGAAGGTGTTGTGGTTTAATTGCCACTTGTGTGGATTTAGGAGATTTCTGCTCGAGATGTCTGCCAGAGAGTTTTGTTTGCCTGGCAGGAATTGAGCTTGCAGGCATGGCTGAGTTTGTGTTCCAAAGGGTCATGGCTAGCCTGCAGAGTGGGTAAGAGTGGGTTCCCCCCTGCTTGTTGATGTACCACATCACTGTGGTGTTGTCGGTTTTGATTAGTAGAGGCCCTGGGAGAGAGAGAGTAGGGATCTGAAAGCTGTCAGAGCTTGCTGAAATGCTAACCATCTCTTTTTGGTTGATGTGCAGATGAATTTGATTTGGGCTGTAGAGGCCTTGAATTTACCTGCCATCCAGATGTGCACCCCAGGCATAGTCTGATGCATCTGTGGTTAGGGTCTGGACGGTGTGGGGGTGTGTAAATGGAAGCCCCTTGTTGTGGTTGCATGCTAGTTTCCAGGTCCTGAGAATGTTGGCACAAAAGACTAAGTACCACTGAAGTTTCCTCATATGCAGTTTGGCATATGGAATTAGTAGAATGCAGGAGGCCATGAACCCTAGAGGTTGCAGGATTTTCCTTGCAGATAACTGGGTTCTGATGGCCATTTGAGAGAGACAGCCTGTCAGGATTGTTTTTCTGGAGTAAGGAATGCCATCTGGGATGCTGTGTCCAAGCTTGTTCCCAGGAATACAATTTTTTGACTGGGAACTAGTCTGGATTTCTTTTCGTTGACAGTGTACCCCAGAGAGGTTAGAAGGCCCTTTACAAATGACAGGTGCTGCAACAGTTTTTCCTGACTGTCTGCCTGAATCAGGCAGTCATCCAAGTAGGGGTAAATTTGAATATTTCTCTGTCCGCAATAGGCAATGGCTGGGGCAGGCATTTTGTGAAAACTCTGGGAGCAGTGGATAAGCCAAAAGGCAGTGCAGAGAACTGATAATGCATAGATCCTGCCCTGAAATGGAGATCTTTCCTGCAGTAGTCCCAGCTAGGGATGTGCAGATAGGCCTCCTTTAGGTTCTAGGTGGCTAACCAAGCATCTTTGGGCAGCATAGGGAGAAGCTGCTGTAGTGTAAGCATTTTGAATTTTGGTACCACCATGAAGGTGTTTAGAATGGATAGATCTAAGATTGGGCACCAGATGCCCTCGTTTCTGAGTACCAGGAAAAGTCTTGAATAAAAACCTTGGCCCATCTGTTCTGCAGGAACAGGCTGAATTGCCCTTATGGAGAGCAGGGACTGAACTTGGTTTTGTGCCTCTGCCCATTGTTTTGGAAGAAGGTCTGGGAACCATTTTGGGGTTGGCAGCATATGGAAATAGAATTTGTACCCTTGAGATACTATCGATCATTGGTGACTGAGATCCAGTTTTTTGCACGGTGGGCACGTTTTCCTCCTAGGGGCACGAGCAACTGGGCAGAGGTGAGGGGAGGAGTTGAGGTCATTGTGAATTCTTTCCATAAGGGGGTGGCTTAGCACTCCCTATTTTAGAAGTGGAGGTACTCCATTGCTTGGATCTCTGCATACCTTGAGACTGCTGTCTGGGGAGTCTGTTACCACTAGGTCTTGCCTGAGGTGGCCTTAAGGGGGCTGGAAAGGACCAATGTTTTCAGGAGCAATGTCTACTGAATCTTGGAGGTTGCACTTGCAAAGACTGTCTGCATACATTTAGTTTTTTCTGCCATCTTTTTTAAAACATCTTCTACTTTGGTGCCAGATTGTCCTTGTTCAGAGGTGCATCCAATAACTTTGGATTTGACATGGTCTGGCAAGGTCTGTTCCTTAAGCCAAGCATGCCTTTGAAGTACAGAAAGTACAGGTGTGTACCTACCATAACTGTAGATGTTCGAGTGTATTCACTGTTGCAGTCATTACACTTGGGTTATCCTGCTGGCAGGCTACCAGCAGTCGGCCAGAGTTCCAAAGTCTAGGTCCGGCGTCAGTTGCCGTCGCCTCTTCCCTGACATCAGTGCGCCAGGGGTATAAAAGATGCAACCAACGCCATTTTCTTCAGTTTTTCTTGCCCCAGATGTCAGGTGCCCCCAGATAGGAAGGCTGAAAAAAAATTATGCCAAAAAGCATGCATGTAGTAAAATAAACATTTCCTTCATCTACAAGCAAATACACCACATAGGTTGTATAGAGTTGAGAAGTACAGAAAAGTCCCAGCAATGAAAAGGGGGATGGTGGGTGGGTAACCTGGACTGCAACTGTGAACAGACTCTAACATCTACATTTATGGTAGGTACACAACTGTACTATGTTCGTGTTTCACTGTTGCAGTCATTACACTTGGGTTGAATCCCAAAGCTGAGGTTGGGTGGCTGGGCCAAAATAGGACTAGGAGAGGCTACCAGGCCCTGCAGAACTGCAGTGGCAAAGCCTGCTCTGGATTTAGAGTAGAGAGGGAAGTGGTAGTACTTGGTGAAAGTGTGCACTGAACTCCAGGTTGCAGCTTCTAAAATGTCTTTGGTTGGCACTCCTCTGAGAAAGGCTGCTGAAGTGGCTGCTGCTTTGGTAGAATGTGGCCTAATGCCCTTAGGTACTGATTTGCCATGTTGTGCATAACAGAAGCGAATGCAGTGTCCAATCCATTTTGAAATTGTCTGCTTTGAGATAGGCTTTCCTTGTGATCCTGCAGCATAGGCTACAAACAGTTGCTCAGTTTTTCTGAAAGCTTTTGTTTTGTCCAAGTAGAATCGTAGCTGTCTGTGCATGTCCAAAGTGTGCAGAAATCTCTCCCCTTTATTCTGGGGATTTGGATAGAAAGTTGGCAAATGAATGGTTCGGTTAAGAGCCACATTGGAAACCACCTTTGGCATGAAGGTTGGCTTTGTCCTTAGAGAGACCCTGTCTTGGTGAAAAATGATGAAAGGTTCCACTGCCATTAATGCCTGTACCTCTGAGACTCTTCTTTCTGAAGTTATTGCTAGGAGCAGAGCAGTTTTCCATGATAAGAATTTTATATCAGCTGTGCTGGCTGGCTCAAAAGGAGGCAGTGTGAGCTTTTCTAAAACAAAATTGAGATCCCAAGTAGGTATTGGTGCTCCTCTTGGGGGTCTTATGTTTTTTGCCCCTCTGAGGTACTGTCTTAGTAGTGGGTGTGAAAAAATAGGAGGTTCCGTATTGTAATGAGCTGAAATGGCAGAGGCATGGATCTTAATAGATGAGAAGGATAGGCCTTTGTCCAGCATCTCAGTTCAGTATTGTACAATCTGAGGTATATTTGGAACAAGTGGTTCGAGCCCTTGTGCCTGGTTCCAAGCACAGAATCTCTTCCATTTTTCTGCATAAGATTTTCTAGTGCTGGGCCTCCTGGCTTCTAAAATGACATCCATAACCGCTTTAGAGAGAGGTGTGGTCTGAGTGGCTATATTATCTGCCATGCAGCCAGATTTAAGGTTCAGAGTTGACTGTGCAGAATCTGATTGTTTTGTTGAGTCAGAAGATGAGGAATTTGAGGTAAAGGCCAGGCTCGGCCTTGAGACAAGCTCTTTAGGATTGGGTACCAGTGCTGACGTGGCCAGTCTGGGGCAATCAGGATCATTTTTGGCTTCTCTTGTCTGACTTTTAAGAGCACCTTGGGAAGAAGAGGCAGTGGAGGGAAGGCATAAACTGTCAGGGTTTTCCAGATGAATGATAGAGCATCCACTTTCCATGCTTGTGAGTGATGAGTTCTTGTGCAGAATTTCTGTAGTTGGTAGTTGTGAGGGGAGGCAAAAAGCTCTATGTCTGTGCGTCCCCATTTTCTTGTTATGCTGAAGACCTGTGGATTTAGTTTCCACTCGTGAGGATCCATGAGATTTCTGCTTAGTTCGTCTGCCAGTGTATTTTTCATTCCTGGCAGGAATTGTGCCTGCAGATGTACTTGATAGGTCAGTGCTGTGTTCCACAAAGTCATGGCTTGCCTGCAGAGGGGGTAGGAATGTGTGCCCCCTTGCTTGTTTATGTATCACATAACTGTGGTATTGTCAGTCTTTATCAATAGTTGTCCTGGATGTAGTAGGTCCTTGAAAGCTGTCAGGGCATTCTGTACAGCTAGCATCTCTTTTTGATTGATGTGAAGATGCATTTGTTCCTTGGGCCACGTGCCCTGAATACATTTTTCCTGCCATATGTGCACCCAGGTATAATCCGATGCATCCGTTGTTATTGTCTGCCTGGCTGTGGGCAAGGTGAAAGGCTGTCCCTTGTTGTGGTGACAGGCCTGGGACCACCATCGAAACTCCTGTTGTAGGCAGGGAATTAAAGTTATTATTGCTTCCAGGCTGTGGCAATGTTGAGTCCAAACACTTTTTAGATACCATATAGCTTCCTCATATGCAGTCTTGCATATGGAATTAGTAGAATGCAGGATGCCATGAAGCCCAGGGCCTGCAGAAATTTTCTTGCAGGGAGCTGGGTCTTTGTTGCCATCATTTGAAAGTAATGAGTCAGTTGCCTTTGCTTGTCTGGCATGAGATGAGCCATCTGGCCAGTTGTATTTAAGCTTGCAGCCAGGAATATGATCTCTTGAGAAGGGACTAGTTTTGATTTCTTTTCGTTTACTGTGTACCCTAGGCAAATTAGTAATCTTTTTACAAATGCCAGATGTTTTAGAAGAATGCCCTTGCTCTCTGCTTGAATAAGGCAGTCGTCCAAGTAGGGATATATTTGAATTCCTCTTTGTCTGCAAAATGCAATTACTGGTGCCAGACATTTTGTGAAGACCCTGGGCGCAGTAGATAAGCCAAAGGGCTGTGCAGAGAATTGGTAATGCATTGAGCCAGCTATGAATCTGAGGTGTCTTCTGCAAGATTGTCTGATTGGGACATGCAGGTATGCCTCCTTGAGGTCCAAAGTAACTAGCCAAGCCTTCTTGCCTAGCATGGGTAAAAGTTGCTGCAGTGTTAACATTTTGAATTTCGGAACGTCCAGGAAAGTATTTAGGATTGACAAGTCCAGTATTGGTCTCCAGGCTTTGCCCTTTCTGGGTACTAGGAAAAGTACTGAGTAAAATCCTTGTCCCTGTTCTTGCTGTGGTACTATTTGAATAGCTCCCATGTCCATGAGAGCAGCAATTTGCTTTTGTGCCTCTGCCCATTGGTTTTGTGGCAGGTCCGGCATACCTTTTGATTTTGGAAGGGTGTGAAAGTGGAACCTGTAACCCTGAGAAACAATATTCAGTACCCATCTGTCCTGGGTGATTATGTGCCAATTTTGTGAGAAAAGTGCTAGCTTTCCCCCTAGGAGTGCTGCCAAAAGGTAAGTGCTTGGCATTTGTAGAGGGAAGTCATTGGGATCGTTTCCTATAAGGTTGTGATTTGCCTTCTCCTCCTTTGGGGGGCTGAAGCACCCCATTGTTTAGGTCTGTAGAAGCCTTGGGGCTGAGATCTGCCTCTTGGGTGTCTGTATCTGCCTCTTTGTGGCCTGTCTGACACCGGAAAGGACCAATATTTTGAAGGCCAGTTTCTGCTAAACCTAGGTGGTTGAACCTGTAAGAAATCCTTTACTGTCTGCACTGATTTTGCTTTATCCTCCATTTTCTTTAACACCTCTTCTGCCTTAACACCAAACAAAGTATCATGCGGTAGTGGAGCATCCAATAATTTTACTTTAACATGTTCAGGTAAACTTTGTTCTTTCAACCAAGCATGCCTTCGAACGACAGAGCCTGTAACTGCGGCTCTACAAGAAGCCTCTAATGAATCAAAACCACATTGCAGAGTATGCTTTCCCACTTGTTCAGCTACATTCAATAAATCCTGCATTTCCTTACCATCAGTACTTTGAGTTTGTAAGCATTTTCTGTTTTAACAAATACATGAGGTACTGTTGATATTTAAGCATGTGAAACCGGCAGTTTAAAGCCCTTACAGCTAAAGTAGCAGAGGTGTAAACTTTTTTCCCCCATCTATCCAGAGCTCTGGAATCCCTATCAGAGGGGACAGAGTTTTTAGCAGTGGAAGCCTTAACCCCTTTGGGACCCTGAGAAATAGTTTCTGGGTCAGCAGCAGGGTTTTTGTAAAGAAATTTATGAGAGTCAGGGACCCTGTAAGTACCTTGTCTGGCTTGACTGGTGCAGGGGGTAAAGAATCAGGAGACAGACTGGATTCAGAGAAAACATCAACAATATCAAGCACAGGGGGGTAGCCAGGGGCATGTGCTGAGGCAATAAAAGAAAGTCTCTGAGCCTTTTCTTGGATTCTGAGTAATCCTGGCTCTCCCAATGGAAATGTTCCCTTATGGTGTGCAGGGTTTCCCCAAAAGAATAATCCTCAGGCGGAGAGGCTGAAGGTATAGATTCTTCTGCATCAGAGTCCTCATAGGGAGGGAGAGAATATTCCTGATCTGAAGAGGAAATCAGAGGAAATAGAAACCTGGTCAGAGGAATCATAGTCAGTGTCTTGCCTAGGCCTTTTATCAGGAGGGGGATGGGAACCCCTGATCAAAGTAATTAAGTCTTCGGCCATTTTAAGCATCTGTTTCTTTTGCATGGATGACTGTCCAGGAGAATGCTGTACTTGTTTCCTTGTCTTTAATGGTGTTTTTGACTTTGCCTTGGCTGCTGCAGTGGACTTAATAGTAAGCTGTGAAGGTCTGAAAACACCCTCAGAAGCAGATGCCTGCTCAGCGGCTCCGGACCCATCTGAGGGAATAGTTTCCGCAGGCCCAACACCTTGAGTTTCCAGAGGCCTAGGTGTCTCCATGTGGGAGTTGGATACGGCCTGTGGCTCTGAGGTAGCGGGTGTCAGGGGCCGCAAAAGCGCCTCACTGAGCACCGGCGAACCGGCAACTGGCCTAGAAGAGGCTTCATCATCGGTTTTGGTCCTTGGATGCCTGTCCTTTTCTTTGTCTTTGCGTTTTTTATGAATTCCGGTTGTCGGTTGTTCCGACGGCATTATGTAGTTAAACCTTCGGCCAAAGTAATGTAAAGCAAAATCAAACTGACACTTAGTGCATTTGTTGAATCTAGCACAAAACCGACTAGTAACGTCGTGGTCAGGGCCTAGGCAAGGAATACAGTAAGAGTGAAAGTCCTTATGAGGTATTTGCTTCCCACAAGAAATACAATTATTAACGTTTACTGACATAGGTCTGGAGCAAGAAAAAGTTTCCCCAACGGGGTACTTAGCTTTATTGAAGACTTCGGTTCTGAAACTCGATTTCGAAAATCTCAGGAGTCGGCCGACCGGCACTTGCGAACCGCTTTTGCTTCGGGCACCGCGCGGCAAAAAAGACTGAAGAAAATGGCGTTGGTTGCATCTTTTATACTCCTGGCGCATTGATGTCAGGGAAGAGGCGACAGCAACCGATGCCGGACCTAGACTTTGGAACTCTGGCCGACTGCAGGTAGCCTGCCAGCAGGATAACCCAAGTGTAATGACTGCAACAGTGAAACATGAACATCCTGTGACTGCTGCCCTGCAGGATGCTTCTAGGGCATCAAACCTACATTGCAGGGTATGCACACTGATTTGGCTTGCAGAATGCATACGTTCCTGTAAGTCTTTATTTTCGGCACAGTCAGGGAAGGTAGATAATTTTTGTTTAATGAGTTCCATGGTATGTTGCTGGTATTTCAGCATGTGGAACTGACAATTTAATGCTCAGATGGCAAGAGTTGCAGAAGTATATACTTTTTTACCCCATCTGTCTAAGGCTCAGGAATCCCTGTCCGAGGGGGTGGGATTCTTAGCTGTAGTTGCTTTTATTCCTTTAGGTCCTTCAGAGATGACCTCTGGGTCAGCAGTAGGATTCTTGAAAAGAAATTAGTGAGAGTCAGGGACTCTACCCATCAGGTTTCCTGGGAGCAGGAGGTAAAGTATCAAGGGTTAGATTGGATTCCATAAAAACATCATCCACAGCATCCAGGACAGGGGGTATAGCTAAGGGCCTGTGTTGAAGTAAAGCTAAAAATTCCCTGAGTCTCCTATTGGACTGAGGGTAATCCTGGCATTCCCAATGGAAGCGCGCTCTCAAAGTATGTAGGGTTTCACCAAAAGAAAAATCCTCTGGAGGAGAGGCAGAAGGAATGGATTCCTCTCTGCATCTGAATCCTCATAAGAAGATAAGGGCATGTCTTCATAATCAGAAACCTCAGAGTCAGACTCTTGGTCAGATAAAAGTGCTGGGGACAAGTCTCGTTTTCTTTTAGCAGAAGAATGCTGGCTGCCCCTAATCAGCATAAGGTCTTCAGCCATTTTAAGCATCTGTGATTGTGGCAAGGAAGCAGGCGCGTGAGTCTGCATTGTCAGTTTTCTAGGCGTAGCTTGTACTCTGGGCCTGAGAAACTCGGTAGTTTTAGAAAGAATTGAAGATGCGAAAGCAGTCTGTGTCGAATATCGGTAGTGTGAAGAAAGTACAGTTTTGTACCTACCATAAATGTAGATGTCCGAACTGGATAGCATCTGCAGTCATAACAACTGGGTTGTCCTGTCGTCAGGCAGCCCTTCGGTCGGCCGGATTCCAAAGTCCGGGTCCGGCTTCGGCTGATGTCGCACTTCACCCGACGTCATCTCTGCTGGTCTGCGGGTATAAAGGCATCAGCCGACGCCATTTTCTTCAGTGTTTCTTGCCCCAGATGCCAGTTGCCCTCTTGGAAGGCTAAATTTTGGGTAAAAATGCCAATGTTCCCCAAAGGATAGAAGGCAAACACAAAAAATAAGCATGTATGTACATATATACAAACAAATACACCATAAAAGACTCCCCCCACCAGCTAGCTATTAGGAGGGTAAATACCCTAGGAGTACCACAGAGGGGAAGGAGGGAGGGTAATCCTGACTGCAGATGCTATCCAGTTCGGACATCTACATTTATGGTAGGTACAAAACTGTACTATGTCCTTCATGGATGCATCTGCAGTCATAACAACTGGGTAGAATACCATAGCCAACTAGGGGAGGAGGAAGAATAGATTATGGTGTGGTTAGGATCCCTTGCAGTACAGCAGTGGCAAGCCCTGCTCGGGATCTGGAATACAGAGGTAAATTATAATGCTTGGCAAATGTATGCACGGAGGTCCAAGTAGCCGCCTCAATAATGTCCTTGGTTGCCACTCCTCGTAAGAAGGCTGTGGTAGTGGCTGTTGCTCTTGTAGAATGAGGTCGTATGTTCTGTGGAATTGGTTTTCCATGGAAGGAGTAACAGAATCGTATGCAATTTCTTATCCATTTGGAGATTGTCTGTTTGGAAATTGCTTTTCCTTCCCTTCCTGTTGCATAGGCTACAAAAAGCTGGTCAGTTTTTCTGTTACTCTTTGTTCTGTCCAGGTAGTAGCGTAGCTGTCTGTGTACATCCAAGGTATGCAGCATTCTTTCCCCTCTGTTTTGTGGGTTGGGGAAGAAGGTAGGTAGGTGGATTGCCTGGTTTAAGGACACTCTGGATACCACCTTAGGCATAAATGTAGGATTAGTCCTCATGGACACTCTGTCTTGGTGGAAGATTAGGAAGGGTTGTACTGCCATTAAGTTCAGAAACCCTCCTTGCTGAGGTTATTGCCAGTAGGAAAGCAGTTTTCCATGAAAGATACTGTAGGTCTGCTGTTGCTGCTGGTTCAAAAGGTGCGAGTGTCAACTTTTCTAGCACAAAGTTCAAATCCCAAGCTGGCAGTGGTGGTTTCCTAGGAGGTTTTACATTCTTGATCCCTCTGAGGAACTGCCTGAGTAGAGGATGTGAGAAGACAGGTGGATCAAAGCTGTATTCTGCTGAAATAGCTGATGCATGTATCTTGATGGAGGAATAGGACAGGCCTGTATGTAGAAGCTCTGCCAAGTACTCCAGAATGTTAGCCATATCTATATTCGACACATCCTTCCCTCTTTCAGCACTCCAAATGACAAACCTTTTCCATTTCCCTGCATAGTTTCTTCTTGTTGAAGGTCTGCGGGCTTCAAGGATAATGTCTTTAACCCTTTGGGAGAGATCTGGAATAGTTGCTGCTATGTGATGTGCCATGCAGTCAGCTGCAACGCTTTTAGGTTTGGATGCATGATGCTGTAGTTGTTCTGAGTTAACATCAAAGGCATCAGGGGTATTGACCACATTTTGTCCCGAGACATGCTCCTCAGCAATGGGTACCAGTGTTGTCTTGGCCAGTTTGGAGCTATCAGGATTATCCTTGGACGTTCCTCCTTGATTTTTAGTAATACCTTGTGTATCAAGGGAAGAAGTGGGAATGCATATGCTGTCAGGCCTTTCCAGCTGAAGGAGAGCGAATCCACTTTCGATGCAAGTGGATGGAATGTCCTTATGCAGAATTTTTTGAGCTGGTGGTTGAGAGGGGAAGCGAATAGATCTATCTGTGGCATTCCCCATTTCATTGCGATGGTCTTGAAGATGTCCGGGTGTAGCATCCATTCGTGAGCATCTGAGGTGGTTCTGCTTAACATGTCTGCTAGAGTGTTCTCCTTTCCCGGTACAAACATTGCCTGTAACTGGATGTTGTAGCTGAGTGCCAGGTTCCAAAGGTCCAAAGTCATTCTGCATAGGGGGTATGAATGAGTGCCTCCCTGTTTGTTGATGTACCACATGACTGTGGTGTTGTCTGTCCTTATCATCAAATGGCCTTCTTTGAGAAATGGTCTGAATTTTTGGATTGCCAGTTTTACTGCCAGCATTTCTTTTAGGTTGATGTGCAGGTGAAGCTGGTCCTGCGTCCACAAACCTTGCACGCATTTGTCCAGCATGTGAGCCCCCCATCCTAGGTCTGAGGCGTCTGTTGTGATGGTTTGGCTTGCTTGATATTTGTGAAAGGGTAAGCCTGGGTTTGACTGGCATGCTTGAGCCCACCATAGGAACTCCTGTTTTAGGCATGGAATTAGTGGAATTTCTGCTTCTAGGCTGTGCCTGTGTTGGGACCATAAATTCTTTAGGTACCACTGTAGTTTTCTCATATGTAGTCTGGCATGTGGAACCAAGATTATGCATGATGCCATGAAGCCCAAGGCCTGCAGAACTTTTCTTGCTGTTAGTTTGCTGTGGTTTGTTAGTGCCAAGAAGTAAAGAGGGAGATCTTTTTGTTTTTCTGCAGTTAGGAATGCCATTTGTTTTACTGTGTCCAATTCCGCGCCCAAGAATGTCCTCGTTTGGGATGGAATCAGCCTTGATTTTTGCAAATTGACTGTGTATCCCAGTGCTTGTAGCAAGTAAATGACCCTTTGTAAATCTGTTGTCAGCTTGCTTTTGTTGTCCCCTTGTAGCAGGCAGTCGTCCAGGTATGGATAAATTTGGATTCCCTGTAGTCTGCAGTGGGCGATTACTGATGCCAGGCATTTTGTGAATACTCTGGGCGCAGTAGATAAGCCAAAGGGCAATGCTGAGAATTGATAGTGCTCTGATCCTGCAAGAAATCTGAGGTATCTTCTGCAAATTGGTCGAATGGGGACGTGCAGGTATGCCTCCTTGAGATCTAGAGTTACCAGCCAACACTCCTTGCCCAGCATGGGAAGAAGTTGCTGTAGGGTCAGCATCTTGAATTTTGGGACAATGATGTATGTGTTTAAGGTGGACAGATCGAGAATAGGTCCCCAACTTTTTCCTTTCTTGGAACTAGGAATAGTCTGGAGTAGAATCCTTTGCCTTGTTCTGTTATTGGTACTCTTTCCACAGCTCTCATCTTTGTTAATTGCATTATCTGCTGTAGAGCTTCTGTTTTTTGATTTGGAGGTAGGTTTGGCATTCCTCTTTTGACTGGTATAGTGTGGAAGTGGAACCGTAACCTTGGTCTATGGTTTGCAAAATCCACTTGTCTTTTGTGATATAGTGCCAGTTCTTTGAAAATAAGGTTAATTTTCCGCCTAAGGGTGCTGCTATTTGTTCCCTGGTAGGCGGAGTTAGAATCAAGTCACTGTGATTGCCCTGTTGTAGTGGTAGTGGCTGTGCCTGTGGCTCTGTTATTACCTTGCCACTGTCGTCCTCTGTAGGCACCCCCTCTAGATTGATTTCTGCCTCTGGAACGTCTATTCCTGCCCCTTTGGGATCTTGTGGAGTCAGGAAAGGACCAATTTTTGGCAGGCCAGTTCCTGCTAAACCTTGGGAGCTGAACCTGCAAGAAATCTTTAACCGTTTGTACAGATTTTGCCTTTTCTTCCATTTTCTTCATTACCTGCTGGGCAGGTGTACCAAACAAACTGGTCTTATCCATAGGAGCATCTAATAACTTAGCTTTAACATGATCCGGTAAAACTTGTTCCTTCAACCATGCATGTCTTCTTATCATTGTGCCAGTCATGGCTGATCTAAATGAAGCCTCCAGTGCATCATAGCCACATTTTAAGGAATGGTTACTAACCTGTTGTATGTTATTTACCATTTCTAATAGATTTTCTTATCTATAGAGTCATCAGAGGATAGCTTTTAGTTAACTGATCAAGCATAAACTCTTGGTATTGTATCATGTGAAACTGACAGTTTAAAGCTCTAGCTGAGAGAGTAGCAGAGGTGTAAACCTTTTTGCCCCATCTGTCTAAAGACCTGGCTTCCCTTTCAGAAGGAATAGGGTTTTTGCTGTGGTTGAGGCTACTGCCTTAGGGCCCTGGGATATAGTTTCGGGTCTGCAAGAGGGGCCTTGTATAGGTGATGATGAGTGTCTGGCACCCTGTAAAATCTATCTGGTTTGGCAGGTGCTGGAGGTAAAGAATCTGGTGCAGTGCAAACATCATTAAATGCATCGTCCACAACAGAGAGGACAGGAGGTATAGCTAAGGGCCTGTGTTGTGGTAGGTGCAGAAAAGTCCTAAGTCTTTTTCTGGAGTCTGAAAAATCCTGCTCCTGCCATTGGAATTGTTCTCTCATGGCATGTAAGGTTTCCCCAAAGGAGAATTCTTATGGTGGGGAAGCAGCTGGAATGGATTCTTCAACATCTGAGTCCTCAAAATTGGAGAAAGGATCCTCTGGCTGGTCTGTAATATCTGAGTCTTCCGCAGAATCATCAGAGGACACAGGCTCGAGGGGCTCTGCTCTAGGTCTCCTTTCTGGGGGCTGAGAGGCCCTGTCTGGGTGAGATTGAGATCCCCTAATTAAGGATATTAAATCTTCTGCCAGAGTAAGCATTTGTGAACTAGAAGTGGGCCTGGTTGAGGGGGGTTTAACAGGCACTGACTTAGTAGATTTGGCTGCTTTAGCCCTGGCGAAGGCCTTAATAGACATGGCTGCAGGAGGCCTAGCAGCACCATGTGCTGGGGTAGAGACATCCAAAGGGATGGTGTCTGATAAGTCACTAGTAACCACTGTAGTAGGTAAAATTTCTGAGGCCGATTCAAGTAAGGTAACCGGAACCTCAGTAGTAGTCATTGATTCGGCTGTACTCTGATCAGTTTTCTCGGTTTCGGCCGAAACCGAGACACTCGCGGTTTGCTTAACCATGGTTTCGGCCGAAACCGCGGACCGCGAGTGTCGGTCTTTTTCTTTGCGTTTATTAACAATTTGGGTAGTCGGAGGATCCGACAGCATAATGTACGCAAATTCAGAGCCGAAAAACTGTTCAGCAAACTCCGACCGACGTCTAAGCGATCGTCGGTTGAAAGAAGCACAGGCCTAAACAAGGCAAACAGTAAGAGTGGAAATCTTTATGAGGTATTTGTTTCCCACAAGTTAAACAGTTATTGACTTTTTCTGACATCGGCTGAGGCAAGAAAGAGTCCCCAACGGGGTACTTAGCTTTTAGAAGTCTTCGAAGGAGTATTCGGTAGTAGTAATCTCTGGATCTGACCGACCGGCACTTGCGAACAGCTTCTGCTTCGGGCGCCACGCGGCAAGAAAGACTGAAGAAAATGGCGTCGGCTGATGCCTTTATACCCGAAGACCAGCAGAGATGACGTCGGGTGAAGTGCGACATCAGCCGAAGCCGGACCCGGACTTTGGAATCCGGCCGACCGAAGGGCTGCCTGACGACAGGACAACCCAGTTGTTATGACTGCAGATGCATCCATGAAGGACATCTTCCTCAGAAGCAGATGCCTGCACAGCAGCTCCAGAACCATCCAAGGCAGAGACATCTGCAGATTCCGTAGTCAAAGAAGAGTCTCGCGGCATACCGGACTCCGAACGGGTCTCGGCAGCGGCCTGCGAATCCATCGATGCGGGCATCAGGGGCTGTGAAAGTCCCTCACAGAGTACTGGCGACTAGCTTAATGGAAGCGTCATCGGCAGTTTTGGACCTGTGCGGTCTTGTCTCTGACTTTATCCTTACTTTTTTTGGAATACTGAGATAGAGCGCGAAAGTATTTAGCTACAATAAGGGTCCGACGAATAATTTGGGCGTTGAGCAAAGCACAAAACCGGCAACGGCGGCCGTCATTTTCTGGGCCTAAACAGGTGATGCAGTAAGAATGGAAATCTCCGTGTAGTATTTGATTTCCACATGTGGGACAATTGTTAACTTTTTCTGACATTGGTTAGAGCAACAAAAAAGGATCCCCAACGGGGTACTTAGCTTTAGAAGACTTCAACTTCGGAAATGAAAAACTCAGGTAGCGGTTGACCGACACTTGTGCGAACTGCTTCTGCTTCGGGCTCCTTGGCAGAAAGACTGATGTAATGGCGTTGACTGCCTGTTTTTATACCACTGACGAGCTGACGTCAGTCCTGGAGAGACAGCAACAGACGCAGAAATACTAAGCCTCTGGTATTCAGGCCGACTGAGGGCTACCCCTGACAGGATAACCCAAGTGTGAAGACTACATCAGTGAAACACAAAGAACTTCAGAATATTGTCAGTTGACTGTTTGTAGAGGAGGCAAAGAGGTCTACTTGAGGAAATCCCTACAGATGGATGAAATCTTAAGACTCTATGATCCATTTTATATTTATAAGGGTCTGCCCCAGTCCTACTCAGCTCGTCTGCCACACAGGTTTGCTCTGATAGAAAGCTGGATGGCTGTACGGTGAGACTGTGCTGTGAAGCTATATCCCAAGCAAACAGAGCTGGTCTGCAGAGAGGATACAATCTGCTTTTCCCCTGCTTGTTGATGTACCAAGACTGTGGTATTGTCTAACAACCTGAAGAGGTTGTGGGGGCCAAAGATGATTCAGAGAGTTGAGTGCCTTTGATCAGGGTAAGAATCTGATATTTGCATGCTTGCACCTGTCCTTGGTGTCCCACACACCCTGCACTTTTATCCCTCCTGAAACTACTCCTCAAGCAAAGTTTAATGTGTCTGTGGTAACTGTCTGGGAAGGAGAAGGAGAGACCTGGATTTAAGGATATCCTTCTGTCTCCAACCAAGCAATTTCCCTTCTGACAAACCCTGGCTGGCACTGTGGTTTGAAAAGAAACATGGTGCTGGGACCAAAGAGACTTCAGATACCACTCTCTCTCTCTCATGTTGACTCCTGATAAGGGTGTCATGAGAATCACAAAAGCCACAAGACCCAAAATCCTGAGATATTTCCTCAGTGACAGAAGTTTCAGTGGAATCCCCTAGAAACAGATCTAACCATTTTTCCTGTGGAAGAAAAGCTCTTTGAATTGAGATGCCTAGTTGACATCCCAGGAACAGAATCCCATGTGAAGGAGTTAAGAAAGACTTTTGAATGTTCTCTTGGAATCCTAGCTCATGCATGGCATTTCTCACCAGAGAGATGGACTCCTGGCACTTTGAAAAAGACATTGCAAAGATGAGGATACCCTGTAACCTGAAATTATCTATAACTGATGCTAAACACTTTGTGAAAACTCTAGGTGCATGTGGACAGTCCAGAGGTTAAGGCAGAGAACTGAATGTAATACAAACACACAAACCCTAAAACATCTGAAGTCTGAATGGACATGTGATG
Organism: Protopterus annectens; assembly: GCF_019279795.1. NCBI lineage: Eukaryota > Metazoa > Chordata > Ceratodontiformes > Protopteridae > Protopterus > Protopterus annectens. Next base: position 423,903,516 of record NC_056725.1, read on the forward strand.
AGCATCTTTTACGTCCAGTGTTATCAGGAAACTTTAAAGAGAAAGAGGAGGTAACAAGTTGTGAAGTGACAATTTTGAGCTTGGGCACAATCACAAACAGGTTTAGTAAAGTAACATCCAGAACTGGTTTCCAACCATTTTCTTTCTTTGGCACTAAGAACTTCCTTAAATAAAAACCCTTCCTCACCTAGGGAAGAGGAAGTCAGTTCCATCATTCCTTGGGACAGCATGTGATGGAAAATCAGAGGAAACAAGAGAGTCTGATCTGAAGGATGAGGAATGACCCCCCTAGAAAGGGGGGATTTCCTCCCACTGCCATCTGTAAGCTTGAAGAAACTTATGCTGACAAAGAGAAAAGTTGAGATGCAGACTTTCTGGAAGAAAAAAAAAAAAAAAAGAGGACGGGGGGGGGGGGTCATAACGTGTCTTGAATAGTCATTCAGAGTTGTTGGGAGCTTTGAGGCTTCCTTTTAGAACCCCCTTGTCATTTCTTAAATGTCTGTTTACCAGTGTTTTGTTGAAACAGGAATGAATAAGGAGTTACAGGATCCCTTAGAAAATTTAGCAAAATGTGATAAAAAAAAATCTTAGGAGACTCCTTGGGATCATATTACCCTTTTCATCACATTTTTTGATCACCTCTGAGGTCAAAAACTAAATCTCAGTCTAAAGGAGAATTTAAAATCTCATTTTTCATCTGGGATGTTCTCAGAATGCAGCAATGCGAATCTCTTCAAAACAGTACCAGTAGCCATTGCCCTGGAAGTAATAACAGAGATAACACATAGATACCCTGCCTGAGAAAGGACATCTTGCCGAAGTTTCAAATATTTTATTCAGTTATGTAGGTAGATGAGAGTGTGTTCTTGTCCTTAGAACAGCAGCAGTGATACCATTATTATTATTAGAACTGCAACAGTTATCCTCATATTCAAACATCTACAGCTAATGGGGAGTGTGCTTGGAAGCTGTGCAATGCTACCAGTATCACTAAGACCATCATTTACAGTGCTTGGAAAGAGTAGTAAAATGCTGCTGGTAACCTGGTTACAGAGCTAAGGTGAAGTCTGGATTCCCTGCGATATAGTAGTAGCAGGCCCTGCTCTGTTCCCAGGTTACACGTCCAAATTTATACTATCATGAAAATGTAGTCCAGATAATTGCTCCACAAATTTGTGCAGTGACATTTTTTGAAAAAGCAGGTTGCAACAGATGGCCCAGTGGAGTCTACTTTAACCCGATTCGGCAAAGTTTTGCTATGGTAATAGATGAAAGCCATGTTTACCACAATAATACATTTAGATGAACTAGTCACTTCTCAGAAACAGCAGAACTATTGTTAAGAATCAGACAGCTCTGTATCTAAGGCTTTCCCAGCCTACTTGCATCTCCCATTTTAACCAGAATGCTGTGGGTAAAGACCCCTCTCTCCATATCTCTTGTATGTTGTGCTAGGTAGACAAATTAAAACTGGAACTCTAAACATGGTCAGCAAGAGGAGAGGGAAGGTGGGTTGGCATTTTATCAAGGATGTATATGCTTGTCCAGATATATTATGATAAATACATCAATTTCATATTTGCTATAAGGAATTCCACCCTCAGTAACAGTAATAAAGGATCCAGACCCATCATCCTAGATGGTCTCCTTCATGGGAACACAAACACACTGACCCTAGAAGAAAACTGGAACCTGGAGATCATACCTGGCTTGCACTGCTTTGCAAAAGTATACAGTGATGACCAAAGTAGCTGCAACCCAATCACCACCTACAACCAGCTGCATGACAGAAAAAAGTCTGAGAAATAGCAATTACTCAAGCACATGCTCTCTAGGGACTGAATGCATGGCTTTATTATAATTTTTTCATCAGAACTTAATGCCATTTCTAAGACATTTTGCTACAGAAACCTTAGACAGAGGACAGCAGCAAACATTTATTACAGTCAAAACAATTTTCTTATGTCCATGTAAAATCTGAGCTGCCTGCGGAAATGCATACAACAAACATTCACCTTACTGGAATAATTTAGTTACAAGTTGCTACAATGCTGCAATGTAAAGCTCCTGATTATGAATTATATTGGATTTGTCCAAAAACAACCCCGGCGAGATTTGGGATAAGTACTTTCTATTTTTGAGAGAGTTTACTGTTATACCTGTACACTTTTTTTTTGTGTTTTTAGTAACCTAGCTGAGAAAGTACAGTTGTGTACACTTACTATAAATGAAGATGTTCGAGTGTATTCACTTGTTGCAGTCATTACATTTGGGTTATCTGCTTGCAGTAGCCTTCAGTCGGCCTGATTAACAAAGTCTTGGGTCCTACGTCGGTTGCTGTCTCTTCTTCAGACACGTCAGGTCGTCAGGGGTATAAAACATGCAGTCGACGTCATTACATCAGTTTTTCTTGCCCCAGATGTCAGGTGCCCCCCTAATGGGAAGCAATTAAATCTATAAATATACAAGGTTATACCTCCAACAAAAAAGCAAATACACCAAAAAGCTCTTAAGCACTGAAAAGGAGAGAAGAGGTACAGCCAAAAGTCGTCAGGGGGGCTGGAGGGAGGGTAACCAGGACTGCAACAGTGAATACACTCTAACATCTACATTTATGTTAAGTGTACACAACTGTACTATGTTCTTCGTGTTTCACTGTTGCAGTCATTACATTTGGGTAGATTCCCAAAGCTAAGGACGGGAGGAGGAATTTAGATAGCATTAGGACCAGCTATTAGGCCCTGCAAAATTGCACTGGGAAAGCCAGCTCTGGATTTAGAGAAAATTGGCAAATGGCAATGCTTGGTGAAAGTATGTACAGAACTCCAGGTAGCAGCTTCTAGGATGTCCCTGGTAGGTACGCCTCTGAGAAAGGCTGTAGAGGTAGATGCAGCCCTGGTCGAGTGGGGTCTGATCCCTTGTAGGATAGGGTTTCCATGGTGCTTATAGCAGAAATGAATGAAATGGCTTAGCCATTTGGAGACTGTTTGCTTTGAAATACCTTTCCCCTCTGCCAGTGCAGCAAATGCCACCAGCAGTTCAGATTTCC